>NC_050577.1:24029521-24722021 GCF_011100635.1 Trichosurus vulpecula
CACTTCCGGGGGGGCCCTGCTACCTGGAAGAATGAAGAATAGCCACAATTAGTCTGCACTGGAGTAAAAGACCAATTAGATTAAAGCTGTTGAAAAGACCCCAGTGAGGTTTTGGCTTATCTATATCAGTCATTTGCTTTGGGGTTTGTCTGTTTCTGTCACTTGCACCCTTGGAAACCTCAAAAAACCAAGTGACATGCTTGCTTACTTCCTCTGTCTCCCCTGTAACAAGCCCTACTCTCCATTACCCATTAGGTTTCCTCCTCACCCCATCTGTTTCCTGCCCCCCTGTAGCCAATCAGCTGTCAAACCTGTCAATTCTATAGCCTCAACATCTCTCCCATCTGTCCCCATCAACTCAATTCAATACAACAAATATTTATTAAACTGTTATGTGCTAAGCCATTTGAAAGGTGCTAAGGTTACAAAGACAAAAAGAAATCAGTCCTCAAAGAACTTATATTCTAATGGGGAGGGGCAAGGTGTCCAACATGTAAATACGAAATAATTTGTGGGGAGGGAGGCAGCATTAGTAACTAGGGGAATTAGGAAAGGTCTTACCTAAGAGGTTGGACCTGACCTGAATCTTGAAGGGAAGTAAGGATTCCCAGAGTTTGAGGGGTTCTTTAGCATAATGGAAAGACTAGGAGTCAGAGAATCTAGGTTCAAATGCTGACTTCACCACTTATTACCTTTGTGACTTTGGTCAAATCACTTTCTGGGCCTTGGTTTCCTCATTTATAAAATAAAAGAAGTCTAAAGTCTTTAAGGTTCCTCTCAGCTCTAAATCTTTGTTGCTCTGGTCCCCAAAGCCCTTGTAAATGTGAAAGCAAGCAAGATGATTGTTAGTTAAATATTTAATTAAAGTTTATTACAACTAGTATATGAGTTTTAAATAGGTCAAATTGATAATACAGTTTCATTTTTATATGTCGTAGTCATGTTTTATATGGTACGTTGTGGCTCTTCGTATGGTGCCTTTGTGTTTATTTTATGGTACTTTCACACGGGAGCAAGTATGGTGTGGTATGGGATTGGATGGTAGAAATTAGACTCAGTTATCTCTAAAGTCCTTTCTAGCTCTAAAATTCTTGAAGCATAATTTTGCTATCATAAAGAATTCCAGAAGTCAGATAACAAAATGTAACAATATATTGTTAAATTGGGGATCAAAACTTATTCTTGCTCAGACCCAGAATGTGTTCTTGGTCAAGGGTTTGACAAGAGATAAATTTTTGATATCCCCAATAACATCTGTGATTCATTTGCATCAAGCCTTTGGTCAGGAATGAAACCCTTATTTTTAGCATTGTTCCTATGAGAAAATGCAAACCACTTAACTATGTATTTCATAATATCATTTACAGGAATGCATTGTTGCATTAAGTGGACACCACCTGTGTAATATGTTTACAACAAATCAATGAATAAAAAAAGATTTTGCTATAAATTCTAAATAAAGTCAATTAACTAATAGCTGGAGTTTGAGATAGCCAACAGGGCAGTAAAACTCACTCTGAGTCCTCCTTCCTGCTGAATCTCTTGGTGACACTATCTCTGTAGTCACACTCACAGGCTGTAGCAAATGATTCTGCACTTCTGTGATTGGGTCAGAGGATGTATTTTATTTTATTGGGTACCAACTATAAGCCAGGCCCTACTGGAGGTGTCAGGGATACCCTCAAGAAGTTTACATTCTAACAGAGGAGAGCACACATTTACATACATAGTTAAAAACAAAGCCTGATATAAAGTATTAGTTATCAATATTTTGTATCACTATTTTACCAATACAAAGTACTTTAGTTATTGATATTTTGTATCACTATTTTATCAATACACAGTACCCTTAGAGGGATCAGGAAAGGCTTTATGTAAAAGTTGACATTTGAGCTGAAGGCAAAGGAGAGAAAGGAGCACATTCCAGGCATGGGGTGGGGGAAGAGGATGTTGAGGTGGGGGTGGGAGCAGGAATAGCCAATGCAAAGGCAGGAATACAGAGCTGGAATGTGTTAAGAAAGGCAAGTGGGCCAGTGTGGCTGAACCAGAGAGTATATAGAGGGAAGAAAAGCATAAGAAGGCTGGAACGATAGAAAGAGAGCAGGTTTCTGTTGGTTTGATCCTAAGGGTCATAATACTACTGGAATATGAGTAGTCAGACCTGCACTTTAGGCAGTGTGTGGAGAGTGAGGTTGAAGTAGGGAAAGACTTGATGCAGCAAGACCAGTTAGAAGGTGATTGTGATAGTTAACATGATGAGGACCTAAACCAAGGCAGTGGCTGTTTGAGTAGAAAGGAGTCAGATGGGTGAGAGAGGTGGTAGACATGTGGTAATTGGTTGGATGCATCAGATGAGGGAGGATGAGGCATCAAGAGTGGCCTTAGGGTAGTGAACCTGTATGAATGGAAGGACAGTGGTCCCTTTGACAGTAATAGAAAAGTTCAGAAGAGGGGTAGGTTTAGGGAGAAAGATAATGAGTTTGAGTTTGAGATGCACATGAGACATCCAATTTGAAAAGTCCACTGGGAAGAAAGAAAGTAAATCTGGACATAGGGATCTGAGAGTCATCAGCATGTAGACCACTGAGCCTATGGGAGGTGATAAGGTTGCCAAGAAAGATATAGACAGAGAAGAGGGCCCAGGACAGAGGCATAGAGGATGCCCATAGTTAGGGAGCATGACAGTGATGAAGATCCAACAAAGGACCCTAAGAAGCAGTGGTCAGACAGGTAGGAGGAGAACCAAGAGAAAGCAGAGCCAAGAAAACCCAGAGAGGGGAGAGTATGCAAGAGAAGATGGTAGTCAGTACTATCAGATTGTATAGATGGGTCCAAAAAGGGAAGAAGAGAAAAAGAGCGTTTTGATTTGACATTAGTGAATCGATCTAGTCCACCTTCCTTGTTATGACAGATGAGGAAACAGAGGCTTCCTGAGATACCCCTCTTGCTCAAGAGTTGGCCCGAGGGGTGGCCATTTCTAGACCACAAGAATTTTCCATTTATGACCAAGTCTTATGAAGCATCCAAACTGATAGGAAATGAATTTTGAGTACTGGCTATATTTTACTGACTTCAAAGTAATTGAGGTGGAGTGTTGGAAAGAGGACATGATCTTTTAATGACTTTGGTGATCCTGTGTTAGTTCCTCAATCGATACTTTCCTGTTATGTGCCACTGTAGAGGGGATGTCTTCTTTGGTCCTTTTAATAAAGTCTTACAAAAAGGTTTTGTTGATTTTTAAAGATATTATCATAATTTCCCCCAATATTGCTTCCTCTCACCCTCCCAGAAGCCTGTTCCAAATCACAAATAATAGTTCTAAAGCGAGAAAAAAGGAAAAGGAAGAGAAAGAAAACAGGCATAACTGATCAATACATGGAAAAAGTCTGAAATATGTACAAGGTACCACACTTGTGGACCTCCTGCCTCTGCAGAAGAGTGGGGTTAGAACAACAAGAATACTGAGTGGCATTTACATAGTGCTTTGAGGTTTATAAAGCTCTTTACAAACATTATCTTATTTTTTCCTCACAATAGCCTTGGTAGGGAGGTGCTTTTGTTATCTCATTTTGATAGATCAGGAAACGGAAGCAGCCAGAGGTTAAGTAATGATAATACTGATTTTCTTGCTGTTTCATCCCTTTTCATCATGTCTGACTCTTTGTAACCCCCTTTGGGGTTTCCTTGGCAAAGATAATGCTGTCGTTGGCCATTTTCCCTTCTCCAGCTCATTTTACAGTTGAGGAAACTGAGTTAAGTGACTTGCCCAGGGTCACATAGCTAATAAGTGTCTGAAGCTGGATTTGAACTCAGGTCTTCCTGACTCTAGGCAGGTATACGGAGGGTGAGTTGAAGTAGGGAAAGACTTGAGTCAGTGCTCTATCTACTGAACTACCTGGCCATTGTTGTGGCTGCTAATAATATTTATAGCCAGAATTTATATAGCGCCAACTTTTTTGGAGGCACTGCTTTAAAAATGGTATCTCATTTGATGCTCATATCAATGCTGAGAAGTAAGCACTGTTACTATTCCCACTTTACAGTCGAGGAAACTGAGGTTTAAGTGACTTATCCAGGGTCACACAGCTAGTAAATGTCTGAGGCTGGATTTGAACTGAGGCCTTCTTGACTCCAGGTCTGATACTCCAGCCATTGTGCCAGCTACCCTGCCTGTATAGACTGTTCTTTATACATTTGCGATGTTTACTTTTGATCTTTTTATCGTGGTTGTTATTTCCATTTTCACTCTTATAGTCATTGTTTATATTTTTTCCTGGCCTGCTTCCTTCACTCTCCATTATTTCATATAGATCTCTCACTGTTTCTTTGTATTCATCATTTCTTGCTGGACAATAGGCCATTGCATTCCTGTGCCACAATTTGTTCAGCTCTTTCCCAATTAATGGCATTGACTTTGTTTCCAATTCTTTGGTCCAGTGAAAAGGGCAACTAAAAATATTTTGGCATATTTAGGGATTTTCTTCTTATCAATGACCTTTTTGGTGTATAAACCTAAAGATAGAATCTCTGGTTTAAAGTGTGTGGAAGTTTCAATAGTCAGTGGCAATACTGGTAAAACAACATACCAAAATGTTTAGTATTCAGCCAAAGCATTCCTTAGGTAGAAATGGTGACCCTATGAACATATATTAACAAAATAGAAAAAGAGAAGATTAATTAACTGAATATGTATTTTTAAAATTAGAAAGCCAACAAATAGCAAACTTAAAATAAGCACAATTAAAATTATAAGAGAAATAAACCGAAAACTTGAAAAAAACTTACAGAAATGATTAATAAAATGGAAAAAACTGGTTCTCTGAGAACTGATGGTATCTGAATACAGAGAGAAGCATGCCATTTTACCCTTCTTTTCTTCTTTCCTCCCTCCCTTCCTTCCTTCCTTCCTTCCTTCCTTCCTTCCTTCCTTCCTTCCTTCCTTCCTTCCTTCCTTCCTTCTCCTCCTTCTCTCTCTCTCTCTCTCCTTCCCTCCCTCTCTCTCTCTTTTCTTCTTTCTTTCTGTTCTGAGAGGTTATGAGGAATAGAGAAAATGTCTAGACCTCCATCTTATTGGTCACATGGCCCGGACATCTCCTTAATGAAGTCTTAATTACTGACAAAATTAACTTCTGCCTAAAAAGGTCAATGGGCTAAGTTATTTGTATAGCATTTCTATAGCATGGATGACTTCTATTCAGGGAGCCATGTGTATCAGGGAACTGTGTGGCTATAGGAGAGGAGGGAACTACTGTGGCCCTGAAGATGGCAGTCAATGAAGGTAACAGTGAAACAGCAAGGACTTCCTGGACCGACTCAGGAGCTACAAGAATGGGAACTGGCAGTGTTGGAGCCATGGGCTAAGTGATAGTCCCAGCTGAGGAGTAGTAAAGGGCAGAGCCATCACATGGATGGGCAAATTTGGACATTGCCCTTTCCTGGTACTTTAAGCTATGTGGACTGTGCAGATCTAGGGGAAGGCATTGTTAAACTTTCTATCAATGTCATGGTCTTTTCCCTAGAAGGTGGTGGAGCTCAACCCCAGGGTAATACTTTTGGTACACAGTATTGAATATTTTTTTTCTGGGGATGGTGAGGCTCATCATAGGGTGGTAGATTGACTCTCCAACAACTCCAAACTATTTTGCCTTGTGAGATGGATACCATAGAATAGTACTATAAGTCAGGATTTCCATCTAAGGGATGGAAATGTGTAAGGGTACCTAAGGGAAATGTGGGTTTCCGGATGAATGAGCTTGACTTTCTGGTGACTCCATGTATACCTTACTTTTGTGATATACTCAACCCATAATAGTGCTATAAGTCTGGAGGACTGTATCAGTTCTCGGTGGAGGTGGATACCTATTGAAGAGTGAAGAACTATTCATGGGGTCAGGGGCAAGTCTCCTCTGCTTTTTAAAAAATTGGATTAGATAAAGCTTTTCCTGTATTTAATGATTTGTTAGCCTGAGTGCTTGCATGGGATCTGAGTGCCCTTTGTTTTTTCTTTAGGGACCTAGAATTCTAGTGCTCCTAGGTTAAAGCCTAGGTCAAGGGGAGGGCACGAACCACAGAGAGGCACCCTCCCACCCAAGATTGAATCTAGTTTGTGTAAACCTCAGGATTTGGATCACATGCACGTACCATGTCTGTTATGGTTTCAGTTCTGAGTCATAGGTTATGCAAGACAACTCTCTCAGTTCCTAGAAATACGTAAAAGAATAATTTTGTACACAGCTTTTATTTTCAGGCAAATTACTTTATGTTATCAGGCTGGACACCTTGCATTCCTCTCCTTGGAGGAATGGTATAACATAATGGGGGGAAATACGATTCAAAATATGAGTGCAGGAGTATCTCCTGGAGAGAGAGGGAGAGCTAGGCCTGAAGTGTCCTAAAACAACAAAGTGGTCTTTTAAAAAGAGCTATTTCTTCACAAAGTAAATTGCCTGAGAGACCAAAAGAAAAAAAACCTCAACTCAATAGCAAAAATTCTTCTTCATTTACATTTTGTATTTTGTTCCTTTTGGATTGAGGGGCTGATTCACCTTGCTTGAAGTCCAGGATCTGTTTCAACTACTTGGGGCTTAACAAAATAATCATTCAATGCTTAGAGCAACAGGCCTTTATTATTGGTGTATTATTTACTTTTGGTTGGGTGTTGGGGTGTGGGTGAGGTTAGTTTGTTAACTCACATAAGAGTCAAGGGAAGGATACAACCAAACTAGTTCTCTGACTCTTCCATATAAGGTCCAGGTAAAGGATACAGCAGGGAGGCTGTATGTGATGTGGGGGAAGGCCATGGGTTCTATGGAGAATGGGAGGGGAAGGTGGTAATCATACCAGTCACTGATGTCACATTGAGGATTGACCAGCAAGCCCCTGACTTTACGGGAGTAGGGCATGTAAGACTCTAGAAATTCCCCCAAAAGGCAGTGTAGGGTTGCCAAACAAGAAGAAGGGATGTTTTTAGAAAAGAAACAGTCTTCAGCAAGAGTCTGTAGGCCTCCTTCCCCTAAAAGAGAGAGTTTTGGTATTATTACATTTGGGTATATCCTAGCCAATGTCGATAGCATTTCATATAGTACATTAGAGAAATCCTTGTCTTGGGGAAAATCTAGGGAACAGTATGGCAGAAGAGAAGGGCCATTGACTAAGGAGCCAGAGGCCAGCTCTGCCTACCACCTGGAAGACATCAGCCAAGCCTCTCCTTATCTGTAAAATGATAGGCTCTTTCTATTCGATCTCTGAGGTCCCTTTTGCTTCTAAAAATATGACCCTAGGAACAATCAAACAAGCATTGATTAAGTGCCTATTATAATCCAGATGCTGTGTTGGGCCTTGGGTGTACAAAGACAAAAATGAAACTAGCAATGTGTTCTCCAGTGAATGGCAGAGAGAGTACCACCCATACAAAATAGGTGGCGAGGTTCCATTGGCAAATGCCCAGCAGTTATATTCTCGGGACTGAAATTCCCATGCTAACAGCATTCGGGTCAACAAACAACGATGAAGCATCTACAAGCTGTAGAGCAGGTGACATTTGAACTGTACTGTATGGGATGGGCAGGAACATAGTAGGTGAAGTGGTGAGGTGGAGCACATTCTAGGACCAGGACATTTCCTGAACAAAGGTAGAAAAAGTGGGAAAGCTCAGGTGATGAGTGGGGCGAAGGATAGAGAGTGGTTTAGCTTGATTAGACCACATTGGGGTATAATTTGAGATAATAATGGAAAGGTAGACTGGTGCCAGGGTAGTAGGTGGCACAGTGGATAGAGCAATAGGCTTAGAGTCAAAAAGACCTGAGTTCAAATCCAGCCTCAGTCACTTCCTCGCTGTGTGACCCTGGGCAAGTCACTTAACCCCGTTTGCCTCAGTTTTCTCATCTGTCAAATGAACTGGAGAAGGAAATGCCAAACTACTCTAGCATCTTTGCTAAGGAAGCCCCAGTGGGGTCATGGAGAGTTGGCCACGACCTAAATGACCGAACAACAACAGGGTGACACCGGGTCATGGAGGGTCTTTAGTGTTAGGTTAATGCATACAATAACAACAACATTCATGTAGTGCTTACCATGTGCCATGCTCTGTGCTGATCTCTGAACAGTTATTATCCTATTGGATCTCTACAACAACCCTGGGAGGTAGGTACTGTTATTATCTACATTTAATAGATGAAAAAACTGAGGCAAACAGGGTTCAATGACTTGCCCAGGGTCATACAGGTAGGAAGCATCTGAGGCCAAATTTGAACTCAGGTCTTCCTTATCCCAGGCCAGGAGCTCTGTGCACTGTGCCCACATTTAAACTGTACTTACTATATACTAGGGAACTAGTAGATTTTGTAAAAAAGGGATGATTCAGGACTATGCATAAGGAAGAAGTATTGTGGTACTGTGGAATGAGTATTCTCTTTAAAGTGAAGAGACCTGGGTTCAAATCCTCCTTCCATCACTTGCTACCAGTGTGACCTTGATCGAGTCGGTTTCCTCATCTGTATAATGGAAGGGAAGGACTAATTGAACTCTGGGGTCCTCTCCAGCTCTGAATCTATGACCCTAAGATTGCCATGGTGGAAATGTGAAGGTTGGATAGAATGAGGAAGAGAGTAAAAGCAAAAAACCTTCAGGGATACAATGATTGTAGTCAAGGTCAGGGCAAAAAGGGGTTTGTGATAAGGTTGGGGCAGTGGGGGAAGAGGGGAGAGGCGGCAGTTGGGGAAGAGGGGAGAGGCTGCAGAAGGGTAGGGGATGGGACCTGGTGACTCCTGATCAGTCAAGGGAGAGCACAAAGGCAAACACTGTCAAAAGGACATTTTCCACCATCAGAAACTAGGCATATGGTGGTGTGACTAACTAGAAATAACAAAGCTCTTTCCGCCATCTTGCAGCGCTGCCACCATGGTGCACATGAATGTCCTGGCAGATGCTCTCAAAAGCATCAACAATGCAGAAAAGCGAGGAAAACGCCAGGTTCTCATCAGGCCGTGCTCCAAAGTAACCGTCCGGTTCTTAACTGTGATGATGAAGCATGGTTATATTGGCGAATTTGAGATCATTGATGATCACAGAGCAGGGAAAATTGTTGTGAACCTCACGGGCAGATTAAACAAGTGTGGTGTAATCAGCCCCAGATTTGATGTTCAATTGAAAGATCTGGAAAAGTGGCAGAATAATCTCCTGCCATCCCGTCAGTTTGGGTTCATTGTGCTTACAACCTCAGCTGGCATCATGGACCATGAGGAAGCAAGACGAAAACACACAGGAGGAAAAATCCTGGGATTCTTTTTCTAAGGTTGTAAAACAAACATACCAATAAAATGCTCCAATGGAAAAAAAATAACTAGAAATAACAAAGACAGAAGGTGGAACAGGTTGGAGAAGAAAGCAGATGAGCTTGCTCTTGGAATCGCTCCTGCTTTGGGCCAGGTGTTGGGAAAGAGGCATCTGGGCATCTACAGCAAGGAGTCTGGTGATGGCCACTGTCTGGATTGTATAGGCTGCCCTTGAGAAGTGGGGTGCAGGCTGTTGGCCCCTGTGGAAGGTGGGGCCTGGGGATGGTAGTGAGAGGGGTGGTTGGGGAAGGAGTGAGGGTCCTGGGAAAGCCCCCTTGCTCAATGCTTTAGCCCCAACCTAATCCCATGCGTTTAGTTAAACTTTGGTTAATTGGTGGTGGATGAAGAACACCTGGGGCTATCCCAGGCCAAGAGTCAGGTGCTCCACCTCCAAGACTGCCTGGACCAAGCCAGCAGGACCAAGGAGGCGAGGAGTTATTTCTGTGCCTAGAAAGTTACTAGAAAGGAGGGAGCCTCCACGGAAATAGGGGGTTTCTGCAGGCAATTTCCTCCCTGTTCTGATTCCTTTGAGAATCATAGAAGGTTGTTTTGACTCTCTTCTCCATGATTCTTCATCCTTCCTCACTAGCATCCTGCTCCAGGTAAGTCAGTCTAGGCTCCTGCTCCGTCTTGCTACCACCTTTGGAATTCTGAGGGGAGCTAACTGCTCACCTTTCTCCAAAGTAGGTCTGATTATTAGGGAGGTTGAACAGTTTTTTGAATGATTATTAAGTTTGTGTTTTATCTCTTTCCTTTGACTAATTGTGGGTTAAGAGTTCTTCTTGGTTTCCTTGAAATCTCAGCATTTACAAATGGAAAACAGGCTGATTGTTCCCCTCCATCACCATAAGGAGGTCAAAGGAGCCCAGAAATTGTCTTACCCTACAAACACTCGACATTCTCTGGCAGAGAGAAGTGGCAACCACGGCAAATACAAACTTATTTATAAACCATTATAGGCAGATGAATAAGAGCCATAAATGTTTTAAAGCAAAGGAAGGGAGCAAAGTCTGGGCTACAGAAAGCTTTCAGTGAGACCCAAATGAGTCCCATCATCCTGGTAATCATAGCCATAATAGGAGATAGAGGTTATGTAGCACTTTAAATCATTCTGTTAATGCTTGCTGGGATTCTTTTTGCTCAATGTTCGTTTTTTTTGGGTATGCGTGTAGGAATAAATTACTTGTTCCATAACCAATTTATATTGTATATTAAGTACCTCATTTTGAGATATTAAAAATTTCTATGAGTGTGTCATAAGGGTCAATAAAATGAAACAATTCTTTCTGCATTTCTCTGCTGTAGTCTTGACCCTTGTGAGAACCATGGAAACTTCTCCTGTTTAACCCCGCTCAAGGGAACCATAGAATCCAGTGGTGTCTTCGCTACAGAGTAGGTTCAGGTTCTGGGTTTGAGTGTGGTGGGGAGGGAGGGGGAAGTAGGAGCTGCCACTTCAGTTCCCATGCTCCTTACACCAGGAAAAAAGGGAAAAATTCTCTAGAGAAGGAAGGGAATGATGCTAATCCCTTTGGACCCACTAACATCAGGGCTTCTAAGTCATGTGGGGACCCTTGATGAGCATGTAGAATGACTATTGGTTTATCCTATCAAGAAGTAATTTGGTCTAGGGCTCAAAATTTTTTTTTTTTAGAATGATACTGTCTATAATCCATGTTATTTATACCAAATTCCATTTTCTTTCAAATAACTTACTGTAACTATTTTGGTACCTCACAGTGTCAAGGGACCATGGTCGGTTCTACAAAGATGAAGAAGCCTTCAAATCCAGGCCAGGGCACAGGCTGCATGTCTATTGCCCAAAGATTAGCTTAGCAAAACTCAAGAGAGACTCATTTTTAGTGTAGTTACACACAACACATTTTCTTCCAGGCATAGAAATTATTGAATAATGATAAAGTAATATTAATAACAATAGTTATAATCTAGCATTCATCTAGTGCTTTAAGGTTTGCAAAGCATTGTGCATATATTATCTCATTGATCCTGCTGGCGATGTGGAGGAAACGGAAGCAGACAGAGTTTAAGTGACTTGCCCAGGGTCGCGCAAGTAGTAAATGTCTGAGGGAGGATTTGAACGCGGATCTTCCTGCTTCCAAATCCACACACAGAGGGATTTTTATTTGTCTTAGCAGAAGAAGTCCCCAAAAGGCCAAAATCACAGGTACTTAGAGTATTAGAGTAATTATAATGAAATATTCATTCATTTAACAACCAATTATTAGGAACCTGTTACGTGTTTCATGCTGTGCTTGCTGCTGGAGATACCAGGACAAAAATGAAATGGTGTCTTCTCTCCAGGAGCTTACACAGATAAGGAAGTATACAACAGACACAAAGTTTGGGGAGGGAGGAAAGGGATGAGCAGCTGGGGCCATCTGGGTAGTTCTTGTATAGGAGATGGCACTGAGGAATTGACCACTGGAGGAATAGAGCAATTCTAAGTGTTGGAGGTAAGGAAGGAATGCAATTCAGACAAGAACAGCCCTTGCAAAGGTGCAGAAGCTGGAAAAGTATTGTCCAAGAGAAACATAAAATGGGCCATTTTGTCTGGAATGTAGACTGTGTGATGGAAAGCAATGGGGAAAACGCCTGGAAAGGTGGGCAGGAGCTTTAAGGGGTTTTAAAACTGAGACAGAGGATCAGAGTCACCACTAGCTAATTGAATATCAGCAATTACAGAAAATCTTAGACTGGGAAAAGTTTTTGAGTCACAGTCAATTGTTAACCGAGTTGTTGACATTAAATTGTTGTGGTTCATACAAACCATGATACTTACTCATGTCAGCCATACTTCTAGGGGGTATAGAGACTTAGCCTATGGATATTATTTAAAAAATATTTTATTTTCAATGACCAAATTTTTACTTTCACTTCCTTTAACATCCCCTCCCTTAAAAAAAAAAAGAAAAGCAAAACCTACGTAACAAATTTTGGGTTTGATTTAAAAACAACAACTCTGCCAAATCAAAAAGGAGAGAAATTGTTCTCACTTTTCCTATGGGTTTGGGGAGCAGGAAGACATAACACAGAATCATTGCATGCATAGATAAGCCCACTCTGCCTGGATGCTTCTCATTCTCACTCTTTTTCCTTCACTCCTGCTTGGCTTCCTCCTCCTCCTCCTTCCTCCTCCTTCCCCTTTTCCTTTTCTTCCTCCTCCCTCACCCCATGCTCCTCCTCTTCCTCCTCCTCCTCTTCTCCCCCTCCACTTCCTCCTTGTCCTTCTCCTCTTCCTCTCCTTTGAGATCTCTCTTCCGTGGCAGTTGAGCAGCTGGCTGTTTGGGTGCTGTTCTGTGTTCAGCCGGTTACGAGCCTCTGGGTGTCACTCAAAGTGGTTTTTTTTTCCCTTGCATGATTTGCATATTGTGTGAGACAGAATACTGGTTGGGGCCAGAATGGAGCCTCAATGTGATACACCACGAGGCCATTTCCACATCCCATCAGGTGGCCCAGGGTAGCAATGTTCTGCAGCTTTGGTTATGGTAAATGCTATTCAATCTCATGGAACAGATGCCTTTGGCCCCTTTCCCTGCAGGAGGCAGTTTCTGTGCCAGACATTGTTGTTTGGGGTTTTGACCATTCTTGGTATAATTCAATGTAGGTGGGGAAGTCAATAATAGAGGGTGATTTACATTTTTTACAGACATATGTACCCATTATGTACTCCTCACTACTTATCTTCATTACTATGTGTCTGATTGTGTACTACTCCTGCCTGCCATATGAAGCTGGCAGTGATGTCATTGCAGAATTTCAGAGGAATTTGTCCCATGTCTTCTTCCTTCCATCCACTAAATGAAGAAATGCTCCTAGGCTCTAGCCTCTTCCCTCTCCTTTCCTTCCTTTCTACTTCCCCTGCTCTCTCCTCTTCCCTCCTTCTCTCTCTCTCCTCCTCTCTACCTTCTCCTTCTCCCTATTTTCTTCTCCTCTCCAGCTTCCTCTCCTTCTTTCTCTCTTTTTCTCTTCCTTTCTTTTCTTGCCTCCCTGCTTCTCCTCCTCCCCTCCCTTTTTTTACTTTTTCCTTTCCTCTACTTTTTTCCTCTTCCCTATCTCTTTCTCTCTCTTCCTCTCTTTTTCTCTTCTGCATCTTTGTTTCTCTTCCTCTCTCCATTTCTCCCTCTCTCTCCTCTTCCTCCTCTCTTCTTCCCTCATCTCTGTCCTCCCTCTCTCCTCTTTTTCTCTTGCTCTTTCTTCCTCTTTGCCTCCCTTTTCTCTTCTCTCTCTTCCTCCCTTCTTTTCATTTCTCTTTCCCTCTCCTATTTTTCCTCTCCCTTTTTCTTTTTCTTCCCCTCTTGCTTATCCTTTTCCTCTTTCCCCTTTCCTCTTCCCTCTCTCTCCTTTTCCCTTTCCCTTTCCCTTCCCTCTTTCTTCTCCTTCCTCCCTCCCTCTCTCTTCCTCATTCGTTTTCACAGCTTCAGCTCACTACCTCTTTGTAAAATCCACAAACCAATCCATATTTCCAGCCCTAATCCAACTGTAGGGGTCCAGGTTTTAAATCCCCAATTGTTTGCCAGACATTTCTACTTGAATGAATCTTCAGCACCCCAAGCTCTATGTGGGATTTGGAATCAGGAAATCCTTGCTCTGTTACTAAATACCTGTGTGACCTCAGGCAAGACATTTTCTCCCTCTCTGGGCCTCAGTTTCCTTGATAGCAAAATGAAGTGATTGGACTAAATAGTCACTAAGATCCACTCTAGCTAGAAATCTTTTGATCTACCAAGTTGAAAATGTTCCTTTACCTCACAAATTTTCCTCCCCTGCTGTGGTGAGGGCCAAATAAACCTCATATGGGTACAATGCTTGGCAAACTTTATAGCCTTGCATTAATGTTGGCTATTATCATTGTGGTGGCTGATCCTCTTCTTGGGCCCCATTGCTCCCTATCTCTTCTTACTTTTCTCTGTGTGTATGTCATATTCCTTATTTTCCTTTCCTTCTTGACCCAGTAAAGTACCCTCTTTAAAAGTAGAAACTATATTATTATTTTTTAAAAAAGTCTTTTATCCTTAGTACCCAACCTAGGATGTTGCATACATAGCAGTAAGTTAACAAATAAATATTTGTTGAATTGAGTTAAACTCTGCCCCGTACCTAAGTCAGCTTTCTCTCTATGACAGCCCCCTCTGGACCTCCCTATTTCTCTTGATGCTGCTGCCTTCCTCCCAGTTAAACAGCCTCAAGTCAGAGTCATCCTCAGATTCTTTTCTCTCAACCCTCAAAATCTGTTTTCACATGTGTCAAATCTGCCTCCCTAATAATTCTCACACCCATCTTTTCTCTTTCATTCCTTACTGTTGCCAACCTAGTGCAGGCAATCACTGTGAATGCTTAGCCTAGACTGTTGTAATAACCTGGCCTCCCTGCCTCTAGTCTTTCTATATTTGTCATCACTAGAAGAATCTTCTCAATTCCCATCTCTGATCACGTCATTTCCTACTCAGATGCCCTTTGGAAGCTGCCTGTTGCTTCAAGGCCTTCCCAGATCTGGCTCCACCCGTAGTGCTCGTGACTTTCTTTCATGTAATCTGCTAGCTTGCTAAACTGGACTACTCACTTTCCAATGAATTCTCCAGTCTTTTCCATTTAAATTTCCTGTAATTGTGCCTCACCCTGTGCCTGGAATGCTGTTGAAATCCAATCTCTTCTACAAGACCTAGTTCTAGTACTATCTCCTCCCACTTCTGCAAAATCAGAAACCCTGAACACTTACAAGTAATCTCTCTTTTCCTTCAGATTTACATGTCTAATATGTGTTTATCATAGTCTATTTTATATTATAGTATAGCACCATCTCCACATCTTAAGCCACTCCCCAAATTGGCCATTAATAGTCACAATTTGGAGTCCCTGGGGGTCAATGACCACTTTTATTCTCACGGCTATAGTGAGAGATAACCTTGAAGTGCTGGGCCTTTAGACTTTTGCTCTTGAGCCTCCACTGGTATGATCCCTGTCAATAATTAGCCAGCCGCCTATTAGTCAAGTAGAAAAAAGGATTTACCGAGAGTCATACAGAAAGAACAGTTGAAACAAAGCATTGGGCCCTGACTCTTAGCTGGGAACACATTCTTTTCTTATGATCATAAGATCCCTGGCTAAGGTGGACTCAAAGTTAAAGTACCAAGGTAGCAAGGCACAAGCATAGAGGACATTTGGCCTAAAGGGCCACCTTATAGCTCTTGAAGATTCCTTTTCTCCCTTTGGGGAGTCCTGCCCAAGTTCCCCTTAGAAGTAACTCTCTGCTGCATGGGCAGCCAGCTGGGCTCTGAGGGGCCATTCCTCTGTCCATTCCAATAGCTGCCTCTCCTCAAGAGCTCCTGCTCTCTGAAGGTGTCTTCTCTCACTAGCTCTTCTCTCCCCATTGCACTTGCTTCCACCATCTTCAGCCTCTACAGCTACTGGTGGCCACTGCTACCCAGTTAGCTCTGATGGGACTTTCGATAGGACCTTTGGATCTCCCAAAATCACAAGGTCTCTTGGGCATTTCTATCTTAGACATTCATTCACTTAAGATCAAGAAAGAATAAATACAAAGATGTGATATGTGTTTATAGTAACTATGGTCAGGTAAGAAGGAGACAAGGCTGCTGCCCTTCCCCTACCAGACTCTCAGGATGAGCTCAAAGTAGACCTGCCACACTCAAAGCCACAAAGGAACAATAACAGTGAAGGGGTGGGTTGCTTTTTTGGTGTACTCATTGAGTTCTGTCTTAGCAGCCCCTGAACCAGGAGTTCATCTAGTTTTGTGTTATTGCACAGTAGAGACAAACATGGCTAGAAACCAGCTCCCCAAAGGTCCACACGGTGGACTGAAACTGAAGGGAATATTTATACATGCTTATGGCCACCCCCTTGGCCAGGCTACCCCCATTACACTAGTGATAGTTATAATAGTATGCATCTTTTCCAGAGTCATAGCTACAGTGGCTATAGATATAGTATAGATATAATTATAGATAATTAGAATAGGGCACCTGGGGATTTGATCTTTTACTTCCAAATTTTCACATTTTGGCTACTAAAAATATTGGATCATTTGGATATGGGCTGCCAAAAACTTTCTCTTTAATCAAGTTTTTCTTTAAAGGTCCTAACAACAACAGAACTCCACTGCTAAACTAAGATAGAAGGGAATTATATTGAAAAAAATAGTTTTTCTTCACTTTTCTGGAATGAGCTATTTTGAGGTTATGCTAATTTGGAAGACAATACAGATAGGATGGCAAATTCTTTATGAAAGGACTCACTTCTCAGAAGGCATTATCAGCAAACCCTAGGCAGTATTATTGGGATGAAGAAGGTAGATTGGGGGCAGAGAATGCAGAAGTTTTCTGGGAGTCATGGTACCTATAGAGACCTGGGAGCTAGTTAGGCAAGGACAACATGTGGTCACCGAGCCAAGCCAAAAACTTGTGAGAGTAGCAAGAAAAGGCAGTGCCAAGTAGGGCACAGAGCTTTGGGAAACAAGGATTTGAGCCAGGCAGAGCCAGGCAAGAGAGTGATTCAGATTCCCCAGGAAAGGAAGCAGAAGGCAGATATAGATGCTACCTTCACCAGAGTCCCAAACTCCATTCCTACTACTAGCACTTCCTGGATTGATATTGTGAATTTAATTATGCAAGAATAGGGACTGGACTACTGAGAAGGGAGATTTACTCTTGTAAACTGAGGGTGGAACATGAGCTTTATTGGTGTTTTTTATGTGTTGTGTGTGTGTGTGTGTGTGTGTGTGTGTGTGTAAATGAATATGTGTACAGCCAGTGAGAGATTTTGTTTCCTTGACTACACATATTTGTTACAAGAAATTTATTTTCCTCTCCCCACAATGGAATGAGGCAGGGTAAGAGGGAGATAAAATACAATCTTGCTAATTGAAAAAAAAACCAATAGAGATACGTAAGGAAGGTATTATACATGGGAAATGTTGCTCAGTTTCAGACGAGGTCATAGTTTAATTTTATTTATCAGTTTTCTTTGGCAAAGATAGCAAAAAAGGAAATTGATAATCACTCCACTTGTAACTTTGGGCAAATCATTTCACATTTCTGGGTCACCATTTTCTCTGTAAAATGAAGGGATTGGCTAGATGGCCTTGAGGTCCCTTAAAAATCTAGATCTTTGATGACAATCAATCCACAAACATTTATTAAGTGCCAGGCCATCCTAGGAGCAGAAGGTACACATACAATCAATGAAACAATCCCCATTTCCAAGGAACTTCTGATGGGGAACAATGAGAACATATAGAAGTCTGTGAAGAATATATATATGAAGAGAACAAATGTACATATATATAATGTATTTCAATGCCAGGTAGTTTGGGAGAAGGGTGGACCAGGCAAGGCTTCATTCAGAATGTGGTGTTTGAACTGTACCTTAAGAGATGCTCCTTCAGTGGCTGATGGTTTTTTTGTAGGATTGGATGATCAGTAAGATGAAGCTAGAAGGCAAAAGTGGAGGTGTGGGGCAGGGGGTCTTGCTGGTGCCATGATGGGCTCTACTGGCCTTGGAACAACCAAAATAGAAGCAACTGAACTAGGAAATAATTGCTCCCACTCCCCAACCCTCATCCTCCCACCCATAGCAATGGGCATCCATTTCAATGAGATTCTGATAAAAACAGCAAGCTGGTAATCCTGCCAAGTTAGGTGAAATGGGACTCTGTCTGGTTAAAATGGGATTCTACTCTTTGAGGCCTTTGGAGAAGCGACTGCAAAGCAAATGTCCTGCTAGCACTGAGTGTAAGCTCTAGCTTGGATACCCCAATGAATATGGAATGGGAGCCAAGGAAAAAGCAGCCAAAAGATAACCTGACGGGGGGTTGAAAGAAATGTTAGTGCTTATGAATGAGGCTTTGTAGGGAATGCTAAAAAAAAGTTTTTCTCCCTCTCTTCATGTGTAGGCTTAACCAGCCTTGTGCACAACACATCAGTGTGTGCTCCACACTCAGAGTACAAAAGCCTCACTACATGGAATGGTTTTCTGCTCCCTAATTCCTGTCTGTCTGAATCATCCTGGGCCCTTTTCTTGCAACACTCACTACCTGTGTTGTTCCTTGGAAGAAGGGAAAAAAATCTTTGCCTGTAGCACTCCCAAAGGGAAGACTAGAGTGAAATTTCATGGCTAGCAGAACACAGAGAATAACCTGCTTTTAAATCAGATAACCCCATTAGAAGAAAGGTGGGAGAAAAAGCTACTGGCACTGAGCTATTAAAGCAGGGAGAATACAGTTTGTTTGAAATAAGGAGCCTTGTGTCTCTATCCTATGCAATTCTTAATGGGCTGAGCCTGGGAGGCATATACAGGAACTGTGTATGAATGCATTTCTAGAAGTAATCATGGGGTGAAGAAGGTGGAATTCAGTGGAGGCCAGAGAAGGCCACAAGTTAGATTAATTGACAAGCATTTATTAAGGACTTTGCGTGTCCCCAGCAATCTGATAAGTGCTAGGGATGCAAAGAAGGGCCAGAATGCTCGATGCCCTCACACAGCTTCTGTATGAAGGGTGAATGGGGTGGGGAAAGCAGCATGTAAATAAAAGAATTCATTCAGAAATACAGAGAGAGTAAAGGAAAGATGACTGCAGAAGAGAAGTGTTGAATGGCCTGGTGATGAACCTCCTGCAGAAGACAGAATTTGAGCTGAGTCTGGACTAAAACCAGGGATGTCAATAGGTGGAGGTGAGGAGGGAGGGCATTCCAGGCATGGGGCTGTTTGGTGCAAAGGTATGGCAGTGGGAGATGAAGTGGTCTGTGAGAGGGATGATAAGAAGGCACGATGGTCACTGGATGGTAGACTGTGGGGGAGGGGAATAGAGTGTAAGAAGAAAGAAAGGTAGGAAGGGTTGTGAAAAACCTTCAATGATTACTAGAAGGGTTTAGATTTGTTCTCAGATGTAATAGGGGAGGCTTATTGACTAGGGCCAGTGACATGTACAAAAACTTACATTTGAGCAAAATCCCTTTGGCAGCTGTGGGAGGATGGAGTGGAGCTGGCAGAGATTGGAGGTCAGATGATCAATGGGAAGGATACTGCGATGGTCTGAGTCAGAGCTAGGGTTGTGGCTGTGTGAGGGAAGAGAAGGGGATGGCGAAAATGAAGATGCTCCTAAGGGAGAAACGGCCAGATTTGGCAATCAGTGATGTCTCTATTACATCTGAGGTCACTGGCTGGCTGAGCTGTCAAGCAGCCTTGGCCGTTAGTGATGGTTTTAATTAACTGCTGACTATCCTGATGCTTACTGACAGTTTAGCTGCCTCCTCCTTCTACCCCTTTCTCTTTCGCTCTTAATGTGATCAGGTCACCAAGTCCAAAGGAAGTATAGGAAGTATAGTCTCAAGGCCAAAAAGTCTCCACTGAAATTGTTCTCTCCAAAGTTATCAATGCTCTCATAATCCCCAAATCTTTTTTATTTTTATTTTTAAATTTTATTTTTTCCCAAATCCATGTAAAAACAATTTTAAACATTCATTTTTCAAAATTTTGAGTTCCAAATTCTCTCTCCCTTCTTCCTTTCCTCCCTCCCTCCCGCCCCCCCTCCCCCCGGCTTTGAGAAGGCAAGCAATTTGATATAGACTATACATGTGCAGTCATGGAAAACCTATTTCTATTAGCCATGTTGCAAAAGAAAACACAGACTGCCCCCCACCCCGCCAAAGCTCCCAGAAAAATAAAGTAAAAAAACCACTGTTTCAAACTGCATTCAGACTCCATCAGTCTTTCTCTGGAGGGGGATAGCATTTTTCATCATAAGTCCTCTGAAATTGTTCTGTAATCCCCAAATCTAATGGCCTTTTCTTGATCCTCATCCTTCTTGACCTTTGTGCAGCCTTTGATTCTGTTGATCACCACCTTCTCCTTAATATTCTCTTCGCTATAGGTTTTCATGACACAACTATTTCTTGATTCTTCTCATACCTGTCTGACTGCTCCTTCTCCATCAAAATTCTATCCTAAGGTTTCTTCTCTTTTCCTCTTTATACTATTCCCATGGATTCAATTATCATCTCTGTGCTGATAATTGGGCACCTAGATGGCACAATAGACCGCCAGGCCTGGAGTCAGGAAGAACTGAGTTCAAATCCTCCCTTAGACACTAGCTGTGTGACCCTGGGCAAGTCACTTCACCCTATTTTCCTCAGTTTCCTCATCTGCAAAATGAACTGGAGAAGGAAATAGAAAAACACTCCAGTATCTCTGCCAAGAAAACCCTAAATGGGGTCATGAAGAGCCGGCCACAACTGAAAAATGACTGAACAAAAAATGCTGATGATTCCCACATCCCTTTTTTCCAGCCCTAACCTCTCTCTTAATCTCCCTTCTGGGAACTCAGACTGCCAAATGAGAGCAAGGCTTGGAGGGGGTGCTCTGTCTGACTAAAAGGATAGTCAGTAGACTTCTAGAAAAGGCAGCAGTCATTCCAAGAAGCATCAAAGACAACTTATGTCAGATTAATGTCATTTTCTTATAGAATTACTAGACTGAATAATGGATTACTTGTCAGGGATGTTTCTTATCTAGTCATAGGTTGCGCTAGAGAGCTTCTGGGCCCCTTTCCAACTTGTGATGGTAAAAATCCCATAAGTCCTGGAGCTTACTTATCTGGGTATCCTTGTGGCCCTCCCTCCCCCACCCCTCCGCTCCCAGTAGGGAACGTTTTGCAACTTGCCTTGCAGGATGTAGGCTCTTATTAAATATTTGTCATTGAATCGAATTAAGATTAACTGGGTCAGATGCGACATTCTCATATGTGTATATTCCTGCTGTTTGACAAACTTGAAACACCAGCCTTTATTGATGGTGCTGTTCCAATGAGCAGAAATGAACCAAAGGCTCCAAAAAGGAAGTGAAAACATGTTTGCATCTGGCAGGGGAAAAGATAAATCACAAGATGTTGGAAGGGTGTAAAAGTAAAATGAGTTATCACGCCCGTGCTGAGGGCAGTTCTTCATACTCTAAGCACCTCCAAGAATAGGTGGGTTCCTAACTTCACATCAATTCAGGAGGCACTTCGGGAAATTTGTGACATAACAGAGAGCTTTTTATCTCAACAATAGAAGATTGGAATATGACTGTCTGGTGCCAAAGGAACACAGAATCGGGAGAGGGAGGGGACCTTTGAGACCATTCAGTTCAAGCCTCCTTCTCAGCTGCCCCTCCCACCTGTCCTGGTGTGTTTTGTTTTTTTTTCAGCTGGTAGAAAAATTGAGGCCCAGAAAGGTTGCTGGGATTTTTCTCAATGCCCTGCAGATATTACATGGCAAGGCCTTCGCCGGGTGATTCTGCTTCCCACACAGTCCCAATTCTACCATGCAGAGACCAGGTGAAGTGAAAATAATAAGGACAGCTGGCATTTGCATAGAGCATTAAACTTTAGAAAGCACTTTAAGTATGTTAATCTTGTCTGATCCTCACAACCACTCTGTGAGGTAGGTGCTGTTTTGAATTGAGTCCATTTTGCAAATGAGGAAACTGAGGTTGATAGAGGTTAATGACTTTTCCAGGGTGAAACAGCTAAGGAGGTATTTGAAGTAGGATTCAAACTCAGGTCTTGCTGATTTCAAGTGGAGTGCTCTGTCCACTACACCACCTAGCTACCCGACAAATTTCAGTACAGTGCCTCTGTCAGAGGTGCCAGAGGCATGAGGCACTTAAGGTATTTCTTGGGGGGAGCCTTTTCTTACCTCAAGTCCCTTCTCTACAAGTGGGGAAATCTGTCCATGGGATAGTCTCATAGGCAATCACCAGCTTCCACCTGAGTATATCCTGCTTATTTGTCAAAATTATTTCACTTAAAGGAAAGGATAATAACTAACATTTAAATAAAGTTTTGAGTTTTGCAGTGCTTTACATATATCGTCTCATCTGATCCTCATAACCCTGTGAAGTGGTACTTTATTATCCCCTTTTATAGATGAGGAAACTGAGGCTGAGAGATGAAGCGACTTTCCTAGTGTCGCATACCTTGTAAGTGTCTGAGGTGGGATTTGAACTCAGTTCTTCTTGATTCCAGGTCCAGCACTCTAACCACCACCTAACCTAGGTGCTTTAAGTGATTCAGGAGTCCATTGACATTATATAATAGGGGATGTAGGTTACCAATAACTTGATGCTTCCAGAGCATCTGTGCTTTGTTCATAGCCCAGCGGCTAAGGAGAGCAGTGCTCCTTGGTCCAGTGGTCCCAGCATCTTAGCTCCTGGGCATGGTGATTTAGTCAATGGAGACTCTCAGGAGACTGGCAGAACAGACGCAGGGCACCCAAACAAGGAACAGACCCAAACAGAAAAGAAGCAAACAGGAGCAACATGACCAGAGGGTGGGAGAAAAGCTCCATATCCTGAGGCCAGAAGAGAAGATGTGCCACTGGCAGGCACGAGCTGAGGGACAAAAATGCAGCCAAGACTTCGGTGCATCGAAGCTGTGGCAGCCAGTGTTCCCTTCCCAAAGCAGGCTGAGAGGGAGGGGAGCTGCCTAGACAACACAGCTCAGATCATCTCTACCTGGCAGCAGCTACAGAAATTTGCAGACAAGCTTGAGCTGCTCATCTCTCTCTTGTGCTGTGTTGAAGACACAGGAGGAGTGAATGGGAGGGTGGTTTTGCAGCCTCTCTTGTCTGAGTGGGAGGCGGCAGTTAGTGGGGAGTGGGTGGTGAGAATGCTAACCACCAGATTCAAGTCTGTTACTACTTTGCAATTATGTTTCATTAAATACTTTCTGTTTTGAAGTGCTGTATCTCTTGGCATAGTCTGGAAGATTTGTGGAATGAGGGCTCGGACACAATGAGTTTTAAAAGATGAAGGACTCCAATAGAGCTTTGGGATTGGCAGTAGTTTTTAGGAGGGCACCAGGTGCTCTAATCATGTGTTCTATACCAACAAATGTCCTGTCTCCTATGAAAGAAAAAGGTGAGTCCATTCCCAGGGCAAATGTAGGTGAGGAAAGAGTGGCATAATCTAAAACAGGGCTCTAGTAAGTGTAAACCAAAACCCAGACTGTGGTGGGAACCTCAGTTACCTTGGAACTCTGAAATCCCAGGGAGAGAGAAATCAGGGAGCTGGGAAAAGAGAGTTTCAGCTAGGGAAGTAGGTGTGGGATCTGGAGTCATGCAACATGAATGTTGGTTTGAGCCAATCTATCTCTCCAAAGCCTTGAACTTTTAGGGCAGCTAGCTGCATCTGTTCTCCACCCTTTGCTGATTTCCTGAGACTCAGATGTGCCATAATATCTCCTGATTTCTCTACAACTCTCATTGGGTTCATTGGACCTACTGTGCCCCATTGGACCAGAGGCTTGGAATCAAATGGATTATAGAACTGGGAAGTAGTGTTTTATGCAGTAGTTACATTCTAAGGTCAGTAGGTAAGACAAAAAGCTCTAGAGTCAAAATTTACCCCTGAAAATCCCTTACATGCTAGTCAAGTATGATATCTTTAAACAGAACTAGAATGAAGTGATGATGGGGACAGGTGGATCTTTAAAAGAAGGCAGTCTATATCAGCAGAAGCATCTGAAATGGTTGCTATGGAAATATTTGAATGTAAAATTTACTTTTAATTATATCCAGCTAAACTATTGATCATGATCTGAGAGGGAGCTGAGACTTCTTTTTAAAAATACATTTTAGTTTTTGTCTTTTGTTTTTACATTGCCTAGATTTCCCTCTGTGTCCCTCTGTGTCCCTTTCCCCTCCCACATACCTTATAACAAGGAAATTTTTAAAGAAAAGAGAAAGAAGGAGAAGAGAAAAAACTCAGCATTTTAAAAAAGCAATTTCAGCAAAAAAAAAATCAGTTATTTTTTCATAGCACAGTTAAGATTCTAATATAGGAATGTACCACAATTTGTTTAGTCATTCCACAATCTATAGGCATCTCAACTACTTTGTGGTAGTTCTTTGTTACCACAAAAGTGCTGCTATAAACATTTTTGGTGTGTATAGAGCCTTGACAAAAGTCAATAGCTTTTTTGGGGTGTATATCTAACAGTGGAATCTCTGGGTCAAAGAGTGTAGATATTTTAGCCACTTTATTGGCCTCCCAAATTGTTGCACTAATTCAGAGCTCCACCAACATTGCATCGTTGTGCCTTTCTTTCCACAGTCCCTCCAACATCGACTCTTCCCATCTCTTTGTCACCTTTGCCAATTTGCTAGGTAGGAGATGAGATCTCAGGGTCGTCTTGATGTTAATTTCCTTACTATTAGTGTTTGGAGCATTCTTTCATATAGGAACCAAGACTTCTTAAAACCTTTTATTAAAGCAATTATTTATTGATATCTTTTGTCTTTACATCACTTACATTTCCAAATATATCCCTCCCTCTTCTTCCTACTTGGTGAGCCAACCCTTGTAATGAAGCATAAAAAAGAAAGAGAATAAAAAGGAGATCCACAAAACTAAGCAAAACATCACTGGAGCCTGACAGTTGGAATGTAATGGAACTGGGAGTTCTACTCAAATAGAAGAAGAATAAAATAGCTCAAGATTTAGCTGGCAGGAAAAATATTTATGCAATAATCTTCACACCTGAGTGCAATTATAATAGAGAAGGTTCAGTGAGTGCAATTATACTAGGGGATGTTCACACCACCCCAGAACAATTTCTTCCTGTTTTATTATGAGACAAGAGGAGACTCAAAGGAAACACAACAGGGACCTTCTAGCTGACCAGGAGCTAGAGAACTCTTCTCATTAAATCTACCAACCTAAGGAGAATAAATAGGCTGTTTGTAGATAGGATGAAGACTGGATTCTACATTCAACATGCAGCGATGAAAGGCATAATAGGGAAACTGAGATTTTGGATGAGTGGATGGGCTAGCTGGAGTCTTCACTCACTAATCTTCAATAATGATAGCTCGGCCTCAGGGTGAATTTTTAAGTTGAATCAATCAGTTCCCCTAGGGAGATGGGGGTGTGGACTTTGAATGTCCAGTGAAGACTGGAAGGTGAGTGTGGAAGGGCCAAAGGCAAGGTACCTGGGCTGGGATGTGAAGCATGAGTTGATGCTGCTTAGATATGGGTGGGTGGGTGGGGATGGCAGATATGATTGCCCCCTGGTGGCTCCTCTGAATTCTCAGCAGCAGTTCCTAGTTGACTTCTGACAGCAAGTACCTTTGGCAATTGAGGAGCTCAACCGTTCTCTTTGGATCTTCTTATAAGGAGCCCAGAGGCATGGTAGCTGGCAAGGAACCTCATTGGGAATTGCAAATGCGATCTTAGCCATACTAATATCCAGGGACCCCTCCCAAGCCTCAACAGGAAGCATTTGAGTTTTTTGGGGTACCTCTCCACTCTGGACAATCTTGGGGATCATTGGGTTAGGGATTGGAAAGCTGAGCCACCAAAGTACCATTTTGATTTGCTTCCTGTCTCTTCCCACCTGATAGCCTTACTTCTGTGTTCCATCAAGCAATAGGTGTTTATTAAATATCTACTTGTGCCAGGTACTGTGCTAAGCATTGGGGACATAAAGAAAAAAAGCCCAAGAAAATGGTCCCTGCTATTAAGAAGCTTACATCCTGGGGGTGGAGCAATTATCAATCTTATTTATGCTTAGCTATCCTTTCTCAGTGAGGAGCTTAGTGGGATGCCTGTCTTGCTAATCTTACAGCTGAATTTTAAAAATTCTATATTTGGAAAATCAGTATACGTTTAGGAAACCTGTCTAACTATGGCTGATTGTGCATTCTGGGCTTAGATTCCTGAATAGGTTTTATTGGGAGTCACTCACGGGGTTAACTATCTGTTTATACTCACTGTATGTCAGCATGGCTTGACTGTCTTGTGGATGAATGAAAAATGCCTAGAAATGAAGATTCCTCTTTGGGAGATAAAAGTCAAAGGAAAAAACAAACAAAATGGCAATGAAGTTGGATGACATTAATTACAGTAGAGAAGGGATGACCAATGGCATAGCAGCGTGGTACAGTGGGGAAAGCGATGGAGTTGGAATCTGAGGACTTGGGTTCAAATCCCACTTCAGCCACTTACTACTGGTGTGACCATAGGTGAATCAGTGCCCCTTTCTGGATCCCAATTTCCCCATCTACAAAATGAGAAGACTGGACCAGAAGGGTTTTCCCAGCCCTTTAATGTATGATATCATGATCAAATCTAGAAAGAAGCCAGTATTACCCAATGACTATGTCCTCCCATGTTAGGATGACATTTCATTCTTTCTCTAAGGGGATCCAAATAGTATCAATAAGCCTTTCACAACATCCTGAAAACATACCCTTTGGGGGCCAGAACAATATAGAATAGCATCTTCTGAGCTCCATTTACTGCCTTTATCAAATCTAACCCTTCTTTGATCCCCAATCTGGGGCTATCAATCCCCCAAATATTCCCTCTTCCCTGTTGCTGAGGAATGGTTGAAATTACCCCTAAGTTTATGCCAAAGTGTTTAATGCAGAAATGACTCTCCTTGTCTTTTCAGACCTGAAGCAGAACAGACCCATTCTGCATGGTCTGAGGTTTCTGTTGCTCTAGACTAGTTTTTTGAAGTTATTTATTTTTGTATTGAACTTTTATTTTTTAAATAGTATTTTATTTTTTCCCCAATTATGTGTCAACACAATTTTTAGCATTCATTTTTATAAGATGTTGAGTTCCAGATTTTTCTCACTTGCTCCCTCCCCTCTCCTCTCCCTAAAATGGTAGGCAATTTGATATAAGTTATACATGTGTTATCATGTAAAGCATATTTCCATATTAGTCACAGCTGTGAAAAAAGAAATAGAATAAAGGGGAAAAATGAAAAAGAATACAGTTAAGTGAAAAAAGTATGCTTTGTTCTGCATTCAGAGTCCATCGGTTCTTTATCTGGATGTGGATAGCATTTTCCTTTGTGTGTCCTTTGTACTTGTCTTGGATCACTGTGTTGCTGAGAAGAGCTGAGTCATTCATTGTTGATCATGACACAATGTTGCTGATAATGTTTTCCTGATTCTGCTCATTTCACTTTGCATCAGTTTGTAGAAGTTTTTACAGGTTTTTCTGAAATCTTCCTGTTCATCATTTTTTATTGCACAATAGAATTCCATACATTCATACACCACAGCTTGTTCAGCCAATTTCCAATATTTTGCTGCCATTAAAATATTTTTGTACATGTAGGTCCTTTTCCTTCTTTTAATGATCCCTTTGGGATACAGACTTAGTACTGGTATTGCTGGATCAAAGGGTATGCACAATTTTATAGCTGTGGGCATGGTTCCATTTTGGGGTATCTGCTTCTGTTTTATGGGAGAGTACATCCCATCCACATTCACAGTTATGATTACTAACTGTGCATTTCCCTCCATCCTATTTTTCCTCCTTTTTGTCCTCTCTCTACTGTTCCCCTTTCCCCCTCACCCATGTTTTGTTTCTGTCTACTACCTCCCCTGGTCTGTCTTCTCTTCTGTTAGCCCCTTATCCCCACTTTACTTAATTTCTTCCCCTTCTACTTCCCTGTTGGGTAAGATAGTTTTCTATATTCAACTGATTGTGTATGTTCTCTCTTTGAGCCACAACTGATGAGAGTAAGGCTCAAGTGATGTCCATTGCCCACCCTCCCATCTTCCCTTCCATTGCCTCTTCAGGTGAAATAACTTACCCCGTTCTACCTCTCCCTTCCTTCTGCACCCAGTGTACTCTTCCTCATCTCTTATGTCATTCCCTCAATTTCACCTTATACCTGTACCCTCTGTCTATGTATATTCCTTCTAGCTGTATTAGTACTGGTACCATTTTTAAGAATTATAAGCATCATCTTTCCATGCAGAGATGTAAACAGTTCAGCTCCATTGAATCCCTTATGTTTTCTTTCATCTTTTTACCTTTTTAGGCTTCTCTTAAGTCTTGCTATTGGAGATCATTTTTTTTGTTCAATTCTAGTCTTCTCTTTATGAAAGCTTGAAATCCTTCTATTTCATTGAATGACCCTTTTTTCCCTTGAAGTATTATTCTTAATTTTGCCAGCTAGGTGATTCTTCATTGTAGTTCTAGCTCCTTTGCTTTCTGGACTATCATGTTCCATGACCCCTAATCCTTTAATTCTGCTGCTGCTGCTAAATCCTGTGTAATCCTGACTGTGGCTCCCTGATAATTGAATTGTTTCTTTCTGGCCTGATAGTTCTGGAATTTGGCTTTAATGTTCATTAGAGTTTTTATTTTGAGATCTCTTTCCTGAGGTGATCAGTGGATTCTTTCAACGCCTATTTTGTTCTCTGGTTGCAGGACATCAGGGCAATTTTCCTTGATAATTTCTTGAAAGATACTGTCCAGGTCCTCCTTTTGATTGGGGCTTTCAGGTAGTCCAATGATTCTGACATTGTGTCTCCTGGATCTATTTTCCATGTCAGTTTTTTTCCAATCAGGTATTTCACATTTTCCTCTTTTTTTTTTATTCTTTTGAATTTGTTTGATTGATTCTTGATGTCTCATAGAGTCGTTAGCTTCTGCTTGTCCAATTCTAACTTTTAGGGAGTTGTTTTCCTTGGTTAGTTTTTGAGTTTCCTTTTCCATTTGGACAACTGTGCTTTTTAAGGAGTTGTTCTCTTCAGTGGGTTTTTGTATCTCCTTTTCCATTTGGCCAATTCTACTTTTTAAGCAGTTGTTTTCTTCTTCCAAGCTGTTGACTCTTTATTCATAATTCTCTTGCATCACTCCCATTTCTTTTCCCAGTTTTTCTTCTACCTCTCTTATATGATTTTAAGCTCCTTTTTGAGCTCTTCCATGAGCTCCTTCTGGGCTTGAGACTGCTTCCCATTTTTCTTTGGGGTTTTGTCCATAGGTGTTTTGACATTGTTGTGCTCTTCTGAGTTTGTGTCTTGATCTTCTTTGTCGCCACAATAACTTTCTATGGTCAGATTAGTTTTTGGTTGTTTTTTTTTTTGTTCATCTTTTTTTGGCCTTTTCCCTTTCTTCTAAATTTGAGCTCTGCTTCTAGGGTGGAAGGGTCACTATCTCAGGCTTCTTGTGCTAGGTAGGGGTGGCAGGCCCTGGCTATTTACCTGGTGCTGCACTGATGTTGCATCGAGACCCACAGGGGACCCTTATGTCTGGTGCTGCTCTGAGGGGAAGGGTTGGGGAGTGGCTGGTGCTGTCAGAGGCTGTAGGGGCCTGGCAGTTTACCTGGTGTTGAGCTGAGATCCTAGTGCTGGTGTCTGCCATGTGCTGAGGCTGGTGGAGTGTTTTTGCATTCCCCCAGGGCTACACTGAAGCACATGGAAGTCTGGCTGCTGGAGGCTGCCTGTTTGCCCAGGACTACACTAAAGCACGTGGTGGTTCTCAGAGCTGGAGTCTGCCTGTTCCCCTGGCTATGCTGAGCCATGTCTTTTTTTAAAAACTTTTTTTTTTAAATTTTTAAATTTTTTTTTGAGCTATGTCTTGCACTAGATTCTTGTACATGCTTTGCATAAGGACACTTGTTGTTCTGTCATATCCAACTCTTTGTGACTCCACTTGAGGTTTTCTGGCAAAGATGCTGAAGTGTTTTGCCATTTCCTTCTCTAGCTCATTTTACAGATGAGGAAACTGAGGCAAATAGAGTTAAATGATTTGCCCAGGGTCCCACAGCTAGTAAGTACCATTTGAACTCAGGTCTTCCTGACTCCAGGCCAGGTGCTCTATCCACTGAGCCACCTAGCTGCATGAGGTCACACACTAGGTTACTATTTGTCTGAAGTCCCTGTATTTAGTGCTGGCTTGGTGAATTGATGGCCCCCACACAAATACCGCTTCTCTAGAGGACTTTAGAGGGCTGTAAATTGAGGCACCAGTCATCTGTAACCACTCCTGTGCCAACCATGCCCCCAAGCACCTGCAGTGTGATCACAAGGCTCCGGGAAGACCTTATATTATTCACAAACCACTGGTTCTAAAGGGGCCATGGGGATAGAACCATTACCTGGGGTTTCTGTGAGTGGGCTATACCTGATCTCAACTATGGAGACCAGTGAAAGGGGAAAGAATATGACTTCTACTAACAACCTCAGCCAGGAAATCCCTTCCTCAGGGAGCAGAGCTTGGAAATAGACAGATGGGAATGAATGGATGATAAACCATCTATTAAACTTACTGTGTGTCGAATACTGTGAGAAGCACTACAAATATATCTATATCTATATCTATACCTATGCCTAAATTTATGTAAACACACATATACACACACATAATGTGTATGTATGCATGCATATATTTGTATGTATGTAATAATTATATAAATATAAGAAAGCAACAGTCCCTGTCCTCAAGGAGTTTGGATTCTAATGGGGAAAGGTGGAGAAGAGAGTGCAGTGGCATGACTGGATATGACTAGGAAGTGATAAGGAGGAACGCTTCTGGGCAAGATGTGGCAAAAACTTGCCTCTCGGCGCCCAGTGTGACCCCAGAGTCAGCACCAGGGTTGGGAGGAGGGGATCAGAGGCTGAAGATGATGACTGGGTACAGGTGGCATGGTTTGGCAATGGGAAGGGTTGAGGTTGGGGAAAGGCCAGATAAAGGAAGTGAGGCTCCTTCCCTAGCATCTGCCTCATACCCAGAGCTCACTGTTCATTCCTGGGGAATTCAATCTCTAGCAACAAAGGATCATAGTTCTACAGGGCTTTAAGGTCTATAAAGTGCCTTCTTTTGAGGCAGGTAGTGCAAGTATTATCATGTACATTTTACAGGTTGGAAAACCCAAAGCTCAGAGAGCTAAGTGTCAGCCCCATAGTTGTAGGCAGGAAGGCGCAGAGTTGGGATTCAAGCATGAGTCCTGACTCTAAATGCAGCACCTTTCCGGACATATACAAAAAGAAACAAATGAAAAATTAGAGAGATGGGAATCATACCTTCCTCTGTAACTTCTTTTTTTCTTTCTTCCATGACTAGCTGGAAGAGGAAGAGCTGGGCAAGAAGAAGGCACTAGGGAGAACTACTAAAGGCCTCCCAGTTCTTGGATCATGAGATAAAATGATTTTCCGTATTGGTTCCCTTTGCCTCCATTGTTTTAATTCAATTCAATTCAAACATTTATTAGATGCCTGCACAGTATAGCTTACTTAACCCTGTTCTATGCTTATTTTAGAGAAAGGAGACAAACACACAAAATATACACAAGTAGACAAAAACAAAATATATAAACGTAAATGCAAAATGATTTGTGCAAGTGTAAGAAGTGCTAATAATTGGGACAATCAGGAAAGGCCTATATGTAGGAGGTGGCACAGAGAAGGCAAACTAATTTTTTTTTTCTTGTAAAGGGGATGATCAAGGAAGTACTGAATCCACCTGAAGAATTCTTCCATCACCTTATGAGGTTCCAGGGTATGAGCCTTGGTTAGGAGGTATCTGAAGGGAGTACTTCCTTATGGAGTGGAGGAGGGGCAACCGTTGGTGCCTTGCCAACTCAAGATGGTGGGCGTGTAGGTAGGTTGTCCAGGCCAAATCCTTCATTTTACAGATGAAGAAACTGAAGCCCAAAAGGGTTTCCAAGGACTTACCAAGGTCAAGAGGTTGGCAACACCAGGATTTGAATGCAACACCCTTTCCACCTCTCTTCTCTGGCTAGAAGGCCAGTTTCTGGGATCACACTGGCTCCGGGATCAACTCCTTTCCATAAACTTTGTTCCTGTATTTCACAGCATGGCAGCCAGTTGAGTGAAATAGGAAGATCACTTACTACAGTATGAGTATAGCAGAAAGAGGCCTGGATTTAGACCGAGTTTGAATCCAGACTCTGCACTACCTATGTAACCTTGGAGAAATCACTTCTTTTGGTCTTATCTTCCTCCTCTCAAAGGTGAGAGGGTTGGATAGGGGGCTTCTGAAGCCCCTTCCAGCTCTGTCTCTAGGGTCCTGACTAGCTATGTGACCTTAGACACAACAAAAAGGACTCCTGACCAGATAGCCTTTGAAGTCCCTGCCTTCTCTAAACCCATGGCATGGTCCTATGATGCAGTTTTATTCTTTTGTGATAATTCCTTGGGCCAGATCAGACCTCGTTAAACAAATTAACTGAATGGTCATTTGTGAATAGCATCTTGCCACTATAACTAAAGATACCTCCCAGGCCTAAGACACAACAATGGGGAGCTACAAGAGGTGGTGAGTTTTGGAATGCAAGAAGTGGGCCAACTTGGTAGGCTGGGACTTTAAACCCTAGCACCTCAGTTACAAAGTAACATGGGAAAATCTCTTTAGTTTGTTTAAAAAAAATATTGTTCGTAACCATTTATTTTCCACTGGAGGCATCCCAGGGACTTACTCCTGTGTTTCCTAAGTGCCCTGCGGGGCTCTAGCTGCAAGACTCCAATTAAGCTCCACAGAAGCATACCACTAGGCCTACAGAAAAGCACTCTGAAGCCCTCACCTCCAGTGCACCATCTCCTCCCTCTCCTGCAAAAAATTCAAATAAGCACAAAAGTTATGAAAGCCCATTTGATAACCTTCACTTTGGAAAAAATAAATCGCAAGGCAAATGGTGGTGCTCCAATGTCCTTTTTTCAAATGGATGTCCCCAGTTGTCAGTATGCCATCTTAAACACAACCCCTACCCAAACCAACTCAAACTCTTGGCTAAGATATTCAAATCGCTGAACCAGTAGTATCATGGGACACCATTATAAAACCTTCTCCAAGTCAAATCTGCATGCCTCAAAGAGCAAAAAATTAATATACTATCGTTACACAGTTGAAAGGGAAAATTAATTTATATGGAAGCCTTTTCTAAGGCATGTTCAGTCTGCCTGGCTCTGGCTCCAAATGGGAGCAGTAGCTACCTTTCCAAAATAATACACCATATGCCCGAATCTGGCAGACACAGAAATAACTACGTGACTCTGGCCGTGCCAACATGATTGTTAATGACTAGAAATATGAGGGCCCTGCGGATTATTGGGTCCTAGAATCATAGATCTAGAATGCTTGTATCTCCAGTGCTTGGCTTGTAATAGTACTTAGAAATGCTTGTTGATTGAATCCATGACTTTAGAGAGAGTGTAAACTAGCCTCCTCATTTAACTGATGAAGAAAAGTTCAGGGAATGGAGCAATGTGACCATTGACCCAGACTGCTTAATGATCTGAGTCCGGAATGGGAACCTGCAGCTTCTATGTCAATCTGGTCCTTGGTGAGCAGCGGAGATGTGGTGTCCTGTGGGATTTCGAGGGATCATGGATTGCGAGATGGAAGGTGTCCTCTACGACATTGGATCATCCATTTAAGGTCTTCAACTCCAGCCCTCACGTACTATGGATGAGGACACTGAGGCTCTGAAAGGGTAGAGTCCTAGATCCACACAGGCCATGAGCATCAGATTTGGACCCCATTGCTCTAACTTCCCCCCTCACATCACAAGGAGAAATAATAGGCCAAGTGATTGGCGAAGCATCTGGAGAATTCACTAATTTAGAACTGCCTGTCATGGAACCTGCCCAGCTTCTGCCCCATTATGCCATAGATGGTTAACCTGGCTCCCTGCTGGGAGGGGGGCAGTACCCATCACTCAAAGCATCCTGTGAGGAAACTGAGCTCAAAAGCTCCTCTCATCCACCGAGGAGAGAAATCTAATGCCAGGGGCACAGATCCTGGGAAGGTGGTAGCTTCTTGAATGTGAGTAAATGTAGCTCAACGTGCCCTTTCTTTCCAATTAAGTTCCAGAAGAGGCAGGGACAGATGTTGGGGGCACCTGTGGATGAGATATTTACCCATTCAGAGCCTTCCATGAGGGAATTCCCCACAGAGGAGAGAAAGCGATGCTGATTAAATACTTACATATTCATAAGTATTTACAGATGAACTAGTCCAACCCGATGGCATGTTCCCAAGCTCTTGGAGAAGACATTTGCCTGGCTGGCCTTTCATTACTGTCCAAGGGCATCCTGGCACCAGAGATCAAGCAGGAGTCTGAGAACCACCGGAGTTCCGGCTCAGCATTTAGCTTGGGTAGGTATTTGTTTTTGCTTGAAGCTTAAACATTGACTAGCATGAGACATTTTATGGCAGTGAATGAATCTGCCTGAGACTGGACTGTACATGGAGCATGGTGGGGGAGGGGAATGAGGAAATAGCTTGCTTTTACCTCCTCCTTCTTCCAGAGATTTTTAGTGGTGAATACAAAAAGGGCTGTATCTCTTCTTGCCCCCATGTACCATGAAACCAAAGCACCCTCCATTTAACAAGAAAACATGCTGGGTCATGGATTCTTTGAGGCCCTGTTTGATTTAAATCTCATTCGTATTTATTTTGCTTTTAACTGGAGGCCAAGGTAAGACTGGCCTGTATATAAAAGATAGACATAAAATGCTATAATGGTTTGGGTTCATACTGAGCAATGCAAAGACTGGGTACTATTCTTTTTTTTGGAAGGGCTTTCTTGGAGGAGTAGTTATTATGCATGATGGATTCCTGGTTCAGCTTGTACTGTGTTTATGGTTTGGGGCAAGTCATTTACCTCTCCTTCCAATCAATTAAATGAAAATACTGACCTCAGAGTCACCAGATTCATTTCCATTGAAAACAAATATTTACCAAATATGTAGCAGCTGCGATTACATATCCAACTTGCACAGTAGGACCCTTAAACAAGATACCCCCAATTCAATGTACTCCATGGGTCTGAAGCCACTTAAAACTATATAGCTCAGGAGCCCCCACCAACATGTTTAGCTTAATTATTCAGCTAGGAGACACAGTTGATTAGAATAAAGGGCATTTAATAAAATAACATACTAAGAAAAGTAGTGATGAAATATTTACCCCTTGAACCTAGAGCACACTTTCAAACTCTACAAACCTTCAGTGGGAAAGTATACACATAATTAATACAAGTAGAAGGGCGGCCATGTAGGGAATGCATGTAGCCAACACATACATAGAAAGGGACAACTTATGCCTCCCATGCTGCATGGCCACTGATGCCTAATAAAGTTTTTATTAGATGTATAGTCTTTACCAGGAAGTACTCCCTGTTGGCCTCATCAAGCTGTTGAGATATATTTAGAAAGAAGGTGATTTAAAAAAGAAGGGATAAAACAAATTTGAAAAAAAGAAAATTATGCAAAATCAAATTATTTAGTTCAATTGTCTCCAAAGTGGGGGGCCCAAGAGCATGAACCTAGGGGGCTCATGGTTAATCAATCAGAAGGCCAGAAAAGGAGCTATATCCCATTCTTCTTCCTTTAACCAGTCCTGGGACTTTTCTCTAAGGTAACCACACTTACCCTTTATCCATTATCATCCAACATTTTCTACTTTGCCCCTTCTAGTTGTAATGCAAGCTCCTAACCCCATCCCCAATGCACCAAGTGTGTGTGGGGGGTTATAGCATATGTATTTGTAACCCAGGTACCCATGGCAGTAGCACCAAATGCCACTGGAAAAAGTCCCTCTCCTCCAAATGTACCCACCCCTTGTGCTCCTAGATCTCTTTGTGGATATAGCATGCTGTACACACCTCAGAAGACAGGGTCTGGTGTATTGACCAGTGTATGAGCCATCCCTATTTGTGGGGGACATTAAGTCCCACAGGATAAGTTGTCATGAGCTGTCATCTGTACCAGACATTATCTTTCCACCTCAAACCCGCCTCATTTCTGAACTTCCCTATTTCTATCAAAGGTACCTCCATCCTCCCAGTCATATAGATTCACAACTTCCATCCATGAATTTATATTTCTCACTTTTGGGGTGTATGGAGTATTCCAGAAGGACTAGCACCTCTGGTGTGAGGGGTTGCTGAGCCCTTTCTGGGGCTGCTCATCCACCTTTGGTATCCACCTGGCACTCAACTCTCTCCTGTGGCTCCAAGAAGCTGTAATGTGTCCAGTGGCCACGCACCAGTAAAACCATCTGGTCATATGGGCTAAACCAGCTTGAGGGTAACTGACAGGCCTCAAATCTGTCAGTGAGTTAGGGAGATATCTACCCCAAGCATGTGAAGACTTCCTCCCATGGAATGGGTAGATGAGAACAATTTGTTCCAAGGGCCATGAAGGCGGCTGAAGTACATGCTATGGAGCACTTAAAGCTTGGTCAGACATCAAAGATGCCAAGGTCATCCTGGGCCATCACCAGTCGTTCTGACTTTTGTCCTGCTATTCGTAACAATAAGCACCCTGGCATGCCCAGGAAGGCCTGTTAGCATAGATTCTTTGATTTGCTTTTCTAAAGGAAAGCAACTTTAAAGGGGTCAATAATCTTATTTTAATTATATTCACTAGTTTAGGGGAAAGGTCAACACCCTGAATGTGGAGGAAATACAAGCAGAGAAATTAGCACAAAGATCAACAGACAGGGCTCCAACTGTCTGAATAAAGTAATACAACCACCTACATATGCTATTGGATTGAGAGAGCACAGACATCTGAGTACTCGGGGGGCTCTTAACAAACTGCTGCTCAGAGTCCCATCCAGAGAATCAAAAGGTTCTTCTCATATGTGAACCCCCAAAGCAAAGTGTCACCCCAGAATATATATACACTTTTGGCTAATAGGCTCACAGGCAGAAGGCATCACAACCCTCATGACTCAGTGCCTAATTATCTTAGTACCCAAAGGTGTGAAAGCCTTCCTGCAAGCAAGCCTCACCCCAAGCAAGCTTTCCCTTAGGCAAGTTCCTCCCCCAGTGGGCTCTATGTAACTCAGGATGATTGAACAGATGTGGTCACAAAGGCCTATTAATGGGTGGAAAGATCTTCCTTTTCCATTTACGTTACACCTTTAGACTTCAATGACTTTGGAAGAGAGAGTGAGGCTGACGACTTTGTGCAGCTCTGCCTCACTTAAATCCAATTCACACACAAGCCATGATATCACCCTGTCATGTCACTGGTCCTCTTTGAAAATGAAGGATGAACAACAACAGAAAGAGGGGATTCTGCTGTTAGTCTTTTAGCTGAAAGTCTAGCAGCTTTCTGTCACAGCTATCTTCAAGAATCAGAATCCTCACATACTCAGTTAGTAGACGAGGGGAAAAAAATCTTCAACGGCAATTTCTTTTCCATGTAAGAGGGAAGAGGAGGTCCATTTTCAAGAGTCATGGCTAGAATGGAAGGAGCTTCTTCTTGGTCCTAGGTACCAAGATCTCTGGAACACGGAGTCAGAGCCTCTCAAGCTGGCTGGTACCCTCAGTCTTAAACTTGTATTTCCTAGTCACAAGGACAGAGTCTCTCTCTGGAGTCAGAAAGTCCATGTGACTCCCTGCTTAATTTCTGATGGTCATTTTATACCTAGTTAACATCTGTTGCCTGGATGCTGCTCTTTCAGGTACAGATCGAATTAGATGGCTTTGGGGGTCCCTTCCATCTCTGATTATCTATACTCACGATAGCAGAATATATATGAACATAGACGTTTTAGGCCACACATCTTATGGTAGCACAATATATACATGCTTAGACATATTATGGACCACATAGAAACTGAAAAAAAATAAAGATTTAAAAATCATTTGGCATTTAGTGTGATGCTGGTTAATAGAAAATAGTATGTGGTATTTATTTAGTGTATATAGCACTTTAAAGTTTGCAAAGCATTTTATATACAATATATTGTTCATGCCTCAGCAACCCCATTATGTAGATATGACAGACATAATTATCCCCACTTTGTAGATAAAGAAACTGTGGTTTCGTGACTTTTTCATGGTCACACAATCTCTAAATAGCAGAAGCAGAACTTGAGCCGAGGTCTTTCTTTCTCCAAGTCGTAGTCAATCCACTGCCCAACACTGACCCTAGAATTAGAGAAAGTTACTGACTTTTTTAAGGACAAGGACAAGAAGAAGAAGAAGTAGAAGAAGAAGTAGAAGAAGTAGAAGAAGAAGTAGAAGAAGAAGAAGTAGAAGAAGAAGAAGTAGAAGAAGAAGAAGTGGAAGAAGAAGAAGAAGTGGAAGAAGAAGAAGTGGAAGAAGAAGAAGAAGTGGAAGAAGAAGAAGAAGTGGAAGAAGAAGAAGAAGTGGAAGAAGAAGAAGAAGTGGAAGAAGAAGAAGAAGTGGAAGAAGAAGAAGAAGTGGAAGAAGAAGAAGAAGTGGAAGAAGAAGAAGAAGAAGAAGTAGAAGAAGGAGAAGGAGAAGGAGAAGGATAGAGTATAATGGGAGACCTGTTTTGCTACCACATTCATGAGAGGAATTCAGTGAGGAAATGCTAACTGGGCTCACATAAGTTATTACTTGTGCCGTTCCGGACAAGTACATTATACCCCAAAGGAAGAAAGAGCATCTCTCTTGTACAGTGATACATTTGTTGTCTTTGGTGTGCAAGATAAAGATTATTTTTACCATGTCATAGCAGAACTACCCGCTTTAAGTATTCTTTAAACAAACCTCATAGAGCTGCACATTCTAAAAGAGAGGCCCCTCAACCAGTGAATCAAAACCTACCAGTGGAGCATGGAACCTTGGGATTGGGAGAGACCTTAGAGGTCATCTAGTCCAATCTTTTGCCCAAGTACAGAGTTTCTCTTTATAGCCTCCCTGATAGATGGTTTTCCAGACTTCATTGAACTCTTTCAGTGGTAGGAAACTCATCAGGGAGGGAAGTAATCCATTCTGTTTTTAGATAGCACTAATGGTTAAAAAGTTCTTTATTTTATTGAATCATTACCTGTCTCCTCATAATTTGCATCCATTGGTTCTGTTTAATCTTCTGGAACTAGATAGAATAAATTGAACCTTTTTTCCACTTGACAATCCTTCAGATATTTGAATTTAGACATCCTCTTCCCTCCTCCCACTATCCCCAAACATTCTTTAGGTCAAACACTAGCATTTCTTTTACTTGTTCCTCTTTTTACGTAGTTTTTTTGACTTCCCAAGTCCTTGTTTTCTGGATGTGTTCCACCTTTCCCTCTGAAAATACGGTGCCCTACATTGAATGTGATATCTAGATGTTAGTTGGCAAACCTGGAAGACAGTGCGACAGTTATTTCTCTTCATCAGGACTTGAACCCAGGTCTTCATGATTCCAGGTTTAGAGCTCTCCTATCCCACACTGTATACAGAATTATGCAAGTAAGTATTGACTTTTTTAGGTTAAATGATGATAAAAAAGGAAAATTCATGTTTCTCCACCAAATTCTATCCCCAACAGCTTTTTTTATGAATATAAAGTTTTTCTTTAGTCCTCAAACCACTTTTCATGAATTTAAACATTGCATTAGCCTCGGGGGCAGTTGTATTACTGTGTTACGAAACCGCAGGGTTTTCCATATGGACTCTTGTTTATTCATATTTCCCCCATCTTCTACTTCTACAATGGATTTTTTAAAAAATCTAAGTGCGGGGAAGACATTAGTCTCCATAAAACTGAACCTTATTAGGTGTGCTTCATTGTTCTAGCCTGTTGAGATCTTTTAGGTTCTGACTTTGTCAGCTAATTTAACGGCTACCCTCTTGGTCCCCCTTAATTGTGTCATCCACTTTCTTTTTCCTATCCGCTCACAAACATATTTAACATGATAAGGGGTCTGGTGTGTGTGTATGTGTATGTATATGTGTATGTACACCACACCAGGCTCCCTTTGCAGACATTGATCAATATCTTTGGAAATACTCTAAGCCATGATGAATTCACCCAGTGCTCCACTGGGGAGAGTGAGTTCAAACTGAAAGCAGGTTCTACGCAGTAATCTTTCCCAGTGAGTTCACTTACAAAAATGTTGCATAGTGACTGGAAGAAGTTCTGGAAAAATGTCATTGCTGATGGTCGAGTTCATTGTTGGCCTGGGTCCTGAAGGCCACTCCTTGTGGTCCTGCTGGCTGCAGAATACAGAATCCTTGATTATGGCTCCCTGGCTGTTCAGCCTCTCATAGCTCTCCCAACCTTTTGAAGCCCGCAAGTTTGCATCCAACTTCATTCCATCTACAATCCTTCTTTACCTCAGTCAGTAAAGGACAGACATAAAAGAGGTGGAAGAACCATCAGGTCCATGTGCTTATGACTTCATGCTAATTCTGCATGAGTGAGGGCCACTCAGAAGGCCTCAGTAGCTCATTCTCATTTGATGCCAGGGAAGGAAAAAAAAAAAGGCCAGCCTATACTTCTCTGTGCTTCCTTTCCTTAAAGTCTGAAGTTATTTTCTTTTATGAAGAATTTTATTGATATCTTTTGTTTTCACATTACTTAGATTTTCCTCTGTATCTCTTCCCCTTCACCTACCCCTCCAAGGAAACCATCCCTTATAGCAAAGTATTTTTTCCCCCAAATTAAATGTTTTTTCCAATTACATGAAAAAATTTGAGTTCCAAGTTCTCTTCCTCCTTCCTTCTCCTCTTCCCTCCTTGAGAAGATAAGCTATTTGATAAATGTATAACAAAATACTTAAAAAAAGAAACAGAAGAAAATTTGGCAAAACTGATCAATACATTGAAAAAAATCTGACACAAAATGCAATGTTCCCTACCCATGGGACGCTGACTTCTGCAAAGAAGTGGGGTGGGACTGTCTTCTCATGTCTCTTCTTTGGGGCTAGGCTTGCCCTGTGACATTTTTGCATTATAGTCTTTGGGTCTATTGTATTCCTGATTCTACTTACTTCCCTCTGCATCAGTTCACTTAAGGCTTCCCATGCTTCTCTGTATTATTAATCATATTCCTCATTTCTTATAGCATGGTGATAGTCCATTATACTTATGTACCACAGCTTGGTTATTCATTCCTCAAATGATGGACCTCTATTTTGTTTCCAACTCTTTGCTGCCGCAAAGAACGTTGCTATAAATATTTTGGTATATATGGAAACTTTCTTTTTATCTATGGCCTCCTTGAGGTCTATGCCTAGCAGTGGAATCTCTAGGTCAAAGGGCATGGGCATTTTAGCCACTTTCGAAGTTATTTTCAGTGAATCTCTGTGCACCCTTGCCATTATGATGATAGCCAAAACTGAGAGGTGTCCAAGGTTTCAGGGTTCCCAGAGGCCAAGATAGAAACATAGCTTCATTCTACTTTTACTAGATATCTGACTGGGCAAATAGCTTGATTTTCTTAAATCTCAATTTTCTAATATGTAGAATGGAGATAATAGGTATATGTAGTAACAATCTTGCTAGCAGCTGCTGTAGGGGTATAAGATCCACCAACAACCAGCACACAGAAAGCTGCCAACACAGGTTCTTTGATCTGCTTTACTAAGGGAAGTAACTTTAAGGGGTTAACAATCTCAGTTTAATCAAACATACAAATATCATTTGCTTGGTTCAGGGGAAAAAATCAGTACCCTGAACTTCAGAGCAAATACAAACAGAAATTACAAATATCAATGGACAGACCATGTCTGATTCAAATCACAATTCATAGTTACTAGTACCAACAACTGGGTTGCAAAGCTGGGGAGCAGTTTGCAGCTTGCCCAGAGTCTCAACACTCCTTCCATGAGTGTGCCCCAAAAATCAAATGCCAAGCTCTCCTTAATTATATCCAGTTTGGAGCCCTGAGGGCTTGGACCTCACCCAGGATCACATCATACGCAAGTCAATGACTCCCAATTGTCTCAGTGCCGAGAAATACTCCAAGACAAAAAGATCCCACTTTATCTGCCCCATTCAAACAAAGGCCAGAATCATTAAAGGCACTTAAGAGAAGAAAAGCAAAAAGTCCCACCTTAATTACTATTATAGTATAGTCCTTGCTCACAAGGTTTTTATGAGGATCAAATGAAATAATAGTTTTAAAAGTACTTTGAGAATCTTACACCACTATGTATACATTAGTTATTATTGCTAGTATTAGTATTTCATTCTTTATATTTAATGAAACTCAGATTGAAATGGTCCTGGGACAAGTATTTATCCTGCCATTATTCTTGTATGTTTATTGTTCAGTGGGTTGTTGAGGAGGGGGATAGAATGATTGATTTATGTAATTGGATAAAAGTAGGATGCAGGCTTATCTTTGGTAGAATTACTGAAAGCATCCTTGGGATCATTCCAATAGCAGAAAGGATGATGGCATCGATACAGCCTTCTTCCTGTTCCATGATTTTCTTTTTTTTCCTCTGTTTCTCTATTTTAAGAGCTGTTCATTCCATGGGGTTTAGAGGTTATGAGCGTTCAATGGGACAGATCTATGAAAAACATCGTTCTTAGGTTTTTGTGGGTCAATGTGAGATCTGGGTGATTATGGGCAGTAGTTTTATCTGTAACAGTTCGTTGAATGGTGAAGGGTATTTTGAGGTCTCTGTTTGTCACATTATGACTTGTCTGTTTAAATTTCTGGTGTATGATTTAGGTTACTCGGTCATGTCTCTTTAGGGATTCGTTGGGTGTTATATTTTTGCAGCATTGTCATAAGATCATAGAATTAGAGCTTGAAGAGATCACAGAGGTCAGCTAATCCTCCTCTCATTTTGCAGATGAAGATAGTGGGAGGTTTGCCCAAGGTCAGACAGGTAGAAAGTGGCAGAAATAGGATTTGAACCCAGGATTTCTGTCTCCCAAATCCATTGCTCTCTCCATGGTACCGAATTAGCACTATTATAATGAAAGCCACATTTCCTTAAAACAAATTGTTAAAAACCTCCATCGAAAATAAGAGGAGAAATCTACAAAAGAAGGAAAGGAAAAAGCTCGTGAGTTTCACAAGAGCCCAGTACTGGCCTCTTATCCTTGTTTCTCACTCTAATAACCATGACTACATATGCTCACCTCACAAAGCAGATGGAGATACACACTCTTCACAGCAGCCCACATTTCAAGGTGAAGTTTTTGCTGCCCATTTATCACAGCATAATTCACTCTAACTGAAGCAGGAGGCCAAGCAAATTATTTTTTTTTTGGTATTAAGTAAGCTCCTGACTTAATTGATTGACGAATAATAACTTCCCAAAATAGGCTAGCTCTCACTGCATGGATGCTGAAATGAAATCTACTCTGTTCTCTGAAATCATGGAATGTGCTAATGTAGTATGAGTTGTCTGGGAGCTGCTAACCTCCTGCCTCCCCAGATGTCTTTATAAACTGTATTCCTTTGGATGTATACATAAGATTACCCATTCCCTGGGGTCTAGCCACTCTCCCACTAAGGAGCAAACCTAGATTTACAAATAAAAGTTGTTTAAAAGGCATTAATCTTCCTTTCGCCCATTTTGACATGGGCAAAGATGATGAATTGAAAGCTATTAACTCAGTCCCATCCATCCCCCATCCAATGCAAAAGGAAGTTGAAGAAAAATAACTGAAATCACCAGAAAAGGACAGCCAGATGATGCAGCGGATAGAGCACTGGGTCTCGGGGCAGGAAGACCTGAGTTCAAATCTGGCTTTAGACATGTTCTAGCCATGTGACCCTGGACAAGTCACTTAACCTTGTTTGCCTCAGTTTCCTCATCTGCAAAATGAGCTAGAGAAGGAAATGGCAAAGCACTCTAGTATCTTTGCCAAGAAAACCTCAAAATGAGGTCATGAAATCTTGGACATGACTGAACAACAACAATCTCACCAGTAGAAATTAGAAAGCATACTAACACTGATGTAGGTAGAAGGCTTCATGATCCATCAAGAAATGGCCCCTGAGCCATAATTCCAGAACTTACAAGTTAAAATCCATACCCTTGAGGTACCAGGGATACTATAGGACCTGAGGAGTCAAGAAAGAAGGAGAAAAAGAAATCTTAAAGCTTTTAAATCCAATAGTTTCATCTAGGGCCATTGATCTACAGTTGGAAAGAAGCTAAGTCCCAGAGAGATTAACGTGACTAGCCCAACATCACATAAAGAGAAGGATTTGAACTCAGGTCCTCTCGTTCTAGGGCCAGTGCTCTTTCCATCGTACCAATATGGCGGACACCAGAGATGCCCAGTATTTTCATGAATTTGCTTTCCTCTCACTTTCCCAGAGCACTTTGGATCTCTCTCTTGTCCTCACCACACCACCTATTTGTGTATAGCTGATCTACATTCATGCCCTTCCTTCCTTCACTTTTTCCAACAGAACGTAAGCTCCATAAGGCTAGAGATTGCATAATTTTTAATAGTTCTGTCCTCAGTGAGGATCATAGTATTTTGCACAAAGTCAGCACCTAAAAATGTTTGTTGAATAGAATCAAATTTGGCATCAAAGTTCCCTAAATTGGACATTCAGAAAAGGTACTGTTCCAGATTATATAATTTTATTTCTATAAGTGGAAGTAAAAATGGATGCCTCATCATGCACCATTCCTTTTTGAGAGATGGGCAGGGGAGTTGGCTTATAGAATTAGTCCAAGCACATTTTCATTTGTAGGAGAGCTGCTCCCAACTCTGGATCACATGGTAGTGTTTGCCCATGGCTGTTTCTAAATCATACTGCCTACACTCTGACCGTCCTCCTCATGGCCCTCCCACCCAAACTCTGGATTCTGCCACAGGTACTTGGAGCTCTGCCAGGTGAGTTTTCCACTGTTTCTTGACCAGAACTAAGCCTACACTTTAGGTCTGGTCATTACCAAACCATGCCATTCTGAAGGTGCCCTACCTTTCCTTTTCCCCCAAAGCTCTCCCTTATGTGTTCCTCAATTAACTCTTTGAAGAAAGGGATACTCATGGTTGAATGTATCTGTACCCCCAGCGCTTAGAGCAGTACCTGGAACATAGTAGATAATTAGTAAGTGCTTTATTATTCGTTCGTTCGTTCATTCATTCATTCATTCATAATGATTATTCCTCACATTTGTGTCCAAGTCTCTTGAGCCTTATTCTGATGGTTTATTGTGTAATGAAAGGGATCCTGGGTTCTCCAATGATCTGCCAATAGAGCACAGGCTCTGAGAGATTCTACCAAACTAGAAAGCGTAGGAGTACAGTCTATTGAGCAGTAGCGAGGTGTAGTGGTTAAAATACTGGAGCTAGAGTCAGGAAGACCTGAGTTCAAATCTAGCTTCAGATGCTTAGTAGCTATGTGACCCTGGGCAAGTCACTTAACTTCTTCTCCCTCCCCCTCAATTTCCTCATCTGTAAAAGGGGAATCATAATAGCATCTACCTCTCAGGGTTGTTGTGGAAATCAAATGAGATAACATTTGCAAAGTGCTATATAAGTGCTAGCTATCATTTATATTACAATCCAGGCAACATGCTGAGTCTGCCTTCCCAGGTCCAGGCTGGCAAAGGATGGAGAGGACCATTGCCAATAAGGTGGTCGCCTCACAAGGAGCTCTTTGGCCACGACAACCTCGGATTTATTTTGTATCTATTTTGCATGGATTTATATGCATCCATGCTGTCAATCTTGATGGACTGGGAGCTTCTTGGAGACAGAGGCTGCACAGTGTCTGGTAAAGACTCAGTGTTTAATAAATGCTTATTGGTTGATTGATGGGTTGAAGTCTGATCCACTTCTGCTTTGGCAATGACTCAGGTGAGACAGAAGGCACTAAGATGTGCAAAGTTTTTAGACTCTCTGGAACATTTAATTGAGTTGCTGCTACTGTAAATATGAGATCCTTGTCCAATGATTCATGAGTTTACCTACTACTACGGGAGCTGAACATATCGCTACTGTGATTCTTCCTACAAATGAATTCAGGAGGTACGTGGAAGTTTGCTGATAAATGGAAGGCTAGATCAAGGGTTATCTTCTGAGAAGCAAATGTAGGAGTTGATAAAATCAAAGATTTAGAAGTGGAAGGGACTTGAGAGGCATCTCATCCAACCTTCTTATTTTACCAATGAAGTAACCTCTCTGTGACTTATCCAGTCACTTGAGTAGTAGGAGCAGAGCAGGGATTTTAAGCCAGATTCACCAATCCTAAGTCCAATCCTCCTTCCACTCTACCATGTTAAACCCAGATCCTCTGACTCCAAATGCAGCACTCCCTCTGTTTCCTCTTAGTTTGGGGGGGTTGGTTTAGTCATGTGACCAGAGGTTCCCATTACCCAAGGGTAATATGGATTAGACCACAAACTCATTTGTACCATTTCACAGGGGAGGCCGGTGGAAGCTTGTGAGTCTGATTGCCTCAAAAAACAGTGAGAAGCAACAGAAAAACAGTTTACAGAAAGCTTCTTGTGAGACTCAATTAAGCCATATCCTGCTGAGAGCATTTAAAGATGAAACTGGATGAAGGACAACACACAGATGAAGTTACAAGAAATATCATTTTATAATTGGTATATACTCGGTAATCTCACCAAATAACCATCATGATGATTATTACAGCTTAGATGCCAACATCTGCTGCAGAGGATGAAAAAAGATGAAGAAATTCTACGAAAAATTTGATAAGACCCTCCAAACTAAACAAACAAATGCTCTTCTCCTTGCTTATAATTATATGCCAACCATACTCCACCACTCACTTCCATGCCAGGACTATTCTCCCTCTTCTCTTCTGCCTTCTGGCTTCCTTTAAGACTCAGTCAGCTTAAGCTCTACCATCTAAAGAAGGCCTCTCTTGTGCCCTCTGTCCCCCAGAGGTGAGTGCCATCCCTCTGAGATGACCTTAGAGCTACTCAGTCTCTAGCTTGTGTGTACATATTTATTTATATGTTGTCTCTTGCCACCCCGCCCCCACCTAAGAATGTAAATTCCTCAAGGGCAAGAATTGTTTTTTGCCTTTTCTTTGTATCCCCAGGGCTTGGCACAGTGCTTGGCACGTAGTAAGCACATCATAAACACCTGCTGACTGACTACTTGTTGATAGTGCAAAGGTGGGAATATGGCACAAGAAAGTGAAAAATATATTGGAAAATATGGCTAAGAATGATTAAATGGACCCCAAACTTGCAGACTGCAGAGCAAACTCATGTCTCTTTCATGAAAATGAGTCTGGAGGCACCAGACATGGTGAATGCCTAACAATACCACCCAAGACAAGGGGCCTCTCTCATAATAGATTAGAGGTAACATAGCCTGTTTGATTCTGGGTGGGCCTTGTAGTCCGAAAGTACCGCCTCCAATACATATTGGTTGGGTTACCATGGATGTGTTTCTTAACCTCTCGGTATTTCAGGCAGCCCTCTAAGGTTATATATTACATATTCTCAATCTAAGCTGGTGCTGGGAGTCTCCATTCTGGGTGTTCCTGCACTGATGAAATCACAAGTTCTATCTTCCTCTTTACCCTGCTCTCCCCTGTCCCACGCCCAAACAAGCAGCTTAAAAAGATTGGAAATTACTGTCATCAATGTAGGATTCATTTTCTAATCAGATCTCAGTGTGTAGGCAGGCTTTTTAGAACAGAGGTCAAAATGAATACCAAATTAGTAGGACAAAGAACAATAAAGAGTAATGGTATGTGGTGGAGGTGGGCACTCTGATCCTAGCGCTTTGAGAATTCAGGTACTATTTTGGGATGAAATGAGGAGGTTTAATTAGCCCTAACCTTGCAAGTATATGCAAGGACTCAGCAGCACTTCTTTAGATGGGAGCTCGCTTTGTCTCCATTTGGAAGGTCTGGTCAAGAGGGCAAGGTATGGTGACTTGGGTGGTCCTCAAACATCCATCAAGTTGAAGGGATCCTGACTCCATTGGGACTTTTTATGGCTTTGGGTGACCAGAAAGCTGTATCAAGGGAGGCAGGAGCTCATCATGTCCTAGGGTCAGCTTTTAAGGAGTCCTTGACTTTTGCCCTGACATTGGACTTTGATGATTCTGGAAGAAAGAGTGAGACTGATGACTTCGTGCAATGGTGCCTCACTTAAATCCAATTCATGCACAAGTCAGGATATTACTCTGCGATGTCATTGGTCCTCTTTAAACATGAAGGATAAACAACAACAACAATTCAGGCCAGAAAGGGAAGGGAAGAACCCTGGTAGATATTGTTCTATCACAGAATATAATAAGAATTCTAACTTGGCCTGTTTAACAAATTACTAATGTTAAAAAAAGGGGAAATAGCTAAAGGAACAGATATCGACAAGGATAGGAACTAGACCTAGTATTTCATTGGAATAAGGAACTCTTGAATGGAGAAACTAGCTCTATCATTGCAGGCACCTTCTTTCCTATGTATAGTCTTGGACAGTTGTTGAGGTCTGTGAGAAATTAGATAACTTGCCTAAGGTTACACAGACAATATGCGCCAGAGACTGCACTTAAATCTAGGTTTTCCTGTCTCCAAGGTTAGCTCTCTGTACCAAGATGCTTCCTTACTGGTGTATGGACAATCACCTTTTCCTTCACAGGTTTAACTGATGTAAAACCACAAGAAGGCAAAAGGGCAAAAGAGTCTAGAAATTGGTTCATCCAACAAAGTCTTGATCTTGCCAAGGAGACAAATACAGCAGCTGAGGGTGACGTGGATTAGACTACAAACTCATTTGTACCATTTTACAGCTTATGAGTCTGATTGCCTCAAAAAACAGTGAGAAGCAATAGAAGGAAAAATAGGTTTACAGAAAGCTTCGTGAGACCCAATTAAGCCGTATCCTGCTGGGAGCATTTAAAGATGAAACTGGATGAAGGACAACACACAGATGAAACCTGGAAAAGGTCTGTCAAGATTTCTGTAACAAAACTCTTTCCCCCGTCAAGGACAGTTCACCACATTTGAATTGAATATCATAGCCTCTTATCGGCTGTATGAGGAAATAGAAACTTCACTAAAAAAGTCAGCTGCATTAGACCAAATATGTACAGAAATATGAGCTGGAGCTGATGCAGTTTTGAAGGTCTTAACTGATCAGTTCCTAAGAAAAAAATCGGAGGTTTCTAGAGACAGAATGGGCTGCTTTGGGAGGTAATGGATTCCCTTTCACTTGAAATCTACATGCAAACACTGCATGATCAGAAATTGAGAATGTTAGATGAGAGATTATTTTTGCTTTTTAATAGATAAATTTTTATTGCTATCTTTTTCTTTTATATAATCTAAATTTCTTCTTGTTGTCCTCTGCCATTCTCCCATCCTCCTTCCAGAGAACCATCCACAGAGGAAGTATATTTTTTAAAAGGAAAAGAGGAAGAAGAAGAAAAACAATTTATATATATAAATCTAAAAATACATGTGATATTCCACACCTGTGAACTCTTCCACCCCAACACCCACACATCTGCAAAGGAGTGGAGGAAGATATCTTTTCCTAACTCTTCTTTTGGGGCTTTGCTTGTTCTTTGTAATTTTGCAACTTTCATTTTCAATTATTTTGTGGGTGCTCTTTCCACTACATTGTTGTAGTCATTACACATGTTGTATTCTTGGCTCTGCTTATTCACTCTGCATCAATTCATATAAATCGTCCTGCGCTTCTTGGTGATCATTACATTGATCATACCTTAAAGAACAGTAAATGAAGTTTATTTGCATTCATGTGACATGATTTGTTTAGTCATTCCACAGTCACTGGGCATCTCCTTTGTTTCTAATTTTTTACTACCGCAGAAAGTGCTGTGGTAGTAAAATATTTCACAAATAGGGAGCTTTTATTTTTATCAATGACCTCACTGTGCCATATGCTTAATAGTGGAATCTCAGGGTCAAAGAGTGGAGGAGATTCTTTTAGCTAGGGTGACAGTTGTACTTGGTAGCTTTTGATGTCCATTTCAGTTCTGAGATTTGGTCGTTCAGTCATATTTGAAACAAAGTAACTGGGAAAAATCCAAGAATGTTGTAACTACTCCCAAAAGGTGATCAAACAGATATTAATAACTGCTGATTCATATACCTATTTTCTAACTTCTATAATTTTTTAAATGAGGGTAAAGTACATATATCTTAAAGACATCCTTGGTGAATAGATAAGAAGGGAACAAGGAGGCTTTTGCAAAAGATACTTTTCAACTGATCACATATTGACAGATACACCAATGGCTTGAAAGGTAAAGAGCACAAGTCCCTGCTGTGATTACAATTTACAAAAAGAATTTGATTTGGTAGAGTAAAGGAGAGTTTTAAAGTTCTCCCCAATACGTTATCTCCAATGGATATGTTATAGCAGAAATAATTTTATTTAATGGTGTTCTGATTAATAATGTCTAATGAGATATAAAATTGGGAGAAATTTACTCACTAAAGATGATGGCCACCATCATGGAGGATAACCAATATGGAGTCCAAATGGAAGAAAAATCCTCTATTTATAGCAGATCCCTCTAGATGCTGCTGTTTGTAGATTATATGCTCATTTCACCAGGCCTCAGACCATTGAAGAACTCCTATAACGAGATCCATAATCACTCAAAATGGTTTGGCCTAACTGCCACGTGGAAAAAGCAAAGAAATGAAGAATGCCTATATATAGACCAGGAATGTCAAACTCAAATAGAAAAGGGAGCCATTAAATGGTATGTAAGGATTCCTGTGCATACAAATTAACATTAGTTATATTTTGTTGTGTTCAAAAACATTTTCTGGGCCTCTTCCAATCAGTGGAGGGCCTGTTAGTGCAGGCTGTGGTGTAAAAATGGCTAAGTATCATACCACCCACAACCAATCATGAAAGTGGCACAGAAATGACATCAAGAACCTAAGTCAGAGAGATACTAGTCTCTGGAAGGGGTTAATCCCAAGTTTCGGAGAAACATGGGCTTTGCCAAGAAACAGAACAAGAAGGGGCTGAAGAAGATGCAGGCCAACAACGCCAAAGCCATCAAGACCCAAGCAGAGGCCATCAAGGCCCTGAGCACCAAGACCTCCAAGGCCGAGCTCCTCAGGTCCAAGATCCTGAAAGCCAGTACTCAGCATGCTGGCCACAAGATGACCACCAAGCATCCAGGCCTTAGGGTCAGCACCAAATATCCAGGCCCTAGGATCATGAAGCCTCACTCTAAGGTTGCCAGAACAACTAACTCAAAATCTTCCAAGCCCACTGACTCCATGATCACCAAGTCTGCTGCCAAGGTCAGTAAGTCTGATCCCAAGGCTACCAGATCTGATGGTAAGGACACCAAGTCTGACCCCAAGGTTGCCAAGTCTGATCCTAAGGCAGCCAAAGCTGATTCTAAGGCCACAAAGCCCAGTGATTTCAAGGTTGCTAAGCCTACTGACCCCAAGCCTTCTGGGTCCAAACCCAAAGATCCCGGGGCTACAGCTACTAGTCCCAAGTCTTCAAAATAGATGCTTTAGGACAGAAGGACTTGTTTAAACCCTAAACCACTGGTTGTTTTTTTTCCAGGCAGGGTATGATTATTCACTATTTTGTAAAAATAAAGGAAATGGTGAGTCATAAAAAAATTTCCTAATTACATTTTGATCTGGTTAGAGATATACGTGGGAGAGTTGTGGGTTACATGTGGTCTAAGGGCCATAGATTTGACACTTGTGATATATAGACTATAATATACAGATGGAGGGACATTGTACAGAGAAGGTATTTTTAACCTGGGGTCCACGGGCTTGTTTAAATTTTTTTTTGATAATTCTATTTTAGTATCATTTGTTTCTTTTGCAATTCTATGTATTTCATTTTATTCATTTAAAAATATTGTTTTGATGATGGATCCATAGGTTTTACCAGGCTGACAAAGGCATCCATGATGCAAGAAAAGGTTAAGAACTCCTGCTCCAGGGCTTGTCCATCAGTATGTGGATCTTGGACAGATCTGATAAATGGACACTGAATTTTGCTTACACCTGGGTAGGAGGAAAAGACCAATTTAGATGGCATTTGGGGAATTGTGTCATGCTTTTAATCATCTCAGCCTTCTCCCTGAAACAAACAAACCAACAAAGGCATCTTTTGAACACCACTATCCTTCACAAGAAGAGGCCTTTTTTTTTGCTTTTTGTGTCATCTTCTGACTTTGTCTCTTATGTATTTTTTCTTGATTTCTACTATTACTATTTATATTGGTGGAGTCAGTGTGTCTGCTTTTCTGATACCACGTTTCTCACATTGTATCACTTCATACAAATCTTCCCAAATGTCTTTGCATGCAATGGGATTCTTTTATGTACATATGCCACAATTACTTAGCCATCACCCAATCAGTGGCCACGTGGTTTGTTTCAGATCAGGTATTCTCATGCCCATTTTAAAGATAAAGAAACTGAGGCTTGGAAGTGGCTTGTTTCAAAGTCTGGATATCCAAGTATCTACAGAGTGCTTGATGATAGCACACAGTGCTTTATCACCTTGCCGGGTGATGGTTGTTGTCCTTTGTTCTTGAAAGGACCAAAACGACATCGCTATGCTAGAGTCAAGTTTCAGTGTGTCTGACTATGGCTGATCAGACCAATACAAGCTTAGAATGCTCCACCACAGCTCAGTCCATGTGAACATTTGGGATGGATATTCTAAATTTGCACATCCTGCATTTCCTTTGAGCACAGTACCTTCTCTGATGTGGGAATGCCATGCTGAATGGTCCTGTGCCAATGTCTCCCATGCCACACAATTCCAAAGTTCTTGAGAGAGACCTTGAGAGTCCTTGTATTGCTTCTTCTGACCACCATGTGAACATTTGCTCTGTGTGAGTTCTTCATAAAATAGTCTTTTTGGCAGGTATATGTTTTCCATTCGAACAATGTGGCCAGTCCATTAGAGTTGCGTTCTCTGAAGCAGAGTTTGAATGCTTGGCAGTTTAATTCGAATAAGGACCTCCATGTCTGTTACCTTTTCCTGCCAGGTGATCTTCAGAATCTTCCTAAGACACTTCAAATGGAAGCAATTCAGTTTTCTGACATGGCGCTGGTAGACTGTCCAGGTTTCACAGGCATACAATGATGAGGTCAGCACAAAGGTTCTGTGGACCTTCAGTTTGGTAATCAGTCTAATACCTCTTCTCTCCCATACTTTCTCTCGAATCCACCTCTGAGAGATGTATATTAAAAGTCGTAAAAGAACCCTACGCTGGGACAGGTTGATCAAATGGACAATTTCTCTTCTAACTTTAGAGAATTCCTTCCCTTAAAACTTTAAGCTCTAAAGTGCCTCCATGCTAAGCACTTCCTGCGTAGACGCTAATGAGGAAGGCTAGAATAGCCTTGCCAAACAAGTCTAGGAAAAGAAACCCCATTCTCTCGCTGCCAGACTATCAGAGGATGGACTATGTGGTACAAGACTGAATGTCATTCAAGTGAGCAAACACTTATTATGCACCTAGGGTTTGCAAGGCATGTGCACGGAGCTACAAGTGCTAATATATTCCAAGGGGTCTTGGATCTCATTGACTCGAAAGTTCCTCATAGCCCATCCATGCCTTCCCATTGTAGGGGGCTCTTGTCCAAATTCTCTTGTACGTTTGCTATGGGAGGCCTGCCCAATATGCTGCAAGCCTTTGCTTTTAGTGTTTTGAGGACAAAATTAGAGTACACGGGTTGTCCAATGGCCATTCCTTTTTCATTTTATAACCTTTAGCTTATCTTTTTTCACTCCTATTTCTTCCACGACTACAGTTCTTCCCAGTTTCTTGTTTCCAAGGTGTTGCAGCCTACTCACACCTGCCTGGTGTTTCTCCATGGCCCTCTGGGTGAGACACACCCTCTTTTGGTCCAGACCTGTTATTTCATTGATATAAGGAAGTCTAGGTGCAGAAACTTCCCTTTGTCAGTACAGAGAGGCAACAGCTCTGAAATCCAGAGAACTGTCAGGGACACTGAGAGACGAAATGATTTTCTAGGAGTGGGAGGGAAGGCATGGGAATTTCTCAAGTCACCAAGCATTTATTAAATGATTCTTATTTGCTAGACACTGCGCTAAGCAGAGTGGATGTAAAGAAAGGCAAAACCAAAAAACCAAAGAAACAAACAAAAAACAAAACCAGCACCTACTGTCAGGGAGTTCACAATCTACTCTAAAGGTTTCTCAGGATTTCAGACTACCACAGACCTGCCTGTTTTCCCTCTCTGTTTGTCAGCCCAGCCTCACCAAGGAGCAAGGTAAGATCATACATGAGACATCTCTCACAGGAGCTCTGCTGCAGACTGCCCTATTTATTCCATTAAGTAGAGGATGAACAAAGGAAACGAGTTCAGAAATGAGCCTAGCTTGAACAAGGCTGAAATAGAAAACAAAATTAGGAGTTACTTAGATGGGTCGTCTTTGGAGTGAGTGAATTGGGATTCCAAGTAGGGAGCTACAAACACCTATTGTAATTAGAGACTAGCCTTTGGTATGGCCTAAAACAATGTGCAGCTAGCTCTCTTGGAAGCTCTTACAAAAAGAAAAAAAATCACAAAGATAACGAGTTAAACTGATCCTATAAATAGAAACAGGGCCAGACCTACTCTAGTCTTTATACACAGCCTTGCTTTGAATACATTCCCCCAAATTGGTACAAAGAAGCAAATAATAGGAAGTATTTTCATCAGTAGCACTCTCATTTTAGATTTAAAGGTGAAACTTTGGGTGTTTCTCTAAAATGTTTCACTTCATGGGAACTGGAGAATGAGCTCTGACAATTCCTCCCACAAGTCTCTGGGCTTCTTAGCACTTTTACAGTGGAGCTGGTGGTTGAACTGGTCTGACAAGCCTGGAAATGCGAAGTTCTTTCTGAGTTGATTACCTTTAGGATTAATCACTCATCTCTAAATGGATCTGTGATCCTGGCAAGTGAAATACATGGCAATGTTATTTTACTCAGAAGGATGCCAACTTTTTCTGGTCCTCCATCATAGCAGCGGCCAGGCTGTATCTCTGGTGGGGGTTGCCTCCTAAGAAGATGTTGATGGGCACAGGGCACCTGGTGTTCCCAAAGCTCACGGGTTCAGAGGGCTGGGTGGAATGTACATACACATAGGAGGAAACTCAATATACTCCTAAGCACTTTCCAAAGTAAAATCAACAAGAGCCTCTGACTGAAAATGAAGTATTTGCAATTGGATTATCGATCTCTCACTTGCCAATAGGAAAAATAAATAGCCAAGGCCTGATCTCTGCTGTGACTGGTGGTTGGACAGGGTTGTGGAGAAGAGTCACATCTGTCTATGTTTTGCCCGTGTTATTTACCCTAGACTGGATCTGACCTCAATGATTCCAGGGTAGCATCCATAAAGCTTTTAGAATTCCTTTTCCTGGGCTGCCTCAAATAAACCACTGCTTTTCTTCATTCTGCCAAGCTCTTTTCTCCTCTCTATTCAATTGTGTTTTTTTAAGCTTCATTATTTAATTTAACAAATTTTTATTAAGCACTTACAGCATGTAAGGCACTGGGGTAGAAAAGTTAGAACAAAATAGCATCCTCAAGGTCCTTAAATTCAACATGTAATGCAGGTCTGGTGCATGCAGAGATCCCATCACCTTGCATGGCTGATATAACTTTCCCCATGGAGTGGTGGGGAGGCAGCTTTTGGGAGAATCACAGTGATGTGTGAGGGGAAGCATTGAAGAAGCTGTGGAGCATGTATAGACCTTCTGGAGATGGTTCTGGTTGGCTAACCACAAGGGAATGGGAGTCTTAATTGCCGCCATCTCATTTTGGCATCGGTCTTTTTCCTGGAGGTGTAACTTCTCACCAGTGTTGTCTGGTGAGAGACGATACTGTGAGAAGAAAGGCTGTCTCCCTCAGAAAGGGACCATCTGGCCCCTGAGATACAAGCCTTAGTCCTAGGCCTCTGTGCTTGTTCTCCTCCTTCTGGGTGAAGGGATCGATGCCTCCATGACCTTGTGAGTTTCAAAAGATCTGGAGGGAGCCTCAGTATCCCCAGCCTTCCAGATCCAGAGTAGCATTGACAGCCCAAGCAGCAAGGAGTAGCTGAGACAAGGACTCATCTGGCAGAAATGCTGCCTTTGTTTGTGAACTTGGTGGGACTGATGCCATGTAGATACTGAGCTAGGTTTTCAGCCTACTCCAGAGACTGAGGTGCTGTAGGGGACAATACATCCCCTAAGGTGTTGGGAGAAATTGTTCTTGCTGTATCTTTTTAGTAAATATGCATTTGCAAAAACTGATGGATGCTGAGAGGTTAAATGGACCTTGGGTGCTGGTTGCTAGATCTGAAAAATGGAGAGGACATAGCTGGTGGGGGCTCACAATGATGATAGTGAAAAGATATCCCAAACCCTCAGGGTTACCCCTTGGAAGCCTGAGGGAAAGATGACAATGACTGACTCTGGGAGAGAGAGCCAGAATATCCTTGCTATAAATAAATTAACAGATACATAAGTATTCAAATATGTAAACATGTTATAAATATATAACCTAATATACATAATATGTATTTATTATAATAATATGTATCATAGTTATAGCATATAATATGTTTATTATATATTATATACAGTTAAGTTAATATAAACATATGTGAAGTAATACTAAGCAATTTTGAGAGTAAAAGCATGAATAGCAGTAATTGGGGGGTCGGGAAAGGTCTCATGCAGGAGGCTGTACCTGGGCTGGACTTTGACATGAAACACCAGACAAGCTACCTTGGGTTCTGTGGGTCCATATCCACTCAAAACAATGGGTCACAGGCCCCCACCAACAGGTTTGTTTTTAATAAATATCCAGAGACACAACTGATTCAAAGCAAAAGGCATTTAACAAAATAGCATAATAACAAAAGTAGCACTGAAAGGTTTCGCTGATAAATCTGGATCATGTTTTCCCAAAAAGATGCCCATTCACAGTGGGAAGAGCAGACACTGGTAGGGAACATACTTAGAGAGGCCCACATATAAAGAAGATGTGGCCAGGCACACACATGGAGGAGTAACTCATGGTTCCCATACAACATGACAGCTAGTGTCTTCTAGGGATGCGGTCGTGCTGTTTTGACTGGGACTCCTCCCTGCTGGTTTGCATGGCATGAGGTCCTTGCCAGTTGGATAGTTTTTGACAGGTATCTAGGAGTGGTGCTCAGTCTCTGCTGGCACTTCCCTCTGCTTGGTAGTGCTTCATAGGTCTCCTGGTCAATGCTTGTCACTGCCAGATGTGACTCTCCTGAGTACAAAGTTGTGGAGCTTCTCTCTTCTGCTTTTACTTTGCTCTTCAGCCAAGGGGCTATTTATTTTCCCTGAGGAAAAGAGAAGGTTCTTTTATCCTTTTATTTTTTTATTTTTTTTTTGAAGGGGGAAGGCAGGGCAATTGGGATCAAGTGACTTGTCCAAGGTCACACAGTTAGTAAGTGTGTCAAGTTTCTGAGGCTGGATTTGAACTCAGGTTCTCCTGACTCCAGGGCCAGTGCTCTACTCACTGTGCCACCTAGCTGCCCCTATTGTTCTTCTTTTAATTTAAAGCCAACATGTTTAAGGTAAGCTCTTTTAGAAAGACAAGGACCTCCTCACATAGTCTACAGCCAGTAGACTAGGGAAGCCACCCTAGACTAGCCACTCTTAGTAGCTTACTTTTTCTATTTCATAAAGAGCTTTTTCAGTTTTCAGAACTTTTCCTTTCCAAAAGGAGGACCCTTAGGTTTTATGTTGATTTTAAAGTTCTATTTCTGGTTCACCATGAAAAGGTGAGTTTTTGTTTCTAGCTGCTAGTTAACTTAGGGTTAGAAATTCCTTACTATCCCTACTTCTGTCTGTTTGCTAAGCTGCACCAATTCAACATCTTAGAGGCTGCCCTTCCAATAATCTACAAAGAGGTCTCTGGGTCTGAGATCCTTCCCCCACCCCAATCCCAATTTTTCTTAATCCCAAGATTGCTTTTGATCTTCTCTGCAAAGCAGTGGGAGAGGGAAAGGTAAAGAATTTCAGCGTAGCTTGTCAGGTGATCCTTACTTAGATGGAGTTGCTTCAGGCCATCCCATACCCCTAATCACCTTTCTCTTAAATTCCTGCCTTGATCATGTGTATATGGCTGGCCTGAAACCTTTCCAGTCCTACCCTACAGAAGGCAGCTGTGGACTCTCAAGAAAACTGGGGGATTAAAAAAAATTCCCACTTAAGCAGCTTTTCTTCATGACATGTTTGAGTTTCTAGGTCTATCATTATGTCAGTTACTTTATCTCTTCTAGGCAGTTTTTTTCTAATATATTATTAGTACTTGGCCTTAGCATGTCTTAATTCTAATACATTTCTAATATATTAGTACTGGGCCTTAATAATATATATATATATATATATATATATATATATATATATATATAATCTTTCTCACATAGACAATGCTGTGCTTGACAAACAATATAGAATTAGTTTTCTAGAGGCAAATTTTAAGGAAGTGCCGTTGCCTTTTTTTTGGAAGGAGAGCAAATAGTCCACATACAACAAGAAAGTTTAAAATGCTGGAATACAGAAGGCTTCTTTGCCCTCTCCTTTCTGGTCTTCCCTTCCGAGATTTAAAGGATTAGTTTCAAAAGTTTGCAGAAGTGCCAAATGATATCGCTTATGCAAAGTACTGGCTAGACAAGTTCTTTATATTTAGATTATCATATATCTCATCTTTAAGAAAAGAATGAACAGAGATGTCTTTTATAAATAAATTCCAACCAAAAAGCAGAGTTGATAAAAAAAGTTCTTAGGAAAAGTGCCCTAGTCCTTGCTCTGTGGTTGGTCAGGTCCACAGGTATTAAGTAGGTCAAATACACAAGTTGAATCCCCATATTTATTCAGTTCCCATATTAAAGATGTAAGAGGTAATACAAAGCAATGTTAACAGTGAAAGCATGGCCGCTAATGTTTGTGGGTCAGGAGAGGTCTATGAAGGTGTAGAAGGCTCAATGAAGATGAGCAACACAACTGGAAAACCCACTCTTACTCTCCTGTTCTGCAGCCCCCTCCTCCAAAAAGCTCTCCTTGATCAGCCCAACTAAAAGGAAGCTCTCTTTCCTCAAATTTGTCCTTGAATCTTATCTAAATTTCTCCTTTGCATCTCTTAACATTTGATCTTATAGATACTTGTGTGGATGTCTCTTCCTCCCTGCCCATAACCTCCATCAGTCAATCAATAAGCATTTATTAGATACCTACTATGTGTCAGGCATCAGGCTAAGTGCTGTGGATATAATAACAAAAATTCAACAGTCTACCTCAAGGAGCTTACAATCTGTTGGTTCATTCAGAAAGTATTTATTAAGCATCTATAGGTACCAGGCCCTGTGCTAGGCACTAGAGATTGTGGGAGATGATGTATACCCACATAATTGTATAACGTAGGTCTATGCGCACGTGCGTGCATGTGCGCGCGTGTGTGTGGTGTAGTAGTAGTAGTAGTAGCAGTAGTAGTAGTAGTGGTAGTAGTAGTGGTAGTGGTAGTAGCTTAGGGAGGGAAGGAGCTACCAGCTAAAGAGATCAACAAGTTAATTGATCAATCAACAAGGATTTATTAAATGCCTACTGTGTGCCGGGCATTGTGCCAATTGATGGAGATAAAAAGTCAAAGCAAAAATATCCACTGCTCTCAATTAAAGCTGATTGTACCCTTGGGGTTAGGGACTGAATTATTTTGGTCTCCCCAGTGTGTAGTATTAAGACTAATAGGTAGTAGGTGGGTGCTTAATAAATGCTTGTTGAATGACAACTTAGACTGAATGTTATCATGGAAAGAATCTTAGACTTACATTTGGAAACCTGGTTTAAATCCCACCTTCTGCAACAGGCCTTTCCTGACATCTCTCCCAACCTTCCTGCCCCACCCCCACCTTCCTGCCCCCTCCCAAATGCCTTCCCTTTGAGATTACCTTCAATTTGCCCCATGTAATCTGAATTCCTTTGCCCCTAACCAACCCCCTCCCCCCTTGCCTGTTACATTTCCCTTTCCTATCAGGGTTCTCCTACCATGAGGGGGTTTGGGGAATCTCTGTTCTCCTGTTATTGACTCAAGTCCCCACTGATTATGTTCCCTCTTTTTAGGGACCATTGACTAGCACCCCAGTTCGTTTAACCACTTAACATCAACTTTTACAAACTCCAAAGAACAAATATACATTTCCTCCAATCTTCCCTTTACCACCTCAATCCTTTTTTTTTTAAAATAAGTTAATTTATTTATTTTTAGTTTTCAACATTCACTTCTCTAAGTTTTAAATTTTCTCTCCCTCATTTCCCTCCCCCTCCCCAAGACATCATACAATCTGATATAGGCTCTACATATACATTCCTATTAAACATATTTTCACATTAGTCACGTCGTATAGAAGAATTAGATTCATCACTACTTCTTGCCACCACATCTCACCTGCCTTTTGGTACTGGAAAATCCTTCTAACCCTGCCTCCCATTGATGAGTTCCCTTGGAACCTCCATTTTGAGGAAGGGCCTTTGCTCCTCATCTAGCTCAGTCCTGACTCTCCAGCCTTCACCACCATGCCCACTCATGGCTACCTCTCCTCTGGCCTTTTCAGCTTGCTCTTTTGTATTGCCATTCCCCTATTAGAATGTACACTCCTTGAGGGCAGGGAATGCCTTCCTTGCTTGTGTTTGTAAGTTCAGCACCTGTCTGTCATATTGTAATTGCTTAATCAATGTGTTTTTTTTTCTAATTTATTCATAGCAGAGGTTGAATTGGGCCCAGGGGCCATCCTGGACAGTGTTCTACTTGCAGATCTCTTGGGATGGTTCCTATTCCATCTCGGCTACATAGGTAAAGGACTTTTCAAATGTCAAAACCCTATGTAAAGGGTATATGAATACGATAGGGAACAGAAAGTAGCTTCTTAAGCTCCAGTGTATTTTATTACCCTTCTAATACAGGATGGGCCCTGTGACTTAAGAGATCTCTAAGGCAGTGGGAAGGAGTAGCAAAGTTAGATTCATGATACCTGCCTCAGGATCCTGCCTCTGCCACCTCTATGACCTGGGGCTTCGGCATAAATGTTACTAAGAATAACGACTGTCCCTGATATAGGGCTCTACAACCTTGGGAGATGGGTGCTATTTTTACCCTCATTTTGCAGATGAGGAAACTGAGGCAGGTATCAATTGATTTGCCCAGGGTCACACATCTGATTATTCAATAAAAATTTATTAAGTACCTACTATGTTCCAGGCCCTGTGCTAAGCACTGGGAGTACAAAAGGAGGCCAAAGATAGTTTCTGCCCTCAAGGATCTCACAGTCTAATGTTGTTTGAGGCATGATTTTAAGTTGGGTCTTCCTATAGGTCCAACACTTTGTCTATGGTGCTAACTAGTTGCTTGTCCTCTCTGGATCTCAGTTTACCCAAATGAAAAAGGAAGTGGGTGGACTTATTGACCTCTGAGGTTCCCACCAGCTCCACGATTCTATAAACAAGGTCCCATTTGGATTGGAATCACTCTCTCCCTCTTGGGAAATGAATTGAAGGTGTTGCCCAGAACAGGCTAGTGAAGGCACGCTCACTGACATGGTGCCTGTTTTGGTTGGGGGAGCACCAGGTTTGCTCTTGCTGTCCTGGGCTCAGGCTTTCCTTGTGCCAGCCTCTTTTGGCAGATGGCTTTGACCCAATCCTGGCTGGAACATATGGTGAGCGACAGACACGCTCTTTTTGTGAAAGAAAAATGAGAACTGGCAATAATTACAAGGAGACTCCCTGAAATGACAGGGAAGGAGATGTAGGTGTGGGCATATGAAATAGGAAGGAAGACCTTTGAAGTTACTCCTTTGGGGAAATGGAATTATCCTGGCATTCAACTGCTGCCCAGCCTTGAAGAGTTCATTTGTAAAGTCAAGGCTTCATCATCCAATAGAAATTTCCAAAGTCTAGGGCACATTTACTGGTTGGTTTTTTTTTTTTTACCCTGAAGGTACAACAAAATAGTTATCCAAGCAGCATTCCATTCTCCTCTGTTCTGAGGCCCACAGCGCAAGTTGGGGCCCAGGTTGGGAAGACAGGTAGGGCTCGAAGCAACTCCCATCTCGTTAGCATCCCCTGCTCAGAAACAGAATTTATAATCTGCCATATGGAGCTGGGGCCAGCTATTGCACTGGCCTGTTTCCAGCAATTATCTGAGAAATTCTATTTCTGCTACTAAATCGACAGCTTTAATCAACTCACAAGTCCAAATCACCCCCACCAGTGAGCTGTCACACTCCACTGCCCACTGTGAGCTGGATGGAAAGCGTGATCACATCTCTGACCCCAACTGACTTGCCCTCCATCACACGCCATTTTGAAATCTGGTGGAGTTCAGCTCTGCTCCCAATAAAATGGTCCCCTTTCCCATTAAGGTAGTTATTGAAATGATTCGCTGATATCCAGCTGTTAGAATGGATGCTAATTTGTGGCTCAATGTCCCTGTGACTTAAGTGGCAAAGCTTAGGAGAAAGGGAACGATTATGCAGAAAATGGACATTTGCTCCACGGTCTGCACCATCTGATGCCTGGTATGGCCACAGCTTCCTGCCACAATAATTCTAGGGTGGCCCTTTAAGAATAATTGAATTCACTGATTTCTGTGTCTCCTGTAGTCACCAGGCACTAAAGGGACGTGTACAAAGCAGGCAGGCCTCCTCTGATCCTGGCGTTTGAAACCTGGCACCGCTAAAAGCTGGGGCATCCTCAAAGATACTAATTATAGCTCCCCCCTGGTCCATAGAAACCCATCCTGTACTTGAAAGCTAATGAAAGAGATCAGAAGCTTGTAGATTTAGAGTTAGGGTAGACCTCGAAGGCCATCTCATCCAACCCCCTCATTTTACAGGTGAGGAAACTGAGGTCCCCTAACCAAAGGAGGTTAAGTCACTTGTTGAAGGTCACATAGAGAAAGAATAAAGATCATAGGTGGGATTTGAACCCAGAGCCTTTGGCTTCAAAGCCATTTTTCCACTACCTGTGTATTATCTCTACTTTTTGCTTGGGTGCACGTAATAATAGGTGACTTTTACATATTGTTTTGAAGTTTGTAAAGCACTTTCCAAAAATTCTTACTTCAGCCTCAATATAATCCTGGGATGGTGGCATGGTGTCAAGAGATATAGCATCAGAAGAGACCAGTGCCGTTGGATCATAGGGGATGTGGGGGGAGGGGGTGAGAAGATGGGAAAGGTAGGAAGGGCCAGGTTATGAAGGGCTTTCAAGCCAATGGAAGATTTCATATTTATCTTGGAAGTCAATAGGAAGGCACTAGAACTGGCTGAATTGGGGCTACCATGGTCAAACCTGCACTTTAGGAAGGTCTCTGCTTCCAAGTGGAAGACAGACTGGAGTGGAGCATGATCGGAGGCAGGGGGAAAGCGATTATCATTATGATGAGAGCCCCCACCAGGCTGGTGGGTCTCTTCTGTAAAATGAGGTCCTTCCCAACCCTAAATCTACAATCCTAGGATTCTATGGTCTCTCGGTTCCTTACAGCTATAACAGCTTCTAATTCTATATTTGGCTATGGAACATTTCTGTCCGGGAGTGCCTCTAAGCTTGTCACTTTGTTCTAAGAGGGAACACAGAAAAAGGAGAGGCCAGTGGCAGCCACAATCAGCCTTAGAAAAGGCATTACTTCTCCAGTAAATGGCAGGCACATGATGTCCCTAAAACATTTCCCTGAAATGGAATCGTTTCTAATAGTAAGTCATGTTTGTGTAACGCTTAAAGGTTTATAAAGTGCTTTCCTTCATAACAAGCTTGTGGGGTTGGTCCTACAACTATTTTGCCCTCATTTTACAGATGAGGAAACTGAGTTTCAGAGAAGGGAAGTATCTGTTCCAAGGTCACACAGCTGCTAAATGGCAGAGCTAGAGTTTGAACCCAGAACTCCTCATTCTAAGATTGGGTGCTCTCTCCTCAACATAAGCCTGCCTCTGTCTAAAGAGACATCGTGGAATCTTAGTGAGTGTCCATATTTCTAACAGCTAATATTTGTTCTCCAATTAAACCAAACAAAAGGACCTAAAGCAATGGGTCAGGAGGTGGAAAGCTAGGTGTGTCAACCCTGAGATGCATCTGTTGACAATTTAGCTACATCTTATGTCATGTTGCTCTGAGCAGCAGGCTATGCTAAGCATCGTCGCAGAGGTTTTCCCCCTGTGTTTTCCTAAGCAATTGCCTTCCACCTGTACTTCTTCTGGGGTTTGTTTTATCTAGATGCATAAAGAACCTGAACCTCCCTCTCCCTGGGTATGGGAAGGCACCTAGGACTTATCTTGGATAAAGAAGAGTGATCCTTCTTGATCAGGTCAAGGCTAAGTTGCTGTTTGGAAAAGAAGTATTGGCAAAGATGGTGGTTTGATTTTTACAGCATTAAAACTGGGGGGGGGGGAAGTGGATGTCGATCTACAAAAGCCTTGTGTGTATTCCTTATATTGGAAACTTGGATGGCTCTAACATCCTTTCCATCCTGTGGATAAAGGCCTGACATTTGGAGTAGCAATAATTACAGGGATGTTTGTAGATCTAAATTTCCCAGAGGCAATCTAACATACTCTGCTTCCTGTTTGATTCAGGGTCCCTGAGGGCTGTCCATTTGCAGTGTGTGTCTAGGACACCATTAACTCACATATGTGCATACACACACTCTGTCAGACAAGCTCAACAGGTTGGTTATCTAACTATACCTCATAGGATGGATAAAGAGGCATTTTTCATCCACTCGATTGTTTCTCTATGGATGGTTTTGAGTGGTTTGGTACCATGTTTAGGAGACTGCTGTTTTCTGAGGCTTGATGCAATCACTTCACTGCCATCCACAAAAATCATCTGGAGGACCTGACCACCTCTTCTTTTAATGAAACATGGCGCAGTGGAAAAAACACTGACTCTGCAATCAGAGAAACTAGGTTCAAATCCCGCCTCTGAGGCTTATTCTTTGTGAGGTCTCAGATAAGTCATATCAATTCTCTGGGCCTCGGTTTCTTCATCTGTAAAATGAATGGGTTGGACTCAGTGGCTGAGGTCTCTTCCATCTCCCAGTCTAGGATTCTAGGATCCTAGAACATCTGAAGTTTCCCCCTGAAATAAGAACTGACTTTTCAGCACTAGTGTGGATGAGAGATGATAGAGAGTTATATAACACCACAGTATAAAAAGAATTGAAATTGAGGCTCCTCCAGAGGGCCATAGGGAGGCATAGAGTAGATGTGAGTGGGCTCCAACATATCGCCCACAAGAAATTAGACAGGAGACGTAGAAGAAAGGATGTCATCAACAAACTGCATGATTGAAAGGAAGATGTGCTGGTAGCACGGCAAGGGGAAGGGATAGCTGATAGACAAACCCATGTGTTGTCAAGAGCACATGGAGACAACCCTCTAGCACATTGGTCAGAGCCGCTGCGATGATCTTAGGACAGCACATGGATCGAAGGTCCTGCAGGTTGGGCAGCCGTTGGTGGGTTGCTATCTGAATTGTTAGAGGGAATACCCACATTGATGAAATTGTTGGATTATTGGAGAGAGTTGAGAAGCTGTGCCCCCTTTCCTACCATCCCAACAGTCACTGTGCAAACAGGAGGGTCTGCAGACCATTTCTTTTTGTCTATTTAATGAGTTACCACGAACAAAGAATTATTGCCCGACAGCCAGCCTGCTGGTGATAACTTCTCTGCCCTTGTTCTCTTCCTGCCCTGGGGCCAGTAGACACAGGTCTGCCATGGGCCTGCCTGCCTCAGGTCTCTCCCCACTCCAAAATAACCTCCAATCAGTCATTAAATTGATTTTCCTAAAGCACAGGTCTGCTCATGTCACAACCCTCACCTTCCTACAATAATCTCCAGTGGCTCCCTATGGCCTCCAGGAGAAATTACAAATTGCTCTGTTTGACGTTCAAAGCCCTTCATAAGCTAACTTCCTCCTCCCTTTCCTGTCTTCTTACACCTTACTTCCTACTATGTACTCTTCTATTCAGTGATGCTGGCCTCCTGGCTGTTTCAGGAGCATGGCATTCCATCTCTTGGCTCCTGGCATTTTCTCTGGCTGTCCCCTATGTTTGGAACATGCCCCCTCCACTGCTCCAACTAAGTTGCAAATAAAATCTCATCTTTTTCAGGAAGCCTTTTCCAGCCCCTCAATTCCATTGCCTTCTCTCTGTTAATTACCATTTATCCTGTTTATATTTGTTTGCACGTTGTCTTCCTTCAGATTATAAGCTCCTTGAAGGCAGGGACTGTCTTTTGCCTCTTTTTGTATCCCCAGGGTTTAGCACAGGGCCTGGCACACAGTGGGTGCTTAATAAATGTTTATTGATTGATTATTGCCAAGATTATACTTTAGTATTTTCCTTTTGGTAGAACCTGTCAGAGCTGGATCTCCATCAGCCCTCCCTCTGAGAACACAGGGCCACCTTCATGTCAAGGTCCTGGAACAGATAACAGAACCATGACTGTTGATGTCATCAAGATGAACTCATGTGACAGGCCAGTCATTTTTAGTGTTCTGCAAAAGGACAAGGATGTCTGACCTTGGTGTAATCTGACTCAGCTCAATCATGTCATACTCAATGGACCGTATGAGACCCTGGCCATCCTTTGGGAGGATTCCCTTGGGAATCCAAGTCATCTTCCGTAGTGACCCAAGATTTGTCATATGGCTGGATGTGGCTGAAAGCCAGAAGGTGGCTTGGAGATTTGTTCGGTCCCATGGCCTGTTATATATGGTTAGAGACTGGGTTTGTGTATTTATCTCCCGCAGGATTCCACATTCAGTCAGTTGTGTTTCCCTGAAGTTACTGAGGCTGGAAATTATTTGGAGCCTAGAGCAACATACATTTTCTTGGTTTACTGGTTGCTCTTCCCAGTAGGAGTGCCTCAGACCATGCCAGTTTCAGTAGCACAGTCTCTCCTCCCCTTTCCCTAACTCCTCTCCCCACAAGCTGCAGTGGGCTTTTTATATGCATAGTTTCATCGTAACGCTGATGCTGCCGCCATCTTAGACCACTTGTTACTATTGAAAGATGGAGGGTGATTTCGACAAGAGGCAGAAGGTGTGGTTCAGATGGGACCTAAACAAACGATGTGGCTTGCTGGGTACACAGGATGCTTTTGGTATAATTTCTCACCATGTGCACCACAGAGGGTTACTGAGTGACAGGAACCTGAAGTGGTTCAACCTTCTCTCCCTCCCTGCAACATGACCTTCCCCACTGGACCACACATAGCAGTCTCTTTTGTAATCCTTTAATGCATGTATCATAAAGTACTGTGTATTACAGATTTATTTGTTGGTGTTCTTTCTCCCTACTAGAATGCAGGCTCCCAAAGGGCAGGGGCCATGTCTTATCTAAGCTTTGTATCTCTCTTAGCACTCAGCTCTGTGCTCCTGACCTCGTAGATGCTGAAGAAATGGTTGTCAAATGAACGAATGACCTCTTGTGGGCATCTGGAAGGGTTAGGATAACCATTTGGTGATGTCAGAGATAGGCAGATGTGTCTTCTGTGAGGAAATCTAGAGTCTTCTCTCTGCTTTGCTTTCAGATGCAGTTTTATTAGAAAATTTCCCAAGGGTGGGTGGGATATAGGAGACAGAGTGCTGTGCTTGGAATCAGGAAGACATGGGTTAAAATCCTGTCTCTGTAGGTTCCTGGGCAAATCACTTAACTTCTGCGAGCTTGAGCCTCCCTACCTATAAACTGGGGAGTCGGACTCACCCTCTATCAGGGGTAATGGACTGTCCTGAGAACATCTGTTGAATTTTCAATGTGAACATTTACACCTCGGAAATCAGCATGTGCTACAGATCAGGGTTTGATTTATTGTTTTGTTGATTGTCTAGACTTAAGAAAGTGATGGAGAAAATGTGAATAATACAGAATAAATATAAAAGTGCATCCTGCGGTCATTCATTGTTTTCCCCTAGTTGCTAAACTTTTACTTGCTTACCCTAAGGTTCCTTCCAGCTCTAAATCTGTGGATCTTGCAATTCTTTGATATGACCTGAGTTCAAATCCTGCCTCAGACACTTACAAATGAGTGACTTTCCCTCTCTGAGTCTCAGTTTCCTTACCTGTAAAATGAGGGTGATAGCAGCATTAAAGATATAATATAAATATAATAAAGCATAAAGATCAAATGACATCATATATTTCAGGTGCTTTATATACCTTAAAACACCTTATAAATATTAGCAATCATCATCATATTCAGCACCATCATCGTCATTCTGGTCCTGTGTCAATATGTGTCATGTGTCATTTAGTTTGCTTTTTCTTGTAGTCGAGGAGGTGACCGTTTTAGAGACAGGAACCAGTTTCTCTTGCGCCATATTGGAGAGGTGATCTCACTCAGAAACTGGATGTGGCAAAGTTGGCAGCTGGCGTACGTTTGAGTTACAATAACCTCTATTTTACTGAGAACGGGGAAGAGGAAGGAGAAACAATTTTGTAGAGTAAAGCCCTTTGACCACAAGAATACAATGAGCTATAGAGGCCTAGGGGGGGAAATTTGGCAAAAAAATATGAACAGTGGCAGGGGGGAGGCTTGCTTCTGTGGGGTAGTTTAAAGACTTGCCCTCGTGGGAGGAAAATGAAGAAACAACCATATCAATATGAGTTGAGGGATTTGCTGGGGGAAAGTGTTAAATCCCATAATCCTTTGCATTGTCCTAGACCCTGGGTCTTTAGTGGTCATATATCACACCTGAACCTTTGTAAATGGAATTGAAGGGTCGATGCTTCCCAACCCAGAAGTTGACATAACTGAGATTGTTCTCAGTCCCTCATGAAGAGGCAGCCAGGATTTCCTGGAGCCATAAAACACGTGTGGGATTTAGGGATCAAATTCAATATGTTGTACAATATATGGCTGTGAGCAAAGCCATGGTGACCGAAAATTTGTTTTTCTCAACCCTGGGCAGGTTGTATTTTTATATAGCAAAGAAATATATATCTCTACCCCAAGCCTAGGTTGGGAAATTGAATAGCTATGGGAAGACAGGTACACTAATGCGTTGTTGGTGGATCTGTGAATTGTTCCCACAGTCCTAGAAAACAATTCAGAATTATTCTGGAAAAGTCACTACACTGTACATATACTTTGACCCAGTAGTACTACAGGGAGGCAGGTGTCCCAAGCAAGTCAAAGATAGAGGAAAGTGTCCCATACATAACAATTTTGAAAGTATCGTTTTTTTGTGGTAGCAAAGAACTGGAAGGAAAATAGGTGTGCATCCAAGAGGAACAGCTTAGCCAATTGTGGTAGAGGGATGTAATGGAAATCATTGCATTGGAAGAAATGATAAATGTGAAGAACTCAGAGAAATGTGGAGACTAATGCAAAGTGATGCAGGAGAACTATTTATGTGAGGGCCATGATAATGTAAAAGAAAACAACACTGAGAGATTACAGAAGCCCAAATTAATGCAGTGACTGCTGGAGACTCCAAGTTTCCCTTGTCTCAGTAGAAGGGTGGGGGACCATAGGGTGTCAGACATCGTTAACCTGTTAATTTGCTTTGATTGGCTGTATTTCTTTATTAAAAGGGATTTTATTGAGGGGAGAGTGAATTATCAAGAAATGACAAGCTACTTTTTTAAAAAGAATACCAATAAAATTTTTTTAGAAAAACAAACAAAAGGAGCCATTTTGCCTGGTTTTCCTGAGTGTCATGATGGCAGTGACAAGATTCACTTTACAGGTAGGGAAACTGAGGCCCACAGACTTGCCCAAAGTCAGAGAGGTAATTACAGAACTGATTTCCAAACTCAAATCCCCCTGAATCCTAAGATAATTTGTCTCCCTTTCATTCATACTGCCTCTTTAAATAGCTTGATCTACATAGCTTGATCTGTGAGCAATAATTTAGATAATAATGAAAAGGCAGTACATAATTAATTAACAGTTTGGAGATGCTAATCAAGTTCTTCCTAGAACTTGTTTCCTTCTTGGATCTTGGCGAGGAATGTTGCCTCAAAGGAGAGCTGACAGATGGACAACCCAAGTGGTTCACTGGTCTCCTAGAGAGACCAGTACGAATATGGCCTCCAATGGAACCACCGAGCAGATTCACCAAGAATTCACGGCAAAACTTGAACAGAAACGACCTATCAGGAAGAGACATGGAGGGGTGGAGACCTGTGTGCTTGGAGGGAGTTCCCCACTGAAGACGTCCCTGATAATTTTGTGTCAGTTACAGTACTCTAGCATTGATGCAAATTTCATATTTTGGTTAGATTGGAGGGGTTGAGGGGGCAGAATTTAATTCCCCCCACCCTGCATGAAACTGGACAAATTTGGGAGAATCGTACTTGCTCTAGGAACAAATCTCACGTGAAAGAGCTTTGGGAAGGAAGAAGGAGACTGCTGGCCTTTTACTGGAGCATGGTCACGGGAGGAAGCAAATTCAGGGAAAGCTCATTAACTCAGAGCACACTGACTCAGTCAGTGATTATTCAGGTGGGAATTGTGCTGAAGTTAGCTTTTCCTTGACCATGAGAAAATAGCCTGGCCAGATAAACTGACAATAGGATAGGATTGCAAGGGGAATGTTTAAACTACTTAAGAGGCAGATGGGTTTTTAAGCCGATAGGCATACAAAAGGACAATATACAAATAAGTTCATAATTTTATAAAAATTTATTTCATTTAAAAAATTAAAAAACATTTGTTTCTTTTCTTTCTGATCACCTGATCCTTAAAATAGAAAAAAAGAAAAGCAAATCCCTTTTAGTAAGTATGCTTAGTCAAACAACATGAATATGTACATTAGCCATCTCTAAAATTGTAAGTCTCATTCTGTATCTTGCATAATAATACGTTGCTCATTCATTTCATTCTTGTCTGACTTTTTGTGACCCCATTTGGGGTTTTCTTGGCAAAGACACTGGAGCAGTTTGCCATTTCCTTCTCTAGCTCATTTTGTAGAAGAGGAAACTGAGGCAAAGAGGATTAAATAATTTGTCCAGGGTCACACAGCTAGCGTCTGAGGTTGGATTTGAACTCAAGTCTTCCTAACTCCATGCCTGGTGCTCAATCCACTGTATCATCTAGGTGCCCAGGTTAATAAATAAAGATTATTATCACTTTTAGGTTAATAAAGACTTAATTCAATTTAAGATTTTTCTGATCAAATAAAATCATAGAACTTTAGAGTTTTAGAGATTGTTTAGTTAAATTCCTTCCTCAGTTTACAGATGAGAATGATGCTAAAGACCCAGAAGCGTAAGTAAAAATGAACCAAGGTCACCCAGACAATGGCAGAGCCAATATTAGAACTGAAGTCCGTTTACTTCTTAGTTCTCCAGTATTCTTTATATTTGAGTATTTGGCATTATGAAATATTGTCTTTATCTAGAACAGGATTGGGGAACTTTGGTATTGGCAGGGATCTTAGAAGAAATTTGATCTTGCCTAGACCTGTGTAAAAACAAATGCTTTCTACAATATCAGTGACTAGTGGCCAACCAACCTTGGTTTGAAGACCTCTGAGATAGTCATTCTTGGACCTCTGCCATTGTTAAGGCAGCTAGATGGCACAGTAGATTGATCACTGGGCTTGGAGTCAGGAAGACTCATCTTTCTGAGTTAAAATCTAGCCTCAGATACTTACTAGCTGTGGGACCCTGGGTAAGTCACTTAACCCTGTTTGTCTCAGTTTCCTCATCTTCAAAATGAGCTGGAGAAGGAAATGGCAAACCACGCCAGTATCTTTGCCAAGAAAACCCCAAACAGGGTCACAAAGAGTTGTACAAGACTGAAAATGACTGAACAACAACAATATTCACTTAGTGAAAGGGAGGATTGTACCCTGGTATCCATGACTTCTTCGAAGAAGTGGAGGAAGACTTCTGACTTGTTGGGTGCCTCTTGGGCAAATTGATAGAAGGACTCAGAATGAGAAGGAATGGATGGGCTGGGACTTGTACCACTGGAGAGAGAGTAGCCATGTTGATAAGGACCTGAGATTTCATTGGTTTAGAGAACTTCCCGGGGAAGAAACTCTCTTTCAAGGAAAGTCACCTGAAATTGCTTTTAGCGAGTTTCCTTATTTGTCAAATGGAGATAATTCATGTATGGAGCCTCAAATGAAATAACAAGATCTTTGATAACCTTTACCTGCTACATAAATGCTGGCTCTTGTTTGTCTGAAGGGAGTGTTGAAATGTAGTTACTATGATAAAGGTAAACTAAACTTAAAAAAGAAACTCTCTGAACAATAGAGACTCACTGTCTTACAGCTAATCTTTTTTCCCCTTTGTATAGGGAAACGTGTGCGTGGGCTGATGTTTGCCTAGTTTATAATAATAATTTAAAAAAGAAAAACACTATGAATCTGGATGGGAATCAGACGCAGGTGTTCTTGGGAAATGTTGAAATGAGACTTTACCTTTATCTTTAAATTGAACCTGTTTAGAACGGACTTCAGAGACTTCCTAAGCCAGCTTGTGTGACTCACATTCTTTTTACAATGCCTCTAAGGGGTCATTCCTTTAGATTGTGAACTTCTTGAGGGCAGGGACTGTCTTTTGCCCCTTTCTGTACCCAGTGCTTAGCACAGTACCCGGCACATAGTAGGCACTTAGTAAATGTTTATTGGTTGATTACCCAAATGCTGCCTGAAGGCCTCCAGTGAGGAAGACCCAGTGACCTTCCCAGGCAGCTTATGCCAGTATGGGAGAGTTGGTGCATGACTTTTTGTTCACAGAGGACTGTGCACTCAACACAGACGCTGAGGCTGAGAAGCAACAAAGCATGGATCGATTCTCTGCTACTTGTGCTAATTTTGACCTGACAACGAACACCAAGAAAACACAGACTCTCCACCAGCCCACACCACACCATCCTTACTGTGGAACCATAGGTTATAGCAACTGGAGAAGTTTTGAATACTGTGGATAAGTTCACTTACCTTGGCACCTTCCCAGGGATGTCCACATAGATGATGAGGTTGGTGCACACATTGTCAGAGCTAGTTCAGTGTTTAGGAGGTTCTGAAGAAAAGCATGGGAGAGAAGACGTATTAGACTGACTACCAAACTGAAGGTCTACAGAGCCATTATGCTGACCTCGTTGTATGTCTATGAAACCTGGACAGTCTCCCAGCGCCATGCCAGGAAACTGAATTGCTTCCATTTGAAGTGTCTTAGGAAGATTCTGAAGATCACCTGGCAAGATAAGGTACCAGACATTGAAGTCTTTTCTGGAGCTACACTGCCAAGCATTCAAACCCTACTGCAGAGAGCACAACTCCAATGGGCTGGCCATGTTTGAATGTCAAACATAGGTTTGCCAAAAAGATTATTTTATGGGGAACTCACACAAGGCAGGTGCTCACATGGAAGTCAGAAGAAGCTATACAAGGACACTCTCAAGGTCTCTCTGAAGAACTTTGGAAATGATAGTAAGACATGGGAAATGCTGGCAAAGGACTGCCCAGCATGGTGTGCCTGAATCAAAAAGATGCTGTGTTCTATGAACCAAGCAGAATTATAGTAGTTCAAAAGAAGCAGGTGATGAGCAAATTTAGACACATCTCCACCCCAAATGTTCATGTGGACTATTTATGCCTGTTCTACGGTAGATAGAGCCTTCTGAGGTCCTATTGATCTGATAAGCCACAGTCAGACACTATGTACCTGACTTCAACACAGTGACGTCATTTTGGTCCTCTTCGAGAAAGAAGGATAGCAACCAATCCCATGATGGGATTGCTCAAACTTTTAGGTAGTTTTTTCCTGACATGAAACTTAAATCAGCATCTCTGAAGCTTCCGCCCATGGCTTTGGTATAGGACAGAAGCCTAGTCCCTCTTCTTTGTGATGGTTTTAACTGCTGCTCTCATATTTTTTCTAATCTTCTCTTTGAACTCAACTCTCCCGGTTCCATCTAGTCCTTTGGGTTTTCTGCTTGCCCTCTTCTAGGTATGTTCTTGCTTCTCTATGTTCCCATTTCTATGGTGCTTGGAGCACTGGGAAGAACGATAGCTTCTGAATCACAGAACTATGGAATCTCAGGATTGAAAGAGATCTCTGAGGCCACTGAGTTCAACTTGTACTTGAGGAAGAATCCTTTACCTGCCCAGTGGTCACCTCTCTGTTGCTTAAAGGATTTGAGTGATGGGGAATTCACTCCTACCACAGAGCTTTCCTGATTACTTCCCTTATTAGTATTTTGGCTTCAAAAATTTGACTTTAAAAATTTTTGGCTCAGCACAATACCTGGCAGGCAATTGTCACTTGGCAAATTCTTGTTAAATGGAATTGAAGTACTAAATTACTCTGCCTTCTAGGGCAAAGCAGAGAAAGTTTAACCCTTTTCCCATGTAATACTTCTCCAAATAACTTGAGAACAGTCCTCACATCCCCTCTAAGACTTCTCTCCTCCCAGCTGAAAGTCCCAAATTCCTTCAAATGATCCTTATAGGGCATGAACTTGATATCCTTCCCTCCTATAGGTGCTCCCTTTATTCCTCACCTTGCCTTTTGGTTCTAATATCATTGTTGTTCTGTCATTTTAGTTGTGTCTGACTCTTCATGACCCTACCTGAGGTTTTCTTGGCACAGTACTGAAGTGGTTTGTCATTTCCTTCTCCAGCTCATTTTACAGATGAGGAAACTGAGGCAAACAGAATTAAGTGACTCGCCCAGGGTCACACTGCTAGCAAGTGCCTGAGGCCACATTAGAACTCAGGTCTTCCTGACTCCAGGCCTAGCACTCTATCTACTGTGCCATCTAGCGACTCATCTTGGTTCTAATAGATATGGACAATTTTCATTTAGAATTTCTTGAAATATGGCATCTAGGCTTTTTTGGTCATGATTTTCAAGTAGTTCCATGAATCTTAGATTCTCTCCTTGAACAATTTTGCAGATCAGTCATTTTTGATAGTCTTGTATTTTTTTTCTCTCTTTTTCTCCACCCCCCTCACCTAATTTTGTGATTTAGAAAAATTCTTTTTCTTTCAAAGAGTTGTTGATTTCTATTTTCTGATTTTCCATTCTAATTTTCTGAGTTTGATTTTTGGGTAAGTTTTACCTGTCCTAAGTTATTAATTTTCCTACCTGCTATTTCTCTTAATATTACATTTTTGATCTTGTTTCATTCTGTCCAGTTATTTTGGGGGGCATCTAGGTGGTGCAACAGATAGTGTTTAACTTGGAGTCAGAAAGACCTGAGTTCAAATCTGGCCTCACTTACTAGCTGTGTGGCCCTGGGCAAGTCACTTAACTCTGTCTCAGTTTTCTCATGTGTAAAATTGCACTTATTTCCCAGGGTTGTTGTGATGATCAAATGAAATCATATTTGTAAAGTGTTTTGCAAACCTTAAAGTACTCTAGAAATAAGACTGTCCTCATCATTGTAGTCTCTGTGGCCAGGCCATTCTTTTCTCAGAGATTCTAGTTTCACTTGTAGTGAAGTCACTCTCTTCTTCTGGGTTTTCCTCTTTGGCTTCTCTCAATCCATAGTGTTTCTTCGTTGCATTTGGCATTTTCTTCTGTTTACTCATATCTCCAGCCTTGGCTTTTGGATTGGGGCTTTATGCTTGGGTCAGGCTGTAGTCTCTCCCATACTGTAGGATCTGTGGGCAGGCCCTACTTGATCCTGGATGGAACAGCCAGGACAAGGACCCACCTTCTACAGGAATCCACAGCTGCTGTCTTGGTCTCCTGGTGGCTTATCTGAGATGTTGACCTTTACTCCTCTGCTTTCTTTTTGCTCAGCTTTGAGCCCAGAGCTGGCTTTGTTCATTGCTGTTGAGCCCATCAGGTCCCAAGTAGATGCTGTTGACTATGCTGGTAACAGACCACTGGCAAGACCCTGGATGCTTTGCTTTCTAGGCACGTCCCTTGTCCTGTTTCTGGTTATGGTTCCTGCTGTGTCTCAGATGGAGATGCCTGAATACTGGTCCAGTCCTGTCTTACACTCTGAGTCTGTGTGGCTTATATGCCCTTGCCTTCTGCCTACCTTGACTTGTTTCAACTTAGAGCTCTCATGAGAATTCTGGCTGTCTTTTTGTGCTGCCTTTGACTAAATAAGTGGAGGAGCTTACAACCATTTTTCTTTTTTTTTTAAAATTAGATTTTTTATTTTTAGTTTACAACACTTAGTTCTACATGTTCTTGAGTTTCAAATTTTCTTCCCTTCCCTCCCCTCCCTTCCCCTCCCCTTCCCCCCCAAGCTGGCATGCAGTCTGATATAGATTCTATATAAACCTTCACATTAAACTTATTTACACAATAGTCAAGTTGCAAAGAAGAATGGAATGAATCATGAGAGAGAAGAAACAAAACCAAAAAAGAAGAGAGAAAAAGAGCGAGCAAATAGTTTGCCTTAATCTGCATTCATACTCCACAGTTCTTTCTCTGGATGTAGCTAGCTTTATGAGTCCTTTGGAGCTGTCTTTGAACCTTGTATTGCTGAGGAGAGCCAAGTCTATCAAAGTTAGTCATTACAGAATCAATATGTCTGTGGTTGTGTACAATGTTCTCCTGGTTCTGCTCCTCTCACTCAGCATCATATCGTGTAGGTCTTTCCAGGTTATTATGAAGTCTGTATCGTCCCTATTTCTTACAGCACAATAGTATTCCATTACCTTCATATACCACAACTTGTTTAGCCATTCCCCAATTGATGGACATCCCCTTGATTTCCAATTCTTTGCTACCACAAAAAGAGCAGCTATAAATATTTTTGTACATACAAGTCCCTTTCCCACTTGTGTGATCTCTTTGGGATATAGCCCTAGGAGTGGTATTGCTGGATCAAAGGTTATGTACATTTTTATAGCCCTTTGGGCATAGTTCCAAATTGCTCTCCAAAATGGCTGGATCTGTTCACAACTCCACCAACAATGTATCAATGTTCCAATTTTCCCACATCCTCTCCAGCAATTATCATTTTCCTGTTTTGTCGTGTTGAGCTTACAACCATTTTCTTTGTGTTTTTATTATTCCTCTTGCTAAATTTTACATTTTATTTTAAATTAAAATTTACTTTTTCAAATGTTAAGCATTTTTTTCTCCCTCCTTCCACTCCCTGATCCTGAAAAATAAAAGAAAAATCCTAGCAAGAAATAACCAGTTTGGCAAAACAAATTTTTATATTGTCCTTGTCTAAAAATGGGCATTTCATTCTGCATATTAAATCATCACCTCCTGGCCAGGAAATGGGTAACATTCTTCTTTAGTGGCCCTTTGGAATCACAGTTGATTGTTGCATTCCTCAGAGTTCTTAAATTTTTGAAAATTGTTTGGTTTTCACAGTGTTGTTGTTTTAGTATAAATTATTTTCCTGGTTCTGCTTACTTCATTGTGCATCAATTAATACAACTCTTCCCAGTTTCTCTGAAGGCATCTCTTTTGTTATTTCTTATAAAACAATAGTATTCTATTACAGTCTTATGTGGTAATTTCTTTAGCCATTCCTCAATTGCTGGATACCCCCTTAGTTTCCATTTTTTTTTATTACACACAGAGTTACTGGAGTATTTTATTCATTCTTTCCTTGATCTTTTTTGGGGTACTACCACTAGGTCAAAAGGTATTCACCTTTGAATGATTTTGAGTGTGTAGTTCCAAATTGCTTTTAGAGTGGCCGGACCCATCCACAGCCCCACCAAGAGTGGCTCCATCAATGTACCTGTTTTCCCACAGAAATTTTGTCATTTTCTTTATTGGGCAACTTTGCCAACCTGACGGGTGTGAGGCAAAGCCTCAGAGTTGCTTTAGTTTTCATTTCTCTAATTATTAGTGTTTGGAATATTTCTTTTCATGTGGCTACAAACAGTGTGAATTTTTCTTCCCTTGACAACCTATTCATATCCTTTGTCCATTTGTTACTTGACTAAGGGCTCTCATGCATTTTTTGAGCTTTAGTGGAGTTTTTGTTTGGGATCTGGGCTCGTAACACTCTGATGTCATCCCATAATTCTCTCTGTAAAAACTCTCCAGTTTATCAGCACCCTCCCTGAATTGTAGCATGCAGAATTGAACTCAGAACTCCACATGTTATTGACTAGGTTGGAGCAGAGCAGGCTATCAGCTTCTTATTTCTCTCTTACTGTAGCCCAAGGATTGCATTGGTTTCTTTATCTTCCATATTGACCCATATTGAATTTTCAGTCCATTAAAACCTCCAGACCTCTTTCAGATGAACTTCTGTCTGGTCGTGCTTGCCCTATCTTGTACTGATGGATGATGCTGATGTTTTCAATTTTAGTTGTAAGACTCTACCCTTATCCCTATTAAATGTCATTTCCATTTTATCCATATTCTAGCCTATATGACTTTTTTGATTCTTGACTCTCTCATTCAGTGACTCCCCCTCAGAGAACTTGAGTTCGAGGAGCCAGAGGATCTAGATTTTATTTATTTTTGAGTCCTGGCTGTGATATCTTGCTAGCTGTTTGACCATGGGCAAGTCAAGTCCATCTCTCTGAGCTTCAGTTTCTTTATTTGTAAAAAAGGGAGAAAAACATCTACATACTTTCCTCACAGGCCTGTTGTGAGACTAGTGCTCTGTAGGCCTTACAGTGATAGGTAAATGTGAGTTATCTTTCATTTCAATTCAACACACTTATTAAGTAACTTCTATGTGCAAGGCATTGTGGTAAGTACTGGTAATGTGAAGAGGGAAATGAAACATTTTCTGCCCTCCAAGAACACCTTCCTCACACAAACCCTGTGACATAGGTAGCAAAATTAATGGTAACTCCAATTTACAGGAGAGGAAACTGAGCCTAGGACCCAGGTCTCCAGAACCCAGTCTGTGATTGCTTCCTCTAAGTTTTGTTGCCATTTTTTACCAGCAATGCTTCCATCATACCCAGTAGCTTTGGACTAATTTGAATGAATAGAAAATGAATCTAAGCCTGGGATGATCTCAAAAGGTAGATGTTGTGAAGAGCAGTGATGAAAGATTCAGGCACAATAATTAAGTGTTGAAAGATCCATTGAATCGAGATATAGATTCTTTGACACCCGGCTCTTTAATCAAGACAAAGAGATATTCTACTAATGCATGCCTGGGCTGTAGTTATTAGGATGTGAGTATGAAGTTGATGAGCAATTGTGGAAACAGTAAAACACATCTGAGAATCCATGAAACAGCAGCAAATCTGTGATTCTGCATAATGGGCTAGAAAGGTTTGATTGAAGACATTGGGGCATCTGTGATCACTACACTATTTATGATGGTTAATGATATTCCCTGGTTACTATTAAGAATACCCTTCTCAAAATTCTTAAGGATACCTTGATGTCTAATTAGGTGGGCAGACAGACATATTTCTCTTTGAAGGTTCTGAAGGCTCATCCTTTTGCTTGCCAACTGACTTCCTTCTAAAGTGATTACATTGACTGAACTCTGGAGAGCTTTTATCATGCTGAGCACAGTGAAAAGAGATGACTTGACAGTGCTATGTTGGTTTGATGCAGTCAGGCTAGATTGACCAATTAAAAAAGGAAATATGGCCATAATTTCCCTACATGCCTGCTTCTTTTGTTCCTCTACATTTTGGTTTCTTGAAAGAATACATGATTGATGAGACTGCAGAGAGAAGTTCATGATTTATTTTTAGTCTGTGTTTAAGAGATATGTCTCATCACACTGGGCAGCCCTCAGTACTTGGTGGAAAAAGACTTCCCATGTTGGCCTTGGTCTGGAATTGTTGATTTTAAACCAAGAAAACCCTTGTAGTCACCTGAGTATGATATCCCTGCTAGATTTGCTTAGCTTTCTTCCACTCTTAGAGCTGAGGCTGGAGGCCCATGTGTAAGGGAAGCTATAAAGTAACTTCTTGTTCAGGTAGCAGAAGGTGCTACTTGGCCTCTGAGGGCCCTTCCAGCTCTGAGATTCTGTATCCCAGGCTTAGTTTTGACAAGGGGTCTCCAACACTTTCAAATAGAAACATTACTTTTTGAGTTTTAAAAAATATTGGGGGCAGAGCCAAGATGGCCACGTGAAAACAACATCTTACTGGAGCTCTCTCACAAGTTCTGTCAGATACCTCTAAAAAAGTGAACCTGAGCAGATTTGAGAGAGTTGGAAGCCAATAGTAGACTGAGTGTGGCAAATTTCCAAGCCAAGAGAGTTTTCAGGGTTGACAGGACAGATCCATAAGCTGGGGGAGCACCCAGCGTGTGGAGCTGCACCAGACCACACCAAAGCTGAAGCAGCTGTGGAAATCAGCCAGTGATCCAGGCTGAGAGAACGCTGGGCTCTCAAAACTGGTGGTGATTCCCAGGCCTCCCAGGCCAGGACGGGGGTCTCTTGGAGCTACAGGAGGAAGCAACACAGCACCTGAGGCCTCGAGAACAACTACTCCAGAGGCTTGCAACCAGCAGTCTAAAGGTTTGAAATGTACCTTCTTGAACTTCTGGGAGCCCAATGGGCAGCTAAAATGGCTCTCATCCCTCCCTTCTTCCCTAACCCAGATAAGACATACTCCTTTGGGAGAAACTTTGAAATAGAAAAGCTGGAAGTGGGGCTTCAGTAGCCTTTTAGCTTGAGAAGTTGGGGAGAGGGCCCTTATCATGCTGGTGTAAGGAGACTCATGCAGGAAGAGACGTATCCCAGCAGGGCCCACCCCAGCAGAACAGTGGGAGTTCCTGAGCCTCAGGAGAGAAGAGCCAGCAATTGATGCCAAGACCCTGTATGTGCCTTGACACAGCCAGGGAAAGTGGCAGACATTAGACACCAGCACAGAAAAAGGCTGTGCCACAGCACTAAGGGAAGAGGAGACTTCCTGCAGCCAAACCACCCCTCCCTCACACCTCATGAAACCAGAGGCCATAACACACAAAGCCAATAACTATGCCCCCAATTCCCAGAACAAGAAGCCTGGGACAGAGTCCCCTGAACTCCAAAAGCAAAAATCTACTTTAAAGTCAGGAAAAAGTTAACCAACATGAAGAAGAACTCTAGGAAACCAAGGACTATTGATTCTTTTTATGGAGACAAGGAAGATCAAAATACCAATTCAGAAGAGGACAGCATGGACACTATACCCACATCTGAAACCTCAAAAGGGAATGTGAACTGGTCTCAAGCCCAAAAAGCATTCCTGGAAGAGTTTAAGGAGCATTTTAAAAATCAAATTATAGAAGTAAAAGAAAAAATGGAAAAAAAGTCACTGATGAAAACAAACCTTAAAGAGAAAAACTGGCAAAATGGCTAAGGAGATTCAGAATCTAGTTAAAGAAAATGATGCCTTGAAAAGTAAAATAAACCAAATGGAAAAGGAGGCCCAGAAGCAAAATCAAGACAACAATTCATTAAAAATTAGAATATGAGGCATCAAGAGTCAGTCAAACAAAGTCTAAAGAGTGAAAAAATAGAAAAAAACGTGAAATATCTCATTGGAAAAACAACTGACCTGGAAAATAGATTCAGGAGATACAATCTAAGAATTATCGGCCTACAAGAATGCCGTGATGAAAAAAAGAGCCTGGACAGTATCTTCCAAGAAATCATTGAGGACAATTTCCCTGAGGTCCTAGAACCAGGGGACAAAATAGTCATCAAAAGAATCCACTGATCACCCCCTGAAAGAGATACCAAATTGAAAACTCCAAGAAATATTATAGCCAAATTCCAGAATTATCAGGTCAGGGAGAAAATACTGCAGGCAGCCAGAAAGAAAAATTCAAACATCATGGAACTACAGTCAGGATCATACAGGATCTTTCAGCTTCTACATTAAATGACAGGAGAAATTGGAATATGATATTCTGAAAGGCAAAGGGGCTTGGAGTACAACCAAGGATCAACCCCCAGCAAAACTGAGCATAATTTTTCAGGCAAGGAGATGGACGTTTAATGACATAAGAGAATTCCAGATCTTCCTGATGAAAAGGCCAGTGCTCAATGGAAAATTTGATCTTCAAATGCAAAACTCAAGAGAGACATAAAAGGTAAACGGGAAAAAAAACCTTGGTAGTCAATAAGGGCAAACTGTTTATATCCACATACAGTATTATATTGTTTTATCTGTGATGTATATATATATATATATATATATATATATATATACATACATATATATACACACATATACAAATACACACACACACATATATGTCAAGCTTGAGAATAGTACAGTTATTATGACAATTGAAAGGGATATACATAGACTGTGGGTATCAGTATAAAATAACTGATATAATGATAAAAAATATAATTAAGGCATGTAAAGGGATGGATCTGGGAGAAGAGGTAAGGAGGTAATAGAAAAGGGTAAATTACATTACACAAAGAGGCACAAACCCATAGTATAGTAGAGGGAAGAAGGGAGGGAGAAGAGCTATATTTGAGCTTTACTCTCATTGGATTTGGTTCAAGAAGGGAATAACACACTCTGAGAAGTATAGAAATCAAACTTGTCCTACAGGCAGTAGGAGGGGTAAGGGGAAAGAAGCGGGGTGTCAGAAGGGAGGGAAGGAGTGGCAAGGGGAAAAGGGTAAGATAAGGGAAATCAATAGAAAGGGTAAACTGAGGAATGCAGTGGTCAAAAGTAAAACTCTTGTGAGGAGTGGGAGAGAGGAGAAATAAAAGCATAAATGGGGGTGGGGGTGGGGGTGGGAAATAAGATGGAGAAAAAGACACAGATAGTAATCATAACTGTGAATGTGAATGGGATGAACTCTCCTATAAAACAGAGATGGATAGCTGAATGGATTAAAAATCATAATCCTACAATATGTTGTTTGCAAGAAACACATTTGAAATGGGGGGATGCACATAGGTAAAGGTAAAAGGCCGGAGTAGCATAATTGTGCTTCAGCTAAAGTAGAAAAAGCAGGGGTTGCAATCCTAATCTCAGACACAGCAAAAACAAAGATAGATCTAATTAAAAGAGATAAGGAAGGATACCATATCCTGCTAAAAGGGACCATAGACAATGAAGCAATATCATTACTTAACATGTATGCACCAGGTGGAATACCATGCAAATTCTTGGAGGAGAAGTTAAGGGAATTACTGGAAGAAATAGACAACAAAACAATATTTGTGGGGGACCTCAACCTCCCCCTCTCTGAATTTGATAAATCTAACCTCAAAAGAAATAAGAAAGAAGTTAAGGAGGTGAACAGAATTTTAGAAAAGGCAGATATGATAGACCCCTGGAGAAAACTGGATGGGGATAAAAAGGAATATACATTTTTCTCAGCGGTACATGGCACATATTTTCCGGGCATAAAAACCTCACAATCCAGTGCAGAAAGGCTGAAATAGTCTCAGATCATGATGCAATAAAAATTATTTGTAATAAAGGACCATGGAGAGATAAACTAAAAATTAACTGGAGACTAAATAATCTAATCCTAAAGAATGAGTGGGCCAAAAAGCAAATCATAGAAACAATTAAAAAGTTCATTCAAGAGAATGACAATAATGAGACAACATACCAAAATTTATGGGATGCAGCAAAAGCTGTTCTTAGGGGAAGTTTTATATATCTAACTTCTCACATGAATAAAATAGATAAAAAGGATATCAATGAATTGGGCATGCAACTGAAAAAACTAGAAGAAGAACAAATTGAAGATCACCAATTAAATACAAATTTAGAAATACTGAAAATAAAAGGAGAGATCAATAAAACTGAAATCAAGAAAACTATTGAACTAATAAATAAAACTAAGAGATGGTTTTATGAAAAAAACCAATAAAATTGATAAACATTTGGCCAATTTGATTAAAAATAAGAAAGAAGAAAACCAAATTACCAGTATCAAAAATGAAAAGGGTGAATTCATTTCCAATGAAGAGGAAATTAAAACAGTAATAGGAATTATTTTGCCCAATTGTATGCCCATAAATTTGACAACTTTAGGAAAATGGATGAATGCATACAAAAATACAAATTGCCCAGGTTAACAGAAGAGGAAATAAAGTACCTAAAAAACAACACCTCAGAAAAAGAAATTGAACAAGCCATCAGTGAACTCCCTAGGAAAAAAATCTCCAGGGCCTGATGGTTTTACATGTGAATTCTATAAAACATTTAAAGAACAATTAATTCCCATACTTTGTAGATTATTTGGGAAAATAGGTGAAGAAGGAGTCCTACCAAATTCTTTTTATGACGCAAATATGGTACTAATACCCAAACCAGGAAGAGTCAAAACAGAGAAAGAAAATGATAGACCAATTGCTCTAATGAATATTGATGCAAAAATTTTAAATAAAATATTAGCAAAAAGATTGCAGCAACTTATCATGAGAATAATACACTATGACCAGGTAGGATTTATTCCAGGAATGCAAGGCTGGTTCAATATCAGAAAAACTATAAGCATAATTAATCATATCAACAACAAAACTAGCAGAAACCATATGATTATCTCAATAGATGCAAAAAAAGCTTTTGACAAAATACAACATCCATTCCTATTAAAAACACTAGAAAGCATAGGAATAAATGTAGTGTTCCTTAAAATTATAAGCAGCATCTATCTAAAACCATCAGCAAGCATTATATGTAATGGGGCTAAGCTAGATCCATTCCCAAAAAGTCAGGGGTGAAACAAGGATGTCCATTATCACTCCTATTATTCAATTTGGTACTAAAATGTTAGCTCTACCAATAAAAAAAGAAAAGGAAATTGAAGGAATTAGAATAGGCAAAGAAGAAACTAAGTTATCACTCTTTGCAGTTGATATGATGATTTATTTGGAGAATCCTAGAGAATCAAGTAAAAAACTACTTGAAATAATAAACAACTTTAGCAAAGTTGCAGGATATAAAATAAACCCACACGAATCCTTGGCATTCCTATATATTATTAACAAAGCCCAACAGCAAGAGATAGAAAGAGAAATTCCTTTCAAAGGTACTGTAGACACTATAAAATATTTGGAAGTCTACCTGCCAAGACAAACCCAGGGCCTATATGAACACAATTATGAAACACTTTTCGCACAAATAAAGTCAGATCTAAACAAATGGAAAAACATCAGTTGCTCATGGTTAGGCTGAGCTAATATTATAAAAATGAAAGTTTACCTAAATTAATTTACTTATTCAGTGCATTGCTATTTGAACTGCCAAAAATTATTTTACAGAGCTGGAGAAAATAATAGCAAAATTCATCTGGAAGAACAAAAGGTCCAGAATATCAAGGGAATTAATGAAAAGAAATGCTAGGAAAGGTAGCCTAGCCATACCAGATATTAAACTGTACTATAGGGCAGCAGTCATCAAAACTACTTGGTACTGGCTTAGAAACAGAGCGGTGGATCAGTGGAATAGGTTAGGTACACAAGTTGTAGTAGTCAGCGACTATAGCAATCTACTCTTTGATAAACCCAAAGAATCCAGCTTTTGGGCTAAGAACTCACTATTTCACAAAAACTTCTGGGACAATTGGAAAATGGTAGGGCAGAAACTGGGCATAGAGCAATATCTCACATCATATATGAAAAAAAGTCAAAATGGGTTCATGATTTAGAAATAAAGGCTGATACTACAAGCAATTGGGGAGATCAAGGAATAGTTTACCTGTCAGATTTATGGGGAAGGGAAGAATTCATGACCCAACAAGAGATAGAGAGCATTACAAAATGCAAACTGGATGATTTTGATTATATTAAATTGAAAAGCTTTTGTATAAACAAAGCCAATGCAACAAAAATTAGGCAGGAAGCAGAAAATTGTGAGAAAATCTTTACAAGTAGTTTCTCTGATAAAGCCCTCATATCTAAAATATACAGGGAACTGAGCCAAATTTATAGGAATACAAGTCATTCCCCAATTGAGAAATGGCCAAAGGATATGAACAGGCAGTTTTCAGAGGAAGAAACTAAATATATCTGTAGGCATATGAAAAAATGCTCTAAATCACTATTGATCAGAGAAATGCAAATCAAAACAACTCTTAGGTACCACATCTCTCCCGTTAGATTGGCTAACATGACAGAACACGAAAATGATAAATGCTGGAGAGGATGTGGGAAAATTGGACCATTGTTACATTGTTGGTGGAGTTGTGAACAGATCCAGCCATTCTGGAGAGCAATTTGGAATCATGTCAAAGGGCTATAAAAATGTGCATAGCTTTTGACCCAGCAATACCACTTCTAAGGTGGTATCCTCAAGAGATCACACAAGAGGGAAAGGGAGTCGTATGTACGAAAATATTTATAGCTGCTCTTTTTGTGGTAGCAAAGAATTGGAAATCAAGGGGATGCCCATCAATTGGGGAATGGCTAAACAAGTTGTGGTATATGAAGGTAATGGAATACTATTGTGCTATAAGAAATAGGGACGATACAGACTTCATAATAACCTGGAGAGACCTACATGATATGATGCTGAGTGAGAGGAGCAGAACCAGGAGAACATTGTACACAACCACAGACATATTGATTCTGTAATGACTAACTTTGATAGACTTGGCTCTCCTCAGCAATACAAGGTTCAAAGACAGCTCCAAAGGACTCATGATGGAAAGAGCTATCTACATCCAGAGATAGAACTATGTAGTCTGAATGCAGATTGAAGAAAACTATCTCCTCTTTCTCTTTTTTCATATATATATATATATTTGTATATTTGGTTTTGTTTCTTCTCCCATGATTCACTCTATTGATCGTGGTTCTTCTTTACAACTTGACTATTGTGTAAATATATTTAATGCAAAGGTATATGTAGAACACGTATTGGATTCCATGCCGTCTTGGGGGGGAAGGGGAGGTGAGGAGAGGGAGGGGAAGAAAATTTGGAACTCAAAAACCTGTGGATCTGAGTGTTGTAAACTAAAAATAAAAAAATTAAAAAATATATTATGGAGCTCAACATGATAGCTATAGAACCATTTTGATTCATTGATACAAGAGATTTCTTGTGATAATGTGTTTTCTCAATGGAGGGGCTTCATCAGGTGTAAGGGAGATGAATCTTGGAACTTTGATTGTGTCTCTCTGTGCGTAATAGGATCTAGAAGAGACCTCATACCTAGCCTAACATTTCATTTTATAGGTCATAGGATATAAGGTCATATATCTGGAACTGCAGAAACCACCTTGTGCAATTGCCTTATTTTACAGATGAGGAAACTGAGACCCAGAGAAAGTGAGTGGTCTGTCCAAGTTCACAAAGATAGCAACAAAGTAAGGATTTGAATCTACATTCTCTGACTCTAGGGTTAATACTTTTTCTACTAGTATCATGCCTATCAGACACATTATTTATTCTGTGTAAAGAATCATAATGTTAAATCAACATATGGATCCATGGACTCTTTTGGATTGCTCTGCATCTCCCAAAGGGTCTATAATCCTCAAGATGGGAACCACTGTCTCTCTACTACCTCTTCCTTCCAAAAAAGAGGCTAAATATTTTTACACATCTGGCTTAGAGAGGAATGAGTCTACAACTGGACACTTGTATACACAAAATAGGAGCTGGCTGGTGCATTGATTCCACAATCCATCTGCCAGAAGAGTTACTTTATTTCCAAGGAAGTTCCAGAGCTGTATGCATGAGGACAGAAATGCTCAACTCTATAAAGCCTTCTTCCACCAATATCTCTATAAATGAGAATCAATGAACTCACTCCATTCTGATGCATTAAAAAAATCACATTTATTTTGGTAAATATTTCCCGATTTCATGTAAAAGAATTTTTAAAATTGTTTACAAAATTTTTTTCGAGTTCCAAATTCTCTCTTCCCCTCCCAACCCTTACCCCTCCTTGTGAGGGCAAACACTTTGATTTCGATTATACATGTGAGATCATGCAAAACGTATTTCCATATTAGCCATGTTGCAAAAGAAAACAAACAAAACAATAAAAATAAAGTTAAAAAAGTATGCTTCAATCTACATTCAGAGTTTATCAGTTCTCTCTTGGTGGATAGCATCATGGGTCCTTTGGAATTGTCTTGGATCATTGTCATGATCAGAGTAGCTAAGTCTTTCACAGTTGATCATCTTTGCAATATTGCTGTTACTGTGTACAATGTTGTCTTGGTTCTGATCATTTCATTTTGCATTTCATCTAAGACTTCCCAGGTTTTTCTGAAACTATCCTGCTTGTAATTTCTGATAGCACAATAGTATTCTATCAAAATTATACACCGCAACTTCTTCAGCCATTCCCCAATTGATGGGATCCCCTTGATTTCCAGTTCTTTGCCACCATGAAAAGAGCTGCTATAAATATTTTTGTACAAATAGGTCCTCTTCTCTTTTCTTTGATCAGTCTTTGAGATCCAGACCTTGTAGTGGTATTGCTAAGTCAAAGGTAATCACAGTCTGATTTGGACATAGTTCCAAATTATTTTCCAGAATGGCTGAACTAGTTCACAACTCCACCAACAGTGTATTAGTGTGCCAGTTTTTCCACATCCCCTCTAACATTTGTCATTTTTCTTTTCTATCATATTAGCCAATCTGATAGGTATGTGGTGGTAGCTCAGAATTGTCTTAATTTGCATTTCTCTAATCAATAATGATTTTTCATATGACTATATAGATAACTTTGTTTTTTTCTGAAAATTGCCTGTTATGTCTTTTGACCATTTATCAACTAGGGAATGTCTCTTTTAAAAAAAATTTTTGGCTCAATACCCTACATATATGAAAAATGAAGCTTTTATCAGAAAAACTTGTTGCAAAAATGTTTTCCTTCTGATTTTGGCTATACTAGTTTTCTTTTTGCAAAAGCTTTTTAATATCATGTAATTAAAATGATCTATTTTACCTCCTGTGATCTCTTCTCTCTTGTTTGGTCCTATACTCTTCCTTATTCATAGATCTGACAGGTACACTTTTCCAAGCTCCCCTAATTTATTTATTATATCACTTCTTAAATCTAAGTCATCTATTCATTTTGATCTTATCTTGGTGTACAGTGTGAGATGTTGGTCTATATCTGGTTTTTGCTAAACTGTTTTCCAGTTTTCCCAGGAATTTTTATCAAACATTGAGTTCTTACCCTAAAAGCTTAGATCTTTGGGCTTATCAAACATTAAATTACTATGGTCATTTATTAGTGTGGATCATGTGCCTAATCTATTCCACTGATCTGCCACTCTATGTCTTAGCTAATACCAGATTGTTTTGATTATTATTGCTTAGTAATGTAGATTGAAATCTCGCACTACTAAGATGCTTTCCTTAACATTTTTTTCCATTGATATTCTTGACCTCTAGCTCTTCTAGGTGAATTTTGTTACTATTTTTTCTAGTCCTACGAAATAATTCTTTGGTCATTTGATTGGCATGGCCCTGAATAGGTAAGTTAGGCAGGATGGTCGTTTTTATTATATTGACTCAGCCTACCTGTGAGCAGTTAATATTTCTCCAATTGTTTAGATCTATTTTTATTTGTGTGAAATGTGTTTTGTAATTGTGTTCATATAATCCCTGGGTTTGTCTTGACAGGTATACTCCCAAGTATTTTATATTGTCTGTAGTCATTTTAAATGAAATTTCTCTTTCTATCTCTCCCTGCTGAACTTTGTTGGTAATATATAGAAACAACGATGATTTATGTGGGTTTATTTTATATCCTGCAACTTTGCTGAAGTTATCAGTTGTTTCAACTAGTTTTTTAGTTGATTCTCTAGGGTTCTCTAAGTATACCATCATGTCACCTACAAAGGTGACAATTTTGTTTCCCCATTGCCTGTTTTTATTCCTTTAATTTCTTCTTTGTTCTTACTGCTATAGCTAGCATTTCTAGTATGATATTGAATAGTAGAAGTGATAATGGATATCCTTGTTTCACTCCTGATCTTATTGGGAAGGCTTCAAGTTTATCTTCATTACAGGTAATGCTTGCTCTTGGTTTTAGATAGATACTACTTATCACTTTAAGAAAAATTCCTAATGTTTTTTTAATAGGAATAGGTATTATATTTTGTCAAAGGCTTTTTGGGGGTATCTATTGATATAATCATATGATTTTTATTGTTGTTGTTGATGATATGGTCAACTCTGCTGATAGTTTTCCTAATATTGAACTGGCCCTAATTCTTGGTATAAATCTAGCCTGGTCATAGTACGTGATCTTTGTGATATATTGCTTTTATCTCCTTGCTAGTATCTTATTTAAAAGTTTTGCATCAATGTTCATTAAGGAAATTGGTCTTTAGTTTTCTTTCTCCATTTTTGCTCTCCCTAGTATAGTTATCAAAACCATATTTGTGTCATAAAAGGAATTTGGTAAGATTCTTTCTTGCTTTCCTTCCCCCTCCCAAATAGTTTATATAGTATTGGGATTGTTTCTTAAATGTTTGGAAGAATTAACTTGTGAGTTGTTCCTCAAATGTTTGGAAGAATTCACCATCTGGTCCTGGGGATTTTTTCTAGGGGAACTCAAATATGACTTATACAATTGCTTTCACTAAGATAGGATTATTTACATATTTTCTTTCCTCTTCTATTAATCTGGGCAGTTTATGTTTTTGTAATTATTCATCCATTTCACTTAGATCGTCAGTTTTGCTGGTATAAATTGGGCCAAAATCACTCCCGATTATTGCTTTAATTTCATCTTCATTGGTGGTACATTCACTCTTTTCATTTTTGATACTGGTAATTTGGTTTTCTATTTTAAAAAAATCAAATTAACCAATATTTTATCTATTTTATTTTTTTCCATAAAACCAGCTCCTAGTTTTGCTTATTAGTTCAATGATTTTTTGCTTTCAATTTTATTAATTTCTCCTTTGATTTTCAGGATTTCTATTTTGGTGTTTAATTGGGGATTTTAAATTTGATCTTTTTCTAGTTTTTTTAGTTGCATGTCCAATTTATTGATCTGCTCTTTCTGTCTTTATTGATGTACGCATTTAGAGATATAAATTTTCCTTTAAGTAATGCTTTGGCTGCATCCCACAGATTTTGGAATGTTGCCTCATTGTTGTCATTCTTTTTAATGAAGTTTTTGATCGTTTTTATGATTTGTTCTTTGACCCACTCACTATTTAGAATTAGATTATTTAGTTTCCAATTAGTTTTTAATCTGTGCTTCCACAGTCCTTTATCAAATGTAATTTTTATTGCATTATGGTTTGAAAAGGGTAATTTAATATTTCTGCTTTTCTGTACTTGCTTATGAGGCTTTTATGCCCAAATAAATGGTCAGTTTTTATGAAAGTGTCATGTACAGGTGAGGAAAAGGTATACTCCTTTGTATTCGGTTTTCTCTAGAGGTCTATCTTATTCTGCTTTCCTAAGATTTTATTCATATCCTTGACTTCTTTCTTATTTATTTTATGGTTAGATTTATCTAGCTCTAAGAGTGAAAAGTTGATGTACTTCACCAGTATAGTTTATTTCCTCCTTTAGTTCCTGTAACTTTTCCTTCAAGAATTTGGATGCTATGCCATTTGATGCATATATGTTTAGTCTTTATATTACTTCATTGTCTATGATGCCTTTTAGCAAGATGTAGTTTCCTTACTTGTCCTTTTTAATTAGGTTTATTTTTGCTTTCTTTTTCTGAGATGATGATTGCTACTTTTGCCTTTTTTTTTAACTTCAGCTGAAGCATAATAGATTCTGCTCCAGCCTCTTATTTTAACTGTGTGTATCTCTCTGCTTCAAGTATGTTTCTTGTAAACAACATATTGTTGGATTCTGATTTCTAATCCATTCTTCTATCCACTTCCATTTTATGGGTGAGTTCATCCCATTCACATTCACATTCACATTCAGAGTTACGATTACTAACTGTGCATTTCTTTCTATGCTATTTTCTTCTGTTTGTCCTTCTCTCTCTTTTTATCTTGCCTCTCTTCTAAAGTCTGTTTTCCTTCTGAGTGGGGAACCATCTCCAGTCATCCTGATTTATATCTTGCCACTGGACCCAGATGGCTCCAGAGGAGAAAGTGATGCTGGTTATTTTGCACAGCCCTCTCTAACTTAAATCCAATTCACTTGCAAGTTGTGGCATCACCTTCCTGATGCCATGGTCCTCTTTGAGAAGGAGAACAAATAGCAACAACAACTTTCTGAACACTGCCTTCTTTTTTCTGCTCTTTTATCACCTTCCCCCCTTTCTCTTATCCCCTTCTCCTATTTCCCAGTTGGATAGGATAGACTTCTATGACTAGTTGAGTGTGTATGTATATATACATATACATATGTATGTATACATATGTATATGCATATAGTATATATGTACACACATATATTCCACTTTTTGACTCTTTTAGATGTTAGTGAAGTTCAAGTATTGCTTGCTTCCTCCCACCATTTCTCCCTCCACTGTAAAGCTTTTCCTTGCATGCATCTTTTATGTGAGATAATTTCCCCCATTCTTCCTCTCCCTTGCCCCTTCTCTCAGGGCATCCCTCTATCTTGCCTATTCATTTTTTTACATCATCCCAACTTAATTGACTCACTCACACACGACTTTTCTATGTAGAATCATTCTAACTGCCCTACCTATGATAAAATTCTTAGAAGATACATGTGTCATCTTCCCTATAGAAAGGTACACAGTTTAACCTTGAGCCCCTTGAGATTTTTCTTTCATATTTACCTTTTTATGCTTCTTTTGAGTCTTGTATTTGAAAGTCAAATTTTCTATTCATCTTTGGTCTTTTCATCAGGAATCCTTGAAGGTCCTCTAATTCGTTAAATATCCATTTTTCCTTTTGAAGGATTATACTCAGTTTTACTGGGTAGGTTATTCTTGGTTGTAATCCTAGCTCTTTTGCTTTTTGGAATATAGTATTCCAGGGCCTCTACTCCTTAACGTGGTAGCTGCTAAATGTGATCCTAGCTGTGGCTCCCTGATATTTGAAGGATTTCTTTCTTGCTAGTTGAAGTATTTTCTCTTTGACTTGGGAGCTCTCAAATTTGGCTATAATATTCCTGGGAGTTTTTATTTTGAAATATCTTTCAGCTGGTGATCATTGGATTCTTTCAATTTCTATTTTGTTCTTTGGTTCTAGGATATTGGGGGCAGTTTTCCTTAATGATTGCTTGAGATATTATGTCTAGGCTCTTCCTTTGATCACGGCTTTCAGGTAATTAAATAAATCTTAAATTATCTCTTTTTGATTTATTTTCCATGTCAGTTGTTTTTTCCAAGGAGATTTTTCACATTTACTTCCATGTTTTCATTCTTTTGACTTTGCCTTATTGTTTCTTGATTTCTCATGTAGTCATTAGTTTCTACTTGCCCAATTCCGATTTAAGGAATTATTTCAGTGAACTTTTGTACTTCTTTTCCCATTTTGCCTATTTTGCTTTTTTAAGAAGTTACTTTCATCAATGAATTTTTGTACCTCTTTTTATGTTTGGACAATTCTGTCTTTAAGGTGCTACTTTCTTTTTTTTTTTTTTTTTGGTACCCTTTCAAATAAGGTGTTAATTGTCTTTTCATAATTTTCTTTCTTTTCTTTACCAATTTTTCCTCTACCACTCTGATTTTGAAAACCATTTTTTAGCTCTTCCAGGAATTCTTGCATATATTTTGCATATGTATACACACATATACATATTGTATGTGTATACATATTGTATATATGCATAATTCTTATGTTGGACTTGTATCCAATTCCTATTTTTCTTTAAGGCTTTGCATATAGCTATTTTGACTTCATTGCCTTCTTCAGAGTTTGTGTCTTCATCTTCCCTTTCACTACAATACCTTTCTATGGTTAGGTTCTTTTTTTGTTGTTTGCTCATTTTTTCCACCCTATTTCTTGATTTTGAACTTTATATTAATGTTGGGCTTTATTCTTGGAAGGGAGTGACTCTGTTTCAAGCTTCAGGCTTTTTTGCACTGCTGTTTTCAGAGCTAGTTCTGGGCATTTGGAAGTTTTCAATGCTTCCATGGTGGTGTGGGAGAGGTGGGGGTCACTGCTCTCTTGGTCTGCACTCTGGTTCTTACCCAGGAAGAGTCTCTGATCCCTTGGGACTGCAATCAATACTTCTCCTTGGGGCCCCTTCTCCTTTGGGATTGGAAGTGATGGTGCCCATCAGGCTTCCACTTTCTCTTGATTGATAGAGCTCCTCTCTGCCCTTGAACTATGACCCAGAAGTGGATATAGACCAAGGAGTTCTCAAACAGCGTCTGGTCCTGAGTCCTGTATTAGTACAGGGGTCCCTTGAAATCTCTTTCTGACTAGTTGCCAGGACTCTGAGAGCTCCTAAAGTAGCTGCTGCTTCTGTTGCCACCACTTCATCCCACCACTGGTGTTTTCATCCATATAGGCGCTGGGCCAGCCTCCTCTCCCATGTCACAAATCCTTCTTTCTAATCTCCTATATTGTCTTGGGCTGAAAGAGTGTCTCACTCTGACCTTCTGCCACTCTAGAATTTGATTTGAGGTCTTAATTTAAAGTTGTTTGGAGAAGAATGAGCTTGGCTGAGTGCTTCTCTACTTTACTACCTTGGCTCTGTCCCCAGAACTCTGGTGCATCTTTTTAGGCAATCTGAACTTATCCAGAATGTCTCTTCTGAAGCCACATCTCCTTAAGGGTGCATCTCTTGGCTGCTGCCTTCCCTGTGGCTATCACTATCCCAAAGGACTAAGATCTGGCCATCTGAGCTGCTTTGATGAGGTTAAGTGGCCTTGGGTCTAGTCCATGGCCAAGGATGCCAAATGGAACAGAGTAATCTTGAAAGGGTGGAACTGGGGGGTGGTGGGTGGGAGGGATAGGTCAGGTTACCAGGCTGAGATTAGAAACAGCACTTCAGAGCTGGGTGGAAAGCATAGAACTGAGGTTAGAAATATGGAGTTATTGAAGCAGGATCACAGGAGTTTAGAGCAGGTTACCAGGATAAGGGAAGAGCATGTGGGGCTGAAATCAGGTGGGCTGTGGAATAATACTTTGCATCACCCGTGTACTTATATGTTATTTTTTTCTGGTTTAGTCATTACTCTCTCTCTCTCTCTCTCTCTCTCTCTCTCTCTCCCTCTCTCTCTCCTAAGACTCCAGATTTCATAAATCCCAAATAAAACGAGAATGCTCATGTACATTTTAGAATGAGGATTGTACATGAAACTGCAAATTCCTAGTATATAGAGCTTGCTTTTCTTTTAAAGTTTAAAATAAATTTATTGTGTAACTTTCATCATTTTCCTGCTTATCTCTAATTCCTTTTGGCCTTTTGGTATGTTCTCTTCTCATTTTTTGAGGGGGAGATTTGGGAACCCTATCTGTACCTGCCCTCCTCTCTCACCCTGTTCTTCAATTCTCACCTCCCCCCTTAAATAAAAGGAAATGCCAAACTCTTGTCATATATATGCATAGCAGAGAAAAACAAAATCCCCCATGGACCCTGTCCAAGAATATCTACCCCATTCTGTATCTTGAGCCTATTACCTTTCTCTACAACTCTTTGAAGTATTAAAAGTGCTTCTTCCTATATTATTAATAATAATAGTTAACATTTATATTAACACTTTGAGGTGTGTACAGGGCTTTACAAATACTATCTAATTTTATCCTGACAGCAACCCTGTGCTCTGATTAATCCCATTTTACATATGAGGAAAATGAGGCAAGCAGAAATTAAGTGACTTGCCCAGGGTCATACAGCTAATACATGCCTTTGTCTGAATTTGAACCCAGGCCTTCCTGATGTCAAGGACAGCACAGTATTTATTATGTCTGCACAGTTAAGGTTCACAGGCAGGAACAAAGCAGCGAGAGGAAGAGTGATTGGGAGTGCCCAGGGGCTGGAATTACTTGGACCACCTGACTTCACCTCTTGAAGACTTCTCTTCCCTTGGTTTTGGACTGTAAGTTAACCTGTCTGAATTGGTCTGGTGACATCTCCACAAGTTCCCGACAGCTGGATCCTTTGCAGTCCTTTTTACCAGACAACCCTGGTGTTTTGTAACATCTTTGATATCATCACTCCTCTTTGGCTTTTGACCTGGAGGGAGAAAGCAATGGAGAGGAAGAGGAGAGAGAAAGTAACAGAAAGGTGGAAAAGGTAGAAAGGAAAAAACAAGGGAGAGGAGGAAAAGGGAGGAGGGAGAAAGTGATGGAGAAGAGGAGGGGGAAAAGGGAAGAAGGCAAGTGTGAGAAGGTATGGAATGAGTAGGGCATGGATGAGTGCATTGCAGGGCAGAGGGATCGGCAAGCACTTCCTCTGGTGTATCCCAATGTGTCTTGGCAAGTGTGCAAGTGTGTCATAGGCTGGGAAAGTTTGTGAAACATATCCCTATGGGCTGGGCAGTGCTACCCAAACAGCAGCGCCCTTGGCTGGCAGGCAAAGCCAGCCACAAGCAGAATTGTATCTCTTCTCTCTGTAGGCAGGACCTCCATCCTCTCTCTCTGTATCTTTCTTCTCCCTCTGTGAGAACCCATCCCTAACTCTGAGGGTGCTGTTATCCTCATGTTCTCCCCAGCTCAGGCATCACCTTTTCCAGGAAGCCCATCCTCACTGTTCCAAATGGCTAGTGCCCCCCATATTACAGAAATATGTATTTTCTCTTTTTTTCTTTTGTTAACAGCCATCCACAAAACATACATTTTAATCTCTTATATGCTCCTGAGAACAGACTTGGTTTCATTCTTTTTATTTGCATCCGCTCATGCCTGGTACTTAGCAGGTATTTAACAAATGCCTGTTGAATTGAATTAAATTAATCACCTCTCCTCACACCTCCTGACCCTATTTCTTTCAAAAATTGCTGTCCACAGGGGAGCTGATAAAACTCCCATGTGGCCCATTGGAAAGAGTCATGAGTCTGGAGTCAGAGAACCTGGGCTGCAATTCCAGCTCCCTTGTTACTTGTATGATTGTGGATACATCTCTTCTCCACTGGGGCAGGGGGCAGAGGAGGGGGGAGGGGAGTCTCAGTTTCCTTATTAGTAAAAGGTGGAGGTTGGTCTATGACTTCTAAGGTCCCTTCCAGCTCTATGAACTCATGTACACAAAGGAATCAATAACCAATGAGTTTTAAAGATCTACCTTTCTTTGGCAAGTCTCTTAGACTGCACTTTTCTCATGGGTGAATGGGGTGATGGTGGTGGATTAGATGTCTTGTCCCATCCAGCTGTATGACCTTAGGAATATATGAGTCACTGTTTACTTCGGTCATGCTGTTTCGTAATCCTGAGTTCATCAGAAGAATTGTCCCATTCCTTCAAAATTCCAATTCAGTGAGGAGAGGATCGGTGCTTTGCTGCATTTGAAATCCATGACAGCAGAGGCAGAGATGTTTTTAAGTTAACTGCAGCCTAGCTGGACGCTCCTTGACCAACGAAGTTAGGTTCCTTAGTTTAAAGAAGTCAAGTATGTTTGGGATATAATTAATAACTTGTATATTTCTCAAACTGACTGATTGCTCAACAAAGCTCGTGGGACCTGGTACCCATCCACAGAGATTAGCAATCAGTTTATTGTATGCCCATGATGTGATGGGGACTATGAAGAAAATGCCTGATCCCTGTTGCCTGACTCCAAGGATGCAGCCCTGTAACCTCTAGGATGGGAGTAGGGAGTGTCCAGGAGAGGGCACTGGGGCTGGTGAAGCCTTGGGCCTGTGCCATATGAGCACTGGCAGAAGCAATTGGACATTTTTAACTTGGAGAAGGAAGACTCCTCCCACGGGAGAGGAATTAAATTTGTTCTGACTCCAGAAGTCAGAATTAGGGAGCAAGGGGTGGACATCACAAAGAGGACAATTTAGTTTTGAGGTCAGGAAAAACTTCCTAACAAGTTGAGCTGCTCAGACCTGGAGTGGGTTACCTTGAGAGGTGATTGGTTCTTGTAGGGCAAAAGGAGAGGAAGCTATTCCTGACGAGGGACCCTACCACATAGGGAGGGCAGCCACAGGAAGGGGACAGATACCAAAGGGGAACAGCCTAGGTGGCGCTCCCCCAATACCTCACTGTCTTCAGCTAGTGGCTCAGACATGCAACAAGTTGGGCATTCTATTCTAAGGTTTCTGAGTCACTCATGGCTCTAATTTATACCAGACTTCAGACAAAGAACTAATGTAAAGGCTGCCCCATCACCCAGGAGGCAAGGCAACTGGGAAATCTAGACTCCTGAAATCCAGGTATTTTCTGAATTATCTAATGAGGAATGAGGGTGGGGATCCATGACACTTAAGTCTAACTGGGTCACAACAAGCCAATGCTGGGGAAAGAGACACTGTCTAGGCTCCTGGTCACTTGAGCCTTAGCATGCATTTGTCCTAGGGACTGGGGCTCTGGCTTATGGTAGCCCATCACTAGAGGTATTGCAGGAGAGCCTGGACTGCAAGGGGAGATTATTTTTGTATGTGGCTTGGACTGGCTGGCTACTGAGGTCCTTATGATTTTATGATTTAGGGGAGCGTTTAGTCTTGGGGGTGATTTGGCTCTGGTCACTGCTGTTTCATCCCAAGGAACAATTTTCTCCTAATGGACTGCTGTGATCATTGGACAGATTGGAAGACTTCTAAAGGTTTATCAATAAGAACAGTTGAGGAGCTTTGCATGAGTCAAGAGGTAGAGAAAATGCCACATATTTTTGTTTAAAATGGCTTAGTTCTGTTGAGACATATTGGAAAGTCTTCGGAAGGAGAAAGGATCTGAATTCTTTTAAAATAAAAATTAGAGGCAAATCTGTGTGAGAAAGTCTCTGGCAACGGGTTAGTAGAGGTTTGTAAAGCCTGCCAAGTTTAGGAGACAAACTAATTATGTGCTAATTTTAAATATTTTATGGGAGGGGACAGGACTTCTCATTGAACAGGGGAACATTTCCCCCAATTTGCAGACTGACAGTACCAGTTGGATTGGGAAGTTATAATTAGTTTGGAGAACCCATTGCTCCTAAAGGAGGGGAGGCTTTACATTGGGCACCATCTGCCATTGAATCACAAGTCCGAACTGTCTGTGAGATGCAAGCATAGAGAGAGAGCAAGTCCATGGGCATTAATGAATATGAATATCCCCGTTAGGAAGCAAAGATCTTTGGAGGAAGTCAGCTTCATGAGGTCTATGTCCTCTGTACAGCCATAAGCAAACTTCAGTTGTTATTAATCACCCCTTGTCTAACTGTGTTTTCTCTTAGTCTGCTAAGACTAGGCGAGAGGTGACAAAGCCTTGAACTCAGGTTGTGGCCTTGTGAATGGGGAGAAAGGGATCATGCATTTGCTGTATTTTTAAAAATAAAGTAGTAATAATAGCTGAATTCATATAGCACCTACTATGCACCAGGCACTGTGTTAAGCATTTTGCAAAGATGATTTCATTTGATCCTTGCAACAACCCTGGGAGGTAAGTATTGTTATTATCCCCATTTTACAGACTAGGAAACTGAGGCAGACTGGTTAAATGGCTTGCCCAGGGTCACACAGATAGTAATTGTCTGAAGCTGAATTTGAACTCAAGTCTTCCTAACTCTAGGCCCAGCACTCCATCCACTGTGATACCTAACTTCTCATTTCCTATTGTTACGGAGGTGGACAGATTATTTATTCTCATCTTTGATCTCATTCATCTAAAGCCAAGGAAGGTTAGCTGTTTTGGTCACAAAGTCTTAGCCAGGTGCCACCATGCACCTAAAGGCAGGTATCTTGACCCTATGTGGTTTATGGCCTGGGAGCAATCAATAAAAGCCTAAGAAGGCGTAGCTTTGAAAGCTCAAACTTATAACTCAAGGACAAATATGACAAAGGTTGATCAGTCAATTAGTATTTCAAAAGGCAGTAGAACTACTTGAAATCCACAGTCTGGTGACTAGTAGATAATTGGAGTAGTTGAGAAGTTTCCTAGACGGTAGGTCAGAATAATGCTATAGGTAAAGGAGGATTTTTAGAATTGGAAATGACCTTGGACCCTCTGATTGGATGGCTCCTCCCAGAACCTCCTTTCTAAGGTTGAAACCTAGATGATCTCCATGTTCACTCTTCTCCTGGCAGTGTCCCTCACTCTTTAGACTTTCTCTACAAGGTCCTACACCCTTCATCTTCCCTCTGTCACCCCATTTTCACTTTCCTTTTTATGTTTTGCCTATCCTGGTTAATTGTAAGCTCCTTGAGGCCAGGGACCGTCTTTCTGCCTGTATTTCTATTTCCAGAACATAGCATAGTGCTTGGCACATAATAAATGCTTAACAAATGCCTATTCCCCTTAGAGACCATTCCTTCATTTAAAGGCCCATTTAGGTGAAGTGGATTATACAAGGTCTCACACATTGATGGTGCAGTTATAGTTGGAAAGTCACTTTTTTTGAAAATGACCAAGTGGCAGAATCAGGATTTGAACAAAGGGCCTCTGACTAGATCTAATTTATGACAAAGTGCCAGCCTATCTTGATTTTTGCAGAACATTTGGACCAGTCTTTTATTATTACCATAAACTTTCTTTGTGGATTGGTTAATAGTTCATGTAGGTGTGTTTATAGCTGTTTGAACAACCTTATGCCAAAGAATGTAGAGTAGTGGGTCAATATCAGACCTGGGAAGGTGTGGAATCCCTGCCTGCCTGCCTTCCTTCAAGGTCCAACTAAAAGCCCACCTTGTATAGGAAACCTTTCCTGACCTCCCTTAATAATCCTGCTGGTTATTTCTAATTTATGCTGTCTGTATTCTGATTTGTCTATAGTTGTTCATATGTCATTGAGGGTCCCTTCAGGGCAGGCACCTGGGTTTTGCCTTCTTTGTATCTGCAGTGTTTAGCACAATGTCTGGCATGAAGTAGGCGCTTAATAAATGACCAGAAAGTCAACATTGGGAATGGAATTCATTGGAAATTGGACGTTTTTAATGATTATCTCCAGTCCCTTCACTCTTCCTGTTCACTGTTGTCTAGATCTCATCAAAGTTCTTCCTAAAATCCAACGTGGGAGGGTCCTTAGGGACTGTTGAATCCAACCCTTTCATTTTAACCAATAAGGATCAGAGAGTTTAAGACTCTCTCCAGGGTCACACGGCTAGTGTCAGAGGCAGGTTTTGAACTCACACCTTTATGGCCAAGCCTGGAGTTGTATCCCTTCCCCTTACTGTTGTGTCCACAGCACTATGGATATGGCCGGAGCCTAGCAGAGCTCAGCCAGATTCTCACTTCCCTTATTATGATATTCTCCCTTGCTCATCAGAAGGGTTGGCAGGATTCTGTCCTTGGCCCTGCCTACTTCCATATTTTTATCAATGACTTGGATGTTTTTCCAATGGGCTGATGACATGAAGCTGGGAGGGATAGAAGCGAATCTCTGATGACAGAATCAGGGTTCAGAGGGTTCTTTTTCTCCTGGAATGGTAGACTAAATGAGAGGGTGTTTGCTGAGGACAATGACAGTGACTATATTATACAAGGATGTAGGGAGATGAAGAAAAGAAAAATCAGTTTCTTAAATACAGATGGGGAGAGGCCTGTCTTAATGGCACAGAATGAGAAAAAAGCCTTGGGACTTTAGCTGACCGCAGCTCAATATGAGCCCGCAGTATGGACAGGCCACTAAGAAATCAATGGGGATTTTCAGCTACATGACTCAAGGCATCTGGGAGCTTGTCCATGGGGGGAGCCCTCCGCTCTCCCAAATACAAATCATAACCATCAGAGGCATCTAGCTGGAATAGTGGCTAGAATGTGGGGTCTGGAATCAGGGACACCTGAATCCAAATCTGGCTTCAGCTTACTAGCTGGGTGACCCTGAGTAAGTCCCTTAATCTCTGCCTGCCTCAGTTTCATCATCTGTAAGATGGAGATAGCAATAGGGTGGCTGTGAGGACCAAATGAGATAATATTTTTGAAGTGATTTGAGAACCTTTAAGCTCTATATAAATCCTAGCTATTACATACTGCACATGCGTGTTATACATATGCATATACAGGCATGTTCTATATGCTCTGCTCTCTTTTTTCTCCAAGTTCAGCTATCTGCTCATAGCTGCAAAGAATACCAATGAGTTCCCCTTTCCCACATGGGGCCTTGTCTTTTCCCCCTCCTTTCTAAGTAGAAATTCCCATGTCAAGGCAAAAGGCTCCATGAAATTCTGAAGCCCTGAAGATTTTTCAAATGTTCTTCCTTACTCTCTTCAGCAAGGTGGCATGTGATGCCACCCTGGGAAGGTGCCATTAAGGGATAAGTTGTCCGTCTTATACTACCCAGGTACTGGGGTGTAGTAGAAAGACTACTAGAAAAGGGGCTTAGCAAATGCCTGACACATAGTAGGTGTTTAATAAATATTTGTTGATTGGGGAGGCAGGGAACAAAACAAGCATTTAATAAGTACCTACTGTGTGCCAGGGAGGTGTATGGGGTATTCAAGAAGGACTGGCACCTCTGGTGTGAGGACATGTCAAGCCCTTTTCAGGGCTGCTCACTTGGTGTTCACTTGATTCACCCAGCTCTCGTCAGTGGCTCCAGGAAGCTGTAGCATGCGCAGTGGCCCTACCCCCTGTAAACTGGCTAGCAGGGAGGCTAAACCTCAAACCTGTTGGTGAGTTAGGGAAATGTCCATACCAAGTGTGTGAAGACACTGCCCATGGAATGGGCAGATGGGAACAATTTGTTCCAAGGGCTGTGAAGGCGGCTGAAGCAGATGCTGTGGGGTGCTGGGAGCTTGGTCAGACATTGAAGACGCCAAGGTCGATCCACTGCATCCTGGGCCATTGCCAGTTGCCAGGGTTTTTGTCTTGCCACTGGACTTCAATGACTGTAAGACGGAGCGAGGCTGACAACTCTGCCTCACTTTAATCCAATTCACGTGCAAGTTAAGATATCACCCCATGATGTCATTGGTCCTCTTCAAAAAATGAAGGACGAACAACAGCAACATGCCGGGCGCTGCGCTAAAAGCTTTACAAATATTGTCTCGTTTCATCCTCACAACAGCCCTGGGAGGTAGGGACTTTTATTTTTCCTGTTTGTCAGTTTAGGAAACTGAGGCAGACAGACATTGACTTGCCCAGGGTCACACAAATTTGAACTCAGATCTTCCTGACTCCAGGCCTGGAGTTCAAAGTCTGGCGATGCTACTTCTTTAGGTAGCTTTGGTCAAATCACTCCCCCAGTTTGGGTCTCTGTTTCTTTATCTATAAAATGAGGGGGTGGGCTGTTCCACTTCCCAGGTCCCTTCTGGTCTGAGCCTCCAATTATCCCGTGCGTTTAAAGCTTCCACTTTGAATAGAAAAACATGTTCCTTACTCCTGATTTTGAAACTAACATTTGAAGAGGCCTCCCAGGTCAGCATGAAAACCAGCAAGTGGGATGCCCCTCTTTTGTCATTCTCACATCCTCTACCTAGAAGCAAGCAGCAAGGCACTAAAGAAACAAGGACGGGGGGTTGACCTATTTGGCCTTGCTCTTTGGTTCATTTTTGAGCCCATTAGAAGGTACCTCAAAGGGGCTCTTGCTCCCCATCAGGCAGCTTTCCCATCAGTATTGACAGAGCTCAAGATCCCTATAAATTGTTAATGGTGACCAGAGTCAGAACTCTGACTATTCCCCGCCCTAGTACATCCTCTAGGGGACTAAACACATTTAAAAGAAGGCCAAAAGGAGCCCTGGGGGAAAGAAGTGTATACTATCCCACATAACACTCGAACAGGATAAATGACGAGCAAAAGCAGTGCATTTAGTTGTTTCTAAGGCCCGTCTACTTTTCACAGGGTGGGATGACTTTGGCATAAATCCTGACTTTGCTTTTCTCCCCTCGGCAGCAAATGTTGTTTTCCTCTGAAGAATCTTGACAGCAGGGACTGAATTACTTGTAATAGCTTTGGCCAAATTGCTTTGGTCCTTGGATAGAATGGGCCCGTGTGTCCTCAGGGCCAGGAGGCAATGACATCTCCTGGTTTTTTCCTCTTATTGTTCCTTCTCTTCCACATCTGCCTTTCTGCAATGGTTTCTCCAAGTGCCCTCCCTCTTATTCTCTCTGGCTTTCTATTCTTTTGTGACCTGCCTCCTTCATCTTTACTGAATGAATTCTCTTGGTGAGGCTCGGGGCACAGTCACACTTGGTATAAGGAGCAGACATCATCAGCTGTACCTGTGATATTTGTAGTACTGAATGCCGGCTGGTGCTCTGGGCTATCAGACAGAGAATTAGAGGCAGAATGACCATCTGCTGGGAGGGATGGGAATAAATGTAAATGGGAAATAAACAGAAAATCAGAAGAAATTAGAAAATAAGACTTCCTTAATTGAAGAAAGAGTATGGAATGGTGTATTGGGCCACCGGCCTTGGCATCAGGAAGACCTAGTTCAAATGCTTTGGACACTTGTGTGACCCTGGCAAGTCATTAAGGCTCTGCACCTCAGTTTTCCCATCTGTAAAATGGTGATAATTATAGTGCCTACCTCATAGGTTTGCTGTGCGGATCAGATGAGAAGATGAATTTAAAGCATTTTGTAAACTTTAAAGCACTATGTACATTACTTTATAAAACTGTTATCACTAGACTCTCAAATGTCCAGAATTTGAAGGCATTTTCAGGAATCATGTATTTAAACCCCCCTAGCTCCAGACAGGATTGGGCCTAAATGATCTTAGACAGGTGATTACCTTAATTCTATTTTTAACGGTCTCTAGGGGGAAATGGATTCTTCAGCTTCCCTTGGTAACTTGTTCCAGTCTAATGACAGTGAGGAGGGGGGGGGGAGGCGGGGAAGATTGGCAGTTTTACTAGCGATTAATTTGCATATTCAAAGAACTGGACATTTCTGAAACTGCTTTTCATAGATTCTTTTCTATCCCAGTTCTCTCTTTTAATAGTTGTTCAGTAAGGAAGTGTCAGGGCTACTCCTCCTGGCAGATGAGATGATGGAAATGAGCCATGTGAAGAGACTCAAGTCTCCGTTTGCTTCCACCTTCTCTATCCAAGAGAATGATCTTGGGACAGTACAAAATAGTCAATAGGGAGCTATCCCCCCAAAGACTTAGGGAGATGGTCAGAGAGCCCTGCTTGAATTTGAGGAGTCAGGAACAGATGACCTACATCCTTGGTTACAGGATGGTCTTTGAAAAATCATGGCAAATGAGAGACATACCAAAGAAGTGCGAGGTGGGTAATGTTTTGATTTTCAAAAAGGAGAAGAGACTGTAATCAATCTATAAATCATAGGAAAGTCAGCTTGACTTCCATTTCTGGCAAAATTCTAGGTCATATAATTGAAAGGGTTGTTGGTAAACATTTATTAAAGGGTGTGTGTGTGTGTGTGTGTGTGTGTGTGTGTGGTGGGGAGGGGGGTCCATATAGCAATCAATCATCTCACTTCTCTTAAAGTAACTAAGAAAACACTCTAATTTCAAGTGTTAGGTGAGAATGTCTCTTTTTGAATCAATCAAAGACATGAGCCAGGTGTGAACAAAGCCTGGTCATCTCCATTGAATCAGCAGAACAATCAAAGATATTAGACTGCTTTAAGATGTCACTGAAAGCCATTGGATAAAATAAAGAAGGTTGTAGAGAAGGCATTTCTTTTTGGATTGGCTGAAGAGTATGGTCACCCCATATGGCAGGCCGGTTCAAAACCCAGGAGATTCTAGTGCTGAGTGAGCAGGTGCAGCCAAATCCCCAGAGGGGATTTAAGGGAGAGGGGAGAAGAATTAGAGATAAAAGGACATACTTATCAAATTTGCTGCTGATTACATAGCTGGGAGAGATGGCTAATATGTTTGATGAGGAGTCAAGATATAGGAACATATTCACAGGTATCTAGCTTATGCAAAACCAAGGAATCTCACCTTAAAATAGCTGCTCAAACTCCTTCAAGGAGCAGTTAAAGAGAAAAAGTATTTGGCAAGCCAATGGTATTTTGAGTTTTTCTTCTCCTCTTGCCCTTCCCCAGGGGCTTGAGCCATATTTGTATCTGGGCCCTGGTGCTTTTTCTGAAGGCTAGGGGGTGAACTCTCCTCAGGGCTCCCACTGCATCTTCTTCTTTGTGAAAGCCACTGACTTCTTCCCATCTCTCCTCTGCTTTCTCCTTACCTACATGACTCCACTTTCCCTTGAGCCCATCAAGAATTCATCTTGGTTTTCTGATTTAGCCAAGCAGGAGAGGTGATCAGACCTCATTGACTTACTTAGGACTAGACTTTACCCCACCCCCACATGTCTGCTGTCCATTAAACTCATGACCAAGAAGCCCCTTTGTAGCTCTAGGGGCAAGCTGGTGAATTGTAGGGCTTCTAGCCTCCTTTCTATGGAACTTATTTGATCTATTTTTCTTTTCTCCATCCCCATAGCGTGACCCACCTATGTAAATATTAATGCATTACATAACATATGTAAATACATTCATATATTTATTTATCTATTAAAAAAACCTGGATCTTCTCAGGCTACAGTACTGGACTGAATTGAACAAGAAAAAAAATGAAGTCTCACCAGTTCAAGCACTTTGAGGTAGGGAGGAGGAGGTGGGGAGGTGGGGTCTTCACACAAATACTGGATGGCCATTTGTTGGGTGTGTTGTACATGGTTTTTCTCCACATTTGAGTTAGACTAGTTGGCCTTTGAGGTCTTTTCTGATTCCGATTCTGTGAATCTTGACTGTCCTCTCTGTAACTCATGTCCAGAACCCCTTACTCTGAATCAAATTCAAGCTTGGGAGGCTTCTCCCAATTTACTCTGGCTTATGTCTCCAACTTACATTTCCCCTAGGAGCTTCATGTATTGGCTCATTTTTGCCCTTCTCAAAGGTCTCCCTGAGAACATCTGAATATAGCTCCTATCTAGTTTTTGTGGGTATGGTTAAAATAAGTATGGAGTTCCTATGCAAGCGCTAAAGCTACTGATGTATCAAATATGAGATAGCTTTTATTTTACCCTAAGGAGAGAACGATAACAAGATGGCACAAAGTCATTGCAGCTGTCTGTGTCTCCAGTGAGTCTCATCTTTTTTTTGTGCTCTTCAGACGCATAGCTGAGTTTTAGACTCTCATGAAAGGGAATTTTGCACTTGAGTTTACTATATGGTCAGTCTTTCTTCCTTCCCATTAGATCTATACAGTCATAGTAATGTATGGGAAGAGTTGAAGGCCAAGGTCTCAGCTTGCTTCTCCCAATTGTGTTTTAGTCATTTGTTGTTCCTCCAGCTCTGGGACCTGCTCCTCTTATTTCTAGAAGGCTAGGCATGGAAATTTCCTCCCTGATTCCACTTTCCTCGGTTGCTGCTGTCTCTAGAGCTTTATGCTTCCCTTCTCTCCTTAGGTTTCCTTTCTAGAAAATCCAAGGCGGCCTCTGCCCCTGCCATCTTTGGGCCTGATTAGATTCTCTAGGAAAGGCTACATAGATAAGTAGTCTCCCTTCTTAGTGACCATATCTGTTTCCTGATCCCTGTTTGGGCTCAACTCTCTGGACCCCTGATCTCTGACAAATATGCCTGGACCCTTTTGTAAGCCTGAGTCCAAGGATGTGACTTGGATCTATAATAATCTGGGGCCAATGGGTCAACAAATACCAAGGGTGTGTCATACACTCCACCAAGGAGACACCCTCAGTCTTCACAAAGTGTTGATAATAACAATGTCCTCATCTTCCATAGGGTCCTACTATCATCAAAGGCAGAACCAAAGTCTCTTGTTTATCTTGGCATCAGTCCTGACTAGCTTCCATGTGGTTCCTTCTAACTCAGGTCCCTCCTCCTCCCTTGCCCAACATTGAGTATTGTGAATAGCTTTCTTAAGGGAAATGGTTCACACACATATACATTGCAAGGAAGAGGCATCAGTCAGCAAAACTGACCTAAAAAGTAGGGTCAGAGTGAGGAAGGAGAGAATTTCGAGATCTTCTTGTACAAACCCCTTATCTTAAAAACAAGGAAACCATGTTCAGTGGCTGAGGGCAGGTCTGTGATCTCAGCCCTTCCAATGAGCTCCTTGGAAAGAGGGGAACTGGTTTGGAGGATGGAGGAAGAGTCACTTGGGTTTGGGACTAGACAAATTAGGTGTGCTACAAGACGGCGGGAACCGCGTGTGTGATGGGGCTAGGCTGTTGGGAAAGAGGAAATGAGAGCTTGAAATGGAAAAATTGAAAGTTTGACTAGAGAGAATCTTGGGTCTTTTTTATCTTTTATCTAAAAGGTGTTTGCTATTTTTGCTGATTCTCCGGAGCTTTCTAACTTTCCGTAGTACAGAAACTGCCTGTGGTTGTCTGTTGTTTCTTTGAAGCTGAGGTGTCTACGCCTGACACCTCCTGTTTCTTTTTGACTTTGTCTCTATGGCCTCTGCCCACACCACATTGGGGATCCTGTATTTGTGTCTGACATGATTCTCAGGTTTATTCTTCTCACATCTCTCAGCTTGACTTTGAGGACTGCAGTCTTCTCTGTTCTCAAACAATCAACCAACAAGCATCCATGAAATATCAACTATGTGGCAGGGGCTGGGGATACAAAGAGATAAAGGAAATTGTCCCTGTCCTCAAGGAGTTTACATTATGCAATGGGCACATGTAGGTGGTTAAACTATTTTTTGCTTTGGTCTGGTCCAGCGATTTCATTGGCATGGAGCCCGCCCAGGGAGGAATCGTTAGCAGCTCTGCAATGGACAGTCTTAGAAATTTGCCTTGGGTATTTAGAAGTGAATCGACTTGCTCAGGATCACATACATAGAATGTGCCACAGGCAGGGATTGAACTCAGGCCTTACTGTCTCTGATTGCCGCTATCTTCCATGCTCAATTGCCTATTGAAGTATTTATATAATGAATATAAGGGAACTTCAGTAGATGCCATGGAACTGGCGATGGAGAATGGGAAAGGCCTGGCTCCCACTCTGATCTGTTCCAATCTCTTCTTCGTTTTTACCTTGGTCCAGAATTAATCTTTAAAGGCTCCTGTGGTCTTTAGAACCCAATGTAGAAAGATCTTATGGGGAATAATAAACAGAAAATCCCTAGATATTATATGACACTTTACAGTTTATTAAATGTTCTACTTAAACAGAGACATCGTGGATCTCTGTCCACTCCTTTGGAGTCAGGAAGACCTGGGTTCAAATCCTACCTTTGGCATAGAGTTGATTAACCCCTTAATGCTTGTAGGTAGCTCTCTAAGACTGTAAGTTGTAGGGAAGGTGCCACCTGTCATGGGAGAGAGATTTCTCTCATCTGGGAGCTCCCTGTGCCAATGAGATCCCTGGACCAGTCCTGCTCCTTCCACCTACATGTGTTGGAGGCTGTTCTTTGATGATTGTCTTCATTTTCTAGAGGAGGAAATGAAGACTTAAGAAAGCAGTGACTCACCCAGATTCACACTGCTAGTATGTGGCAGAACCAGGGCTTGAACCCAGGACTTTTGAATCCATGTCCTCTCCCATAGCCTCTCATGAAGCTTGTAGTCTAGGGAGGGCATAGCATGGTTCAGCTAGTACCGAGCACTGGCTCTGTCAGATCAGAGGAACTGGGCTCACATCCTGATTCTTCTGACACTTAGAATCTGTGTGACTTTGTATAAGTCTCTTTACCTCTATGGGCCTCAGTGGCCTCATCTATAAAACAAAGAGGTTGGACTAGAAGGTCTCCTAAGTCCTTCCTAATTACTATCTGATCCTATGAGATGAGGCAAACATTCAAAGGGCTGTAAGAGAAGGCACAGAGTGCCGTAGTTGAGGCACAAAAAAAGCATGTGTGTTTGTGGGGGGGTGTCTTGTGCTTTTGTTTTGATGCCCCCATTAGATTGTGAGTTCTTAAGGCTTGATCTAGGGGGAAGAGCTCTGGATTTGGGGTCAAAGGACCGAAACCTGACTCTGCCATTTACTGAGTGTCATTGAATTTTGCTGAACTTCAGTTTCCTTATTTGTGAAATGAAGGGGTTGGACCAGTTGGTTCCTTCCAGCTTGAGATCTATGGTCTTACTCATTCCTCCCCTGCCTCAGTGCCTAGGCCTGTGCTGAGCACATAGGAGCACCTTTACAAATTCTTGTTGATGGAACAATTATTTGACTGCTGTGTTCTGAGTGATGGGTTTATACTGATTCAACCACCTGCCTGCAGAGGTAGCTAGATGGCACTGGACTTGAAGTCAGGAAGACCTAAGTTCAAATTTGACCTTAGACATTTACTAGCTGAATGGCCCTGGGCAAGTCACTTGACCTCTGTTTGCTTCAGTTTCCTCAGCTGTTAAATGAGGATAACCGTAGTACATCTTATGGAGTTATTGTAAGGATCCAAGGAGATGGTATTTACAAAGTGCACAGCACAACGCCTCCCACCTAGTAGACACCCAATAAATGCTTGTTCCCTCTTCCTGTCTTACTCAGGCTCCCAGTGACCAAAGATGAGCATTTTCAGGTTGGCTGCCCAGGCTAGGTTCTGTGACCATGGATCAGAGAAAAATTAAATTGCCCACGAGAAGGGAAAATACATTCTTGGCCCTGTTGATGCCATGCTTGAATCAACCAAATGACCCAGACTAAATATTTTCTTGTCATTTAGTTAATATGCAGTGGAACGATGGAACTCCACCCCTCCCCCCCACCCCGCCCAAAGACAGAAGACTTTTTGTTGGCGTTCCCTGTTCCTGTCTGTTGCTATCTACCACCCAAGGAGTTACAGAGTTCTCCTATTTAAACCACAGCCTTGGAAATGCTACCCTGTTCATTATCCAAAGTGTCACAGGCAGACAAATGCAGCAGAACAGCCCAGCCCATGTAGACTCTGGGGAACCTTATACTAATTCCCTCCTGTTCTGGCAGGACAGGTCTCCAGAGCAAGGCTGGCTGCACCTTCTCCTTGGGGCTCTAGGGGTACCCCTTGAGGCTTGGGGCATTTTTTTAATGTTATTGCCTCAAGCCCCACTTCTGGTGCATTCTCCCCAATATTAATTGGCAGTTAAAGTTAGTATCTTCTCATGTCATTGACCCAGCAATTAGCATCCTGTTATCAACTTACCTAATTAATATCAATGAGATTTTGTGGAAGATATTTACAAAAAAAATATAGCAAGAACAGAAGTACAAAAATATTTTCTCCAACACCAAGGACATGGTCCTATTTTGGTCTCTGGAGAGAGAAAGAGAGAGCTCAGATTTAAAATGGTTGTTCCAAAGCAGTACCCCCACTTTTTTGTGAGGCAGTTGGGGTTTAGTGACTTGCCCAGGGTCGCACAGCTAGTGTCAAGTGTCTGAGGCTGGATTTGAACTTAGGTTCTCCTGACTCCAGGGCCAGTGTTCTATCCACTGCACCACCTAGTTGCCCCATCCTGTCACTTTTGAAATTTACTTTTGAATTGAGCATAGTTGACCGATGAGTTACTTTCTTGCTGGAGGACATTTGGTCTTAGCTACTCAGTCCGATTCACTGGATGGCACAGGTTGGTGGGCGTGACTTCTGGCAGACTCCAGACCTTGGATCTCTGGTGGCTCCCTCCTCTGATCTTGCTAACCTTTCTGACCTTTCATGGTTCTGGGGCTACCTCTCTCCCCACCCAGAGGCTTACAGTAGTTGATTTCTTGATCACCGCCAGGAAAAAAGAGAGGAGAGAGAGTGAGTGCTTTGGTTGTTAGTGCATTTTGTAAGCACACAGAGTTTAAGCTTGGCAGTCAACCCAAAGGCTTTTGTTTATTTATTCATTCATTCATTCATCCATTTATTTATTTATTTATTAATTCATCCGCCCATCCATCCATCCATTCATTCATTCATTTGTTCATTCATTTATTAATTCATTATCATATATCGGTGAATGTTCTGAAATGGAGTTTCCATTCCATGTCATTGGACTCTTCTGGAGGATGCACCCTATGAATTGGCTCTCATTGGCCAGTACCTCTATTAGAGTGTAAAGGACACTAGATGAGACCTCAAAGGATCTGGGTTCAAATTTCACCTCTGTTACTCTCTGGGTGACTCCAGGCAAATCACTTCCTCTTTCTTGGCTTCAGTTTTTTAAGCTTTTAAATGAGGGGTTTCATCTGGCGGGTGTCCCTTGCATCTCTAAATGTATGGTCCTATTTGGTGTGTGACAGACAAGATTATGAGGCCCCTGGGAGATGCAGACTGAGCCACAGCCAGGGGAAACTGCACCTGGGGACAATTCATTTGGGGTTTGTGGCTAGTGTGGCATTGTCCCAGAGGACAGTTCCCCAGAAGGTCTGGCCTTGTTTGAGGTGGGGGAATTGGACCCTTGAAATAGGGGCACCATGGCAATGGTGCCCCCTCAGGAAGCAGACTGGGGACAATTGCAATAATGCCCGCAAAAGCACAAGGAGGTTGGGTAAAGCTCAGGGTCACCAGTGACTGTGGGAAGGAAACATTTCTCCCTCCCTGAGTTGATAAACTGGGGCGGAGTCCTGTTTGTCCTGTGTTAACTACGGGTCTGGATACTGTCTACTCCGGGTACGCACATTGCGGGTGCATAGCCTAGTTACAGACTCTAGTTTATAAGTTTGATTGATTTTCTTATTTCTGCCTTGATCTGTGCTCAGCCCTGGCCTACTTACTAGGTGGATTCATCTCTGGGTTTCAGTTGGTGAGAGGGTTCTTTTTTAACATCTACTTTTATTTCTCTAACATATTTCCTCCTCTCCCCCACCCAGAACCATCCTTCATAATAAAGACAAAAGAAAGAGGGCAAAAAAGCAGTTGGACAAAACAAATGCCCACTTCAACCAAATATGATATTATATGCAGTGTTCCCTACCCTTTGTCTAATTTCTCTCTCAATTCCTTAGATTTTGAGGATAGAGTGCTAGAGCTGAAGTTAGGCAGACCTGGGTTTGTCCTGCCTCTATATATAAAAGCTGAGTGACCCTGGATAAGTCACTTAACCAAATCTGAGCCTCAACCTCCACATCTGTAAAAATAGGTGTAATAATAGTGTTGATAGGGTCAAAAGAGATAATGTATGTATATCTATACATTTATATATAGAGATATGTACACACACACAAACACATATACAGTATTTTGCAAACCTTAAAGAGCTATATAAATATGAACAATTTTAGTCTCCAAGTATAACCTCTGAGTTAAGGACCAAACTACATCCTTGACAGTTCCCTATCACACCGAGGTGGCACTCTATTCTTCCTGGTTACCATAGCTAGGTATATCCCTCCATGGGTTTCTCTTCCTCTTACCTAGTCTCAGTAACTTTCCCAGAGTGTTTTCTCCAGTTCCTGCTCTGGCTAACCCCCAAATCCTTTAATCACTTCTTCTTTTGTACTACTTTCTCAGTCCCAGTCGTTTGTTTTTTCATACTGTTCTCCCTCCATTGGAGAGCCTCCTAATCTGTTTTTGCTAGCCAATTTCATCAGAAATTATCATTCATCACAATAATTCTGTGAGGCTTGTTGTAAGGATCAATAGAGAGAATTTATGTGAAGTGCTTCTCCAACTCTAAAGTAATATATAAAGCTTAATATTATTATTATCATTATCCATCAATATACATTTATTAAGCATCTACTATGCACCAGGCACTGTGATAATTGCTGGTTTTCTTCTTTTTCGTCATCATCATCATCATCATCGCAATTATCATTATTATCTTCTTTTACAGATGAAGAAACTGAGGCTCAGAAAGGTTGGGTGATGGCCAGGACCATATAGCTAGTCAGTGTGTGTGGTGATATTTGAATGCATTTCTTCCTGACTCCAAGCCCAGATCTCTTCACTATATCATGCTATCCCTGTTTCCCTTGCCAAGCCTCCTTGTATTTCCCTTCCTCTGGTAGGTCAGTTCCCCTCCCTTAAAACTAAGGAACCAGAGAGAGAATGGTTAAAAGAAACTCACCCTACAATCCAGTTGAGTGGATTTCCCCTCTCTTTATGGTGTTGATAGGGAGTCAGCTTTTTCCCATTCCCTTTGCTACCCTAGTATGCCAGTAAGCCCCAAATCCCCCAAGTTATGTTCCTTTGGAGAGCATGGCTGATTTAAACCTTGATGGAGAGAGAAATTAATCAACTTCTATCTCCCAGGCCTGTGCTTAGTCCACTGAACCACAGGGCCTTGCAGCAACATCTAATTGAAATACAGAAATAGCAAGATGGAAGACAGAAGCTGAATCCAGGGGGATTAGGGTTGGCCTTAGACAGAGTTAACAGTGCTTTAAAGTCCAGATTACATGGTTTTAGCTGCACAGATTTTGTTCCTTCAGGTTTACCTGAGAGTTTGGAGAGAGCTTCCTAATTTTGTACTTTGGCACTTCCATCTATTAAAAATTCTATTGATGCCTTTTTATTTTGTGTCAGACTTATTTGCTGATATATTGCCCCTCCATTCCTATCCCCCTCCCTTTGCCCCTTAGAACACTATAATAAAAAAAAGTTTAAAAAAATGACTAACAGAGTGGTCATGTCTGATGGCATATACAATATTCTGTATTTTTAGTCCCCAGCCTCTCTCTCAATGGAAGCACGCATTTCATCATTTATTTTCTGAGATCCCACTCAGTTATAGTATTTAATTTGATTTCAGCTTCCTTTTTCTTTGTTCTTTTTGTCAGTCTGCATCAGTACAAAGAAGTCTTCTCAGGATTCTCCGAATTCCTCACATTGATTGTTTTGTTGACCAGTCGTTGTCCATTGTAGTCATATGTCCCTGTTCGTTCAGTTATACTCCAGCTGATGGGCACCCACTTTGCCTCCATTGTTTTGCTTCCCATGAAAGTACCATTTGCTCTTGGTAACGTTAACTGAACAGTTCTTGCTGCTTTTAAGAATACGAGGCATTTTCCATGTGTGATATGTGTGACTAGAGTCATAGTCCAAAACTGCTTATGGCAACATCTTGGTTTCCTTATATTATTTTCCACAAGTTAAGTACTTTCCAAATGTCCCTGGAAGTAGGACTAGGACACTGCTTCTTAACAAGACAGGAGACTCATGTCTAGCCCAAATCACTGTCCACTGGCTCAGGGGAAAAGATGTTATGGACTAGTGGAAAGAGTTGGAGTCAAAGAATCTCATAAACTTCATCTGAAAAACAAGGAGGTTGAGCAAAACCAGGAGAACAATTTATTTATATAATGACCATGAGAATATAAAGTAAGACAGCTTTGACTCAGAACTTGGACCAGTGCAAACACCAGACATTACTTCTGAAGGCTGATGGCAAAGCACCCTTCCTGCCTCTTGGCAGAGGTTTTTTGGACTGAATCTCCTTCGTAGGTTGTCAGACATGACCAAAGCATGTTTTTTCTTGATTAGACTTGTTTCAAAGGGAGGGCTTATATTTAGGAGGGGGTGGGGTTGGTGGGTGGTGATGCTGCTAAAAAAGATGAAGAGAGCAAGAGGACGGTAAAGAGTGAACATGGGGCAATTTTGTTACTACTGTGTTTGATTTAACATACATTTCTGTCTCATATACAATCCTTTTCCCTATTATTTTTATTTTGAAATGTTCCTGTTTATGAAATCCATGATAAAATGAATTTTAAAAAAAAACTTTCGATATCAGGCATTTTTAACTGGGAAGTCTATGAATTTGATTTAAAATATTTTCATAGTTGTATTTTTAATAAAATTGATTTCCTTTGTATTCTTACATATTTTATGCATTTAAAAACATGATTCTGAGAAGGGGTCCACAGACTTCCTCAAACCACTCATGATTCAAAGAAGGTTAAGAACTCTGATTTAGTTCTATGATCTTAGTGTAAGAGTGGAGATTTCCACTCCCCACCCCAATTAATGTAACCACAGAAGGCCCAGAAATTCATATTGGTTTGTTCAATCAATCAAGAATATAAACTAAGCATGAAAAGTCCTTAGTCAATTGGAGAGGGACAGAGTGCTTTGTGATTGACTGAAAGAAGCAGATATAGCTCTGGGCCCATGTACGACAAAGTAAGCAAGTTTGGAATCCGGTATTCCAGAAACAATCCAGTCTTCTGGAAGAGTTGCTCCAGCCAACCCCTTGAGGAAGGAACCAGAGGTGGGAGCAATGGTTGCATCACCAGAGTGGTCATGGCAGACAGCAGAAGTATCCACAGACAGATGTGGAAAGACAGGGCCCTACAAGCTCTTTAGGGATCATGATTCTTCCTGATAGAGAAACGTGTCGCCATATGGACACTAGAATGGCATCATCCCTTGAAATCTAACAAAGACATCTACTTAAGGGGAACTTATATAGATTCTATAAAGGGAGAAAAAGACTCTCAGTGCCAGGACTTTTGAGGTATGCCTTTACTACATATGTTCCTTACATATATGCCTCAATAGCATTGCACTCTAAATTTAAACTTACTCTTCCTGTGGACTTTATGCATATTTATGGGACAGCGTTCCCTAGACTTTGGGGTGGTGTGATATTTTGTAACTACTACTCTCGCTATACTGTTTTAGTAAATACCATTGCTAAAAGCTAATTGAGACTACTGCATGATAATCAGGGGGAAGCACCCTGATGGGGGTTTGTGAGTGACAGTACTAGCACCTTCAGCCTTTCAGCATTACCCCTAGAACAGTGAGAGAATAGGTGGAAATTGTTCTATGTGTCCCAATCTTCCACTGAGTGTGGGAATTACCCTAAAGGAGTTGTTAATGTGATTCTATGAACAAAATGAGACCAATTGACATTCTGGAAAACAATTATGAACTTTATGAGAGGGCATATAACCCTAAGGAGGCCTGGGATAGAAGGAAAAGTCCCACGTATACCAAAATATTGATAGCAGCATTTTTTGTGGTAGCAAAAAAATGGGAGAAAAGAGGGTCCCAACTGACTGAGGAGTAACTAAACAAAATTATGTTATATTAATAATGTATGGAATATTACTATGTCTTAAGAAATGATAAATATGAAGAATTTGGAAGAACTTGGGAAGACTTATATGACTGGATATGGAATGAAAAAAACTGAACCAGGGGAACAGTTTACACATAATTACAATAATATAAAAGAACTCAACACTGAGCTATCATTTGAGTCAAGGCAGTGACCAACTGTGACCTCAGAGGACCAATTGAAAAGCAAACATCTTTGCTTTCAGTAGAGAGGCAGTAGATTAGAAGTGTTGAATAAAGAATATGCTGTTAGGCATGTCCAAAATTTGATTTATTTTGCTTATCAACAGTTCTTTGTTACAAGGGAGGTTTCTCCAAGGGTGGAGGATTTAGTGGGAATCATTCGTGATGATTAAAAAAAAGCATCAGTAAAACATTAATTTAAAAAAAAATAGTGTTGCATCATTTAAGAAAAAAGCTGAGGAGATTGAATTAGATCATCTCCAAGGTTTCTCTCTTCCAGCTTTATGCCCATGCTCTGGATTTAAATCCAAGTTCTGTTACTTAATGCCATTATAACCTTGGGAAAATCATTTCTTGTTCCTGGGCCTTGCTTTACTCATTGTAAAAAGAGGGCACTGGATTAAATCATCTCCAGGGTGCCTTTCGATGACTTCTGCAGATAAAGCTTGCGTTTGGGGTGTTTCTGTGAGAAAGTGAAAGGAATTTCGCCTAAGAACTCTTCTCTTGGGAGATGGGAGGGTGAGGGAGGGAGGGAAGAGAGGAGAAAGAAGAAAAGAGGAGGGGGGGAAAGGTGAAGAAAGTTTATGTGCTGGGTGAGATTGGAAATGGGATGAGAGATTTGTCAGCCCCCTAACAGCTGCTCAGTGCTGGAGAATCACTCCTCTCTTTCGAGTTAAGGTGACAAGGAAGACGATTATTAGCACATTTGCTCTGATTAATTCATCATTTCGCTACCTGGAAAACAGTGTCCTGAGCAGATAGGTCAGAGGTGCAGTGAAATCCCTGGAATTGTCCCAGACTGTTAGAATTCCAAGAAAACAAAATGTTCTTTTTTAAAAAAGTGTTGCAATATGAATATCTATCGCCAGGCCATCTGTCCCAGTTGCTCACTTGCAGAACATGCTTTATATATTTTAATTGGGCCTGAAGAGGGCTGGGATGTATGCTGTGGAGGTGGGGCTGAAGGGAAAGGTGGCCAAGGTTAGCAGGAATGGTCTCAGCCCAGATCGTGAAGCATGGGCAGTTATTTCACCGGTGCCTTCTCTTCTCCCTTTTGTCAGGAGGGGCCTGCTCAGTCTTCCTCAATGATGCCAAAGTTAACAACTGACACCTTCAGCTCTTTGGAATGGGGGTGGAGGTGTGGGATAACCTGCTCTTTTTGCACTAAGCTTCTGTCACAAAAAGGAGTCCCACCCAATAACGTTGACTGAATTGAGTGGGTGGCTTTCTGTTATGAATAGAGTAGGACCCTCGCATTAAAAACTGATTTGTTCTTCAGAAAAGGCCTTTTTTGTATCCCCAGTGCCAGGCACATAATGAGTACTTAATAAATGCTCATGGATTGGCTAATTGACACCTCCGCTGGCCTTCAGGTGTGGCAGAGCTTGAAAGGCGGAAGAATATAGGCTATTATTGTTAGCCCCCACGGAGAGAAAGAGAAGAAATAGGCCTGGATCCTAGCATGAGTTCTGACTGCTTTAGCACACAGGTATCTTTCCCTTGCCTTCTATTTCTTCTCTACCTGGCAGCCAGGTGAGAGGAAGCTTTTTTTGGCTTCTGCCTTGTGTTTCTTCTCTTCTGTAGGATAAAGCTGTGGGATGCATTAGGATACCTCATCTTTTCTGTGGGTATGGTAGATAGAAGACTTCTCTTGGGCAGAAGAGTGACCAGTGGTCTTTTTTTTCTCCTTTTCTGCCAGGAGTTTCAAGGCCCACATGACCCCATGTCAAAGTTGGCGTAACTGAGTTCAAGAGAGATTTCTATTGCCGTTCTTCTTTGGGAAGTAATTCTGTGTCTTAAATTCCTAGCATTTTTATTCTTATGGACTTTATTCTTATGTAGGTATCATTTTTGGAAGAGGTGTGTGTTTGTACTGAGCTAAGACTTTCCCGTGATGGGCCATGAAGCTGATCTCCTGATGGGTTCCACGGTTCGCATTAAATCTGCCTTTCCAGCGAAGTTGTGTGTGTGTTTTTTTTTTAGTGAAGTTCAGCCTGCCAGACACTCTAGTGGCTAGCAAATACTTGCCTTCCATAGATTTGGGATGCCATAGACACATCAACATTTTAAGCAACTTTCTTTTCCACTCAGAATGTTTACTAGTCTCCCCCCACCCCCTACATTTTCCTAGTTGTCCAGAATAAATGCATCAAAAACATTTATTAAGTGTCTACTATGAAGATATAAAGACAAAAATGAAACAGTTCTGGTCCTCAGGGAGCTTATGTTCTGTTGGGGGAGGCAACGTGACCTCATACGGTATATACCAAATAAATATAATGCAATTAGATTATCAAAAAAGATTATTAAAGTTGTATTTCCATATAATTTCATGTAATTGAAAATATTATTAAAATATTGTGATTCTATGATCTTACTTGGAAGGGACATAATTGGAACAATGATTAAGATATTTTCTTTTTCTCCCTCCTTCTGTCTGAGTGATTTGAGAATAGTAACATCAGCAACAACTCACATTATGTAATACTTTTTAAAATATTTGCCTACATGTCTCACATGGTCCTCACAACTGCCCAGTGAGGGAGGTTCATGCAGGTATATTTTCCAGCTGGTAAAGGTCAAGGTTGGGGAGGCTATTGCTTGCCCAGGATCGCACAGCTAGGGAATGTCTGAAGAAGCATTGGAACGCAGATCTTACCTCTTCTGACTTCACCAACAACGCTCTACCTACTGTCCTCTGAACAGTAAAATCAAATATGTTCCCACCATCAGCCAATCCATGTGTACAGCAAAAAAGAAAAAAAAGTCAAGGACTTCCCAATGCTTATTGAACAAAACTCAACTATCTTAGCTAGGCATTTGGGGCCTTCCACAGTCTGGTTCCAACTGCATTTCTCCTCCTTCTATGGGCTGCCCTCCTTCACAGAGCCTCTTCTTGCCTTTCTCCAATCTGGTCTTGTTTTTTTCATGCCATCCCCTACATCTGGAAGAGCATATATGTATGTTAACACCACTTGCAGTCTCTCCCTTTCTTTTAGGGCCAGCCCAGTTGCCACTTCTTCCATGGAGGCTTCCTTGTTCTCTCTTTCCCCTCCCATAATGCCTTTCTCTATAAAAAACAAACAAATAAAAAACCGCAGTGACTAAGTGATGGAATATGCCATATTCTATGTAAGTAAGATCAAAATCAGTACCTGGAAAGACTGATCATTGCATCTAATCTGATTTCTGTTATCATGTAGAATTGTCTACATTGTGTAGCTGCTTTCCTGGTACTACCTTCTTCAATCTTTGTGGTTTTTTATTTGTTTCTCTGAATTCCTAGTATTTGGCATTAATTATGGTACCATGATACTCAGCTCTATTGAAATACCACAGCTTGTCGAGCCATTCCCAACCAATCAGCATTTAATCCCTTCCCCCCTCAGTTTTAGCTACTACAAAAAATGCTATTGTCAATATTTTGGTTTATGTGGAAGCTTTTCTTTTGTCTTTAATCTCTTTGGGGGTCATGTCCAGAGGTGAGTCCCTGAGGTCAAGGTATATGAACAGTTTAGTGACTCCCTCACATACAATTCCAGTTTTTTTCCCCCAAATGGTCAGACCAATCCACAGTTCCACCATCTGTGAGTTCACGTGTCTATTTTCCCATACTCCTTCAATCCCATCTAACCAACTCTACATTTTCACATCCTGCCAGTTTAATGAGGGTGAGGCAATACCTCAGAGCCATTTAAATGTGCATTTCTTTTTGTATTAGAGAGTATTTTCTCTTACAGTAAGTAAAATGTCAATTGGGTTTCTCAGCAGAAAGTTTTAGAAAGTTGTGTGTGTGTTTTGGGGACAGCAAAAGTAAAATAACAAACTTTCTTGTGATCTATTTAAAAACATGTATTGTTTTAAAGTTGATGATTAATTTTTTTCTGAAAATAAAGGAATCAAATCAAACTGATGTTCCTACCTCTTCTATGGGGAGTCCCTAGCTGATATGTGTCAAGTACTGGAGAGCGACTTCTCGAAAGTGAAGCATTTTGTTAACAGTTTTAATCTGTGATGAATAGCTTTTTTTCCCCTAAAGATGAACATGGAAAACCAGAAACAAAAGGAAATTGGAGTTCAGTGGATAAATGAGGGAAAAGAGGTGGCAGAAAAATTTCATGTATTTTGCAATGAATGAATTGTAGTAAATTCCTAGGGAAAAGCATCATCACAAAAAGTCTTAAATTAAGAGATAAGTATCAGAGATGACAGAAAATATGAAAAGGCTCTGGGCAAAAATGAGGGATTATCACAAATTGCTTCTTAACACTGAAGGTCTGGGATGAGAAATGGGACTGGATGATCCCTAGGGACGCTAGCAGTTTCTGGTGAGATTTTATTTTCTATGCTGTTGTCACGCGTGCCCTTGGCAATGAGTTTCTTTGTAATTGTTCTTCTTTCAAGGTCCTATGGTATTCCCTCCGTCTCCCCTACCTCCAGATTATAAATCGGGCAGGGACTTTCTTTTCTACCTTGTCATTCTTTTTATCACCAAATATAGTGTTATAGTTAATAACTATAATAATAGGGATAACCCTGCCGCTACCAGTAGTTATATAGCCATGAGTCATGGAACACTGCGGTCTCCTGAAGAATGGAAAATGTGTTCTCGCCCAGAGGGCAATGGAGAGAGTGTTAGCAGGCTGTAGCCTGCCACCACAGAGGAATTAAGAAGCAGCATGAAAGGAAGGGAGATTAGTGAGGAATCTGTGAGTGATAGAGCAGATGGGCTGCTCAGATGGTGAGAGTGAGGGACAGATAACCAACGTGCCACCCGTGTGTTTCCTGGGAATAGTCACTGTGTCAAGAGAAAGCAAGGACAGCCCACCTGTGGACCATGGTGGCAAATTAGCAGAAGCCTGGATGAGAGTCCTGCCACCTGGAGGGTGTGTGTGGCATGGAGGGAGTACGATCTGCCCTTGACAAGAGAGCCCAGCTCCAATCGAGGATTTGTCTCTATTTGAATACAATAATGATTTTGATGACAACAGCTGACATTGAGGTAGCGTTTGAGGGTTTTCAAGGACTTTGCCATCTCTCATCCCATTTGAGCCTCATGATGACCCTTTGGAGGAAGCCCCATGGGGATTCTGATTCCCATTTTGCAGCAATAATAATTAGAAGCCTGTCCTGGGCTCATGGGAAGCTCTCTGTAAATACTTGCTGATCGCATGAAGAGTGACTCTTTACAGGTGATACCTTATTATCCATCTTTGTGGAGCTGGCACTGTGGAAAGTCCAATCTGAAAAGGGTTTAATGAGTGGGAAGATAAAGAAAGAGGAAGAATGCAGGAAGCTCTTAATGCTTTGCCGCCTGAGGCTCTAGATGTGATCCAGCAGGAGCTCCTGCTGGCTGCCCAGTTCACCGTTTTTTTGTGGTTGGCACCTGAGGGGCTTGACATATGTCATGAGACAAGACAACACAACAGGTGGGCTACCCTGGTACCCACAGAGTGTTCAAGGACCCAGAAGAGGGTTTGAATCTTAGCATAGTGAGCGGGTGGACCCTCTGTGGGAGACTTGGACATTTTTGTCCGGAACGAGAAAGGGTGGATGACTGCATCCCTGGTGAAGGTGCCTACTCCAATGAGATTAGCATTAAGGAACCATGGGGAAGCAATGCATCTGTGTAATGGGGGCAAGGTGGAAGTTTCAAGGGAAGGCAGTGGACATTTCTTCCAACCTGGAGGCTATGTGCAGTAAATTTAAGTACTAAGGGGGTCATAGAATCCTAGATCTAGAGTTAGAAGGAAACTCAGTGGCCACCTAGTCCAATCCCCTCATTTTACAGATCAAGAAACTGTGGCCCTAGAGGTTAAGCAATTTGCTTAATGTCACACAAGTAGACAGGATTTGAACTCAGGTCCTTTGACTCCAGAGCTCATGCTTTCCCCATTATCCCATGGCAAGGCAGCCATGAATCTTTTCTTACCTGCTGGCCTCTTCCTTATTGCCCACCAACATGTTCAAATCTCTTCTCTCCTTAAAATACTCTCCCTTGACCTTTCATGCTATTGTTTTATATTTATGGCCCCTTTTGTTGATCTCCCTGCCTCAAGTCTCTCCCCATTCCCAGTCCCTCCTTTCTTTAGTTATCAAAGTGATCTTCCTAAAGTGCAGCTCTGACCATGTCACCTCATACTCCTATGGTGGCTCCCTCTTACCTCTGAGATCAAGTATGTAGTCTGGCTTTTAAAACCCTTTATTGCTGGTCTCCCTCCTACCTTTCCAGTCTTCTCATACCTTACTCCTTGTCTACATTCTCTAAAATTCAGTGACACTGGTCTGCTTACTTGTTGTTCCTCTAACAAGACACCCCATCTCCTGACTGGCCATTTTCACTGGCTGTCTCTCATGCCTGAGATTTCTTCCCTCCTCATCTCCATCTCTTGGCTTCCTTGGCTTCATTCAGATCTCCCCTTGAACTGATAGACGATGCCTTCCTTTTCAAAGTCACTCTCCAAACCAAAGAAAAAGGTCTTTTCTCCCAGTCATTGAAATGAATATTTGGGGAGTGTGGTATTCTGTTTGAGTCCCTGCCTCCCCGTTTATTTGAGTCAGAAAACATAGAAGTCAGTGGAGAATTTGGTTTCTCTCCTTATTTTAGAAACTCAAACTTTTTCAGTACATCAAGGTGCCTGTCTGGGAAGAAAATGTATTGGCTTTTTTTCTGGGTGACCTATCAGTAGCAGACATATTAATGAGTGTAGCCCAATGCCGTGGGAAAGGGTAAGCGACAAAGAAACTCGTGATAACTGGGAGCCTTTCCAAAATTCAGCTCCTTATTAAATGCTTTGCAGATATAGATCACCCCTGTCTACATGGGAACCATGAACAAATTGAGCCCAAGAATTGTAGGTAAAGGCTCCATCCCTTCAGCCAGACATCTGACAGCCAGGCTTGGTCAGGAAGCTCATTAATTCTTCCCTGACACAAGTAAACCACCTGTCTCTTGTCTACTTTCCCCTAGCCCCCAACCCTCAATGAACTCAACATCAAGATAGATCTTGGGATCCAGCAAATAGAAAATCATGTTTCCCAAGATAATAACCAGCATGTAAGCTGCCTTATCAATATTTTCCTGATTAGAGTAAACCATTGATGGGAATTTTATTCCTCTGGGATATTTTAGAGGAAGATTGAGTCGATCATATATATTGGGAGACTGGAGGATTTCTCCAATGTATTTGGAAGGAGGCATTGAAATTGTTTTGCTCTCTAATATAGATTTCTTTATTCATAGACAGATTTCAGGGAATCCATGAACTTGAATAGGGAAAAAAAATTACATCTTTACTGAAATTTAGCATTCCTTCAGTTATGAATCTTGTCAATAAACATTCTGATAAATGGTCTGACAGCTTCACCAGATTGACAGAGGGATCCATGATACACGAAAGATTAACAACCCCTACTCTAGAGTCTTTATCAGTATTTTGCATAGCTACCATGTAAATATGTCTTCCTCATTTCTCACCTGATTGTGCTGCTCTGGGATATCTCTACAATGTCCTCAAATTAGGTACCTTCCCCCCGCTTGGATTTTCGGTCTCCTTTTATGTGTTTTTCTCATTAGATTGTAAGCTCCTCAAGGGTGGGGATTGTCTTTTTTCTTATTTGTAGTCCCAACACTTAGCACAGTGACTGGCATATAGTAGGCACTTCATAAATGTTTATTGACAATTAATAGTTGACTATGTATAGGCATAGATCAATATAGGCTTGTTTTGGGGGAAGCTGGCATTCACTTAATATTCCAGTCATCTGGATTTGTAGAAGTGGGTAGTCCCTTTAACTTTTGGCCATCATAAACTAAAAGCTGAAGGGACTACCCACACCTACAAATCCCAGATCACTAGAATGTTAAGTTAACTTGGGGTTTACTGGTTAGATTTCTTTTTCAAAGACCAAGCCTTAAACCCAATTTACTCTGAATCTCAGGGACTGGACAACAATAGGTCTCTGCCCAACGTTTTTGGGCCCTCCTGGCTCAGAGTAAATGTAAATAGTAACTGTTTCTCTTTTGGCTAGCAACCCTGAGGGTCTTCCCCTCCCAGGTTGATTTTTTTAATTAAAGGGATAGGCTATTCTTTGACTCATTTCTTAAAGAGGCCCATTCACTGAATGGGTATTGCCTCACTCAAAGTGAGAACCAAAAATACCTTAGCTTAAAAGGGCCAGGGTCTCCCAATGCATCCTGGGCCATCTCTAGTCATCCTGATGGATATCTGGCCACTGGACCCAGATGGCTGTGGAGAAGAACGTGAGGCTGGTGACCTTGCACAGCCCTCCCTCATTCAAATCAAAGTCAATTGAAAGTCATGTCATCATCTCCCTGATGTCACGGTCCTCTTCGAGAATGAAGGACAAACCACACACCCACAGTCCCTTTATACCAATCGAGATTGCAATCCCTGCTGGACTTCAGGAAAAAGTCTTTGAAAATTGATGTAGGTGGGATTTAGAATACTGACAAATAGCATTTAAACAAAAATGTAATTTTGGATCTTAAATCTGGTGTAAAATGGCTATCAGAGACAAGAAGACGAACTCTTCCCTTTGGTGTAGATAAGTCTTGGAAGGCAAGTCTGGAAATCTGGGTTCAAGTTCTGGCTTGGATACTTCCTAGCTATATGACCCTGGAGAAGTCATTTTCCTCTCTGATCTTCCACTTTTTTCTTTGTATTTTGGAGATAAAATATTATCTGTACTCCCTACCTCATAGGATCGTTGTGTGAAAGTGATCTGTAAACCTTGCCTGTGCTAAGAAATCTGAGCAGTGATCTTCGTAACCATGGAGATGGAATTCCTTTTCCCTTTCAATGCTTCTAACCAGTTGTTTCTGTCTGACCTACTCCTTAAGTTGTGAGAGTCTGCAAGTCTATGAAAATCCTAATGCTTATTCCCTCCCCAGTTTTCCTGCCTTCCAGAGGACGATGTCTAAATTCTCAAACAAAGATGTGTCTTGGTATGAGGCAAAATAGCAATAGGAATAGTAATAGGAATGATGATGACGATGATGAAGACAGCTGACATGTTTGAAGTATTTTATGACTAGCAAAGTACTTTATGTATGTTTTCCCATTTAGTCCTCACGGCAAACCTGTGAAGTAGGTGGTGTTATTATCTCGATTTTACAGATGAGGAAACTGAGGCTCAGCAAAGTCTTGGAAGACTTGGAAGCAGTGGAAGCAAAAAGTTAGCTGGCTGCATCTCTGACATCCTGGGGCTATTTGGCTGAGCAAAAACAAAACAAAACAAAACTCAAGAGGGAAAAGTGCCTTCATCTTAGAGTGCCCTTCCCTTCAGCTCCTTCTGCCCAGCTTCTCTTCATCCTGAAAGGACAAGAATTGGAACTGGATCTGTGGCAGCATGAGGAATTCTCCTTAAGGAAATTCCTGGGGGCAGCTAGGTGGTACTGGGGATAGAGTACCAGCTCTGGAGTCAGGGGGACATGAGTTCAAATCCAGTCTGACACTCACTAACTGTGTGACCATGGGTGAGTCAAGTAACTCTGATTGCCTCAAAAAAAAAGACTTCTGCCAATGCATCTTTGCTTTGATCATATTAGAGAGCTATTAGAGAGCACAAAAGGGTAAGCAATAGTTTAAATAAGTTGGATCATTAAGAGGTTAAATAATTTGCCACACAGCTGGTAAGTGTTTGCATCAGGATTTGAACTCAGGTCTCCCTGAATCCAAGTCCAGCTTTCTGTGTCCTGCACTACTAAACTGACTAGAATCAGGGCAGATGCCATGGAGAAACTGATACATAGCTGGATCTTTGAGGATGGGAAAGGATGTCCTTGCATCCAGGGAAGCTGCCAAAAGAAATGGCGGAAGGGGTTACTGCCTGAGGACAGTCTTGCTTTGGTAGGGCATAGGATCCACTCAGCTAATGGCCAGTCTGAGTGCTGGGTGAGATGCTGGGAGATGGTGAGTGGAGGGAGCGTCATTCCTCTCTCTTGGACTATTGCATTAGCTTCCTAGCCAAATGAAACAATATCTGTAAATATTAGCTTAGCACAGTGCCTGGAGCAAAGTAGGGGCTATCTACCTGTTTATTCCCCCTTCTTCCCTCCCCCTCAGCTGGTGTTCCTGTTTCAGTCTCTCTTATTCATCCTCCATATAAATGCCCGAGTGATATTCCAAATGTCTAACCATGTTATTCCTATGCTCAGTCAATTTCAATGGCTCTCTATTACTTCTAGGATCAATAACAATTTCTGATACATATATACATATGTATATATACATATACATTTTACTGATGAGGAAACCAAGGCACATAAAGGTTAAATGACTGGTCCAGGGTCGCACAGCTAATGGGTGTCTGAGGCAGACTTTGAACTCAAGTCCTCCTAACTCCAAGTCCAGTGCTTTACTTCAAACAGTCTCCCCAAAAGAAACTCTTCAGTGTTTAAAGCCCTTCACAACTTGATTCTGGTCAAACTTCCTGGGTATTATGACCCTTTGTACACTTTGCAGTCCAGCCAAACTCACCTTCTTGGTGTTCCTCACACGTGTCATATTTACATAAATACATTTATTTACATAAATACCTTGTTATAAATACTCATTAGACCAGGAGCACCTTTCCTCATCTTTGTACCCCTAGCTTTTAGCACAGTACTCGGGGCACATAGTAGGTGTCCAATAGAGGCTGGTTGACTGTCCTCACCTCTGCCTTTTATAATATCTAGTTTCCTTCAAAGCTTAGCTCAAGTACCAGCTTGTATAGGATACTTTTCCTGAGACCCCCTAGTTGCTGGCTTCTCTTCCCCTGGAATGACTGACGCTCTCTCTCTCTTCTCTCTCTCTCTCTCTCTCTCTGTCTCTCTCTCTCTCTCCCTCCCTCCCTCCCTTCCCCCTTCCCCCTTCCTCTCTCTCTCTCATACACACATACTCACTCATATATACATATATACTTTGTATACATTTATTTCTATCCCAGGAAGCCCCTAGAGGGCAAGGACTACTCCATTGTTAGTTCTCTAATATCCATGCCTAATAAATTCTTGTACCTGGCATGTAGTAGATGCTTAATAAATGCATGTTCCTGACACATAGTAGACGCCTAATAAATGCTTGTTGACTGACTGAGCTTGGCACTTGCTGCCCAAGCTGAGACTTTTATGGAGATGGAATGCCTGGCTGGGTCTCAAGGAATTGCCCTGGCCTTTTTTCAGGTAGTCGAGAGGAGGGGATGGGCAGGAGAATTCTGGGGCTGTGCTTTTGACATTTTCTACTGTCTCCTAAAGAGATTGTGGAGGCATTTAATTAGTAGTTGCTTTTCTGGAGTAAATTTAGAAGGCGTATTCAAGGGGTTTCTGTGTCCTACTCAGAAATTCTTTGCTACTGCTTTGGCATTTGGGGGGCCACTCTTCCAAATGAATACCTGAGCCTGGTGTGCAGCAGAGTTGAATTCTAACAGCAGGAAGGAGGCATTGCGCAAAGGACAAAGAACAGCTATTTGGGTCTCTCCCCATCCTCTGAATTCCTCCCATGCTTAATTGGATTTTCTTTCCAACATCTTTTATGTCCCTGCAGTTAGAACAGGAAGCCAGCTTACTGAAAATATTTCTGGATTATAAACGGTAATCCGCTGGGTCCTGGTGGGGGGCCCCAATGCTGGAGCTACAGATCCACAGGCAGCTGGACCACGAGGCAGGCGAGCAGAGTGGAGAGATTCTTGGGCAAGAAGTCAGGACATCTGCCCTGAGTTACGACTCTGACGGCCCCAGCCGTCTTTGCCTTCCTCTGAGTCTTGCTTTCCTCATCTATAAAGTAAAGGGTCATAGGAACAGAGGTTTAGACCTGGAGGTCAGCAAGTTCAGTCCTCTCACTTTACAGATGAGGAAACTGAGGCTTTAGGTCCCTAAGTTCTCATTCATGCAATTTGTTTATTTTTATTAGGAGGCATTGCCCAGGGTCACACTGCTAGTAAGTGTATGCAGCTGGGTTTGAACTTGGGTCCTCCTGACTCCAGTGCTGGCACTCTATCTACTGCACCACCTACCTGGAGTGTGGTTTTGGCTCCATTTTTCTTCATTCCATTCTTCAGTCTTCTCTTCTGCCTCTGACTTACTCCCTACCAGGTAGGTTATAAATTCTTTGAGAGGCAGGAATCAGCCAATCAATAACCATTTATTGAGCACCTACCATGTACCCTATGGGTACAAACACAAAGATTGAGAACAGTCTCTGCTCTCAAGGAGTTTACATTATAATAGGGGAGACAACAGGTACATGTATGCATGATAAGTGAAAGAAACATGGAGGCAGCCTATCCTGGTGGAAAGGGCACTGACTCTGGAGCCCCAGGATACGGGTTCAAGTCCCCCCTCTGCTGCTTAATATGCTTAACCACCTGGGCTTTAGTTTTTATCATCTGTAAGAAAAAGGGGGTTGAATTAGATGGTCTCCAAGGCCTTTTCTGTCTCTAAATCTATGGACTTATGAGAATACATACAAATACAAACAAAATAGCCAGGACAAAGTGGTTACCCATGAAGGGAACTAGCAGCTGTTCTTGGTGGTGGAGTCAGGGAAGACAGACTACAGAAAATGGTGCTTGAACTTCATCCTGAAGGAAGGAAGGGATTCTGAGGGGAGGAGGTGAACAGGAGAGAAGATTCAGGTATAGATCAAAGCCAGTACAGATCAAGTATCATGTCTGATGAATAGAGAAGAGGCCAGTTGGCTGTAGATTAATACAGGATAGGAAATAATGTTCTTGGCAGCTAGATCAAGCAGTCAACAGAGTTCTGGACATGGAGTCAGGAAGACTGTAGTTCAAATCCAGCTGTAGACACTTCCTAGCTGAGTGACCCTGGGCAAGTCACTTAACCCTGTTTACCTCAGTTTCCTCATTTGTCATATGAGCTGCAGAAGGAAATGGCAAATTACTCCATTATCTTTGCCAAGAAAACCCCAAATGGGGTTATGAAGAGTCAAACATGACTGAAGAGACTGAACAACAACATGTCTAAATTTATGATTCCATGGCTTCGCAAGACAATAACAATGTACCATAGCCAGGTACTATGTGGTTCTGGTTCTGTACACCCAGCTCTGGGCACACAGTAGGTGCTTAATGAATAAAACGATATTTTATTGCTTGGTATTGATGTGATGGCTGTTCTAGGACTGTGCACACAAGGACCAGTGATGGGCAAGGGGAATGAGATCCTAGGGAAGTTAACACCTCCCAGCCTCAGTTTTCTCATCTGTAAAATGCGGATAATAATCTTATTTACCTCATTGTTTTGTTGTGAAGATCAAATAGGATAAGACATGTAAAGCACTTTGCAAATTGTGTCATGGAAACATTAACTTTTATTATTATCATCAATGTATATTGAAGTTGGAAAGATGGATTGAGGTCAAGTTGGGAAAAGCTAAGCAGAAGAATTTCTGTCTGAACCTGGAAGCAATTGGAAGCCACTGGAGTTGAATGGGGAGGGGAATGGCATGATCAGACTTGGGCTTAGAGAAAACCCCTTTGGCAGCAGGGTCTGTAGGATGGAACGGGGAGACCAGTTAGGACACTTAGGCAAGAATTTAACTGAGAGGTGATGAGAGCATACATTAAGGTGGTTGCTATGCGAGTAAAGAGAAGGGGCTAGATGTGAGACATGTTGTGGAAGCAAAGTTGGAAGGGTTTGTCAACTGGCTGGATAGGGTGGGTATGGGAGAGTGAGGAGCTGAGGAATTCACCCTGGGTCTTCCCTTCTGCTGTGGCTAATGAGGGTGGTGGAATGACCTAAAGTAGAAAGTGATCACAGTGTGGCTGGAGGACCATCGAGGGTCTCTGAGACTCTTTTAGGGAGCATTCAAAGTCAAAAGGATTTTTAAAAATGCTAAGATGTTATTCGTCTATAAAATTCTCCTCCGTTTTCCGATGATATTTGTGTGTGTGTGTGTGTGTGTGTGTGTGTGTGTATGTGTGCGGCCAATTTTTTTTTCATATATTTTAACCAAAACAACTTATCCCAGCAGTTTGAATGTAGAAGCAGATATGAGAATCTGGCTGTTTTCTACTAAGCCAGATATTCAAGAGATTTGCAAAAATGTGTGAAACAATACCATTCTCGCTAAACTTTTTTTGGGGAAAATGCAGTTATTTTTCATAAAAATATGTTTTTATGTTAACATATGATGGGTTTATTATTGTTATTTTTAAATGAATAAATATTTTAAAATTTTATCAGTTTTAATTTCTAACCACTACTTAACATGGTAAATATAGATAGCTATAACCAACATAAACAAAATCTCTTTGGAGTCCTCCATGATTCTTAAGGGTGTAAGGGGGTCTTGAGATATAAAAGTTTCAGAATCACTGAAGGACACTTGGATACTTTGGGAGATCTTCGAGCTTGTTGCATGGGTCTTCCCACCAAGAGTGTGGCTGACCACCTATTAATGCTTTTTCATCCTGTGTGAAACTCTTGCCTATCTTCTCCCACAGAATGCCAGGGGGTTTCTTTTATTTCTTTCATCATCAGGTTGGTATTACTGGGGTACAAGTATTGTCCATTGGTCCCTGCTCTTGCAACATGACTGGTGCTCCTCCTTTTCCATCCCATACATTTCTTTGGTGACATCTTTTATACCATTTATCATGCAGAGTTCTTCCTTGCTGAAACCCATCATACTTCTCTCATTTCCTTTTGGGTAACCTGCAATTTTGATTCCTCAGAGATTGTAGAGGTTGTGAATCATAGCCAGTAGAATGTGACCAGGACAATGATGTCAGGTGAATTTATTCTTTGTCCATGGAGAAGCATTGAGTCATTAAAAACTGCCCAAATCCCTGAAGGTGATTCAGTTTCCACTCTTTCTGCTGTTCAATTCTTAGCCCAGAGGATATATTTATTTTCTTAAATACTTTCTTAAGCTTAGCTAAAAGCTACAGAGAATGAATTCATGGAGCGTGCACAGACAAATCCTCTAATACTTTGCTTATAGCCAAGTGTATTCATTAAAACTTCTCTCTTTTTCCTTGATATAGGTGAATATCACTTCCCCATCCCATGAAGGTCGCATTCTCCTTGTCCATCACTGATCTTTGTCTGCATGGTCAAAGAACACCTGTTGTGTTCTTGCTACTTGGCTTCAGGGTGTATTGTTGTTGTGAATTAGCAGAATCATAAATCCGGAGCTAGAAGGGAGCTTTGAAACCGTCACGTCCATACAGACCAGGAAATGGAGTCTAACATAGGTTAAGGGATTTGCTGAGGGTCATGGTTAGTAAAAGATCTCCCTGACTCCAGGTTCAAACTCATCTACTGCTCACCAGCTGCTGCTGCTAGGCTTTGGTTCCTCAAGGCTACATCCATTATTGCAAATACCACTGAGAAGTCTTCTCAGGACTTCATATCCTTAAATCTGAACTAGCCACTGTCTTGGGTTACTTAACCCTTTGGCCACCATGACAGTTGGAACCTTGGCTTTTACGTTTTAATAAAAACACAGCATTAACGTTTAAAATTAACTCTCCATCTGGAACTTTGGACTCAAGCAGAGACAAATTAAATCTTGTGATCTTCTCAATAATCATCTGTGGATTTTTGAACACAGACTGTTCAGTCTAGTATATTGGTCTCCTTGCTATGCCTTGAACTCTAATCTCCTCACTCTGGACACTTTCTCCAGCTATCTCTCTCACCTCCCACATCTCTGCCTCCTGGCTTCAGTGTCTTGCTTCAAGTCCCAGCTAAAACCCTACTTTCTACAGGAAGACTTTTCCAATCCCCCCAATTTCTAATGCTTTCACCCTGTTGATTATTACCTATTTACCCCATTGATCGCTTGTTTGTACACAGTTTTCATGTAGTTTCCCCTATTAGATTGTAAATTCCTTGAGGGCAGGAGGAACTTTTGTCTTTGTATCCCTAAAGTTTAACACAATACCTGATACTTAGTGCTTAACAAATGTTCACTGACCGACTGACTGGTTGTCTTGCAGCCACATCCTGAATCTCTCTTCTGTCTCATTTGAACTCTCTCTAGGGTTTTTAACTATTCATTGCTGCACCCAATAGGCTAACAATGCAGAGTTAAACGTCGAATATTTATGTAAGATACTAACGAACAACAACCAGTCAGTCAACAAGCATTTGTTAAGCACTTACTATGAGTCAGGTGTTGTGCTAAGCCTTGTGGATAGAAAGAAAGGCTGATATATCTCCCGTCCTCTCAAGGGACCCACAGTCTAATGGGAGAGACAATATGCAAATAATTATGTATACACAGATCTATCTATCTATCTATCTATCTATCTATCTACCTATCTATCCATCCACCTATCCATCCATCTATCTATCTATCTATCTATCTGTCTATCTATCTATCATCTTTTATAGGCATATATGTATAGAATAGAGAGAAGGTAATGGCGGGGCGGGGAGTAATAGCAGCTGGAGAACTGGGAAAGACCTCCCCTAGAAAGTAGGATTTGAGCTGAATCTGAAACGAAGCTAGGGAAACTACACACTGAGGGAGAGGAAAGAACGTTTCAGGTATAGGAGCTAGCTGGTGCAAAGATCCCCAGCCTCTTTGCTCTGGGGACAATTAAACATCTCCTCTCCAGGTGCGATTCCTTTTTGTCCTCTTTATCCTTGAATACCAAAGCTGCATGCCACCACCAGGGGAAGTCTCTGTAGCCTAAGAGCCTTGCTCCCTGGGGCCTGGGGCAGGGATACATTTTACATCTGGAGTCTGCTCCTCACTTCCTTCCTTGCAGGTCCAGGAGTGACTCCACTATGCCCATGGTTCTCCCATCATCAGCCAAGGAGCCCTTCTCCTGCTGTGTCTGCAGCCCCGGTCCTTTCTGGCTGTTGCTTCTCCTCTTTCACTGCCCGCTCCCCAACTGAGTATTTGCTACCATAATTCCTGCCACTGTATTTCAGAAGTCTGAGGCGATGCCTTGTGGCTTCCCTCCCCCCATAAGTCCTTCCCTTTCTTAAGAAGCACAAAGAATTCCAGGAAAATGGATTTTTCCTTTTGGTGCTATGGTTACTCCATCTGGCCAGAACTGCTCTGATTTAGAGGATTTAAAGCAGAAAAGGAAGTTAGAATCCATTTAGTCCAACCTCTTCATATTTCAGATGAGGAAACTGAGGCCCAGACGGTTATGACTTTCCCAAAGTCCCACAGGGATTCAGTGGCAGAGCCTAGATTCAAACCAAGGTCCTCTTACACCCAAGGAAGATCTCTCTCCTCTCTCAAATGCTTTGGCCTTTCTTCCCAAGCCCCTACTATGTGTAAGGTTGGCATTAATGTGGTCATTGAGGATAACAAAAGTAAGAAGGGGCTTCAGTCCACGCTCTCAAGGAGGTTATGTGCCACTGGGGTACATGACACCCAATCAGATAAATGGAATACTTTCAGTGGAGTTCTTTGGCTTTCCTCTTCTGAGAGGCTTCAGTTCATCTCCTTGTCGGTACTTCAGGGAAGGGTGGAGCTGGACTTTCCTCCTCTCCATGCAAGAAGCAGCTGTCTCCTCCTCCCCACCTGCTATAAAATATTAATAGTTTTCTGCACAAACAATTTGAGTAACAGGCAGAGTAGAGTGGAACAATGGGGAAACATGCCTGCACCCATCAAGAGAAAAATTATACACTCAGCATCTGGAATTTAAATGATGCGTTTCCCACTTTGGATGCAAATAACTGTCAATGAATGACAGGGAGGCAGCAATACTAATGTCATCTCTCCTAAGAAATCCAGCTTCAAAATCACAAATAAATTCCATTGCTCACGACTAGCATTTATTAAGCACCTACTATGTGCAATTAGATTTATAATATTGTAATTAAAAGGCTTCCAAAATCTGATTACTTTGGGGAGGAAAATGTCTTTTCTTTTCCCTTTATATGCTTTTTCATGAATTGTGAAATCTCTATTTACAAGAGGCTGCTTATCTCAAAGGTAATCTTTTTGTGAGTTTTGTGAGTTTAAATCGACATGCATTTGTTGCACACCTACTGTGTGCAGAGAGTTATCCTAGTTACTGCTGGAAACAAAGGTGTTAAATGATGCCCCTGTCCATAAGGAGCTTCCTGGTTTCACCCCAAAGATCAGCAAGGGCCTGTCTGCTCATTAGATGTGATAAGAAAAGCTAGTTGGATTGACTTGGACGTGATCGAGCCAGAGGCTGGTTGGTGGTGGGGCAGAAGAGACTGCTGCCTTTTCTTTTCAGGTGGACTAGCTGACCTCTGAGGTCCCTTCGAGCTCCGTCATTCTATCCATGTCTTATAGACGTACATACAGACTTTTGGAATTCAACAGACATTCATTAAGCAAGGCAATGTGCTGGATGTCAGGACATGGTCTATTTGGGGGGAATAAAAGATACATGAATAACTAGAACACAAAATGGAACCGGATAAGTAAATGAAAGAAGTAGAAGTAGTTAATAATAATCATAGCAGTAGTAATAGCCAACATTTATTTAGTAGCTATTATGTGCCAGACACTAAAGTGCTAAGGACTTTACAAACATTATCTCATTTGATCCTCATAACAACCCTGCTATTATTAACCCCTTTTTTACAGTTGAGGAAATCAAGGCAGAGGTTAAATGATTTGCCTAAATCACCAAGTTAGTAAGTTTCCCAGGCTAGATTTCAACTCAAGTCTTCCTGACTCCAGGCCTGGGGTGTTATCTACAGTACCACCTATTACATCAAGAGGGATAAGAGGAGGAAGAAGCTCTTCGAGCTGGTAATAGTTGACACCAGTTATTGCAATGTCTTCTATTTTGTCTCTGTGCCTCAAGTTTCCCCCCTCTCCAGTCTAATAAGTTGGTCAACAAGTATGTAATAAGTGACTATTGGGGTGCATGGGTGTAATGTTAATGGAATAGGAAGATCTTCCCCACCCATTAATAGGCCTATGTGACCACATGTCCTACTGCTTTGAACTCCAGCCCAGCTGTGATACATCCTGAGTCACATAGAACCAATTGGGGGAGGAACCTGCCTAAGGAGGAGCTTGCTTAGGGGGAGGCTTTCTTGTAGGAAGGCTTTCACATCTCTTGGTACTAAGCTAATTAGTCCCTGAGTCATGAGTCTGTTGGTCTTTTCAATAATTTCTCTGATTGTATTTTCTCCATGTTCAGGGTGCTGACCTTTCCCCTGAACTTGTGAATATAATTAAAGTAAGATTGTTGACCCCTTTAAAGCTGTCTTTCCTTTACAAGCAGATCAAAGAACCAGTGCTAGCAGGCCATCCTGGATGTGCCAGGGTGCTTGCTGCTACATTTGGTGTAGTTGGCAGGATTGCAAAATCTCCTTGCTGTTATGATGGGGTCTTCAGGGAGGACTAGCCCCTCTGGTGAGAGGGCTTGCTGAGCCCTTTTCAGGGCTGCTCATCCACTTTAGGTTTCTACCTGGCACTCAAATTTCACCTTTGGCTCCAGGGAGTTGTAGCACACACAGTGGCCACACCCCTCTAAACTGTCCCTGCAGATAAGCTAAACCAGGCTGAGAGTAACCAACAGGCCTCAAACCCATTGATGATTTCTGGGATGTCTACCCCAAGCACATGAAGACTTTCCCCAGCAGAATAGGCAGATGAGAACATTTTATTCCGACGGCCATGAAGCAGGCTGAAGTGGGCACTATGGAGTGCTTAGAGCTTGGCCAACGTCTCCCACTGCATTCCAGATCATGGCCAGCCATCTCAACTTTTGTGCTGCTACTGGATGCTGAAGACTCTGCAAGAGAGAGCGAGGCTGATGACTTTGTATGATTGTGCCTCACTTAAATCCAATTCATGCTCAAGACATCCCCCTGATATCACTGGTCCTCTTTGAAAATGAAAAGGTCAGCATGATCTTCCTAAAGCACGTCTCTGGCTATGTCATCTCCCTATTAAAAAACCTCCAGGATCAAAAATAAAATCTTCCATTTGACTACTTTTAAAGTCCTTTATAACCCACCCCCTCCTTTTCCAATCTTCTTAGACCTTACTCCTCTCCACTTTCCCCCTGCCTTCAAATACAGCAATACAGTGACTCTGGCCTCCCTTCTGTTCCTCCAACAAGACACCCCCTTTCCTGACCCTGCCCATTTTCATTGGTTGCTCCCATGCCCAGAATTCTCTCCCTTCTCGTCTCCACCTCCTGGCTTCCCTGGCTTTCTTCATGTACTAGCTACAACTTCACCTTCTCTGATGAGTTTTCCCCAATCCTCCTTAATGCCTTCCCTCTGTTGGCTATCTCTAATTTGCTCTGTATATAGCTTGTTTCCACATTTTATTTTTGTTTTGTAAATTGCCTTCTTCTGTTAGACAGTGATCTCCTTGGGAATAGAGACTAGTGGTTTTTTTTTTTTGCCTTTCTTTGTATCTCCAATGCTTAGCACAGTGTCTCTCACAGTCAGTGCTTAATAAATGCTTGTTGACTTGACTTGTATTGAACTGCAGTTGTGAGGAAGAGTAGCAGAGCATAATATAGCAATTGAGTTTGACCTCAGAGAATTCATAGTATTTTCAAGGTAGAGGGAGAGGATTCATTCCACTTCTAGGGACTAGAATGGGCAAAAGCAAGGCTGGTAGAAAAGTCCTTGGAGGAAGCAATAGATTCATAGAACCTCTGAAAGTACAGATGGTATGCTTATTAAATTTAGAGATGATGCAGCTGGGAAGCAGAACTAACATGTGGGCTGACAGAGTCAGGATAAAAAAAATCTTGACAGGCTAGAAAATGTACCAAATTTAACAAGCTGAAATGTAGTGAGTATAAATGCAAAGTTCTACAGTTAGGTTTAAATAATCAATTGCATATACACAGAGCAAAGATTCATAGTTGGTAGGCAATTTTTTTGAGAGGATCTGGACTGTTTTCTTAGTGGCCTACCAGTTCAATATGAACCCATAGTTTGATATGGTCAGTGATAGAGCTAATGATATCCTAGGCTATATTGAGAGGTGTGGAATCTGGAACAGAGGAGCTGAGAATCCTACCATACTCTGCTCTGGTCACATCTGGGATGTTGTGTTTGGTTCCATCTGCCCCATTTAGAAAGCTAGAATGCATCTAGAGGATGGTGACCAAGATGCTGGGGAACCTTGAGCTCTCTGAGGCTTGATTGAAGGAACTGGGAATATTCAGCCTGCAGAAGGGAAGAAGTGGGGGTGGGAAACACAACAGTTGTCTTCCAGTATTTGAAGGGCTGCCATAGAAGAAAGACTAAGTCTATTCTGCTCGACCCCTGGAGCAATGGGTAGATGTTACAAAAGAGTATAATAGGTAGGCATAGAAACTGGACAGTGGTATCAGGTACTCCCTGGAAAGGAAACTCCCTCTATCAATAAAATTTTATATTTTGGAGAGTTTCCTGGAAGTGCTGTGAGATTAAGTCACTTGCCCAGGGTCTCATAGCTAGTATGCATCAGAGACAGACCTGGAACCCAGATCTTCTTGGCTCCAAGATAAGTTCTCTGTCCACTACTCCATAGTAACCCCAGCCACTCTACTTGGTTTTGACTCCAAGAAACATTATGCCTCACCCAGGAGAAGCTGATTACCTGTAATCTCATCACTATGACAGATTGACTGAGTTTTCGATACTCAACCCCCTCTAAACTTTGTCAGCTGCATCTTCCCTCTGATTGGAGGGCAGAGGTTAGAATATTCCTCTCAAAGCTTTTCATTGGCTCAGAACCTTCAGATAACCCTCCATTTTTTCCATTAGCAACTCTGCTTGGTTTTGACTTTGCTGAATATGTTGCATTTTCCCTCTCCCCTCCCCTCACATATACTTTTCAGCTGCCTTTTCTGTGTAGTCTTTCCCCATTAGATTGTAAGTTCCTTGAGGTCAGAGGCTGTCTTCCTTATTTGGATCCCCAGAACTTAGCATAGTGCCTAGCACATAGTAGGTGCTTCAATTGAACTCCATGCAGCTCAATTTAAGGGAAAAATTCTTTGGATTTGTCCATGATCTGTCCAGTTCCTTATCCTTTCCAGAAATCAAATGAGCTTTCTTGTGATACAGTGTGTCCTCCCTTCTTTGTGGTCTTCAAGTGGCAGCTGGATGGCCATTTTTCTGAGCTATTTAGAGATTAATCTTTTTCAGAAATGAATGCCAACTAGATGGCTTTTAAGGTCCTTTCCAAAGCTAAGATTCTGTTATTTTATAATGAAATTTTGTCTTATTCCAAGGGAGAGAATACATGGTGAAGAGTTTGGATATGACTAGATTTTTTTAAAGTTTGGCTTGGAACAAGTGAACCTCATACGTTTGAGAAATGGTGCATGTGGAGAAAAAGGTATGTTTTGTGTTGACTATAAACTAGCTAATTAATATCATGATGCTTTAGAAATAGAGCAAGTCAATATGGCATATTCATTTGCTTCCTTTTTTCCCCTCTAACATTTGCCTCTTTCATTTCCATTGACGTAAAGCTTTTGATGGATTCCCATCTGGACTCTTGTCATCTCCTCGTGGCCTGCCTGCTTTCCCTCCCACTCCCCCCTCTGCAGTTCAAAATGTGGTAACCAAGACATCCTTTCTCATTTGCCATTGTAACTCAGCTGCTTTGGTTCCCAGGGCTCTTTCACCAGCTTCTCATTGACTCTGAAATTCAGTTTGCACTCTTCCTATCTCCTAACCCAGCTTTCCCTAGCTTTGTTTATGGAATTTGGACCTCCCTCAATTGACTTTCTCCCTTCACCTTCCTGGCATTGATTCAGTGGGATAGCTCAGCCTCTTCCAATGGGCAAGGTCATAGGTTCAAGCTTTGTGTGGTTTAATTAGGATCTCTTGCTCTCTCTAATTCAAACTAGCCATCCAACCTGCATCTCTTAAGCACCTACTGTGTGTGAGGCAGGCATTATATAGTCATTGAGGTGAAATGAGGCTTTAATCCATGTCCTCAAGGAGGTGACACTATATAGGGGTGTGACACACAATCACATAAGTAGAAGACTGTTGGTATTGCTATTTGGGAGGTATGAAAACACTATGGTCTCCAAAGAACTGAAATTGAGGCAGTGAAGGTTCTAATAATTCTCCCTGCCTTGCTTCCCTCCAATCCATCCTCCAGGCTGTCAAAGTGTTTTTCCTAAAATGTAGGTCTTATGTCACCCCCTAAGCTCCAGCAGCGTCCTTTCATCTAGGATCAAATATAGTGACCTCTGTTTGGCATTTAGAGCCCTTGGCAACATAACTCCTTCCTACTTTTCTTCTTACAATCTACTCCCGTTTAGATGCTTTATGACCCAGCTACAGCATCCCAGTCCTGTTTCTTACACAAGACACTATTTCCTGACTGCTCACATTTGCACTGGCTGCCCCCCCCATACCTAGAATTCTGTTTCCTCTTACTTTTACCTCTTACTTTCCTGTCTTCGTTCAAGATCCTTCCCTCTCTTTCTCCAGCCCACCTCTTCCCCTAACCGCACCATAGTGCCTTGCCAAGGAGATGATCTTCCACTGTTGTCCAGTCATTTCAGTTGTGTCCAACTCTTGGTGACCCATTTGGGATTTTCCTGGCAAAGATACTGGAGTGGTTTGCCATTTCCTTCTCCAGCTCATTTTACAGATGAAGAAACTGAGGCAAACCGGATTAAGCAACTTGCCCAGGGTCACATGGCTAGTAAGTGTCTGAGGCCAGTTTTGAACTTATGAAGATGAGTCTTCCTGACCCCAGGTCCAGAGCTCTGTGCACGACGGCACCCCCTAGTGGCCCAGTTGCCTTCCATTACTCTGTCTTATACGTCCCTAGTTACAGCCTTTCCCATTAAAGTATGAGTTCCTTGAGCGCTGGGATGATGTTTTTTCCTTTCTTTGTTTTCTCAATACTTAAGGATTCATTTCTTCACTCAATCTACCTGGAATTGATCCAGCTCTGCCTAACGCTTTTGCCTTTTGTTTATCAGCAAGATCCGACTATCCCAGACGACGTTTGTGAATAATCCACACTTCTGTGTTTTTCTAGGAAGGGGCATTTTCTAGTCCTGGAGTCGCTGAGCTGAGAAGACTCTGAAATGCCCATGGGCACCTCCCTCTCTCCTGTCTCCAGTCAGAACCATGTACATAGCGTAGCTAGGCCTTTGATACGTAGCCTTGATGTGTTTCTGTGTTGCCAACCATAGTACTTATCATGTCATAGTGTGTGCTCTGGTTGGTTTGGTGAAAGAAACATCAGTGAGGGCTCGCACCGTATGGTTGGAAGGCAAAGCGTGCCTTTAGAGTGGGGTAGCTTTTAGAAAGCCCAGTATTGAGGTGAGATTGGACTGTATCGATGCTCAGAGCATTTAAATGACAAGAACCAGACATGTGATGGGTGAATCTATGGAAATGTAACTTGTTTGTAAAGATCTGTTTTCACGTGTGTGGATTGGAAGCTGAGCTTCTGACACCGGCTCTGCGTGACCTTGTTCAAGTCAAGCCTTGATCGATCGAGGCCTCTGTTTCTTCGTGTATAAAATGAAAGCGTTGGACTAGATCCGCTTTTAAAGTTCCTTCCCTCGGATGTTTAATGATTCTGTGCGATTCAAGATTCGTCCCCTTACCTTCCAGAGTGTCTTCCAAAGTAAATGATTATTATGTTTCTGTAAAAATTTCAATGCTCCTTCACTGAAAGCCAAGGCTTTTCTTCCTCCTTAGGGAGGTGCCTGTACTTTGTCAGTCTCTTTTTTATTGTATGATAATGTCTGACTGGCAAAGATTCGCCATTATATCCTAACTCTGCCTTGCCCTTCACCATCATGCTTCATCTTGGAAACTTTCTTTCCTCTTTAGGCACTGAGCTGTGGGCCTCTGGAAGACCTCAGTTTAAGTGCTGCTTCAGACACTTACTAGCTGTGGGGCCCTGGGCTGATCCCTTTACTCCTGCCTGCCTCAGTTTTGTTAGCTGTTAAATGGGGATAATTGTTGTGGAGATTAAGCAAGACATTGTTTGTTAAGCTCTTATCATAATACTTGATACATAGTAAGCATTTAATAAATGACTGTTTCCTTCTTCTCTCTCCCACTCTCTCTCCCTGTCTCCCTCCTCCCCGTCTCTCTCTCTCTCTGTCTCTCTCTCGCTCTGTCTTTTCCTCTCTTCTTCTCTCCTTTTCTCCTTCCTTTCCCCTCCTCTCCTTCCCTCTCTCCTTGTTGCTCTCCCTTCCTCTCTTCTTCCGTTTCTCTTTTCCTCTCTCCCTCTCTCTCTCCTCTTTTCCTTCCCTCTCCCTCCCTGCCTTTCTATCCCTTAATCTCTCTCTCCCTCTTTCCTTCTCTCTCTCCTTTCCTCTTTTCCTCTCTCACTCCTCTCTATCTCTCCCTCCCTCTCTCCCTCCTTCTTCTCTCCCTCTTTCCCTCCCTTTCTCCTTCCCTCCCTCCTTTCTTTTCCTCCCTTCTTCTCTCCCTCCCTGTCTCCTTCCTTCACTCCCTTCCTCCTCATTATCCTTTATTCACCATGAACAGGTCCAACATCCATTACTTTGGAAACTTATTAGGCAACTAGAAAGAGTCCTATGAACTAATTCCTATTAAGACGCCAATACATGCCAGAGGATTAGCTATAACTCCTATAATATATTTGCTCATTCACATTGGCCTTTATTGCTTTAACTAAAAGGAAAGGCTAATAGGAGGAATTCCAGGAATGCTGGAGGCTTGGGTGGTATGGAGATATTTTTTGAGTAGGGAGAACTTTGGCATGGTTTGTATTGCATCCCATGTGAAACAGTCTGCTCCACATCTGAGGGGTGCTGGCCCTGCATGAGATGAAATGAAAGTCAGCATTTGTAGACAGCTTCAAAGCCCTCTAAGTAGATTAATTTGTTTGATTCTAAGAGTATTTTGGGGGAGATAAATAGAATTATCCCCATTTTAAGGGAACTCAGAGAGGCCATACAATCATAGGATCATAAATTTAGAGCTGGATGGGGCCTTAGCGATCCTCTTGTTCAATGTCCTCATTTTACAGATGTGGAAACTGAGGCCCAGGAAGACATGGCTTCCATGAGGTGCCTCCCAGATCTCTTCAGCTGGAAGCAATCTCTCTCATCTTATTTCTTCACAGTGCTTTAATTTTTATTCTCTCTTGAATCCTAGTGATTGGTATACCTGGCTCATTGCCTCTACTAGACTGTAAACCCCTCAGGGACAGGCACTGTGTCATTTCATTTCTATGTGATTCAAACAGTCAGTCCATAATAGGTATTTGTGGAATTAATGAAAAATGGTTGATCTGGGACTTAAACCCGAGTTTCCTGATCCTCAGTAAGATCTCTTTCCATTGCAGCAAGCTGCCTCCCACATCCCTACTTATCTACTTCCACATTCTATTGATGGCCCAAGAAATATCAAGAGTGGTTGAGTGACCATACCTCATGCTCATGACCTGGGAAAACCAAGGAACTGTTCTCTTGTTCCATGGACATCTTTGCCCTTTCAGTTATCAGGGTTCACTCACCATCTGTTGATGGCTTCCTGACTGATCGTTATGAATGGGCAGAATGAATTAACAAATTGGTCAATTTCCCAGTAGGCAAAGTAGGGAAACCCTCAGTTATCTGGAGTCAAGAATATAAATCCTGATTTATTCAGTCCCTTTACTTCTCTCTCTCCTTCTGGTTGTCTACTTTTTGCCCACTGACTACTTATCAGGACCTTTGGAAATGGAAAAGTGACAAAAAGAAAAAAAAAGAATGCTTTTTAGCACCTTTGATAACATGGTTTGGTGATGAGGAAGACTGTACCTATTAGCAAAATTGAGTCGTTGGATAAAATTTCTTGGTTTCATTCTAGTCTATAGATTGGGGGTGGGGAACCTGTGTCCTTGAGGCCACATGTAGCCCTCTAGGTCCTCAAGTGTGGCCATTTGACTGCATCCAAACTTCGCCCAACAGATCCCCTTAATAAAAGAATTTGTTCTTTAAAACTTGGACGCATTCAAAAGACCACACTTGAGGACCTAGAAGGCCACAGGTTCCCCACTGCTGCTATAGACAATGGAGAGACTACTAGAAAATGTCTTTCCCCCATTTTTTTTACAGATTCATGTTGACGCTGATATGGTAGATTTCTAGGGATCGTAGAAGATGGGAGAGGAGAGGAAGATAAGGGAAACAAAGAGAGGGGAAGACAGAGGAGACAGGAAGAGAGGGAGATAGGGGAAGGAGGAAGATAGGGAGAGAAAGAAAAGTAGATAAATGACAGAGGGAGAGAGGATTATATGGGAGAAGAGAAGATATGGCAGAGGAAGAAAGATGTAGAGGGTGTAGGGGGGAGAGGAGGAGGAGGAGGAAGAGGAAGAGAGGGAAGAGTAAGGGGGGAGGTAAGGGAGAGAGGAAAGCAGGGCAGAGAAGGAAATAGAAGAGAGGGAAATGGGAGAGAGAAAAAGGAGAAAGGGAGGAAAGAAGAGAGGAGAGGAGAAAATAGGCATAGGAGGGAGGTGGGGAGAAGCGAGAAGATGAAAGAAAGAAGGGATGAAGAAGTTGTGGCAGAGGAAGACAGGGAGAGGAAGACAGGAAGGCAAGGGTGTGGAAGGGAAAGGAAGCTGGGGAGAATGAGAGATGGGAGAGAGAGGATAGAAGACAAGGGAAACAGGGAGAGGAGACACGAGAGGAGTTGGGCATAGAGGAAGCAGAGGAAAGGAGACAGGGCACAGAGAAGAGAGGCTTGTCACCCTGTGTGAGAGCCAGGGATTATAACTGAGTTGTATCGGATAGATTGACAAGAAGGCATCTTGCAGGGGATTAGCCGGCAGCTCAGCACGGCAAGTTGGGGAGCGCAGCTGAGCCCCAGCCAGCAGAGCTTACGTTAAATTGTTTACGCTTCCTCATTGTTTCAGAGTGAAATGATCCTCGGGTCACATGCATAACAGTTAACTCTGTTCATGGTGGGGGCACGAGCAGCAGTGAGGCTGCTAATACTAATGAGAGTTAAGCTCCACCAAGGTGCTGCACCTGCACCTGGTAAAGCTAGAGATCCACCTGATAGCAGAGGCTCCCTTCTTCCTGCTTGGGGCTGGACTGGGCTGGGTGGGGGAACAGGAGGCTTCCCATTCTCCACAATGGTGCTCAAGGGACTGCCCTGGCCCCCTTCTAGGCTGACTGAGGACTCTGACCTTGGCATCAAGCCTGATGGAGTAGCAGTCTATCCCCTCTCACTCTACCAAGAGCAAGGTCTACTTAAGAAGAATTTTTTTTTCTTAAAGTTTGAGCATAAGAAATGGAGCCCTGTGTGGGCATGTGTGTGTTTATTTGTTTGTGTGTGCCTGTGAAAGGAGACCAATTATTTATTGTGCACACTGTCCAAAGGTCAAAGCTATCTTGACACTTTTTAGAGAAACTTTGCTTGCATGGCTCCAGGAAGTTCTGGCCATCAGGGTTACCGTCTAAGAACACCATGGGCAGAAGACCAGGAGGATGAGCACATCTTGAGTTGCTGAAGGAGAAAGAGCTGTCATATAGGGGCTTCTCCGTCAGGTCTAGATTGGGCTACATGACTGCTGAAGTCCTTTCTGATCTGGATGTTCTGTGATTCTGCATGGATTATTCACAGGACAATGGGAAGAGAAAAAGCAATTATTAAGTGCCTACTATGTGCCAGGCACTGTACTTTACACATAGTATCTCATCTCAACAATGCTGTGAGGTAAATTCTATTATTATCCCTATTTTACAATGGAAGAAACTGAGGCTGAGAATGGTTAGATGACTTGTCCAAGGTCACACACCTAGAAAGTGTCTGAGGTGGGATGTATGCAGACAAGTCAAGTTTAAGGTCTGATTCACAGACAAACCAGGTCCAAGGTATGACTGAACTGCAGATAATGCCTATGCCCAAACTCTTCACTTAAACAAGTCACGAGGCCCTTTCTCCCCATGCTGGGCTTCAAGGAGCAGTCCATTACTCAATGACAGTGAAGGCATTTGGCTTCTTGGCCCCTCAGGTAGCTAAGGTAATTTGCTAATTAGCACAAAGAAGAGGCTCTTTCCAACCTGTCATACTCTCAAGTTTGGAGTACAGCCCTCAAGCTGCAGCCATCGACCTGCATTATCCATGAGGAATTGCTTTCTTTCTGAAAAGGAAGCCCAGAGTGAAAGCTCCAGGTTGTTTGGAGGAAAGTGAGTTTGGATCAAAGGGTCATAGAATTTAAAGCTGGAAAGGCACCTTGGAGGCCACTGAGTCCAGCCCCTTCATTTTACAGATGATGATACTCAGCCTCCAGAGTGGGAGTCTGACTGAGCCAAGGTTACACAGCTGGTGATGCCAGAGGAAATGACTCGAACCCTGTGGTTTCCATTGTACAACACTGCCCCTAGAAATCTTAAAGCATCGCACACACACACTTGTAGTTAATATATTATAGTATTAATATTATAGTGTTATAGTCATAATTCACGGTCATTTTCGTCCATCCTTTGGCTCTGACTGGACCAGCACCCCACCTCCTGCTCTGGGCCCCTGATTGGTAAGAGTTCTCCCTAACTAGCCTAACTCCAAGCCCAGTCCACTGCTTTCTGGACATCTTAATTCTATGAGACCTTGGGAATACTCTCTCTTTCCCTTGTGTTTTCTTCCTCTAGCTGTGCATACAGTAATAAGCCCTACCATTACTAGAAATATTTTAACCTCCCATCATCTTTACCAGCTCATTTCTGCCAAGGATGCTGAACACATTCAGTTGCACAAACACCAAAGCGCATCTTTGTTTTTAAAGCATTGTAGGTTGGGAGTCGGAAGGGACCTTAGACAGCATCTAGTTGAACTGCCTTCTTCTGCAGATTGAAACTGAGACCCAGAGAAAGTGCAAGAATTCTCCCAAAGTCGCACGTGTAGTAAGTGGCTGAGTAGCATTTGAACTCAGATCCTCTGACTCCAATATCATGCTCCTTCCATTAAATTCTCTTCCTCTACCTGCCATACAATGTGGTTTTCCAGGAATATATTGCCATGTAAGAGTGGATTTGGGAAATATTTTGTGTCTATTCATAAGCTCTGGTGGGAGTAGGGAGCCATGTGGAGTGGAGCTATGTCAACGAATTTGCTGGGTGTGTGTGATTCTTAGACAGTCCGTCTCAGAAAAGAATGGAGGGATACACAGTTTGGAAACCAGACTCTCGGAAAGCCAGCTTGCTAACCATTCTGGAGCATGATATTTCTGTCAATTGACACTGGTCTTTAGAAGTCCACTTAAAGACCATCATTAAGTGCGTGGCTAGAAGTCAGGTCAGGGGTTCCGGGAAAAGGATCATCTTTTATTATTCTCTAGCTACTCCTCCTTGCTTTTGTTAAATACTGATGACACACCCCAGATAGATAAAGACATTTTAATAACTGCTGTTTAGCAAAAAAGGGATTTTGGCACCTGCTTCATTGTTGATAGCTGAGAGCATCTGTCCCATTTTCCGTGATCATGCGGAGAGAAAGCCGGCTTCAGTTCATTTCTAAAGCAAAGTTATGACTATAATTTCCCTCAATTGCAGTCTAGTCTCATTTGATTTGTGCTCAAGGGTACTTCAATTGGATTGATTTCCACCCATTTGGAATATCTTGCTACAGCTGGAAGCCTAAAATGGAACTCTTGTCAGTGATTCTACCAGGAACAAAATAGCCAGGCTGGCCAGGGTGAACTAAAACTGCCCCTCCCCCAAGCAGCAGGAGTGGTGGTGGTGGGGAGACTGAGGGTGGGGAGGTGGGAGTCACTTGAAAAGCTATTTGGAGCAAGTAGCCACTAGGCATCAGTGATCTCCAGGTGGCCTCCAGCTTTTCATTCTGACAGTAAATAACAGGTATCACTGGAGCGAAGCCTTCTTGTTTGTGCTGAAGGAGGACCCTTATGAGTGGAACGGACTAACTAGAGCTGCTGTCCTTCTAAAAGAAATCCCCATAATTAGGTGTGTTAATTAGTCAAGATTCTGCCTTATTCTTCCCTCTTCGTCCAAGGCCACCTCCCCGCCTCAGCCCATCCTCCCTGCTACGCTCCTGTGTGAGCTTCATTTTAAAAACCTGATGTGAAGTCCATTTTGATCCATGACCATATCAGAAGAACTCCCCCACAGTTTCTAAGTCCCTCGAATCTCTGGCAAGCAAATAAAGCTATATATCAAATGAAGACAGACTTGGAACACCAGGCCCCTGGCACTGTTTGGAGAGGAAGTGGGTGACCAATCAAGCTTTCCTCCGGCAGCATCTGGTCCGTGGGGGCAGTGTCTACGTGTTAGCTCTTATTCTGTGATAGAGACAGCAGATGCTGGGATGGATTTGTATTTATGAACCTTTTGTCAGTTGTCAGGTTTATTTTCCTGTTCATCTGAAGCCATCCAGAATATTAAGGTGCTAAATGGACTTCTATTCCCTGGAATCTGCAGCAAAGGATTTGCAAAGCAGGGGGAAAAAGAATTATGCTGCATATCAGGAAATGATTGATGAAAACATACTGCTATGTAGGATATGCTTTAAAAAATGGGTTTCCAAAGGAGAATCTATCATGGGGGCAGCGTAAAGAACATACTCTATCACTTAAGTCCTAGCATATAAAATCAAGACAAGTCCAAGGTTCATTAATTTTTTTTACTCCTTTAAAAAAAAGAATGCAGGATGGAAAAACCCCCACATTTTCCCAGTGGTGCTAGGTGGTTAAAAACCCAAAATGAATGATATCCTCTGCTGCCAGCCTAACACCTGATAATCCATGACACCTAGCCTCATTGTGGGGATTGGCAGTGCTTCATCCACAGGTGGGAAAAGAGACCTCATCCCTTCCTGAGTCTCACCGAAATCCTCCCCAACTGAGAATGGGACTCTCTCTCTGGAGCCGTATTGAGATTTAAAAGGCCAGATTTGACTTGGTTTTGCTCATTTCTCAGCCTCCATTATACTTCCTGGGCATATCCAGCCATGTCACCCCGCATGCATGTTTCCCCCCTCTTTTAGATCTCCTTTATGTATTGTCTCTTCCCAGTAGAACTTAAGTTCCCTGAAGACAGGGGCTGTCTTGCTTTTTGTTTTTTTAATCCTCAGAGTTGAGCATAGCGGTCTGGCACACAGTAAGTGTTTAATAACAATTCTTTGCCTATCCATTCCTTTCTATCTGTCTCTGTCTCTCTCCTCCCTTTCTCCTTCCCTCCCTCCATTTGCTTGTCTGTCCATCCATCCATCCATGTAACTTCTTTAGGTTCCACTGGACTAGTGGGATGTTTCCTGTTTGTTTATAGGCAATGCTAAACTGAAGGAGATGACTTTAAAGGGAGGCTATGTACAGGGTCCAGATCTGTGACTTCATTAGTATAAAGAACTCCCGGATGGGAAGACTCTCTCTACCAACACTCTCTTCTCAACAACTGCTTTCTGACTTAGCCACTTAAATAATAATAATGAAAATGATGTTAACAACAGCTAGCATTTATATAGCACTTACTATGTGCCAGGCACTGTGGTAAGCCCTGCCCAGACTCAGTTTCTCCATCCGTAAAGTGGAGATATCAATAACACCAACCTTCAGGGTTGCCAGAAGGATAAAATGAGATAATCTTGGTAAAGAATTTTGCAAACCATATGGCGCCATGTAAATGCCAGTGATAATGACCATGATGGCGATGATATCCTCCAGGTAGAGGTCTTATAGGGCAGCATGAATAAGGATTGTGCCCGCTGAGGAGGCATGGATGAATTGTGGGCTCTCCCCAGTGGAGGAAGTAGCAGACCCATTGGAGACGCAATAATGGCTCCCATTTATATGGTGCTTGACAAAGGTCATTCCTCAGAACAGCTCATCAAGGTAGATGGCACAATCACTACTAAGCATCTTTTTTCTTTTGGACCAGGTATATGATTTCATTAGAGTAGCCCCTCACAACAATCCCATGAGGTAATAATAATAATAATTAATAAGAATAAGAATAGTGGTAGCTAACAGTAGCTAAGTAGCCTAGTGGATAGAGCACCAGGCCTGGAGTCAGAAGGAACTGAGTTCAAATCTGGCCTCAGACACTTACTAACTGATAAAGAAACTGAGGCAAACAGTGTCAAGTGACTTGCCCAGGGTCAAACAGCTAATTAGTGTTTGAGGTCAGAGTTAACGCAGGAAGATGAGTTTTGCTATCTCTAGGCCCCCTAGCTGCATTTATAATCTCTGTCAAGGGCAGCTGTCAGGGTAAACCCTGTTTGCCTCAGTTTCCTCATCTGTAAAATGAGCTGGAGAAAGAAATGTCAAACCACTCCAGTATCTTTGCCAGGAAAATCCCAGATGGGGTTACTAAGAATTGGATGTGACTGAAAATGACTGGACAGCAACAAATAAAACATCTACTGTGTGCCAGGCACTGTACTAAGTACTTCACAAATATTATCTCATTTGATTTGTACAACAGCCCTGGGAGGTATGTGCTCTTATGGTCTCAATTTTACAGAAAAGGAACTGAGGCCAAGAGACTTGCCCAGGGCCATACAGCTAATAAGTGTTTGAGACAGGATTCAAATTCAGGACTCGAGTCCAAGTCAAGCTCTGTGCCACCCAGCTGCCAACACCAATAAGTTGCACCCAGGTTTTCCAACTCCAACTTCAGGGCTCTTTGCATTTCACCATGCCTGGTACTTAGTAGGCGCTTTAAAAATATTTGTTGATTATTGACTGTCACCAAGTGTTGCTGATGCTATAAGGATGAGGAGCTACAAAGGATTCATTTCTGTAGCAACTGAAGCCCTGGGGGTTTTCTTTCTGAAGGAAGAGGCTGTCGCAGGGACTTTTTTTATTTTAAAGAAAGTATTCAATATTTTAAAAGTTTTTTTTCCTTCAAAATTATATCAAGGGTGTAGATTTTCCTATTTCTAGCTATTTTTCTTCTCACTCTAAAGAAAGTTTGGAAAGTTTGGAAACTCTGGGAGAGGTCTGAGGTTCATGGACTTTATAGAGTGATCAAAGGTTGAAGGAAGAGTTAGCCCAGGGTTAGAACCTTCCCTCTGACTCTCTTAGTTGGGTGACCCAGGGCAAGTCACTTAAACAATTCGGACCTTTCTTTCCTCATTTGTAAAATGAGGATATCAGTCAATTTAGTAACTTCCTCACAGGGCTGTTTGTGAAATAATATGAATTGCTTTTGCAAACTTGAAAGGGCCACATTATGTAAATAACAGCCTGGCCCATAGCAGGCACTTCCTAAATGCTTGTAATCCAGCCTTCCTTCTCTTTCCATTTGTAAAATCAAGACCTTGGAGGAGATGACCTTCAAGGTCCCTTCCAGCTCAGACACTCTGCAATTCTAAATCTAGCTAATATAAACCTCTGTGTTCTTCTGCCTCATCCCTTGCATATACCTGTTACCTAGCACCGGTTATGAGCCAAGCATTAATGTGGGGTGGGCTGGTGGTGGAAGGCTCAGGAAGTAGGCTTAGGGATGTTGATCATTATTCCGACTAAAAAACCACTTAATCTTGACAATGAATATTGGGAAGAAATTGGGCAGGATGTTTTCTCCCCGAGGTGATTCACTTTCATGGAATTCCTTGACTATAATGTGTCAGAGTTTAATTCCACACTTTAATGGATATCAAATGCTTTCTTGCTGTGGTAGGTTGACACCCTTCCATTGCCTTCTCATCCAGTAATGCCACAGACAGAGCCTTTGATGTGACCGGAGAGCATCTGAAATAATCCAACGCCTAGCCTGGGGTATGGCATGGACAAGTAGGCATTGCTATGATTGCTTGTTAATTATTAATCAATTATTAATATAATTGATTATTAAGTGATTGGCCAGCCTTATCTTTTCTCTCCTGGTGAGTGCGACTATGGTTCTTACTAACCCTTCATCTCTCACCCAATGAACATTAACCTTTGCTGAACTGCAGAGTTCAATATGTTCATGTTGGTAGTAAGTATGGAGGGCACAATTTGAATTTGCTTCATCTTCACGCACCCATTTGGACCTTTGTGGGTCTATACATCACCAACTTTCTACTGGATACCTCCTCTTGGATGTACTATTGGCATCTCAAACTCCAGATTTCCAAAATGGAACTCATCTTTCTCCTTGCTAAATCTATTCTTCCCCCAAATTTCCCCATTTTGATAGAAGATACCACCCTCTTTTCAGCCACAGGTCTACAGGCTAGGAGACATCCTTGACTCTTCACTCCCTCACTTCTGCCTGCCACCCCTCATCCAATTGATAAGTCTTGCCAGTTTTATTTCTATAGTTTATCTTGTATCTCTCACCCAGAAGCCACAGTTCAGTCTCTTGTTATACATCAGTGAGGCTGCTGTAATAGCCTTTAATTAGCTTCCCTGTTTCTGATCTGTCATTCTCTAATCTACCCTCCACGTAGCTACAAAAATCTTCCTAAAGCACAGATCTGGCCATCCAGAAGTCTTCAGGGGTTCCCCATTGCCTATGAGAACACAGTCTGGCTCCCGCTAACTTTTCCAGATTTATTTCATACTAGTCCCCTTCATAAACTCTACATTTCAGTCAAAGTGGACTACCACTGGTTTCTTAAATTTGATACTCTGTTGTCCACATAAGTACATTTGCAGAAATCATTCCTCATATCTTCCCTTCTTATCTCTAACTCTCAGCATCCTTGTCTTCCTTCAAGACTCTACTCAGGTCTCCTCTTCTTCATAAAGGCTTCCTTAATGTCCCTGGTTGGTAGCATTGTCTCCACATTCCATTTCCGGGCATTATGGCTATCTGGGTAAACGCTATAGCCTCCTCAGTAGAATGCAAACTTCTTGTCTTTGTCTTCCCAATATCCAGCATGGGGCCTGGCACACAGAAGGAGCTTTATAACTATCTACTGACTTGAATTGAACATAAAAATATCAGTCCTACCCTCATGCATCCATGGCCATTTCTTCTTTCTTGTGATTGACACTAACAGCAGGATCTGAGAAGAAGTAAGCAATATTTTTTCGTGACTCGTTCCCCGAAATGCTTAGTGTTGAATGGACTAGGTCAAGTGTCCAGGCTCTTGTTATTTCTACCTTAAAAATAAATTAAATGTTCTTTTCTTTCCCTCACTCGATGGCCTTTGCAAGATGATTAATTTCTGTTCTTTTTCCTGATTGATGTGACAGGTTTAGATTTGTGCAATGTGGTAATTTCAGGGAATGGTGACTTCCTAAATTAATTTCTAAGCCATTATGAGGTTGGATTTCCCAAAATGCAGCTCTTCTCTGGTTGTATTCATTGGGGAATCGCTTCCCTTTGTACTTTGCCAGTGGCATTTTATTTGAAGGGCAGGATTACTGATGTTGGTGGAATCTTCACAAAACCTAAATCAGGGTAACATTATATAAGACCATAGGATGCCAGATTTAGATCTGGAAAGAACCTCAGAGGGGATCTAGTTCAGCCTCCTAATTTGACAGATGGGAGAGCCTAGCCCAGAGAGATGAAATGATTTGCTCAGTGTCATTCAGGTAGTAAACCCAAGAGGCAGAATTTGAACCCAGGGTCTCCAACTCCAGACCAGGCACTTTTCCCAGTACTCCAAACAAAGTGCTCTAAGACAGTTTGAAGGCAGTGGGAACACTTTTAGCCATTCCCTTGCTCAAGAAGCTTCAATAGCTACCTATTTCTTCTAGAATAAAATATGAACTGTTCAGTTTGGAACTTAAAACCATTCATAGTCTAGCTGTAATCGGTCTTTGCAGACTAATTTCATTTTACTTCCCTTTACATTCTAGCCCAACTGGCCCACTTTATGTTCTTCACATATTTCTATCTCCCACTTCTATGTCTTTGCAAAGGCTGTCCCCTGTGCCTGGAAAGCCCTCCCTCCTCACATTGGTCTTTTGGAATTCCTTCAAGGCTTTCCTTCTCCCCTCCTTCCCCCCCAGTTTTGAATTCATTTTCCCCATATCAATTACTTAGTTTTTTAAAAAAATTATTTATCTGTGTACATATTTTATCACCAATAGAATGCAAACTTCTCAATGAAAAGGACTAATTAGTTTCATTTCAATTCAACGTAGTAAGTATTTATTAAGTGCCTACTATGTGGCAGGCACTGTTCCAAGTTCTAGGGGTAACAAAGATAAAAATAAAAACAGTGGGTGATTGTCCTCAAGGAGCTTACATTCTAGCACAGTGCCTGGAACATTCTAAAGGCTTAACAAGTACTTGCATTGAGTAGAATTTAGTTGAATACCCATCTTTCAAGGTTTGTCTAATTAGCCAATAGAATATTTAGTTCTTATAGAATGAACCCCATCAATATTTCCCAGGACATCACTCAGGACAGCTGTAGTAGGAATTCCTTTTTGGGAATGGGTTTGACTGCATGGTGGTAATCAGTAAAAACTACACCCGAGGCACGTTTGGCTTGTGCGGTGCAGAGGACATCTGGAATTTGAGCTCAGGTTCTCCAACCTGTGATCTAGCAGTCTTCCCACTATGGCAGATCTACATCTATGAAGGGAGAAGAGGTACTGACTCAAAGTTCTAATCCCTCCGCCATCATCCCTGACCTTGCTGCCACCAAGAGAGCATGCATTAGTGTAATTTCATGGCATGCTTCCCAATGGACTTCCACCATGTCCTTTCTGCAAAAATAACATTCTCTACTTTGCATTGAAAAAGTTGATATTCTTTATAAAGTTCTCTAAATTCCCACAAGGGAGCTGACAGATCACAGACAAAAAAATCTATTACTGTGTCACTTATAGAAATGTTAATGAAGAATTTGAAGGACAGCATGATTATAGGGTGGTTGAGTAATGCTGTGGTTAAAGTTGTCTCAGCACTTTAATTATTAACTTCTTATTTCATCTTTTCTACTTTTCCCCATTCAATTGAAATCTCTCCCCCTCCATCCCACCTCCCCCTCAAGATTAATTAGGTTGACATTGTCTGGTGAAGGCCCTTCCTTTGTTTGTTGAAAACTGAGTTGATGAAAACTTGTCTGATAGCTTTTCCTCATAGATAATAGTCCATCTCTGGCCTCCAAGTCTTTGCCCAGGAGGTCTCCTGGGTCTGGAAGACATTTGTTCCTCACCTCTATCTTTTGGAATCCTTGGTTTTCTTCAATGCCCAGCTCATGTGCTGCATCTTCCTTGAGGCCTTTCTTTATCCTCTCCTTTGTAAGCCATTTTCAACCTCTTGAAATTATGCTATGTTATATTTGTATATACTTATATTTACTTTTCTTTGTATATGTTATGTTGGATCCCCTCCAGAGAATTTGAGTTCTCTGAGGACAAGGACTGTTTTTGTCCTTGTATTGCCAGTACTTAGAATAGAATCTTGTATAGAGTAGGTTCTTAATAAATGCTTTTTATATTACATCAAAAGTGAATTGAATGATGAGTATCAAACTACTCAGTTAAAGGTGGGGAGAATTTTTGCAACTGCACTCATCTGATCTTTCTTCTCTCATTTCATCTCTATCTCCATTTCTTCCTCTCCAATCTCCTAGTTCCTTTCTTTCCCATCTCCAACCAATACATTACTCAGATTCCTTATTCAAGTCTGCAGACATTGTAGTCCACTAACTACTACTGGGTCTTGAGGGGAGAGGAAACTGGGACACTATTCCTAGTCTTTTCTCCACTATAGGGTCCCTTTCAGCTCTGGACCCATGCATATAGTCTAGGCTCAGTTCTGAGAGAAGCGTGACTTCTAATGGCATGATTTAGGCTTCCTTTTGTTATACTCTTCAGCTCGATATATCAGTACTACAGCCCCTGGGGAAAATTACTTATAACTTAGGTCTATTTCATGTCTAGGGGCTCCCAAAAAGGAAGAGGATAGAAAGGCACTCAGTGTACAACATGAATCAAGTATGGGACAGGTATTTATATCTTACACACAAAAGTAATAACAAAAGATACAAAGTGTAGTGATAGAGATACAGAGTATCTCAATGATTTACAGCTACTATTATAATCCATCGGGAGGCTGATATTTAAGCTCTATCAGAATGATGGGCCAGCTGATTAGGAATTTTCCATTTCACCTCAGCTTTGCTCTGTCTCCCTCAAAGTTGTTATCTTTTGGCAAGCCAGTCAGGGATCTGAGTTCATTCTCCTGCCAGTGATCTCCAAAAGTGCTGAGGTAATTGGGAGTCTTCTACTCTTGCCACCAAACAGCTCTGACCTAATGGACCCAGAACCTCTTGAACTTACAAGGTCACCTCCAAGCGTGGACATGTCTATCTCAGGAAAACGAAATACAAAAGAGGCGGCTCAAGGCCCGTCTCAGGCTCTCTTAGGCAGGACGTGGGCTTTATTTGCCTTGTATGAATACATGGGCAAGCTGGGGGCAAGCTGGCCCTCCCCTGTCCCTCATTGGAAGTGACTGGAAATAACCCTGCTATTATCCACAGGGAGAAGGTAAGCAAGAGCTAAAGTGGGGTCACTCCCTTTTAAATATCCATGGCATCATCAGTTCTTCCTACCTGGTGGCCAATGAGGGGCTTGTCTCATCATGCCAAAGCACCCAGCCTCCTTTAAGTGCTGAGTCATGTATGGCCAGATGCAGCTGGTGGCTCCTTGTCACCCCTGTGGTCAGTTGCACATACTCAGTCCTCTGGAAGCAAGACTAGCTTTGTGCATTCCCAACAATCCCAGTTATAAAGGTGATGTGGCCCCATGGAAGAAGCCCTGACTTTAGAGACAGAGGACTGATTAGGATAGGATGTCACCTCTGCTACTTTCCTACTTGTCGGTCTTGGGCAAATGACTTAACCTTTTTAGGCCTTAATTTCCTCATCCCCAAAATGGGTGGGTTGGATTATTTGGCCTTTGAAGTCCCTTGCACTTTGAAATTCATAGTCTTATAAGCCTTTATGGGTTAGACTGAAGTGAGGAATACTCCCCTCCCTCACCCTCCATATACAGTTATCCCTTCCACATCTTGGGGGTTAGGGGCACAGTGACTCCCACGATCTGGAAAATCCACACAAAACTTTTTGGCCCTTTCTTTGTACCAGAGAAGGTTTGAATTTTTTCTTTTTCTTTTATAGGGTGTTTATAGTACCTTATTGTAAAATTTGGGTCAGGTATTTGATCATAGTCTCTGTGGCCTGCTGGCTTATGAGTGCAGTCTGTGGCTTCAGCAAAACTCCCCCCAAGTTCCCATTTAATTTCTTATGCTGACCTCAGCAAAACTGAGATGGTGGAAGTCACGATGAGGAAGGGTTAACTGTATTGAATATAAACCCTGGTGTGAATTTATGGGAAGATTTGGGCAGGAGCCATATAAGCTGGGCAGGCTTTGCTGGGTTGTGATCAGAATCATTGGAAGGATGGTCCCACCAATGGGATCACAGATCCTATGGGCAGGATCCTATCTACAATGCTATAGTACAGTGGTTAAAGAGAATACAACCTCCAGCCATAACAATGGGGTGGGGATGGGGAAGGAGTGAACAGTGGGGAGGTTCCCCTTCAAGAGTCAATGAGGACAGGGCCTGAATGAAGGGTACTTAGGGTCTCCTTGCAGGCAGAAATCCTCAGGGTTAATGGACTCTGATGCCACTATACCTGGATCCCTCCCTTGTCATTAATCTTGAGCTTCTCCTGGATTGCAATTCCATTCTCCAGATCTGCTCCTTTGCCTTTTTGTCTTGGGACCTTGTTTTCATCTTGCCATCTTTAGGACACCTTCCAGGAGGAGCTTTGGGTGGCTCTTTGCTGCCTTCTGATCACTTCTCCAGATCTCTGTTAACCATGTTTATCATGCCTCCCCTCCATACCCCGGCCGTCTAGAAGGGCTAATGCAAGTTTCTTTTGGTTGTAATAAAGCCTCTTCTTCCAGCTGCTATACTTTGCCAGTTGGAACCAGATCCTATGGCCCCATTTTTGAACATGTGGAGCAGGAATACAGAATAACAGATTTGGAAGAGTCTCATAGGTCACCTTGTCAAACTTAAATTTGGACAGGAATCCCCTACTAAGGGGAAGCTGGGTGGCGCGGTGAGTAGAGCACTGGCCCTGGAGTCAGGAGGACCTGAGTTCAAATATAGCCTCAGACACTTGACAGAGTTACTAGCTGTGTGACCTTGGGCGAGTCACTTAACCCCAATTGCCCTGCCTTCCCCCCACCCCCGCAAAAAGAATCCCCCACTAAAACACACCCAGTAAGTGCTCACTGAACCTTCCCTTAAAGGGATCTGCTGATGTCACTTCCCGTGGCCACTCCTTCCCCTTTTGGACAGCTCTAAACGTTAGGAATTTCCCTCCTTATTTTGACCCTAAACCTGCAACTTCCCGTAGTTTCTAACCTCTTAAGACCAAGCATAACAGACCTGATCCCTCTTCTATAGGACAGATCTTCCAGCACTCGAAGATGTCAGCCAGGATTGTTTTTGGTCTTGTTTCCAAGTTGGACATTTCTAGTGTCTGCAGTAAGTCCCTGGGAGGCATGTGCTCTTTGTGAGTAGACTGTTTCATTCTTTGTACTTGTAACCCCAGTGCTAGGGTTACACTGTGCTAGGCAGCATAGAGCCTACAATACAGTAGTCCTTAATAGGTACTTATTGATTGATTGGTCTTGAGCACTCCCTGTCCTGAATGCCCTTCTCTGTATGCTCTCCAGCTAATCATTATCTATAATGGAACACAATCCTCCATAATGGTCTGCTCAGAGCATCTATAATCTCTGTGCTGCTGGACTATAGGTCTCTCTTGATGTACTTTAATTTTTAATTTTTGGAGGCAATAGGGGTTAAGTGACTTCACCAGGATCACAGAGCTAGTAAATGTCTGAGGCTGGTTTGAACTCAGTTTCTCCTGACTGCAGGGCTGGTGCTCTGTCCATTGCGTCACCTAGGTGCCTCTCTTAGTGTACTTTAAAATCACATTGGCTACTAGGGGTGCCATAGAATGTAGATAACTCCTAATGAACTTTGAGTCTACTAAAACACCTGCATCTTTTTCATGGCAGTTTTTGTCTAGCCATGTATCCTCCACTGATAAAGTTGATTTTTTGAACCCCAGATTATGACTTTACATTTATCTCTTTTAAATTTCATCTTCTCTGATTTGGCCCAGCATTATGGCTTTCAAGTTCTTTTTGGATCTTCCTTAGTTCTCTTCAGTTCCCAGCTCAGGGAGCAGCTCCTCCATGATGCCTTTCCTGAATTCCCTAGTTGTTAATGATCTCTCTCCCTTATTTATTTGTTTGTGTATAGGTTGGATATTCCCAGGAGAGTGTAAACTCCTTGAGAGCAGGGACTTTGTTTTTTGTCTTTGTCTTTCTGGAACCTAGCATGGTTTCCTGTGCATAGTAGGTGCTTGGTAAATATTTAATTGAGTCAATCCTATGTTTGCTGTCCCTGTATTTGTGGCATCTGCCAATGAAAGTCCTTGATAAAAACATTCAATCGCCCTAATCCCTGGGGCACGCCACTAAAGTCTTTCTTCCAGCTTGCTAATCTCATTGGCAGAGAAAACAAGCAAGACAAAAGCTAAGTAGTTTTTTCTTCTCCCCATCATCCAATACCCTCACCCTACTCATCTCATCTGATGGTCTGTTCCTTTCTATGATTATTCCCTTTATGCCAAGCTAACTAGGAGCTGGATGGAGCAATGGCTGGACTGCTGGACTTAGTCAGGAAGACCTGACTTTGAATCTTGCCTCAGACACATACTGGCTGTGTGACCCTGGGCAAGTCACTCTCTCTCATCCCCATCTCTAAAATGGGGACAATAACAGTACCTACCCTTCAAGGTTATTGTATCAATAAATAATCAATAAAGTGCCTTCCAAACCTTAGAGTGCTATATAAATGTTAACACTTATTATTGTTTGCTAAAAATGAGCTCTTTTTGTTGTCTTTAGCCTTCTTCACCAGTCTTGGCTCACTGTGGGCATCAGTATGCCTGACTCCGTCCTTGCAAGGCTGAGCTCTGCTTTTGTATTCATTCCCCCTTACTTGCTATTGCTTCCATATTTTATATGCCTTTAAAAAAATTCACGTGGTCTGATGAGTTCCCTGTGCAGCCACAATAAGCTCTTTGGACAGCTCTTCCCTTTCTTCCTCATTGGAATTATTTGCTTGTTTCTTTAGAATTTCATTCTTGAAAGCTCCCATTCTTCTTGGACTGACTTCTGTAGAACTTTAGTTTCTGCTAGTCTATTTATTTCTTCCCTGAGCCCTTTGAAATCTTCTCTGAGAATCAAGAGTGTTAGTGCTTAGGGGTCAAGATGATGAGAGCTGCTGATGGGGAAAAGATAGAGCTGTTCAGCTTTTCTTCTTCCATTCCATTTTCTCTGCCAATAAGATTGGTCTTTGGACTGGAAAAGACAGGAAAAAATGAAGGACATAAAACCTAGGATAAGTAAGGAAGTAGAAAGAAAACACTCAGATGCTTTTAATGAGTGCAAGTCACCTGACCCAGATGAACTACTTCGGAGAATACTGAAAGAACTGACTGATATGACTACAGAGAAAAGTTTGAAAGATCTTGAAGGATGGGAGCATAACCACAGGATTGAAGGATGACTGCAAAGGGGAAGAGAATGGAGACTGCAATCCATAGGCCAGTGAGCTTGACTCCAATTCATGGCAAAATTATAGAAGTCAGTTGACAAATACTTATTGAGTACCTACTGTGTGTCAGGTACTGCCTAAGCACTGGAGATACTAAGAAAGGCTAAAAAGACAGTTCCTGCTCATTAATAGGATGGTTAACACCTAATAAAAAGGAATGGTGATTAAAAAGAGCCAGTATGGCCTTATTAAGGATAGAGCATTCCAGAATGAGCTCACACTTTATAAAGAGTTCACTGCCTGTTAACATCTTGTTCACACATTAATGCCTATCATCTGTGATTATATCATTTATGCTTCTTTGTTACTAGATTGGTGCATCAGGGGAATAGTCCCTGTCTCTTCTTTTTATCTATACATATCTGTGTATATGTGCTCATCTGTATCTATGTATCATTTATCTATCTATCTATCTATCTATCTATCTATCTATCTATCTATCTATCTATCTACCTATCTATCTGTCTGTCTATCTACCATATTTCCCTACATATAAGACGCACCTTAATTTTGGGGCCCAAAATTTGAAAAAAAATGTATTACATAAAGTTATTGAACTCAAGTTTTATTCATCAGCTCATAGCTTTCAGGCATCTTTTGGGCAAGTCTGGTGCATGTGCGCATGCTTAGTCCATTCCGTTTCATGAACCTGAAGCACCAATTGTGTCCTCCTTTGAAATCAGTAAATTCTTTTACATCAGCAGTTCTTCTTGCCTCATGCTGAACCATCTTTGTGGACACAGGAATTCCAACTGCCCTTTGCTCTTCAATCCATATCTTCAATTCCCTCTCTAAATCAGGCAATTTTGCTGACTTGCCTCTCACGGTGTTTTCAGTAGGGTTTCTTCTTCCTGTAGCCAGTCTCGGATTGTTTTCTCAGTTGGAAGACGACCAAACTTACGTTCAGCAGCATGATTTCCATTCACTTTTGCAAACTGGATCACTTTTGATTTGAATTCAGCACTGTATGAAAATCTTTTCTGAGCCATTGCTGGGCAGAACGTGGCAAAACATAACCTAATATACTGGTAACAAATGCGAAACAATGAGCGCAAAGACAACAAGTGCAAAAAAGCAGGAAATGCAAGTAAAAAAATCTACAACCACTGTATAAGACATACCGTTTTTAGACTCCAAATTTTTCAAAAAAGGATGTGTCTTATACATGGGGAAATGCAGTATCTATCTATCCATCTATCCATCTATCCATCTACCCACCCACCCACCCATCCATCCATCTATCATCTATCTATCCATCTATGTATCCATCTATCAATCGTCTTCCCATGCATCCATGTATCCACCCATGTATCCATACATTCATCCATGCATCCATCCATCCATCTATCAATCAATCTATGCATCTATCTGACCTAGACTTTAGCAAGGTGTTAAATAAAGTTTTCATTCTCATAGAAAAGTGATGAAATATTAACTAAGAGACAGTAAATTTGGGTGAATTCAACATTGGTTGCGTGGCTGAATGCAAAGAATAGTCATTAAAGGTTCAATGATGATTTAGAAAAATGTCCTCGGCGTCCACCAGGATCTGTGTATGACCTTGTACCATGTAACATTTTTATCAGTTACTTTGATAAAGGCACAGAAGGCATGTTTATCCAATTTCCTGATAATACAAAGCTGAGAGAGCTCGCTAACACACTAGATGATTGAGTAAGAATTCAAAAAATATTGTGATGGGCCAGAACATTGGGCTGAATCTAATGAGATAAAATTTCATAGGGACAAGTGTAAAGTCTTGCACTTGGGTTCAAAAAATCAACTTCAAAAGTATGAAGCAGAAGACACAAGAGTAGAGAACACCATTTGTGTAAACCAGGAAAAAAAGGTCTGGAGCTTTTGGTGGCTTGTGAGTTCAGAATGAGGTGATATTGTGAGATGACATCTAAAGAAGTGAATATAATCTTAAGCTGAATTAAGAGAGGAGCAGTGTCCAGAATGAGGGTGGGGATTGTATTGCTCTGGTCAGATGACATTTACAGCATTGTGTATCCTTCTAGCCTCCACATTTTGGGAAGGACATTGATCCCTGGAGAGTGTCCAGAAAGAAACAGCCAAGGGGGGAAGCGCCTGGGATCATTCCACATGAGGCATGATATTGAAGAGAACTGGGGATATTTAGCCTGGAGAAGAAAAAAATTAGGAGGGAGGGGAAGGCAATACTCTCTTCAAGCATTTGAATTACTACCATGAGGAGGAGGGATAAGGCTTTATGGGTGGCTACAGAGTAGAGGATGAAAAGGTGCAGATTTAGGCAGCTTTATGTAGTTGTAATCAGCATGGGTACACTTACCACATCCTACTTCATTTATTTCACCTACACATTTCCATGTACTTACATAGTCCACAAAAAGAGTGTTTTTTATTGCCAGATAGCATTTCGTTGTGTGACATTGTTTGCTTTGCTATTCTCCTCTTGTGGCTCATCTGAGTGGCTTCTCATTTACTTATTTTTTTCCCATCATAAACATTACTATTATGATCACCTTTGTACAAATTACCTTCCCCTCTTCTGTTTGTGCTATTTTATTGGACCATTTTCCCCCAAGTAGAATCCACGGATTCATGGAATCACAGAATCTTAGTGTCAGAAGGTCTGTCTACAACATTCCTAAAAAATGGTTCTCTAGTCCTGTGATCGTAGGAGTATAGTTTTAGGGCTGAGAGAGATCTCTGTCCAACCCTTCCATTATACAGATGAGAAAATGGAAGCCCTGATATTTTAAATTATTTACCCAAAATTTCCCAGATAAATAGTATGGTCAGGCTTCAAACCCAGGGCTTTTGACTCTGAATCCAGTTTCCTCCCCCAAAGCACATTATTGGGTCAGAGTGTATAAACACTTTTGTTACTCTTGTATTATATGGTATACCTCACTCTTCATTCTCGCTGACACTACTGCTGCACATTGTAGGTAAATAGTCCTGGTCATTTATTAACTCAGTTCGTTTGTTCAGTATTTATGGAGGATGTTGACTTTTGTTCACTGAACTTGGGTGGTGAATTTGTGGAGGGCAGGAAGATAAAACATCTCAGTCTGGAGACAACTAGGAAGATGAGGATTTCCAGTGTGGAGGAGAATGAAAATGACCAGAGTCTGAAGAACAAGTGTGCCAATATCATGGTCTGGGATCATGGTGGAGCTGGTAGCATTTGACTTGGACGGTACTATGGCCCGTGAAAGTATCAGAGCCAATCTCCACTGGGATGAATTTTGCTTCTCTTTTGGGTAGGTGGTGGGGGCTAGCATGTAGTGGAAAATATAAAGAGGAAGAACAACACCTGCTGTTGGAAGTTAATTTGACTGTCCACAATTGGTAGATTTTTGGCAGGTTCAGTTGCTTGTAGGAAGAATTCCAGACTCAGAGAAAACTCTGGAATTTAAAGAAGGTATGGCTACATTTTGTTTGTGTGTGCGATTTCTGGGAGACTTCTCTTACAATATGCGGACTTGTATGAAGATGGAATCCAGAACTGAAGCCTAGCTCAGGAACACAGGACCAGATGAGCTAGCAGACACTGAATTCTATTTCTGCTTCTCTTTCTGTGTTGATGAAGCAATGGAGCATAAAGGTTGGCTCAGAGTAAAAGAAATGTTTGGGGCTGATAAGGACCTCATACTTGCTCAGGAAGCAAGGGCAGGACACCAATCAATGTCTGACAACATCAAACTTGTTTGACCTTGTATCAAGGTGAAACATTTCCCTGGGCCTCTGTAGCTCTGCCAATGGGAATGGAGTATAGGCTTTTTGGACCAGAAAGTCAACTATGACCTTCTTCATGGCAGCTTCAGGAATGAGGAAGTATCTCTGAAAAAATGGCTGCCTGTTGCAATTCAGTATGCCAAGCTTGAGTCCTTGCAGCTGAAACGCTGCCACTTTCAAGGACATATTCTTCTCTCGGATGATTGCATGCAGACAGCAGAGAAAGTGAGAGGCCTAGGGCCTGGCTGATGGCTGAGAGGACACAAATGAAGCCCTTGTCATTTTAGGATTGATGCAGGGAAAGGACTCACGTGGTCTGTTAGGCAAGGAAGTCAGGATCGGGTCAGGGCTATGTTGGGCACCAGGCCAGACTACTGGTTGTGAGCAGTGAGGACGCTCCTCTATCCACTGGCCCGGTGCATGCTCCATAATCATTCCGTACCTTTCAATTTAGGGAAATGTCTTGAAGAGTCCAGTATAACCTGGTCACAACTGGCATCGGCCCTGGGCAGCAAGTATATCCCTGGTTCTGCTGTCCAGGGAAATGAATACATAAACAGCACGGGGGGTGTGGGCATGTTGACAAGGCTAACCTCTGCCATGTGGGCTTTTGGATTTCATTAGGAATTTCAGACAGCTCTCTGGCTCTGCTGGAGGAGGCAGGGAATGTGTGATAGATGTGCGTGGATAGAGGCATTGGTGATATACATTTTGTTGGGGTTTACATGTGGCTTTATTGAGGCTGATGCCGACAGCTTGTTGAAGCATTATCATTTGTCATTCTTGTTCTGGAGGTGCGTGAAAGGTAGCATTTCAGTGTCTGAGAGAGAGCGTCCTCACCTTTCCACTGAGAGGCGGGAGGGAAGATTTGGTGGCAGGAGGGGAACGGGAATTGAGTAGGCTTTCTGTCTCAGAGTAATGGTGAAGCTGTCAAAAGGTGGATGTGCGTGTATGAGTGAACATGCACGCATGTGTGTGTGTGTGTGTGTGCACATGCATGTGTGTGCGCACTTTGTGTGTGTGTGTATGTGTGTGTGTGTGTGTGTGTGTGTGTGTGTGCATGCGAGGGTGCGCCCTGCTTAAAGATATCACAAAATCTGAATTACACAGCTAGGTCTCTATTAGTGCAAATAATGAATCCCATGGAGAAGTCATATTTTTTGAATGGTGATATTTGAAGTTATAATTATATGTAAAATATGTCAATTGATTCTGGCCCAGTGGAAATATGCAACAAAAATTCAAAGAATGTTCCACTTTACCAAATTCATTATTTCACTAATGGAGATTTGGCAGTGAAACTTAAAAAAAATGCTGGTTGGGATTTTCAGCTCCATCTTGATGACCTTCTTCCTGAAAGGACTCATTTGAATATCAACTTTAGAGCGATACCCTAGTGCGTCTGGGTGCTTTTATTTATAGATCAATTAATATTTTTGCCCTCATCTGTAAAACATGAGGGCTAGATGCAATCTAAGGACCCTTCCAGCTCTAAATCGATGTTCCTGTGTTCCAGAACAGGATTAGATACTGGCGAAATAAAAATGGAAAACAGCCTGCTTTTGTGTAACTTCATTTTTGTCATGTATAAAAAGAGGGGCTTGGGCCCAATAATCTTGAAGGTACTTTCCCACTCTAAAGCTCTGATCCTCTGGTTATTTAAGAGAGGGTCGATTAGATGACTTCCGTAACCTCTGCCCCAGTACACCAAACTCTGGATCTTCATAGATTGTACCCAATTTGGGGGGCAATACAATGAACTGTATCTTTCTTTGGCTCATATTGTCCCTATGCAGAATTGTTTCTGGCGAATTTCAGCATATAGTCTATAAAGATGTGGATAAAAGGGTCCACAGATCCCTCAAATGTACTCAAGATAACGATAAATTTATCAAGTACAGGAGACCTTTTGTTTTGTCTCACAGGAAACACAGAAATCAGATAAAGATGGATGGTAGCCAACAAACAGCTGGGCAGTGAGGTAGCCAGCAGAGAAAGCACCAACCCTGGAGTCAGGAGGACTTGAATTTGAATCTGACTTCAGACATTTACTAGCTGTGTGACCCTGGGCAATTCACTTAACTCTGTTTGCCTCAGTTCCTCATCTATAAAATGAACTGGAGAAGGAAATGACAAATCACTGCAGTATCTCCACCATGAAAACCCCAAATGGGGTCACAGAGAGTTGGACATGACTGAAAATGACCGAACAACAAGTAAATCCTGTAAGCAAGTGGTACAATTGTTCTCCCTCTCTAGGGAGTTTTACTTTTCCCCAGGGTTCTACAGCCTTCCAGACTCATAGAACCATCTTGTGTCTGGAATTACCTTAGAAGGAAAACCCACTTGTGGTTGCTAGGAAGGCAACCCATTTAACCCAGATTTTCTTATTACTTATGACAATAGGCAAATTCAAGATCTTTTGCTTCCCCATTTTGTGATGTAGACTCCTTTGCTCCCTCCAGCTTCAGGGGCCATGGATGTTGTCCTTTTCTCTCTCGGAAGCATGCTGATCAGGAAATTGTACTCTCTGGATAGAAGGACGGATCTCAGAATTTTTGTATTTGGGTTTACTGGCCAATATAGGCCCTGAGGCTGATGTGGCCCAGGAAACTCCCCCATCTCTGACTAGAAGGTCAAATTCTAATCTGCTGCATTGGAAATCCTTCATCCTCTAGTTAGAATGCTGGGTTCATTGATCAGTAACTCCTCTCTTGGGCTATGTGAATGACAGTGGGTCTTTCTTAACATGTGAATCTTCCAATCATTAACAGGTCTTGGTGGTATGATGGTGGGGAGAGAGGATATTCCCATCTCTCTCCTACCTACTTTTCTCCAGAAGAAAAATAGAAGGGGAAAATTGAAAAAGAGAAAAAGATAGAAATCTTCAATAAAGACTCACTTTGATAGGATTTATGAAATATGGCTTCACTCATAATAGTCCATCTTCCCATGTATTCATCTTGGAAGCAGTCCCCACCATTGAAAAACCATCACCCAGGAACTGTCAAAAGGAGACTCCAAACCAATTCATTCATCATGTGGGCAGATATCCTCAGTAACACCTAATGGGAGATGTCTTCTTTTATCTATTTTTCAACAAGATAGCAATGGGCACATCTATATTTTACATATGTTTTGGAGACAAATCCTTTAGGGTCTTTACATTCATCAAGTTGATTAGAAGAACTCTTGTTCAAGTGCTTATGCACTGAATCAATTAATGGAGAGAAAATATGCCTAGAATTATAAGGAGGGCAATGTAGAAAGGATTGAGGAGTTTTGGGTTTGAATCCTGACTCTAGTATCTACTGCCCATGTGACTTAGGGAAATTAAATTCAACTTTGAGCCTCATTTAATCTATTTGAGCTACATTCACAAAAATGGGGGATAAGAATACCTCTTAACTACTTATGGTGGTAATGTGAAGATCAAATAATCAATAAATCAGCAAGCATTTATTAAATACCTATTATGTCTATGCAAGGCTCTGTACTAACAGCTGGGGAGAAAATGACAAAAATGAAACATTTTCTCCCCTCAAGGAGCTTACTTTCTATCAGGTGAGAAAGCATGTACAAATATAAATATATAAAAATGTGTATGGAGTAAGTACGAGGTCATTTAAATGTGAAACACTAGAAACTTGGAGTGGGGGGGCAGGAGAGACCTCTTGTGGAAGGTGGTGTTTAAGCTGAGTTTTGAAGGAAGGATTCTAAGAGGTAGAAGGGAGAAGGGAGAAGGGAGAGGCTTTTCAAAACCATGGAGGTAGGAGATGGAGTGTCTTATCTGAGCAACAGCCAGGAGGGCAGTTTGGCTGCATCATAGAGTAAGTGAAGGGGAATAAAATATAATTAGTCTGGAAAAGAAAGTTGATATCATATATGGAAAGCGAATTGTAAACCTTAACCTTCAATACTTCTGGGGTTTTATGAATCAATCAAGAAGCATTTATTAAGCACTTACCATGTTCCAGGCACTGTGATAAGTGCTGGGGGTCAAAGGAAGTCAAAAACACCATCCTTAATCTTGTAATTTTATTGGTGTGGGCATTCCCTCCATGGACAGAGATTATGACTCTTCTATAAAAGTGGACATAAATCAAGGTCTTCAAAACTGACAAAGCACTTCATATATGTTATCTCATTTGAACCTCTTGAGAAATTTAAAATGAAGGGGTTGGATCTGATTGCCTCTAAGGTCCTTTCCAGCTCTAAATCTATGTTCTTGTGGTCCTATGAGATGATAACTCCATAAAGTGGGTGAAGTGGGCATCATCACTCCCATTTTACAGGCGAATAGAATGATGTTCAAAATGGAAATGCCTTATTTGTGGTCACACAGTCAGATAATGTCAGAGGAAGATTTGAACCTAGCGCTCTAGCCACCGTGTGATACTGCCTTTATGATTTAAGCAGCATTTTCTTTGGAAAATTCGCTATAACCCCCCAAATCCACCATCCCATGGTTGACCTTGTGATGAGCCTTGCCACATTTAGCTAGACTGGTCTTCAGGTGGAAGACACACAGGAAGCCTTTCTGGATCAGTGGCATGTACCAGTGCTCGTGCACTGAATCCTTTGAGGATTTCCTGGCTGCCTCCACACCACACTGAGGAATGATTCAGAGGAAGCTAAACCCTAAAACATTATACGAATGTGGTATAAGCCAACAAGTAAATATAATTTGATTTACATCGTATACTTAAAAAGAAACACACTTGTTATATAAAGAGAGGCCCATCCACCCTGGTACATTGCTTGGGACCTACCCTTAATAACTGCTCTGTGGTTTCCCACCCTCTTTAGATCATGCCAGAGACAGAAGCTGTTGTCCCAGAAAGGGAGGCACGCTGAATAATTCAACATTTTCCTTTTGTTTCACTTAATCTATATCTCTCTTGAGCTGGTCTCCTGCTGGGTGAAAGATGCAACATCCAATCTTTGGCATCAGCTGGAGGAGATTTCGAAGAAAAAAAATTAACGAAGATTTATGAGGTGATTTATCTTTGGTTTTTAATAAAGCCAGGAAGCAATGTTCTAAGCCAAGGAGAAGCCTTGGGAAAAACAAACATGTGCCAACAACAAAAAGTACTTGTGGAAAACCACTTACTTCCCAATGAAGCATCCTTTGGCTCGAACCTTAAACACCTTTATGAGGCTGGGTCATCTCTGTGGTGCAGTTTGAAGCTCTGACTGTTAAGGGGCCTCTTAAGGGCTGTCTCAGATTGAGGTCCAGTGCTTCACTCACTGTTTGAGCTGTGATTTCTTCAGGGTGGCATCTCCACTCACCAGGGCATATTGCTACCAAGCTAATCCAACCTACTCCCTATCAACATTACTCAAGATAATCCAGTCCTTTCCAATCCAATCCACACTATAGTTCAGCTCGTAGTTGGCACTGGGGCTACAAAGACAAGATGGAAAACTCACCCTTTCTTCAAGGAAGAGTCAGGAGGTGAAGTGGATGCTCGGTGTGGAGTTTGGAAGGCCTGAGTTTGATCTGGCTTCAGGCACTCACTAGCTGTGTGACCCTGGGCAAATCACTTAACCCCTGGCTTAGTTTCCTCACCTACGAAATAAGGATAATAATAGCGCCTACCTCATGGGGTTGTGAGGACCAAATGAGATAATAAGTGAAAAGCACTTAGCGTAGGGCCTGACACACAGTAGGTACTAGGGAATTATTATTATTATTACTATTATTATTATCATTGCGGTTTTTATGGAACTTACAGAGTACTGGAGGACGTGCCATCAATCAAATGAACAAACAAACAAATGTTTCTTAAATGCCTCCTCTATGCCAGGCCCTGTGTCAAGCCCCTGAAATTCAGAGACAAAGAAGAGACAAATAACCTCTGCCTTCAAGGAATTTCTATTGTGCTTGGGGTAGGGAGGATAGTTTGTGCATAGATAATTGTGGATATAATTGGAGGAGAAGAGAGGGAACACGAATGCCTGAGGCAATCAGAAACATATATCCTGGGAAATGATTGCATGTGAGCTAGATCTTGAAGCAAGCTTTGGATTCTAAGAAGCAGAGTGGAGGAGGGATTGAATTCCTGGTATGAGGAAGAGCTTGGGCCAAAGCACAAAAGTAGGAGATTATGTGTCCAGTTTGGGGAGTGACAAGTGACTTTGGCTGGAATATGTTCACGGGAAGGGAAGTAATTATGCAATAATCCTGAAAAACTAAGTTGGAACTTGAGTATAAAGGACTTTAAAGCCAGTTTGAGGAATTTTATCGTAAAAGAGGCAATGAACCTTCTTGAATATGGGAATAACATGGTCATACTCCTGCTGAAGAATGATTATTGTACTTTTTCCCTCTTTTTAGCATCACCATCATTACCCACCAAGTCTCCCTCCACTGGCCCACCCCCAAATAGAGGCCCTTCCTTACCGTGACTGTCATAAAGCAAAACTGTCCTAACGACTGTGTCTAATAATGTATGTGCCATTCTGTACCTCTGACCCATCACCTTTCTGCCAAGAGATGAGAGACAGACTTCATGATCTGCTTTCCAAAATCATTAATAAGAATTCTTAAGTCTTTCAAAGAAGGTTTTGGCTTTTTAAATGTTTGTGGCCATTTTAAAAATTGCTCCAGTTCTACTCACTTCACTCTTCATCAGTTCATATAAATCTTCTTGGGTTTCTCTGAATCCATCCCTTTCATCCTTTCTTATGGCACAATAGAATTCCATTGCCTTCCTTTACCACAGTTTGTTCAGCTGTCCTCCAGTTGATGGGCCCCGATTTTGTTTCCAATTCTTGGTTCAAACAAAAATGCCACTGTAAATATTTTTGTACATATGGTCCTTTCCTTCTGTCTTTGACCACTCTGGGACAGACATATCTACTAGTGGTATGACTGGTTTTGTAGAGTGCAGTGGCTTTTGGAGGATGATTCCAAATTGAGAAGAGGTTCATGGGATTTGTAAAATGAAGAAAGATTCCTTCCAGCTTTAAGTCCCATGAGCCTCTGCATGCATTGCCACCATCCTGGACCTCAGGGAGCTCGAGTAATGTAGTCGGGTATCTAACCAATTTGTAGCTCCTTAAATTTAGCAGGGAGGTCAGTGACTCCCTTGAATTCAGAGTAAAGTAGAAAAGGTGTTGGATTTTGAATCAAAGGGTCTTGGTTCAAATCCTCTTGCCACCAAGACCTGAGTTCTAATCTGCCTTCAGATGCTTGTCAGTTGTGTAACTGTGGGCAAGTCACTTAACCTCTCTTGCCCTCAGTTTCCTCATATATAAAATGCAGAAAATCAGAGCATCCACCTCATGGGGTTATTGTGAGGATAAAATGAGATGGTATTTGTGAAGTGCCTTACAAATTAAAGTCCTGTAGAAATGCTGTTATCATGATTCTGATTACTTTCTTCATCTCTAAGATAAAAGGGTTGTACTAAATGATCCTTCCAGTTCTAAATCTATGAGTCTATAGTCTTTTGATCAGATGACCTTGAAGATGTCTTCCAACACTAACTTTCTACGATAAGTCAATCTTTCTCTATGATCCATTTTCCATCCTCCAGGATCAAAAGCCACCATCTCTGCACTTTTCATAATGTCTCTATGAGAGGCACCATGGCAGAGTAGATGGAGATCTGGAAAGATCTGGGTTCAAGTTTTTCCTTTGATGCACACTGGCGGTATGACCCTGGGCAAGTCAATAAACCTCTCAAGGCTCTAGGCAACTCTCTAAGACTAAGCTGCTGAGGAGGTGCCAACCTGCATTGGTAGAGGGCATTTCCTCATATAGTAATTCCTCATAGCACTGAAATCACTCCTGCCTTCATCCTCTATTGTAGAAACATCTTCCAGGCCCCCTGATCCTTCCCACTCATGACAGCTACCATGTGTCCTTATCATATTTGTCATCCTTTCCTGACCCCAAGGACATCAGATGCCTTAAGGTGCTTGAACTACTCTTTGGGGAATGCTGGCTACATGTCTGGAGCACTCTGCTGACACTAGCCCCTGTTTATGTGGTGTTGGGAAGCCTTATCAGCTGGGTCTGACTTCCCATCCCTACTAAATCTGGATAAATCCCTGACTCTTAAACTACCCCATCAAGATGTGATGAGGACAAACAGGATGACAGGAGCCAGTACCATCCCATGAAGTGAAGAGAGCACTGGATTAGGAATCAGACAACCAAGGTTCAGATCTAGACTTTGCCACTTACTAGCTGTGTGACCTGGGCCAAATAAATTGAGTTTTTGGAACTTTTCCTTTCTTAGCCGTCAAAGAGGGCAGATGGATGGTTCCTAGAGGCCCTTCCAGCTTGAAATTTATGCTTCTATAATTTGCATTAGGAAGGCTGACCATCAATGGATAATGAGAAGTGTTTTTTAAAAAAACTTAATTGTGGGACCTTGATAAGAATCCTTTGGTGGTGGATTTCTGTGTTTGGTTTCCATTCTGAGAATGCTTCTGTGTTTCACTATTTCTTTATACATGACATTTCAGAGCTCTCTGAATGGGCAAAGTGGAAGCAGATGAGCGGCTAAGTTTATTTTTGGAGTTCCTTTACTCTTTCAAATGTATTTCTTGAATATCTACTCTCTACACAGTGTAGTGCCAGCAGAATCTCAAAGAGAAGCATAATACTTATTATTATTATATTAGTATTAGATGTTAATACTTACTCTAGAAGCTTACATCCTATAGATATCCAGGAAATGTTTTTAATTTCCCTCAATATTTCTAGATATTTTTAGACTATTCAAATTAACTCAATGTTTTCATTTCCCTTAATATTTCTAAATATTTTTAGACTATTTTAATTAACTCAATAAATGTTTTTAATTTCTCTTAATATTTATAAATATTCTTAGAACATTTAAATTAATTAAATTTCTTAAATTTCCCTTAGTATTTCTAAATATTCTTAGAATATTTTGATTGACTCAACAAGTTTTTAAATTTCCCTTAATTTTCCAAAATATTTTAAAATATTTGAATTAATTCAATAATTGTTTTTAATTTCCCTTAATATTTCTAAATATTCTTAGAGTATTTGAATTAATTCAACAAATTTTTAAATTCCCTATTTCTAAATATTTTAGAGTATTTGAATTAATTCAGCAAATGTTTTAAATTTCTCTTAATATTTCTAATATTTTGGAAATACTTTAGCTAATTTAATAAATTTTAAAAATCCCTAGGTATTTCCAAATATTTTTAGAATATTATTATTTTAATTAATTCGACAAATGTTTTAGATTTCTCTTAATATTTTCAAACATTTTAAGGTATTTTAAGTGATTTAAATAAATGTTTTCAATACCCCTTAATATTTCTAAAAAATAGCACTGTCATTTCTCAGTATCACACCCCACCTCATTCCCCACATGGAATCCTGTCTCCCAACACAGAAGTAGAGTTAAGTAAAAGGAAGAGACACATTAATGATCACTTGGGGTATATGCTGCACTCCATACCAGTAGTGTACTTCCTCCTTATTCAGAGAGGGTTGTAACAATCAATCAGTCAGTCAGCATTTATTACACACTTATTATATGTCAGGCACTGTACTAAAATCTGGAGACACAAGAAAAGGTAAAAATAATCCCTGTCCTCAAGGAGCTTCTAGTCTATCTAATGACACTTCTCTGGAATCATGATTTGAGTTCTGATAACTTTTAGTCTTGTTTTCCTTTATAATACTATAAAGAGGCAGAATGCTGGGAAATAGAGTCAGAAAGATCTGAGTTTAAATCCCACCTGAGAGACTTAGTAACTACTCAACGCAAGTCATTGAACTCTCTGAGTCTTTGTTTCCTCCTCTACAAAACAAGGGGGTCAGACTAGATGTCTTGGAAGGTCTTTTCCCTCTATGCTTTTCATACTTGTTTCTACACTTATTTGACTTTTCCATTTTCTTTTCTATTTCTATGCTTATTTGCCTCTAATAGTGATGAGTCTACGATTGTTGTTTTCCTTTTCTACTTCCTTTATTCTGCATCAGTTCAGAGAAGTCTTCCTCTGTTTCTTTGAATTTTTCACATTGTTTCTTGTGGAACAATATAATTCTATCACATTTATATATTCCACTTCTTTCAGCCTTACTCCAGTTGGCAGGTATCCTCTTTCTACCCCCCTCCCAGTTTCTTGCTACCCTTAGAGTAAAACATTTTGGCATATATGGTACCTTCCTCTCTGTCTTTGATCTCCTTGGGGCAAAGACTCAGCAATGGTATTGCTGGCTCCAAGAGAATGAACAGCTCAATAACTTTTCTACCATAATTTCAAACTATTTTCCAGAATAGTTGGACCAATCTCAGCTGCACCAACAATGTATTAGAGCTTCTGTCTTCCCACAGCCCCCCTAACACAAATATTTGTTGAAAGAATCAGTTGGGACCATATTTGCCCCTAGTGATAGGTTTGCAACTTATGTATTGCTCATTTCAGGTGATTAAGTTGACTAAATGTTCACGCAAAAGGAGAGAGAGAAATGGATATGAAAGACAGTGTGTGGAGGCTGGAATGGGCACAGAAATTTGTGAACAGAGTGCCTAATTGTTGTTGCTTGGAGCTCTTGGTCATGCTGGTAACAAGGCCCTTTGAATTATAGCAGAGCAATGACTTAAAATCTGGACCCTCCCCAATCAAGAATTTCAGGAAGGGTCCAATAAAAGCAGGCCTCTATTGTCAGGGACTCCTTCTTCTTCTACTTCCTGGTGGAATATCTGGGCAATATAGCTGGGCCTATGTATGTCACAATGAACTAGTGATATGCAGACTGCCTGACGCCCGGTCTTCAAAGACAGTTTTCCCTTAAAGTGCAAATACAAAAAGATTTTTCTAATCTTTCCACCAGATTCCTCCTCTTAGGCCTCATTATACCATGAAGGTGTTGCTAGACTTTTCAAAGTCTTTGCCAGCAGAGCTCAAGCTTGGGTAGGCTCCTCTAGGTTGGGATAGCTTAGCAAAAAGCCCCATCAACAGTCTAGTTAAGTTTTGTTAAGGACTGGGATATTCCTACTCAGAAGGCTAATCTTTTGGCTCATGTGACTCATGAAAATACCCAAAGAAGCTTGACCCTGTGAGGCCACTCCTTGGATATGTAGTGATGGTAGAATAGTGGTCAAAATTGGAGTATAAGAGGCTGAGAATCACATACGTGCTAAAGTAACTGTGGTTACTCTGAATGTGTAATGTTTGTTCAAAGGTCAATGAGTCGATGCTTTCTTGGAGGAAGTGAACTGTTTCCACATTGTAATTTTTAGTAAAAACGGAAACTAGGAGATGTAAAGAAATTGACATTGAAGGAAGGAAGCCATCTTGTCTCATCCATGCCTGAGCAAGGATTTCCTTTTCAATATACCCAACAAGTGGTTATGCAGCCTCTACATGAAGACCTCCAAGGAGGGGGAACTTGACCTCCAAGCAGGGGAAATTCAGCCTCTCTTAAGGCAGCCCATTCTACTGCTAGACAGCACTGATTATTTGAAGTTCTTCCTTATGTCAAACTTAATCTAAACCCTCTTTCACAGAGCAATTTCACATAATGATTAAACAATCATGTTGTGGGACTTCTCTAGGCCAAACAAATCCAGTTTCTTCCATCAGTCTCCATATGGAAGATGTAAAGCCCTTCACCAACCCTACACTAACTCTTTCGAGCTATAATCAAATCATTAATGACTATTCTTTGGGCCCAGCCTACTCAATATCTAATTATGCTATTTTCTGAGCCACATGTCTCCATTTTTTGAATAAGAATAGCATGAGAGATTTTGTCAAACTCTTGTCTGAAATCCAGCTTAACTATTTCTCTCCTGAATCTACCAATTTAATCATCATCTCAAAAACAGCAATGAGGTTAGTCTGATGTGATATCATTCTGGTTCTTAGCAATTACTGCTTCCATTTTGAGATGTTTTCCAGTCATCTCTTTAATAAGATGCCCTAGAGTATGACCAGGATTTGAAGTCATGCTCATTAGTGTTTGAAGATTCCATTTTTCTCCCTTTTTTCAAAAAGTCAGGACATTTGCCCTTCTCTACTTCTGTGGCACTGCCACTGTTCTCTGGTATTTTCCCAATATTGTGGACAGTGACTCAACAATTATATCCATGGCTTTTTTTTCTTTCCCCGCCCAGTACCATTGCGTATAGTCCATCTGGGCCAGATGATTTGAAGAACTCAGTGAAGTACTTTCTTACTATTTCTACACTTATTTGGCTCTACAGCCCTCCCTCTATATTAACCACATCTGTCCTATCCTATTCAGTAGAAAGATCATTGTATTGGCAGAGAAAGCTACACACACACACACACACACACACACACACACACACACACAGATACCCACATCCCACACCCACCCACACCCCCATCCCTGATATGCCCCACACCCATACCCCCTCCACCCTTATAAGGATTGAGAATCTTCTCTGTGTTGCCTATTCTTTGCTCATCTGACCTATCCAATGGTCCTATCATTTGTCATCATTTTCTTTTCCCAAACAGAGTTCCCTTTACCCCCCCAAAGCCTGATTCTTTTTGTTGACCCAGCTTTTCCTCACCTGCATCAGTTCCTTCTGAACATTGCTGTTCCTGACATTCTTGTAGGTTCATGCCACACTTTGGTATTCCTCCTGTTACCTGCCCTTGTCTCCAACTTTTAAAAATCTTAATTGGTCTTCAAGTTTCCTGTTCACCCATAGTGATAACTTCAAAGGATTCCCTCCTTTACTCTGCATTAGAACTGGTTTTCTTTGTCTTCAGAATTTCATTCTGGGTTGACTTATCCAATAGAATTTCAGACCATAATGTACTCCGTATTCTTTGTCTCAACCTTTGAAATCTGGCCCCAAATTTACCCCAAATCCAGGGCACATGTCAGATAGTGCTTATCTTTCCTTTCCTTATCTATAACAAACTCTAAAAAGGGAGAGCTTACTTTCCCCCTAAATTTACCATTATTTTCACTGTAGCCACCAATTAGTGAGAATCACATCAGAACAGAATTTCTCCTTGTTGATTTCTTATGCTTTTGAAAGATGAAATTATCATTAAAATGAGGTTTTTTGTTTGTTTGTTTTTAAGACTGGGTCTCCTTATTTCATCCAGACTGAAAGCATAGCAGCCACTCATGGGCCCAATCCAACCATTGGTAGTCATGGAAGCTTTGACCTGATCTGTTTCTGACCTGGGCCAGTTTGTTCTTCCTTGGGCAGTCTCATGATCTTCAGTTCCTAGGGTCTCACCAAGTTAGTGCCAGACTTAGTGAGGACACTTTATCAGCTTTAGATGTACTATAGTAAAGAACTCCTGAGCATGTAATCTACCAGGTATGGGACCAACATGCAGGTTGCTTCTCTGCTTTGGGAAAGAGAAACAGAGAGAGAGAGAGACAGAGAGAGACAGAGAGAGAGAGAGAGAGAGAGAGAGAGAGAGAGAGAGAGAGAGAGAGACAGAGAGAGACAGAGAGAGACAGAGAGAGAGAGAGACAGACAGACAGAGACAGACAGAGACACAGACACAGAGATAGAGACAGAGCACACAGAAACAGGGATAGACAGATAGGCACACACACAGAGGGAGAGAGAGAGAAATACAGAGTGAGAGAGAGAGAGAGAGAGAGAGAGAGAGAGAGAGAGAGAGAGAGAGGGAGAGAGAAAGACCAACCTCCAGGAAATGTTTACACAATTGAAGCTCCCCAATCTCACTATATTATGCCAAAGCTTGATTTACTGCCAGGCTTATGGTTTTGTTTCCCAGCTAATTAATTTATTTCTTCTTTCTGTTAAGGTGGTATATAGCAAGGGTTTTAAACTTTTTGTGTGTTGTACTCCTTTTGGGGAGTCTAGTGAACCTTATGGACCCCTTCACAGAATAATAGGTTTAAGCACATAAAATAAAAGACATAGAATTAGAAAAGAAATCAATTATATTGGTTTATTGAGATATTGTATTGAGATACATTTATTAAAATATTTTTAAAAAGTGAGACAATTTTATGGAATCCTGGTTAAGAGAAGTAACAGTAATGATAGCATATATTTACATGGTACTTTAAATTTAGTAGCGCACTTGGCAAATATTATGCCGTTTTGTCCTCACAACAACCTTGGCAGGTTGTGAATTTTCCCCATTTTGCAGATGAGCAAAAAGAGACTGGAACAGGTCGTGTAACTTGCCCAAGGTGACACAGCTATTAATCGAGACTAGATTTGAATTCAGCTTTTCCTGATTCCGGATCCAAGGCTTTAACCACTGCACCACCTAGCTGTCTCATAAGCCTCTCTGGAGTAAACCAATGGCAATGTTACTTCTGTTTGTCTTACTGGTCTTCATCCAAATGTTTCTGCTCTCTGGTTTCTGGTTTCTTATGTATAATTTTCTTCCTATCCATCCTTTTACCATCATGAGTCTTGTTCCACCAAGCCTTTGTGGTACCTGTTAGAATGATTTTGCTTCCCTTGAACTGAGATCCCAGTTCATTCTTATTGCCCTATCTTTTATGCATTTGCATATAGAAATTCGCATATGTGCATTTGCATGTAGAAATTTGCATGTGTGCATTTGCATATAGAAATTTTCAGCCTTGGGTTCTGCTCGGGCCCTTTCTTGGATTTTGTCTCCTGGGAACATTTGGGTCTTTACGACTCTTCTTTCTACATGGCTGTTCCTGTCTATGCCATTGTATCTCTGTGGCATTGATGGATGGACATAAGGTGTCTTCTCCCTCCACCCCTTTCTTTTCTGTTTAAAGCCCTTTTAATTAGATTTTTAAAAAAAATCAGCCCTTGTTCAGGGTATTCCATCCCTAGTTTGGAGCTATTTATAGCTTAATTTCTGTATTTTAATGGCAGTAATTTCAAAGGGCTGAAATGGTCCTTAGAAACAATACTCATCTGTTTCAGTGGCTTCACAAATTCCCGAACTGATTCTGGGGCACTATAAGTCAGGGTCTGAGCTGGCCAACAGGGAGCAGGTACTTAGCCTGAGAGAAGGGATAATATTAAAAAACTTTATTAAAAAATATTACCCCTTAACCACTTAGCTTTGTTCCTGTTGGCAATGGCTGTGACTGATGGATTTGGAAACCCATTGGCTGAATCGAAATGGGTTTTTAGCCAATAGCTTGGGGCTGTTAATCAATTGGGCCCGAATCACCAGGTGAATTACATTTGTTAAAGGAGAACTGGACCACAAAGACAGCTGAGGTTAGAAGTGGCCCAGTTTTAATGGGAGAGCTCTAACTGTGATTTTCCCCTTCCTATTATTGGATATAATCTGACTCCGGCTATTATTTCTAAGAAAACTGAAGAGTGGTTGCTGGCTCCTGGGGGATTTCTTTCTGAACTAAGCTAGGATTGCTGGCTGCTGCTTTTTTAGCTGCGTATGTTAGGTCATCTGTGATCAGTTGAAACAGACACTGATGAACAAATCTGTCCTTTCCTCCTCAATGGATGAGTGAAAGCTGCCCATTGACTGGGGTTGCCTAGTTTTATTTTTATTTGTATTTTCAGATCCAGCCACACTGAGTAACAAATATTGGAATTGTACCGAAGGGGCTTAATCCAATGCCAGTATTTATCTGGCTCAAGTGTTTGGGAGTTTGTATGTGTATACACATGTGTGTTGGTTGCATGAACACTACTCCTCCTTTTTAAAGCTGCCATCTCTTTTTGAGGCTGTAGCCTGGGTTGTAAACACAACCCTGGTAGGTTGGAATAGGGTTACAGACCACATTGTGGGGAAAAAAATCATTCTACTGCTGTGAATAAGACCTTTTGTTCACAGTGCCACTATTCCTGATTGTATTGTACCCACCTCCTTTAAGAAGTCTGGGGAGCTGGGAAACCATCCCGAGGAGTCAATGAATAGTTGTGAAATCCTAAGGCTAGAAGAGGCCTTAATAGTTATGTCATCTATTCAACTACAACTTGGTATTTATAAAATGCCTACTATATGCCAGACAATGGGCTCAGTGCTGGAGGATCAAAGACAAAAATAAGAGAGTCCCTGCCCTCAAGAAGCTTCCATTCTACTAGGAGGATAATACATGCATCCAGGTAAGGCAATATGGCATTTACTTGGAAGGGAGTTAGTGTTTGGTCAACCCCCAGCCCAGAAAGGCCAGAACACAATTAGGAGGTGTTAGAATGACTGTAAAGATGGTACCAGGGCCTTTAGGAGGAAAAAACACTTTTGCCTGAGTGAAGCACTGATGGAAGGTGGGCATCTCTGGGGGAGCTTTTCAAAGACAATCACGTGGTGAGTTTGAGAGAGTGTTGGCTCAGGAACACTTTGTGGTGGAGACCCCTGCATGAAGGAGGAGGAGATTTCTCTCTCCTTCCTCTCTCTGTGCCCCACCACATCAGCTATAGCATTTGCTGGTTTAGGAGGGTGCTGCCATAGATTACACCCTATGTGAAACAGAAGTCAACCACTGGAAATCTAACCGGAGAGTGTGAATACAAGTTGACAGAGTAGCCCGCCCCCCTCCAAGGGGGGAGGGCTGCATGTGCAAAATAAATACGAAGTCATTCTACCGTCATAACCCCATCTCTTCCATGGCTTCAACTACGACCTCTGTAAGAATGGCTCTCGTAGTCACAGTAAATTCCATTTACCAATGTTGATCATGGCTTTCTTTACAACTTAGTACCTTAGAAAGTTGCATAGAACACTGAAAGATTATGTAATTTGCCCACCATCAGTAATATGTATCAGAGGCTGGACTCAAACCCAGGTCTTCCTCCCTTCAAGATCAGCTCTCTACCCACCAAACCTTTTGGTTAATGTTTGTAGAATCGAAAAAGATATTGGAGTCATGGTGGCCCAGAGATTGACTGAATTCTCAATGTATAATAATGTGGAGGTTTCTTTTGGGGATTAGATTAAATATATTTCCACTAATATCTTCTACTGATGCTATATTGCAGAGTGGAGGGGGCCCTGTGTTCTTGAAACTGTACCAGTAGAGTTCAAGTTCTGGCAGGTATTGAAGGGTGTGAGGACCATTAACCGAAAAAAATTAGATGAAATCAAAAAAGAAATTCCTTAGGGAGAGGCCAAGTGGTAGACTGCATGTCATCCATGGCCCAGCCTAGCTAAGTATGCAAAGGCTTACCTTCATTTCGGCTTCAGGGGAATGGATATTTTGGTCCAAGCAGGTGTTGAGGAATATCTATTCCCAAGTTGTAGAGGGTTTTTGATCTGCTTTGGTGGATAGAGTGCCTGCTTTGATAAAGTCACCTGCCCTTGAAGTGTGATACCTTAATACTCCAATTTGTGATCACATCTTTGTGGACAATCATTGCAATGAGGCAGGTTGCTATCTCTCCATTGTGATTCTTGTCTATGTCCTCCTACATCAGTGGGGGCTCTTCCAGTATGCTAGAGACCTTTCTCTTGTTATTCTGCCATAGCACAGACACTAACAGCCTCCCTCCTTTAATTACCCCTCATTCTGGCTGTGTGAGAGGCCTGTTTCTGGTCATTCATCTCTCTGATAATGTCCTTCATTCCCCTTCTCTGGTGCAATTACTCACTTATAATGTGTTCTATTTATCCTATGCCCACCATGTGTCCCCATATTGCCCTTTGGGCGATTCTCTTGCAACATAAAAAAGGCACATTCTATTCTATGTAGCAATGGGGACACCATCATTAATCAATTAGATTTCTTTGTATTTGCTTAGGATCATAAATCGCTGAGGAAAATTAGGCTTCTAGAGTCAGGATCCTCTGACTCTGGGGACAGTGATCTTTCCAATGTACTCGGTGTCCTCCTTTTATGTATACATGTTATTTCTTCCAATAGAATGTAAGCTCCTTGGGGACAAGGTTGATTTCATTTTTGCTTTTGTATTTTTTCTTTTTTTGCTTTTGTATTTTGTGTGCCTAGCAGTGCCTGGCACAGCCAGTCAGTCAATCAACAAGGAAGTAAGGAAAGAAGGAAGGAAGGAAGGAGGAAAAAAAGGGAAGAAAGAAGGAAGAAAGGAAAGAAAGAAGGAAGAAAGGAGGAAAAAAAGGGAAGGAAGAAGGAAGGAAGGAAAGAAAGAAGGAAGAAAGGAGGAAAAAAAGGAAGAAAGAAGGAAAGAAGGAAAGAAAGAATGGAGGGAGGAAAGAAGGGAAGGAGGAAGGAAGGAAGGAAAGAAGGAAGGAAGAAAGGAGGAAAAAAGGGAAGAAAGAAGGAAGGAAAGAAGGAAGGGAGGGAGGAAGGGAGGAAACATGTTTGTATTAAGTGTCTACTTGGTGTGATGCACTATGCTAAGTACTTTACAAATATGATCTCATCTGACACAACAGCCCTAGGAGGTAGGTGCTATTATTATCCCCATTTTACAGTTGAGCGAACTGAAGCAGATAGGGGTTAAGTGACTTACTCAGGGTCACTCAGCTAGTATGTGTCTTAGGATGGATTTGAACTCAGGTCTTCTTGACTCCCGGTCCAGCACTCAATCCATTGTGCCACCTGGATCATTCTAGCTTGAATTAAGCCCTTACTATGTGGCAGGTACTATACTAAGGTAGGAATGCAAAGAAAAGTGAAAACACTGTCTTTACCTTCAGGAAGCTCACATTTGAATGGGGCAAGATGTGGAAACACTGCAGACAGATGATCTTGATCTCTAGACACTTAATAAATACTTTTCATTAATTGGTTATCTAATTTGTATTTATTTTGCATATCTATATGCAATCTATGTAAATAGATGGGTATAACAGTTGTTGCCCATTGTTCTCGAAGAGGACCGAAATGACATCACTATGTTAGAATCAAGTTGCAATGCATTTGACTGTGGCTGATAAGACCAATGGGAGCTTGGAGTGCTCCATGGGGGCACAAATAGTCCATGTCAACATTTTGTGTGGATCCTCTAAATTTGCGCAGCTTGCATTTCTTTTGAGCTACTTCAATTCTGCTTTGCTCATACAGCACAGCACCCTCTCTGATGAGGGCACACCATGCTGGGCAGTTTTGTGCCAGTGTCTCCCATGTCACAAATCAATCCCAAAGTTCTTAAGAGAGACCTTGAGAGTGTCCTTGCATAGCTTTTACTGACTGCCATGTAAGCACTTGCCCTATTTGAGTTCTCCATAAAATACTTTTTGGATAGATAAAGTACTTAATAAGTGCTTGTTCTGTGCCAGGCACAGTGCTAACCACTAGGAATACAAATACAAGCAGAAGGAAAGACCATCCCTGCCCTCAAGGAGCTTATATTCTAAAGAGGGAAAATGACACATAAAAGGGAAACTGAAAAGCAGGAGGGTGGGCTGGGAAAGTGCCAAGCAGAGCAAAGGGGAGGAGTCAGAGGGTCTTGAGCTGAGCTGGGTCTGCCATGGATGTGGCTGCCATGGGAACTTCCTCCAGTGGGGGGGGGGTCCAAGAAGGAACCCGTCCATCCATCCATCCATCCATCATCCATCCACCCATCCATCCATCCACCCACCAATCCATCCATCTATCCATCCATCCATCCATCCAAGGAGGAGGCTGTAAAACTGGAGATGGTGCCAATGTGAGAAGGTTGTTGGGAAGGGAGGAGGTGGAAATATCATCTGGGAAGCCCTGGGCTGAGCTGGCTTTGAAGTGAGCATGGCGCGGTCCTTGGAGATTATCTTCCCTGATAGAATACGGGCTCTCCAATAGCAGGAATGGTTTATTTCTTGTCTTCCTATCTCTGGCACCTTTCACAGTGCCTGGCACATAGGATGTAGTTAATAATAAATTCTTGATTGACTAATTCATTGGTAGTCAACCCTTACCCTTCACAATATCTGAGAGAGGTTAAGTGATAACCACAATGCCGTCCCTCCTTTATAGAAGGGAAAAAATTCATCTCTAAATGGAAGAGTTGCCTAGAGCCATGCTAGCAGAGGGGGGCATCTTATTCTTGACCTATTTTTCTCAAGAACAGAGAAGGCTCTGTTCCAGCCCTCCACTGATGGGCACATTAGCCTGAAAGAATATTTTCTTGGCTTGGCATCACGGCATTGTCTAAACAACATCAGGGAAAGCTGACCTCCTACTCTTTGCCCATTCAAAAAGAAATACCCTGCTGTATTTGTATTCCAGATGAGAAGGTATTAAAAAACCTTTTCATCTCATGATAATCAAGGTGCCAGAACTGTAAGATAATGGCTCCAAATAGAGGGAGAGCCAGGGAAACAGGTGTCCCCTTGGAACTTGTTTCAAATGAAAAGTTGCTTTAGGCATGACCTTCTTGGTCCAAGAAGGCCACAACTGCAGATGTCCACAGGTCCAGCAGGGGCAGCTAGGAGGAGGGGTGGCTTGCATGCATTCCCATCTAAACTGAGTCGGCTTTGATGTGCTCACACACTTTTCCACCAGAGGCCCCAACTCAGCTGTCTCTGCCCCCATCATGGAAATGTCAGCCTCTGTCTCCAAAAGTTCTAACCACAAATGATTCACAGGGAACTTTTCCCCCCTTCTTTTCAATACAGACATTTGACTATGATGTATTGACATTGTATAAGGGACTTTCTTTTTCACCATGTGAAACCTGCCAAGCCTGTCCCTGGTGATTTCCGTAGATGCATATGAACACTTTGAGCTTGCCCTGGGCTTTCACTCACCACTTCTCACACACCATCCTTGGGAGGCAGGTGGAGTAGCAACTCAGAGATAGAGGGGTACATCTCTATGGCACAGGGAAAAGAACATTGGCTCAGTAATCAGGGAACCAACCGGGGTTTGAGTCCTGGATTGATCCCTTATTTCTGTGACCTTTCTGGGACTCAGTTTCCTCATCTCTAAAATGCAGGGTGCAATCCAAGGCCTCTGAGACTCCCTTCTTCTCTTTCACATTCCTCAGCATCTTCTGCCTCAGTGCCTTTGCATTTGCTTCTCCATCCTTGTGATGCTCTAGTCAGTCAGTGAATAAGCATTTATTAAATGCCTACTGTGCGCCAGGTGTTGGGCTAAGCATTTTACAAACATTATCTCATTTGCACCTCACAACAACCTTGCAAGGCAGGTGCTGTTATCCCCATTTTACAGTTGAGAAAACTGAGGCAAACAAAGGTTAAATGACTTGCCCAGGGTCTCACAGCTAGTAATTGGATTTGAACTCAGATCTTCCTGATTCAGGAATCCCTGACTTGGGCAGGTAGGTGGCTTAGTGGATAGATTGCTGGGCCTGGAGTCAGGAAGACCTGAGTTCAAATCTGGCTTCAGATACTAGTTGTGGGACCCTGGGCAAGTCCTTTAACCCTGTTTGCCTCAGTTTTCTCGTCTGTAAAATGAGTTGGAGAAAGAAATGGCAAACCACTCCAGTATTTCTTCCCAGAAAACCCCAAATGGGGTCATGAAGAGTCAGACACAACTGAAATAACTGAACAACTTCATGCTTCCAGGCCCAGCTTCCACGGCATTGTGCTGCTTTTGTGGAACATTTACTGATTTTAGAGTCAGACATCTGGGCTTGACACTACCTGTGTTGACAAGTTGTTTAATCCTGCGAAGCCTCAGTTTATTCATCTGTCAATAGGGCATAATACTTGAACCCCTTACCTCACAGGATGGTTGTCAGGATGGAGCTTTGTAAACCACAAAAGTGCTGTATAATTGTGAACAACTATGATTGCTTTAAAGAATGTTGTTTTCAGTTTTAACATAGCAACAATAACCATGAGAAAAATAATTGATCTAGAGAAAACTCTCAAAGAAAAAAAATATTCAAGTTCTCTGAGCTCTGAAACCTCGTTTTTCTATAAATTGAAACTACACCACGGTTGGAGAGGCAAGGTGTCCATTATTGTATGTGGGTGGTAGTAACAGCAGGAAGAAAAGGGCAGAGATAGCTGTTTTGTAGGCACCAGAGTGGCATCACTGAGGTTGGGGTCCTAGCTTTCTATGGGGGAGTTATTGGTGGCAAACCCTTTCTGCGATCGTCAAGGGTTTCTCTAAGTCTGTTCCCGGCAGTTTGATAGCAGAGTCATAAATCATTTTCTTGACAAATCAGGTTCTGCGTCATCGCTCCATGAAGGTAAGGAGCCCAGCAGAGACTTTCAGGAGGTATCACCGCTCCTGCTCAGCCAGAGCCTACCCTCTGGCCCTGTGCTTCAGGGTACAGGAGCAGTTTGGGCAGGACAGGGGAAGGGTGAGGGAAGAATAGGCAGGAGGCTTAATAACAGCTCACACTTATAGAAGCTTTAACCTGTAGGGCTCTTTAAGGTCTGCAAAATACAAGATCTAATTTGATGGATGAGCTGTCTTCCTACTGTGAGATTCCTTGAAATGTTTGAAGGGACGGGGGGATGAAGGTACTTGTTCCATTCTCCTCTCCAAACCCTTCCCAAACCTTGGGCAGCCCTTTGGTCCTGCCCAGTCTCTACAGTAGCCTTTCCATCTCCAATCCAGGTAATTATACCTCTCACACTCACACTCAATCAGTAGGTGTGTATTGAATGAATGGATGAAAAAACATTTAACATTTATGAAATAGTTGCTATGCGCCATCATGCTGGAGATACAAATACAAATAAATAAGACAATGCCCGCCCTGAACAAGCTTATAGTTTATCAATAGCAACAACACCTATGTACACAGGTATACACAAATAGGTATACACACATACACAGAGGAGATCCAAGACAGTTTTTGGAGGGGAAGAGAATGTGAAGAGAAGGCACTGACATTTGGGGGAATCAGCAAACTTCTCACGAAGGTGGTGCTTGAGATGAGTATGGAAGGAAGTGTCAGCTGGTCTGATCCCCTCTTACTCTGTGTGTCTCCTCGTATGTGCTTTTAGAAAGCAGCCAGGGGCAGAGAGAGGCTTCTGGACAATGATCTCCGGCTCTGACTTTGGGGATTGTTCACAGACTACTAAACAGGAAACTTCCTGTATACCAGACTAGAAATGACAGGTCATAGTTGCTTCTATCATCTCTGGTTGAGTAATTGACACGACTATGGAGAAATACATGGAATTGAACTCAGATGAAGGTGGGAGAAAGCCTGGGTCAGACCTCCTCCCTTTTGATGTGATTCTTTCTAACACATTGGAACAGCCATGACAGATGTCTGACTTTTGCTAAGAAATCGATTGGTTGAGTAACTAGCATTGCCCATGAACTAGTCAACATTTATTAGGCACCTACTATGTGGCAGACACTGTGCTAAACCCCAGGGATACAAAAGGAAATAAAAAATAGTCCCTGTCCTAGCCAAAGAATATCATAGTACAGTGGATAGTAAGCTGAACTTGGGGAAAGGACCCAAGTTCAAATCCAGATGCAGTGGAAAGCAGGCTGAACTTGGGGAAAGGACCTGAGTTCAAATTCCTCATTGCCACATGTTACCTGCTTGACCTTGGACAAGTCACAAGCTCCATGTGCTTTAGTTTCCTCACCTGCAAAAGGAGGGGATTGGACTAGATGATTCTAGGGTCCTTTCCAGCTCTAAATCCATGCTTCTATGATCTAAGCAGTTAGCTCAGTAGTTCCTTCTTGGATCTATTGATGATTTTGAAAGTTGAAGTAAAGGAAACTGAGGACAGAGAGATAAGATTACTTGCTCAATTAGAAGAGCCAGGATTTGAATTCTGGTCCTTTGACTCCAAATCCAGTGCTTTCCCCATGGAACCTCAATGGTTATGTTGCAACAATTCAGCTAGCAGCTGCTAGCCCCTAAACAAAACATCTGGGTTTCTTCAAAGTGCACTGGTAACTAAGGTAGGACTTTCTTACTGTTTTAGAATGATAAATTAATTAAGTCTCTTTGATTGAGCCTTACTAGGTGCAAAGCCCCAGGCCCAAACCCCTAATTACTAAGGTGCTTAGCCTATGTGGGCACGAAGCCCTCAGGGTCCTAAGGGGAGTTGCTAAGACCAGAGCCAATAGTAGGAGCCTAAGTTCTGGTTGCTCTGATGATGTTTGATGATAGCTAAAGACTGTATAAAAAGAGAGAACAGAGCTATTTTCTTGGGGCTCTCACCCTTGGAGGAGTGTTGATGTGGAGACTCTGGGCAGCTGTAGTTAAGAGCCCTCCAGCTTGTGAACCCAGATATTGATGCCTTCTTGGTAACTATGAATTGCATTTGGTCTGTTTATGATGTATCTTTGTAATTTGTTTGTATTTGCTCTGAAGTTCAGGGTGTTGGCTTTTTCCCCTGAACTAAGTGAATGATATTTGTATGTTGGTTGAAATAACTTAGCACTTAACATTGCTTTCCTTAACATTGCTTTCCTTAGTAAAGCAGATCAAAAGAGGCTGTGCTGGCAGAGTTCTTGTTGTTGGGCTTGTGTTGGTCTTTCACCCCCACAGCAGCTGCTAGCCAAATTGTTGCAACAGATAGTTATTACCAGAAACTGGGGTGCCATGTTGAACTATGATTATGTAAATTTTCTTTATGCCTACCACATCTAGTAACAATAATCAATGGGACATCACTATTTCGATCCTACTGGTTCCTATATTTTTTGGTAGAAAAGCAATAATTTTGGTGATTCTAAGCTGATATTTGGTTCAGTTATTGTAAGGCAGTGCTTCACTACTGTGGAACTTCCCCATCCCATTGGATCTTAAGACCTCTCTCCACATTTCAGTTCTTCCAACAAGACATCCCTTGTACCAGTGACTAGTGAGTCAGACGATCGGTATCGCTCCTATGATAGGTTTGACAAGTAACTCCAGTGTGATCAGTGACCCTCGCCCACGACAAAGTATATTTATGTATTTTTGACATGTGTATGTCACAGTTGTCAAATTCCAATTTGTCCATTTGTAGATAAAATGATTCCCTCCGTTAAAGACTTATTCTGATGTTTCCTCATAGCATGAAAGTGACTTTGATCTCTCAAAGGCTTTGTCTCTGGACTGTGAGCAAAAGTAGATCCAACCAAGCTGGAGGGGCTTCACATCTAGGCCTGTATTTCTGACACCTGAAGAACACCAAGTTATTGTTGCAAGAACTATGAATTTTGAGTTAGAGGATAAGAGTTCAAATCACACCTCTGTCTTTTATTGTCACTGTGACTTTGAACAAGTCCCTTAATTTCTCTGGTCCTCAGTTTTTTTGAAGTGAGAGGATTAGACTACATAACCTTGAGGGTCCATTCTGAAATCTATAATCCAGTGACCAGCCGTGCTAAGTTAGGAAAGGCTCATCACAGGTTTGAACAAAGTAGAATTCCTTTTTGTGGCTGTCGTTTGTCTTTCATTTTGAAGATGACCAATGACACCACGACTCATTTGTGAACTGGATTTAAGTGATGCAAAGTTGTGCAAAGTCGCCAGCCTCACTCTCTCTTCCAGAGTCATTGAAGCCCAGTGGCAAGATAAAAGTCAGGACAACTGGCCAAGGCCTGGGATGCAGTGGATGACCTTGGCGTCTTTGATGTTTAACCAAGCTCTAAGCACTCCCTAGTGCCTGCTTCAACCGCCTCCATAGGCATTGGAACAAATTGTTCTTATCTTCCCATTTTGTGGCAGCTCATGAAGACCATCTGCCCACTTCTAGAAGGATTGCAATCAGCCTTAGGGGAAAGAGATCACCAGTGAAATAACAAAGCCTTGAAGTATGGAAGCACAAGAATAAAATTAGTATGATCGAAACTATTAAGACTATCAACTCTGTAGAGGGAAACCAGAATGCACAAAATCCAGTTTAAATACTATTAGGACTATTAGTAAATAATCAGGACCATTAACTCCATAGAAAAAAAGCAGAATGAAGAAAAAAGCTGGCATGAAGAGGATCTAAACAAAGTTTCCAAAGCCTCAGTGTTTCCCAACGACCTTTCAAAGAGATGGTTATTTTGTTTATTCAGCTCACCCAAAGTCAGACAGGCAAGGTCATATTGAGGTCATTAACAGTTGTCTCCAGACCCTGCTATGTGCACTCTGGCTCTTTTCTTCCCATTGGTCTTTTTCTCTGGGACTCTGGGCTCTGACCGATGAGATTTAACCTTATTTTTTCTCAAGCAGACCTCCATGTCTCTGCTGGCCATTTCCGAATGTGGCTGCCATACGCAACCATTCCTTCCTGTCCTTTCCACTTTTACGTCTTCTTTATTTGTTCTTTTCAAGGCTTTTCTTACCTTCTAATATTTTCATTCCCAGAATAGTGTAGGTGCATAATTAATACTTTTTCATTCATTCATTCATACGTCACACACAGTTTTCAAGACCATAATGATTCCCTGAAGTTGAATGTTAAAAAAAGGACCTGAAGGACCTTTTTGATCTTTCATGGTCTTTGATCTTTTAAGGACCTTTTAGGGTCTGAAGGACCATACAACCACCATACATATTTGCATCAGGGTGTTTATCATTCTTATCTCTAGTCATATGATCCTAGAAAGTCACTTAATTTTTTGGACCTCGGTTCCCTTATCTGTAAAATGAGATAGTTGGACATGGATGGTGATCTCAAATTCCATCCCAGCTCTAAAATTTGGGGACTCTGTATTATAATTTATTCTAAGGACAGAAACTGCATTCTATTACATCCTGTACACCTCACTACCTCATTCACTCCTCACGCTCTACTTTCTTCCACTTCTCATAAGTATGTCAAATGACATGTGGGATCTCAATTAAATATTAATTGAGAGTGATGAAGAAGACAGTGGTCTAATGAACCTAAATAAGCAGATTGTCTTAATGCAAAATAGATTAATTGCAAGGAACTGTCTGATGAGAAAAGATTTCTTCTTCTCAGGTCTTACTGTCCCTCAAATTCTTTGAGAAAAGGAAACAGCCTTGCTGCTGGTGATCATGCAGTGAAACAATACCTAATCGATCTCAGGGAACCCTGGCCTCTGCGATTGTTTTATTGTTTTTTTTCCCTGTGAGTTTTTAAGTCCAAATTGTCTTCCTTCAGAAAAGGTCCATAACTCAGCTACATGATTACTGATAGCTCAGGGTTGGGAGGCCCTCTCAATGAGTCTATACCTGACCAAACAGCCCCTCTAGAGTGGCCCTGAGAAGTGGTCATCCAAGCTTTGTTGAAGACCTCCAACAAGGGAAATCTAATGGCTCTGGAGGCAGCTCATTCCACTTTTGGATAGCCTCATTTCCATGTTTGTAAGTTTCTTTGTAATTTATAGGTTTATAGGTCCATAGATTGGGAGCTGGAAGAGGTTATTCGGTTTAAGCCTCTCATTTTACAAGAGACCCTCTTGTTCTCCTTTCTGGGATCAAGTAGAATAATTCAGTCCTTTTCAGCCCTATATAAACTTGAATACAGTAACTATGTTCCCCCTACTCCCTAAGTCTTCCTTCTTCTGGATAAACATCCCTAGTTCCTTTATAATGAAGGCAGGAACCCTAAAAGTAAAAATTCCTTTATTTCAGTGTCTTAGTTATAAAGAGACACTATGCGGTATAATTCCAAGTTTGGATTTAAGATATGTTGTTGGTGTAGATTCAATAGAAAATGGGTGTGTGTTTGTGTGTGTGTGTGTGTGTGTGTTTGTGTGTGTGTGTGTGTGTGTGTGTGTGTGTGTGTGTGTATCTGTGTAAGGGTATATATAATTGCAGAGAATGCAAGAATTCCCCTTTACTCTTCAAGCCACAGAATGGCCCATTATTCTGACACTGATTCCTTTTAGAAGTTGGCACACTCTACATGTGGTCCTGCAGCATATGGAAATCCAGTCTTGAAAGCCTGTGCCTCTGGAGAGGGTATGGTGAGGTGGGAACACCCTAGAACAAGGGGATCCCAAAGAGGATTCTACTTCTCAGATCCTTCATCTGTAAAAATGAAAGGACTGATGATTTGGAAGGATCCTCCAAGCTCTAACATCCTGTAAGTCCATGGTTCTCCTCTTTCTTGTCTTATGCAAAGACAGAAGAGGTGTCCTTGGGGTGACCTTCATTGTAGGGAAACAGGAAGGTGGGGGAAGAGAGAACTTTTTTTTTTGAAAGCCAGGAAAGTGTTTTACTTCAACATCTATTAACAAAATGCAATCTTATTTCTGGCAAAGTCTCCCACAGAGAGAATTTCTGCAAACATCTATTCTTCCTAAACCTAGTTTCCTTTAATGATTTTTTACATGTGGTTTTAGTGACTCTTGCAATGGTAATCTGTCATCATGATTCTTACTATGATGATCTTTTATTTGAGTTTCATTGAGAAAGCACCTTTTTACTTGCCTTAACTATGGCTTGAAGCCTTTAAAGGCAGTGAAAGAAATGTGTTAGGAATAGGAACTAACCATGAATCTAAATGCCATTTGCCTCTCCAAAAAGGGCTTTGGGGTGGGAAAGCAATTCTTTCCTTCTGTTTATGCAAGGAGTACATCTGTCTCCTTTGAAAAGAAAAGAGAGTGACCTGAAGATTGCCTGGTAAACACTTTTGTTGAGAGACAGCCACCCTGAAATCATATCTAACCACGTAGTCAATGAGTTTTCATATTTTTGAAGACCTTGAATGATGATTGACATGGAGATAAGAGTTAGCTATATAATTTTTTGAAGTTTTATATTTTGCAGAAAATGAATACTGGGTGAAAAAAATTGGAAGAGGATTAAAAAACCTATGTTTAAAGCTTTAGGAGGTTTAAAGAAGGGATAGAATCACTGCTTAGTGTGGATGGGTCAATGATGAATGATGGAGTGAAGGCAGAACTACTCAATTCCTATGGTGCTTTTTTTTTCCTACTGGAGACAATGATCTATGTTGAGGATATGAGGAAGCTTAAAGAAGGAAGAGAATGATTGCTTAGGTTAGATAGGTCAATAACAAGTGATGGAATGAAGGCAGAACTGATGAACTACTAGTTTGTTTCCTATTTTGCTCTTTACTGAAGACAGCAATCTCCAGTTGGGGAAATATAAAACAAACAACCTCCTGACCTCCCTCAAAAAACAGAGGAACTTGAGAACCAAAAGAAGAAGGGATAAAGTAAGAGAACATGTAATTGTCCTTCTCGAATTTAAGGCCCAGGCACGCTATATCCTCTTTACTGAAAGAAACAACAGGTGTGGTTACAAAGCTCCTGTCAGTCACTTTTGAAGAATCGTGAGTAGGAGAAGCATTGCAGTGCTGGAGATAACTAAGCATTGTCTCCATTTTAAAAAGTGGAAGAAAATGGATTCTTTCAGCTTAAGACTGGTAACAATGAAACTAAATGTTTTCATTCAAATGAATTGTCATTTATTTGGCAGTGAAAATCTATGATATTCATACACCAGGGTTTGTCGAGCTTTCCCTTAATTAGTGGATACCCACTTGGTTCTAATTTTTTCCCCGCCACAAAAAATGTTGCTGTGAAGTTTTTTTTTTCCTTACGGGATCTTTGATTTTATTAGCATCAGAAACTCCCAGGGAAGAAACTCCCTCTACTAAAGCAGATTGGCACCAGATCTATAGTTTATGGTCTTAGAGGGTTGTCTAGAGCCTTGAGAGGTTGACTATTGTGCCTGGGATGATACATGTCAGAAATGGGACTTGGACCCAAGTCTTTCTGATTCTGAGGCCAGTTCTCTATCCAGTAGACCACACTGTGGATATTTGGGTAACGCATAATCTTTCTTTCTATTTCCAGTCTCCTTGGGATATCTGCCCAGCAGTGTGATCTAGGTCAAAGGATATGAGGAACTTGCATATAAAATAGAGTTACTATGAATAATTGTGATGCTTGGGTCAGGGTGCTGGCTATTTTAGTCTGGTGATTTCATCAGTGTAGGGTAGTCCTTGAGCAGGAACTTCCTCTTCCAATGCAGACCAGTACCTGATTTGCCTCTTCCAGTCTCAGAGAATTGCATGGACACAGTTTAAAAGACTTGTCCAGGGTCACATATCAATACATAGGAGAGGTGATGCTTGAACCCAGCCCTTCCCGACTCTCAGGCTAGCTGAGAGTACCCTGGTTGGACTTCTCATGACCACTATTAGTTAGTGGAGCTGTCTACCCCCTTTCTTTGATACTGAACGGCTATTTATCAGAGTAGATTCTCTATTCTGGGCTCAAGAGGGAACAACAGAAATAATTAGAGGTTTGGGAAAAGGTCAGAGCAAGCAAATAATAAACAAAACGACAACAACAAAGATAATAGGGACAGGCACTGGACCTGCGATTTCAGCAGCATAAAGAATTTCTGTGTGAGGGAGCTTTCCCTTACCAGGGCAGGTTAGTCTCAGAAAGCTGTCAAGAGAACTGAGAGGCTCTGGGATTTCATTTTTTCCAATGAACAAAGATCTATTTTCTTCTACCTTCCTCACTCCACTTGGGGGTGGGAGAATAAAACCCTTGCAACAAACATGCACAGTCAAGCAAAACAAATTCCCATATTGGCTGTCTCTCTCTCTCTCTCTCCCTCCCTCCCTCCCCCCCACCTCTCTCTCTCTCTTTCTTTCTCTCTCTGTCTCTGTCTTTCTGTCTCTGTCTCTCTCTCTCCTTCCTCCTCCTTCCCTCTCTCCTTCTCTCTCAATCTCTCTCTCTTTCTCCTTCTGCCACCTGAGTCTATCACCTCTGTGTGAGGAGATGGGTGGGATATTTCATCATTGGTTCTCTGTAATCGTAACTGAACATTGTGTTGAGTCAAATTCTCAAGTCCTTCAAAATTATTTGTCTTTACAGTTTTGTTACTGCATAAATAACACTTCCTTTTAATATCATAGCAATAAATATAAGTTGAAGCTGAATGTAAAGTATGGCAAGAATGACCCCTCAAGGTTTCTTGCAGTCCTAAGATGGAAACAGTCTCTGTTTTTCTCCTCCCATATCACGAAAAAGTGCTTTGAGCTTAGGCCTGGCTTCTCCTCTAGTGGTTATTAGCTCTAATATATTAGCACAGTTGCTGAAATGAGGGTAAGAGATAATGAGGCATTCAAGGAGTGATAGAAGCCCAGGACAGGCTATGTCCGTGAGTGCAGCTGATGTCACCCATAGAGCCCTCAGACAAGGCAACGCTTGCTTCTGAACTGGGCCAGATTAGGGACACTGAAGCCCTCCAATGTTGGCCAGTGGCCTTAGAATAGGGTGAGGCTGCTGATTGACTGAGTCAGGGGAAAATTTGTTCTCAGTCTGATTTCAGGATAGAGAAACTGGTTTTTCTTCTAGCCTTAATACAAACAGGCCTTGTGCTTCTGGGAGATGAGCATTTCAAGGGTATTGAGCCAATGAGCTTGAATAAACAGTTCATCTCAACCCCAAAGGAGCAGAGCTAAGTGTATCTCTGTCTATGCCTTTGTCTTCAGGGGCCTATGCAGGGATCTCCAGGGCTGGGCTCCCTTTAGTATTTCTGAATGATGCTGTCCAGGTCTAGCTGCTCACAAGTGGTAGGTGAGAGATGTCTGATACTCTCCTGCTGCTGCCACAATATAGCATCTCACCAGGCCATTTCAGGCTAGCTAGATTTTTGGAAAGGAAAGGGAATTTCAGAGAGAGACACTGAGAAGGGAAGTTGGATCCAGACTCCTGAGCCTGCTGGTCAAGGCTCTGCACAATCCGGTCCCAGCCTGTCCTCTATAACCTTATTTCTCTTCTGCTTTCTTTCAGGCTGTTCCAGCCAAGCTGGAGTAAGTAGCTGGTCTCCCTCTCCCACTGCATTAGGAGGGAGTGTAGTGCAGTGGAAAGAGCCAGAGGACCTGGGTTTGAATCCCAGTTCTGTTATTTGCTATCTTTATGATGCCGGACAAGTGATGAGCAGACAAGCTCTCTGTAAAATGAGAGGATCAAAGACAGTGAAATGCAGTGGTCAGAACTGGGTTTGTTTTCAAAGGACCCAAGTCTGAAACTAAACACTTGAGTAATCTTGGGCAATTGACTAAAACTCCGTGGGCCTCAGTTTCCTAATCTTTAAAATGAGGGGGGTTGGAAGCTGCATGGTCCATTTGGGATCAGAAGACCTATGTGCAGTGAGTTATCTCAGTCTGGGGGAAGGGATTTTTGTAGAGTGGTATTTGAAAGCTCCCAAAGAGGAGCTCAAGAGGCCGGTTAGCATAGTGGGTAGGCACTGGACTCAAAGACTGGGGAAACCTGGGTTCAAATCTTGCCTTAGACATTTAATAGCTGTTGTATAACCCTGGGAACCTCAGGTTTCTTATCTGTAAAATGGAGGTGTTGGAGGGATCTCTGAGATCCCTCTCAGCTCTTCATCTGTGATCCTATGAGTAATTTTACAGACAGGCTCACTTGGATAATTGTACTCTTTGTGCCAGTAACTTAAGTTTAAATTGATGCCTCCTTATTTTTGCAGATAAAGAAACTGAGGCCCATGGAGATGGCACAGAGCTTGACTCTTATTTTTCCCACCCTTGGCTGCGCTTTCTTGCTGGAGACTCTTACTTTCCTGGTTCTTAGGTTTTTACCTTGCTCTTGACCATGACGACCCACGGATATTCCTGACCTCTTTCTTTATCTCCTGGCTTCCAGACCTCTTCTCAGACCCCAGTCTCTCCTATTCCCTTAATTGACCAGCTAGCTCCTATTCCTTCCCTGGCTTGAAAATGATAAGCAGCAATGGCCTGAAGTGTTTGTAGGGAATCAGAAAGAATGGGAAAGTCATTCAACCTCTCAGATCTGGTTTCCTCTACTTTAAAAAGGACTGTTGTTGGAAAAGCATTTTGTGCTCTAGAAATGCAAGCTCTTATTAATGTAAGTCATTATTCAGAGTTTGGTACAGCAAAGTTGAAATAAAACTAGCCTGGGGAATGTCTGCACCAATGAGTTCAGCTAATGCAGAAATGGGAACAAAGAAATCCCAAATGCAAACTCCTGTCTTTACATGCTTCAGCTCAGGATTAAGACAAGAGCAGAATGTAAAGTTCATTGGCCCATTTCCCCCCCCCCCCATATCCCCATTCTTTCCCATTTCCACCCCTGCAACATTTCTTCTATAATTCTAAATTGGCTTTCAAAATAATTGAATCCATCATCAGCACCACCAACAATGTGTGCCTAACTTTCCACAACCCCTCCAGCATTGCCTGTTTCTGATTTTTATCATCTTTGCCATTTTGATGAATGTGCTCTGATAAGTCAGAGTAGTTTTCATTTACATTTCTGCTATTGTTATTCATTTGGACCATTTTTTTCCATATGGTGGTTGATGACCCTCATTTCTTCTTTTAAAAATTATTTGTTCATGTCTTTGACCTCATTTTCTCTTCCTCTTCCCCTTTCCTTTTCTTCGCTTCTAGATGAATAGTAATATAGAGAGAAAGAGTCCTGAATTTACAGTTAACGTATGAGTTAGAATGCCATCTCCCCAATCACTGCTGATGTGGCCTTGGGCAAATCACTGTCCCACCCCTGCCCCAGTTGCCTCATATGTACAAGGAGAAGGTTCTACTCTCTGAGGCTCCTTCTTAATCTAAACACTGAGATCTAGGACTCAGCAGGCCACTGAGATAGTCAGACTTAGTCTCCTCTGACACAGATGAGCATCAGGACTCGAGGGAGGAGAGAGTAGAATGGAATCCCCTTCCTGAATACCTATCACCTTTCCCCTTCCTCCCTGCGGGGGAAGGGGAGAAGGGGGGAAAGCAGAAGCGGTATTCCGAATAGAGAGGGGTTGCTTGTACCTGCTCAGAGGGGAGGGCACGTAGCTCAAGTGGCCGGAAGAAATGTTCTGCCTTCCCAGTGTTGTTCTCCTCCTGCTACGCTGGTGAGTAAGACTCTTTTGGGGTTTTGTTTGGTACAATGGAAAGAATATTGAACATGGAGTCAGATCTTAGCCATGGCCCTTCCTACCTGAGTGACGTTGGCCAAGCCATGTCCCTCTTTGGGACTCAGTTGTCTCCTCTGTGGAGTGAATGAATGAAAAACATGTATTAAGCACTTACCAGGTGCCAGGCACTGGGCTAAATTCCGGGGGCTACAAATGCAAATCAAGACAGTCCCTACCCTCAAGGGGCTTACATCCTAATGGGGAAACCAGGAAGGGGAGAGGGGGAATCAGTACATAAAGGATAGTGGTGGCTGGGGAAGGGAGCTATGGTATGGAAAGTCACAAAGATGGCGAGTGGAACAATAGAGCAGTGTGCTTAGGCATTTTCTTCTAAGACAAAGGTGTTATGGTTGTTGTTTGTCCTTCATTCTCCAAGAGGACCATGACGACAGGGAGGTGATGCCGCGACATGCAAGTGAATTGGATTTAAGTGACGGAGGGCTGTATAAAATCACCAGCTTCACTTTTTCCTCTGGAGCCATCTGGGTCCAGTGGCCAGATATAGATCAGGATGACTGGAGCTGACCCAGGATGCAGTGGGAGACCTTGGCCTTTTTAAGCTAAGGTCTTTAACAGGTCTCAGTTTGACTGAGGCAGCGCCCATTCAGTCATTAAGTCTAGGTAAGAAATGAGGCAGAGAAAGGCAAAGGAAGCAGTGATTTGATTCCGGTTGGATTAGGTGACCTCTGACACCTTTTCTAGCTCTAATGGCTGATTTCATTCCATGCCCCGAATGCAGTGCTTTGAACTTCTCATTGCAGGGTAAGGAGCATGTGAAGACAAACTATTGCTTATTATTATTTTTAGAAATAGCCTGAAGGGGGCTCAGATAGGCTTGTCAGTGGAAGGCCTGCAGCTATCTACTTAAAATGGGTGCTTGATTCTTTCTGCAGTCTTAGCATCATAGATTTGAGATGAAGGGGCAGGGGGCGGGGCAAGGAAGAAGAATTTTGTGGCCCAGGGTGACAGTGGACTAGAACATGAGTGGTCCTTTCGGAATATTTATGGGCCATTTTATGTTTCTTCATCGGGGCAAGGAAGCATGTTGCTAAAAGCCACGTCTAAATCAATACTTGTGATTTTCCTCGGCACTCCCAGTGATTTAGGCTTTTTAAATATATGTAATGCCATATTTCTAGCACACCGGGAGAGAGTGACTCCACACAGCGCTCTTATGTTCGGATGGTAAATCACGGAAGTAGAATAGAGATGCGAAGCCGGTGTCACAAACACCGAGGCGGCCCGAGATGAAACCCTTCTCCGAGAATGCTGTCATCTACTTCTGTCGTCTTTGGGGAGCGAGTTTTCCTGTTGACCTAATGCACAGCCATTCATATTAATGGACTTTAAAATATCATGACTCCTCTCTAGCAAACACAAGATCTAATTCCTACTAGGGGAGAAGAAGCCTCTTTAAGTCAACCTCTTACAATCTGTGTTTGCAAATGAGCCTGTCTGCTGCAAGGCACATCAACCACCACAGAAGGCAATGGGCAAAGAAGTTTGGAGCTAATGCAAATGGAGATATATGCACCACTGGGTTCTGGGAGAAAGGAGTTCATTTCTTACATCTTTGTTAGTCCTTAGGTCTTGCCTTGGAGGTTCTCTGTAGCCAACTAACTGATCCGCTCTTGGGAAAAGAACATTTCCTTCCCAAGCTCTGCCCCGCGCCCCCCACCCCGCCCCGCACCTCAGAGGTCACCTGTAAGTGGTTGCAAATGAGCAAAGCCTGGGGGAAGCTAAGGATTCCAGGAAACAGAGATGAGAAGAAAACATGGGACAGACATAACAGGGACAGTCTATGCAAAAGCACAGAGATGGGAAACAAGATGTAGGGGATCAGTAACTCAATCAGTTTTGCTGGAACACAGTGTGTGTGTTGGGGTAGCTAGTTGATGGAGGATAGAGTGGGCCTGGAGTTAGGAAGACCTGAGTTCAAATTCAGTTTCAGACACTTACTAGCTGTGTGACCCTGGGCAAGTCACTTAACCCTGTTTGCCTCAGTTCTTCATCTGTAAAATGAGCTGGAGAAGAAAATGGCAAACCACTCCAGTATCTCTGCCAAGAAACCCCCAAATGGGGTCACAAAGAGTCAGACACAACTGAATGACAACAACAGAAGTGCATGTCATGGTGGTTGGCCACTGCTGTGCCTTTTTTCTCAACCCCAGAAAAATACAAGTGACCCCACAGACTACTGAGCAAATGCCCAGATACTATCTGTGGATCATCTACCCTGAATGGGGAACATGCCATGAGGAACTGCAGGGTGCTGCTACAAGTCTGATTTAGGTCAGTGTCTTTTCATGAAATCTTCTAATGCATCTCCCCAGCATTCCTCCTCCTACCCATGCTGCAATTTATTGTGAATCTCTTAAAACTCTCAGGGGAACAGTACAATAACAGGGAGAAAATGAATAAAACATACCCCCAAATCCATCTGTGTGAAAAGGTTTAAACTTCTAACACTTATGTTAGTTGAAGCCACGTATTCCATTTACTACAGTGTCTTCATATCTCCCCAAAGATCAATAGAAAGTTGTTCAAATGAAAGCAGGTGGAAAGAACAGGCTCCTGACTTTAATTGGAAGGGAAGAAAGAACATTAAAAAATATATAATTATAAGGTTAATGGTACTGACTGTCCTGTACTGGTTTTTTGAACTATTTATTTCAGTAAAGAAATTTGAATTTTAAGGCTGAAAGATTGGATGACTTTGATAATGGCCTTTGAGGACTGGACAATCACTACACGGTGGATGGTGACTTGCTTTTCTTCATCATCACTGAATTCTTACACTGGAACTCCTCTTCTGAGGCCCTTGAGGTGAGCCTCGGTTTACCTTCTTTGGAGACTCTTCTATTCTGACTCATAGCCAGAAAGAAAAAAAGGTCTTTTTTGTAAAATAAGAAGATGAACTAAATGATCTCTCAGGGCCTTCCAGCTCCCAGTCTATGGTGCTATGGATTTCCAGTCCTTTAATAAGCTTCAGTTAGCTCAGGTATGTCCATGGTACAGATATAGCTCACACTGATTTGGCTCTTTACAAACCATGTTGACCTATTTTATCTCATTCATTTCTTATAACAACATAGTACAAGTCAAACCCCCATTTTGCAGATGTGAAAGTTGAGTCTCAGAGAGGTTAATTGACTAGCCTGTTCTGTAGCTAGGCATTCAAACAGAAGTCTTCTGGTTTCAAAGATAGGTACTTGTTGGATCATAAAGCTTCGAGTGGGAAGGAATCTTAGAGATCATTACTACCTGAGGAACCAGGCTCAGAGAGTTGATGAAATGACTTGCCCAAGACTGTTGTTATTGTTGTCTTTTTTTTCTTTTTGGAGGAAACCAGGGTTAAGTGATTTGCCCAGGGTCACATAGCTAGTAAGTGTCTGAAGCCTGATGTGAACTCAGATTCTCCTGACTCCAGGCTGGTGCTCTATCCAGCTAGTTGTCTTTTTGTCTTTTATTTTAAAAGAGAAACAGTCACATCATGACATTATGTCTTGACTCAAGCATGAATTAGAATAAAGAGAGACAGCTGCACAAAGTCATCAGCCTCACTCTCTTCCAGAGTCACTGATGTCCAGTGGCAGGACAAAAGTCAAGACAATTGGTGATGGCTCAAGATGCAGTGGATGACCTTGGCGTCTTTGATGTCTGACCGAGCTCTAAGGGCTCCACAGCACCTGCTTCAGCCACCATCATGATCGTTGGAACCAATTGTTCTCATCCACCCATTCCACCAGGGAAAGTCTTCATGTGCTTTGGGTAGATACCTCCCCTAGCTCACCAACAGGTTTGAGGCTTGTTGGTTGCCCTGTGTGTCCAAGATCTCATAGATAATAAATGGCGGAGTGGATTTTTAAATCCATGTCCTTTGATTCAAAATCTAATTCTTTCTCGACTACACACTGATGTCTTCAACATTACTTATTGACTGTGCTCGAAAGCAGCCTTGAAGAAAAGCATTAGTAAGTTCAAGGTTAGATTTTTCAGATGGGATCCATTCATCCCATAATTTTTCCTGCAAAAAATTGCTAGATTTCTCTAGAATCAGGCCACTTTGAGGGGCCACATCAATGACTAACATTGACATTAAAGCTTTTTGTTATTCACAAATGCTGCACCCCCCCCCCCCCCGCCATACAAGGAACACCAGAAACAGTCATCTTTCCCATTAGAATGATAACAAAATGGAATATCCAGTGACGTCTTCCACTCAACTTAAATTCTATCAATTTCAGGTGATACATTTGTCAGTTTGGGAACACCTTCTGTTGAGACAGATCATAGCCTTTTTATATTGCATAATGTTAAGAGAACTCCCTTAGGAATCTTGCTGGAGCAGGTTTGTATCAGATACAGAGAGCTGATTGTTAAATTTTCAGGGTGAGCATTTACCCCATGGAAATCTTCAAATGCTATAAATCAGGGCTTGATTTATGGTTTTGTTGATTGAAGAAGATGATGGAGAAAATGTTAATAATGTGGGTTAAACTAAAAAGTGTGTCTGGTATGTTTTGGAGAGCCGGTTGTTAAACATTTACCAGCATACTCCTGGACATAGCTAGTGTCAGAGCTAGGATTTGACCCCAGGCCATCCTGACTCCAAGTCTAGAAGTGTAACCATTAATCCCATGTGCTCTCTTTAATATAATTTGTACTTGTACTCATTTAAGGCCCAAATCCTCACTTCAGTAATGTATCTAGGATATCCTAAAGCAAGATGCCATTTAGATAGATAGATGGAGAGAACATAGATAATAGATAATTAAGCCCCTGCTGGGAATAAAAATACAAGCAAGCAAGGTAATCTTTGCCCTTAAGGATGATTCATTCCAGTAGGGAAACAGACTCAAAAGGGAAGTTGGAAATGGGGGGAAGGGGTAGCTGGCCACCTGTCATGGTGTGGAAATGGTCTAGAAGGCCAGTGAAGGACTGGTTCTAGGACAATAAAAGGCAAAATCTTGGTGATGGGGGACCCAGGCCAGAGTCCAAGTTGTGTGTGTGTAGGGCATGAGTAGTAGGGCAAATGACCCTGCTGGTTGGAGTCCAGGCACCATGGGCAGGATATGACCAGAAAGGAGGATTTGCCAAAGCAACTTCCATCTTTGTGCCCCTAGTACCAAGTACATCACCTGGTACACAGTGGGCATTTAATAAATGCTTGTTGGATCGCATGAGATTAGATCTAGAAACATATTACTTACATGGCCCATAGCTATTTTTCATTTCTGTTCTTCTCCTTCCCCTAGAAAATGGTGAAATACACTAACAGGCTTATGTATTCATATAAATGTATTTCCCCCCAAACTGTGAATTACTCTTTATCCTGAGTTATAAAATTTCAAATTGTAACATGAAATCTACGCTGTTTGAAATGAAATGACTATTGTACCGATGGGAATCACATGACTTTGCCAAGTCTCATTGGTCTGCCTCTCTTTGGTCAGCCATCACTTATGGATCATCACAGTAAATATTGGGTTTAGATTCACTTTCCTTGTCATTAACTCCCCTCATTGAGAGCATAGCATGGCATAATGTGGAGGGGACAGAATGCAGATTAGATGGGCTTTCTCTCCTCAAGAATTTCATGAGCCAGTGGAGTTAACTAGCAGAAATCATCGCCCTCCTGGAGCAGGGGCGAACGGTGGTTTACCCCAGACATATCGGGCAGGTCTGGTAGATCATTTCCAGCCACAGCTGTTGTGTCTCTCCTCTAGGGGGCCGAAAGGACAGATTGCTATTAGATGAGGTTCAATTTTCTTCCTGGAACAGGAAGGAAAGTTGAATGTCAGAGGAAAGGGAAGAAACACAGGCTTCTCCCCTCATGCTCAATATAATAATAATAGCTGACATTTATATAGCACTTACCACGTGCCAGGCACTGTGCTAAGGGCTTTACAATCCTTCTCTCATTTGAGCCTCACCGCAATCCTGGGAGGAAGGTCCTGTTATTATCTCCATCTCAAAGGTGAGGAAACTGAAGCAATAAAAATTAAGTGACTTGCCCAGGGTCACAGAGCTAGTGAGTGTCTGAGGCTGGGTTTGAACTCAGGTCTTCCTGACTCTGCGCCTGGTGTTCTCTCTGCTATGCCCCATCTAAAAAATGGTAATGATCACCTTGCCTCCCTGGGAGAGGGGCACATTGTGACTGTGGCTTTGTACTCTGCCTCCCAGGCCCTTCCAAGCACAGCTCATGGAGCCTTTTCCTCAATTGAATAGAATTATTGAAATTACTTTGTATTTATAAACTTGCGTACATGGGATTGGCGTGGGGTTTCTATGGCTGGTTTGGAAGATTTGATTTTCAAAGACTCTATTCAATTAATTCAATCAATATTATTTATTAAATACCTATAATATTTGTTGAGTACATACAATCTACACCAGGCTCCAGACTGGCCTTCAGGATGCTCCTCTTTCATGGAGGGAAATGACAGATGTATGGGGATTCCTTACTCCAGGTTTAGCATCTTATTCTCTGTATCACTCTGCCTCTGGGAGCTGGGTACAGGAGTGGGGCCTGGGTTTAATTCACCCCAGACAGAGAGGGAGGATCCTCAGATGCCTGTCCCAGTTACTAGGACGTTTTTCTTTATTATTTTTAAAATTTTGAACTTAACATCAATTAAATGAAAATTTCAATGTACATTGTAGAACAAAAGAGGATTGTATATGAAACTGTATCTTTTTATGTTGTTTGTTTTTCTTTTTAAGTATATTATATATCCAATATATAACGTTTGAAGCTATTATACTCGTCTGTGATTTCTTCTCATCTTGATTGTTTATTTCTTTTTTGGGGTGGGGGAGGGCCCTATCTGTATCCTCCCTTGTCCTTTCTGCCTCTACTAACCTCCAATTAAAAGAAAAAGAAACCCTTGTAACAAGTATGCACAGTCAAGCAAAACAAATTCTTGCATTGGGTGAATCTAAAAATGTATCTCCTTCTGCCCCTTGAGTCTGTGTTACTAAATGAGTAGTTTTGTTCGCAGGGCAGCTGGGTGGTGCAGGGGATAGAATGCCAAACCTGGAGTCAAGAAGAATCATCTTCATGAGTTTAAATCTGGCCTCAGACACTTACTAGCTGTGTGACCCTGGGCAAGTCACTTAACCCCAAATGAGCTGGAGAAGGAAATGGCAAACTACTCCAGTATCTCTGCCAAGAAAACCCCTAATGGGGTCACAGAGAGTTGGACACGACAGAAAAGCAAATGAAGAACCAGGCTTAGCTCAGCACTCTACTCTGGAATCTTGGCTGGTTATTTAATTGGATAGAGTTCTTAAGTCCTTGGAAGCTGTTGGACTTGACGATTGTCATTGTATAAATTGTTCTCCTGGCTCTGCTTTCTTTGCTGGGCATCAGTTCAGACAAGTCTTCCTGGGTTTCTTTGATCCTATCCCTTCCTCAGTTTTTCTAGGGTAGTCACATTCCATGACACCCACATAGCATAGTTTGTTCAGTCATTCCCCAGTTAATGGGGGCCCTAAAAGAGACCAAGGTCTCTTTTCTTTGCCACATCCAGATAGTTCTGTAACAGGTGGGATTGTATTTTGAGGAAGCACAGTGGAGAGAATGCTGACTTGAATCAGAGACCCTGGGTTCAAATCCTAGCTCTGTCACTGACTGCCTGTGTGACCTTAGGCAAGGAACTTTATCTTTACGTTTCCTTGTCTGTAAAGTGAGGGGTTTGAACTAAAAGATCTGGAGAGCCCTCTGACTCTAACTCCTGTGAAAATAGACTGGACAGAACCTCAGAGAACATCTGAGTCCAATTCTTCGTTTCACAGATGAGGAAACCGAGGCAAACAGGGCTAAGTGACTTGCCCAGTCATGCAGCCAGTAAGTATTTGAGGTCACATTTGAACTCAAGTCCTCCTGACTCCAGGCTCTGTGTTCTGTGCACTATAGCGCCTCCTAGCTGCTCTGGCGTGTAATAGAAGCTACACAAATGTTTATTCCCTCCTTTCCTCCCCTGAGGGGACAGGTGACTTGAATAGGTCACCCAGGGAATAAGTGGAAGACCTGATATTTGAACCCAGGTTCTCCTACTCCCGGTATTCTTCCCATTGGACTGATTTTTTTTGCTGTGTAACTGAATGAAAAGATAACTATCAGTTGCCCTTCCCTTTGGGTGAGAAAATCCCTTCATGTTGGTAGGTCTTAGCACAGTACACTTCCCTTCTCTCATCTTCTCTGTTTTAGTAAGCATCCAGTCAGACAGTCCTCACTGTCATCTTACCATCTGGCTCCATTTGGGGTTTCCAGACAACCACAGAGTGCTTTGTAAATCTATATAGTCCTTAAAGGGACAGCTAATAGAGTGCTGGTCCTGGAGTCAGAAGGACCTGAGTTCAAATTTGACCTCAGACACTTACTAGCTGTATGACCCCAGGAAATTCGCTTCACCCCATTTGCCTCCATTTCCTCATCTGTAAAATGAGCTGGGGAAAGAAATGGTAAACCACTCTAGCATCTCTGCCAAGAAAACCCCAAATGGGGTAATAAAGAGTCAGACACAACTAATTGACTTGACAACAACATCCTTAAACTCCTTCACTGCAAACAGGCCATTCTTGGATGGTTTATTCCTTCCATTTATTGCCTTTATTTGCTTAGTTAAAAATCCCTGGATCCAAGGAGAGACTCTTCTCTATCTTATCCCAACTCACCACCGCCCTCAAGGAGTTTGCTTTGTAGTTAGATAAGAAATGAGGCCAGTAATTATAGCACAAGGTCCTGGCTATGATAAATGCCACATGGGTCCTACAGACAGCACAGAGCTCTTTTGGGGAAGCCAGCTGCAGATGGGTGTGGTGGCAGCTTTTACCTGGGAACAGGGCTGTGAAATGAAGGCAGAGAGGACAGATGGAGTTCATTTTTCCCAGTTTATTTCAGTCTCTCCACAATAGATAACACCTCACTGAAGTATTCACCTGTAATTGGAATCCTCTAGCCAAGGGCATCTGTCACTCTGAAAGGGCTAAGGGAGGTCTGCATGTTCACCTTGGCTTAGAAGAAAAAGAAAAAAACAATCATGATGGATTTTTGCTAGGTAACAGGAAGTTGTAACTAAATAATAAATCATGAAAATGCAGCCTTCCCGTATGCTCAGTTCAAGGTATTTGGAAGCCTTGGGCTCCAGGTCGAGTTTCTTGCACTGCTGTTCATTTTCTAATATAGGACAAATCACAAGTTTTTAATACATTTATGTGTGTATATATATATATAAATATATTTTTCTCTATATATGTATAAATGTACACGTGTATATATGTATGTATGTGTACATACACATATACATAAAATACACATTTGCATATATACATACAAACATACAGATAGATGTATAGATAGATAGACAGACAAATGGACAGACAGACAGATGGATGGATGGATAGATAAAATAGATGGATGGATAGATAGACAGACAGACAGATAGATGGATGGATGAATAGAATTAGATCAATGGATAAGATAGAGACAGATGGATAGAAAGATAGATGGATAGAAAGATAGATGGATAGATAGATGGATGGATAGATAGGTAGATAGATAGATGGATAGACAGATAGATGTATAGACAGATAGATAGATAGCCTCTGCCTTACCCCAGTTTCTCATGAGATAGCAACATGGTATAAAAGAGTGCTAGAGTCGGGATGAGTTGGGCTAGTCACTTAGACTTTCTAAACCTCAGTTTCCCCATTTATGAAAATGGGAAAAACAATACTACCTACCTCACAGGGTTGGTGTAAAGGTCAAAAGTGATAACCTCCACAAAGTGTTTTTAAATCTTAAAGCACTCTTGTTGTGTTTTGTCCTTTGTTTTCGAAGAGGACCATAGCATCAGAGAAATAATAACGTGACTTGCAGTTGACTTTGATTTAAATGAGGGGGCGCTGTGCAAGGTCAGCAGCCTCACTTTCTCCTCCAGAGCCATCTGGGTCCAGTGATCAGATATTTGTCAGAATGACTGGAGGTTGCCCAGGATGCAATGGGAGACACTGGTCCTTTTAGGCTAAGGCCTTTTCAGGTTCTCACTTTGAGTGAGGTAAGCCCATTCAGTGAATAGGCCTTTTTAAGAAGTGAGTCAAGGGATGGCCCCTTTAATTAGAATAAAAGAAAAAAAAATTAAGCTGGGAGGGGAAGACCCTCAAGATTGCTGTTCCAAAGATAAACAGTTACCATTGACATTCACTCTAAGGCAGGAAGACCCAAAATACAGCCATTAAGTGGAGCTTGGGCAGGGACCTATTACGGTCCAATCTATAAGCTTTAGAGTGAACTGGGTTTAAGGTTTTGTAAAAGAAGAAAAAGAAAGAAAGGAAGGAAGGAAGAAAAAAGAGAGAAAGAAAAAAAGAGAGAAAGAAATAAATCTGGTCAGTAAACCCCCAAGTTAAGTGGGCATCTTCTGGCCATCAAAATTTACCTTCCTTTGGAGAGGAGAAGAAGAAGGACAGGGAGAGGGAGAGGGAAGGGGAGAGGAATGTCAACCATGATGATGATGATGATGGTGGTGGTGGTGATGGTGATGATGATGATGGCAAATAGTGGAAATAACATTGGATTGGGCATTAGAAGCTCAGAGGTGGAAGTGGCCTCCCAGGCCATCTGGTCCCCTTTACTGCTTCCCAAAGAAGGGTCCACCCAGCCTTCATTTCATGACCTGTAATGAGGGGGAGCCCACTACAGCATGAGTCACCAAATTCCATTTTTAGATTTTGTTATATTTTTGGAATGAATGAACACATAGGAAGCAGAATAGCATGCTGAGAGTATATTTTCAAGATTAATATGACTTTAGTATTTAAAATTAAAATGGAGGAGACACTCGAGGCAGGGATGCTAGCTGGGAGCGTACTGCTGTCGTCTAGGCATGAGGTGATGAACCCCGACCAGGTATCTCTTCCAAGCTTTCCCTCAGACTAGCCATGTGACCTTGAGCAAGTCACTGTTCTTCAAAGTCCTCATTTTAAATAAGAGATGGCTAAAAGCACAGTCCCTAAGGATCTTTCCAGCAAAACAAGAAACAAAAACCAAAACTGTGATTCTGGGCATCTTAAAACCCCGGCTATGAGACCTCTGGAGAATGAGAGACATTTGGAATCTAAAAAGCGCAGGGGAAATTCTCAATGCCTCACTACTATTTGATCCAAGCACTAATATGATAATGGTAGTAAGTGTAATGGTTTTAAAAACTCAACATGCCATGCATTTGAGCTCCTTGCTAGAGATACCAGTACCCCAGGGAGGTGTTACTGTCATTCACTACTGCTGCTGCAGCACAGAAAATGATGTACAGTGCACAGAAAGTAGTCCCTCTTCATAAGCCAATTTATTGATCAGAGCTAGATACCACTGGAGAGAAATGACCTGAAAACCCAGGTGCTGGGATCCTCCACCCCTGGCAGCAGCAGTTGAGATAGGAATTTGTCATTATAGAGATGAAGTGTCCTCGCAGAGGGCAAGATTATCGTGGATGTCCAAAGCATTTCTCCCTAAAAGAATTTCAGCATCCCACAAAAGAGGATCTGAGATTTGAACTCAGATCCTCTGATCTCAGATCCATTTACCCTTTAACTGGAGGGATGGAAGACTAGTTGTCCTCCCACTAAATAAATTCATAGCTTGTTAGAGCTGAAAGGAGCCTAAGAGATTACATGCCAACTGCATATTTTACAGATAAGGAAACTAGGTGAGATTATGTACACAGCTAGAGTAGACGAGCGCACAACTGAAGCCAGCTTAGAATACATTACCCTTGCCTATATCATGCTCTAAGGCTGTTTTATTCTCAAGGCAAGGTGGATTTTTCCATCAGCTCTGATGTGAGCTGAGAGGTTTGGTATACTCTAGAGCTATACTCAGCTTTTTACTAGGGGGTGCCACGGTGCATAGTGTACTGGGCCTGGAGTCAGAAAGACTCAGCTTCCCAAGTTCAAATCTGGCCTAAGACACATAAGTGGGTGACCCTGGGCAAGTCGCTTAACCCTGTTTGCCTCAGTTTCGTCTTCTGTAAAATGTGCTAGAGAAGGAGAGGGCAAACTAGTCTCTCTGTCAAGAAAATCTTAAACAGGGTCATAAAGAGTCAGACACAGCCAAACAACAAGACCCATACTCTGTTTTTCTTGCTGACATCAAGGATGCCTCATAAAAGGGAGGAGAGGAACTCACCACCACTCAGGACTTACAATCTCTAAGAACGCCTCTTCTAGAATTGGACCAACTCTAGCTTTCAGGCCACTCCTGCTTGATTGTAGGTTTCTCTTGCCTACAACAGCCTCTATTAAAATGTCTTGATTATTTCCAGAATATTTGACCTGCTAAACTGATCCAAAGTGTAGCTGACACTTAACTTTTTTGGAACTCAGTTTCCTCATCTGTGAAATGAGGCATGAGGCAGCCTTATTTATATGGTGATGGAGTCAGGAAGACCTGAGTTCAAATCCCATCTCAGATACTTAGCTATGCAAATTCAGGTCTGCCTGACCTCAGGGCCAGTTGTCCATCCATGGTGCCATCTAGCTCCTTTCACCGATGTGGTAGCTGAGCCAAAGAGGTGAAGTCGGTCAACAAGCACTTATTCCAGGCTTGTAGTAAGCACTAGAGATAGAAATAAACACACAAAAAACTGATTTCTGCTCACCAGGAGCTCACATGGGGGAGACAACCATCTATTTATCTATCATCTATCTAATATATATATATATATGCATGTATGTATTAAATTACTATATATGAATGAAACTTATAAAGCATAAAGGGATGGCAATCTGAGAATGAAGGGCCTGGGAGGGTAGGGGATAGGACACTAGATAAGACCTGCAGAAGGTGAGATTTCAATTAAGTCTTGGAGGAAGGTGGGCAAGCTGCAAGATGGAGCTGAGTAGTGAGAACATTGCAGGCGTCGGGGGAGAGCCAGTGCCGAGATGGAACATGAACGGTAAGGAACAGCAAATAGGCCAACTGGAACTGGATGGGAGAGGGCATGGAGGGCAGTAAGGACTCCTTAGTCCTTCCCATTTTCCTTCTGGTCTTGCCTCTGACACATAGTGGAGGGGCAACTCCAGCCTCTCAAGGCTCTAGCCAATGCTCTAAGAGGAGGTGCCATTGATAGTGTCCATATACCAACAAAATGATAATTCCAGGCCTTGTCCCTTATACTGCTTAAATCTTGACCTCCTTCTTCTCCCATATAATGGATGAGATGAGGATTGGTGGTCAGGATTGGAAGTGGTTAAGATTAGAGGTGAGCAAAGAATCTAAATTCTAAGAAGTTCTTCAAATAATAATTATTGATTATTTATGGACATCATTGCCTCCTAGCTTTTTGGAAAAGGTTATTTTAATGCTACTTCCTTTCTCTTCCCCTGAGGTTATACCACAGCAATTAAGTCTCAGAAAAGTGGGCAGAGATGGGTTATCACCCTGGATTTTAAGGAGGCAGTTTTCCATGGCTAACGTCTGGGCTTTCTAAATTCAAAACTGAATCGAACCTAAAAAGTAGGCCACTCCTCTGGATGACCACCAGATAAGGGATAGTCCTTGGAATTCAAAAAGTATGATTTTGCTTCCAACCTTCCCAGGGAGCCTGTTAAGGAACTAAATAAAGACTCTAGAAAGAAGGAAGAAAATTTCAAGTAACTTGACAAGATTGAAAATGTTAGGAAATCAAAAAAGAAAACTGACCATACCCTTCCAGCCTGCTCCTAACTCTACAGACTTCTGTCTTCATCATGTGCTCTTCACTCCCTAATGTCCTTTTCAGCTTTGTCATCCCCCGTTAGAATCTAAGCTCCTTGAGGGCAGGATCTAGCTTTCTTTTTGTTTTGGTAGAGTGCCTGGAATAAGGTAAGTGCTTAGTAATTGCTGGCTGATTTCAATGAATCAAACAATAAACATTTATTAAGTGCCTGCTATGTGCCAGGTGCTGTGCTAAGTGCTGGGATACAAAAAGAGGCAAAGACTGTCCCTGCTTTCAAGGAGCTTACAATCTAACGAATTCGACTTGACTTTCTTACAGTTGAGCTGGACGCCACCCTGTTCTCTCTGGGTCTGGGTCCTAGCCAGGCATGATGCTGGTCTTCTCCTTCTGGTGTTCTCTCTCTGTTATGGCATCCAGAAGAGCAGTCCAACCTCCTCCCTCCTTTTTCTTTCTCTTTGCTTTGGAGTTGGTAGGCCATTGACCTGGTATCAATGAAGTCTGTTGGGACCCTCAGAGATCTGCTGATTTATAACCTAATTTCATCCTTTTGGTAGGGCTGCTTGTGTGTCTTCTATAGCTTCAGGGTCATTGTGGAGAATGGAATGCTCAATTTAAATAAGTGATTTTTGAGACATATATATTTGAATTGAGCTGGTAACTCTCCCACATCTTCACGTGTTTGTAAGTCCTCATTAAATCTTTCTCTCTCTCTGAAAGTCACGCATGTTTCAGCGAGTGAGATTCAACTCAACACAGTGATTTAATTGTCTACTTATTTCAAGATGCAGAAAATGTTTGTTTGGAATGAGAATCCTCTGTTGGGTCAATATTCAGAATAATAATAAAAGTAATAGCCAGCGCATAGCACTTTTAGCTTTGCAAAATGCTTTACACATGAATGTAACGAGACAGTGCTGCTCTGTAAGGAATGACAAATATAAAGAACAAATGTGGAGAGCAGAGCTCAAAGCACAGTGTGTATAATGAGTCCAACGGGGTAAATAAAGTCAGAGTGGAGAAGTAAACAAACTCTGGTCAAACACAGTCAACCTTTCTAGGAATGTACATTCTAGGGGGAGGGATTGTGTGAGGGTCAGTTGGGACATGCCTTTATATCAACACTAAATGTAGCAATAGTTTGTTTTAAATGGAAAATCACTTAAATCATCTATATCTCAGCTTCTATATCTGTTCAATGATAATACCTGTTTCTCCTTTAATGACCTATATTTTTGTTGTGGGCCAGGGTGCTATGATGCAAACCTGGGGTAGTTTGAGTTAAAATCCACTTTGCCTTTCTACCCCACGTGAGCCAGGAAGTTGTGGAATAGACCCAGGGCAGTTTGACTTAGCTAACTTTGCCACCAGGTGGATTGGCCTGAGGCATAGCTATGGACCCTTTAAGGATCCTATAAGGACCAGCAGCTAGGTGGTGCACTGGGCTTGGAACCAGGAAGATTCATCTTCATGAGTTCTGCTCTGGCCTCAGATACTTACCAGCTTGGTAAGTGACCTTGGGCAAGCCACTTACCCCTGTTTGCCTCAGTTCCTCATCTGTAAAAGGAGCTGGAGAAGGCAATGGCAAACCACTCCAGTATCTTCGCCAAGAAAATCCCAAATGGGGTCATGGAGAGTACAACATAACTGAAAAACCACTTAGCAATATCAGCCTATAAGGACCACTTAATGGATTGAACAAGATTCTTCAGAGATCTTACAAAACCTCCTGGTGATCTGCTTTTACCTTCCTGCAGCTGCTTTTGCCTCTCGTAGGTTGCTGTTGTGCAGGGATCACTGAGTATGATTTGAGTAATTGTTTATCCGATCCCTCAGGCTCCATGTGGCTCTTTGCATCATATGTGGGATCCCCTCCCAGGACAACTTTAGCAAGATAAATGAGATGCTGTGCCCAGGGTCTTTTTGAATAATGTGAGGAAGAGTAGGTTGATTAAACAAATTTAATTTAACCAATATTTATTTAAAACTCGTTTTGTATAAAGCACTAGGATAGTTGTTAGGGAAATAAAGGCCGGAATGAAAGTCTCTTTCATCCACAAGGAGTTTGCATTCTTTTGTGGGGGGAGAGGGAGATATAGCGGGGACACAAATTTACTACAAGAAAGTTTGTGGAGGGAGAGAACAGTAATTACTGGCGAGGTCAGAAAAGCTTCTCAGAAGAGGCAGCAACTGTGCTAAATCATGACAGAAGACAAATATTCTAAAAGATGAAGATGAGGGAGAAGACAATTCTAGATATAGGGAAAGGCTTGTGTGAGGAGACAATTATGGAAGCTGGAGAATCAAGTTTGAAGCATGGCTTAGGAGTCCAGTTCGGCTAGAACACAGAGTCCACAAAATCAATCAACATTTATTTACTCCTACTATATGCCAGGCACTGTGATAGGCATTGAGATGAAAAAGATAAAAGTGACACAGTCCTGTAAAATGTTTGGAAAGGCGGGTGAGAGCCAGATTATGGAGGCCTTTCCATACCAGGCTGTGGATGCCATGAACATTTAGAGCAGATAAAAGACATGATCAAATTTGGGACCTTAGCATAATTAGTGTGGCAGCCATGTGGAGTAAGGATTGGAGAGAGGAGAGGCACTGGAGCCAGGTAGCGCAATGAGCAGGTAACAATAGTAGTTTAGGTGAGAGGGTCCTAGTCCCACCTGAGGTGCCATTTTCAATAGATGGCCTGTCCTGTTCTTCCTGGGCCACCAGGAGGACAATAGTCCTGTACTCAAATTCCTTTCTATTTCCTTTGTGTAAGGCCCCTTCCGGTTCTAGGTCTATGAGCCTGCGAATGTGCCCTGGATCCTTCAGAGGAGAGTTCCCTGCCCCCCATCACCACTTGCAAGGGATTCTCATCAGCACCAGAACAGCTGTGAAGAGGCCAATGCAATGGACCATCATTGCTCCTCATGTGCCTATCATGGGGACCTGCTCCGTTTCCCAGGCAGTTTTCTTAAAAAAACTTTCTTTGTGAATTGTCTGGAAATAATCAATATCCACTGTATAAATCACCCCAGCCTGCACTCTTGCTGACAGCCCTGGGGAGGCCTACTTAGTGAAGTGTCGATCAACCCCAAAGAAACCTTCCAATGGAGTTTGTTCACCTGTCTCCTGCCCAAGTTCAATTCACATTTTATCCAGCCGCAAAGGCATCTTCTGGTAATTGGGCTTTGTGTGGGCACCACCATCTGAACAGAATTATCCATCTAATTTCCTTTTTGTTGGAAAATGGCCTGGATGTATGTTGGCTCATTCTACTTTGTGGTGCTGGAAGAGAAATGAATGGGGAGGAAGTAAGCTTTCAAGGAGATCCTGAGTCGTAGGAGGAAAGATAGCCTGAAATGCTTCAAACTCCAGGATGAAAAACTAGCTATTGTTTATCTCTCTATCTTTATCATCTATCTCTCCATCTCTGTCTTTATCATCTATCTCTCCATCTTTATCTTTATCATCTATCTCTCCACCTCTATCTTTATGGTCTATCTCTCCATCTCTCTTTATCATCTATCTCTCCATCTTTATCTTTGTTATCTATCTCTCCATCTCTATATTTACCATCTATCTCTGGGCAAGTCACATCACCTCACTGCCCCAATAAGACCTTAAGTTGTAATCAATGGAGAGTGTTTCCTTACTGGAAGTTTCCCACATAGATGAAATGAGAGGGGAAGATGAAGGAAGGAAGGGATTGAAAGATAGATGGAAAAGGAAAGAGAGGGGAGGGGAAAAAGTACCCATGCAAACTTAGTGCACACAAACTATACTGGCCTTCTTATTGTCCAGATGAGAGTTAAGTGATTTGTCCAAGGTCATCTTGTTAGCCAGGTGGCAGAACTTGAACTTGGGTCTCTAGATTCCTCAGTCAAGGCTCTATCCACTGCTCAATTTGATCATAGGATTATAACACTTAATGTTAGACTCTAGGATGCCTGGTTTAAAAGGAGGATTGGCTATGCCAGAAGAAGACCTTTTTTGTAGTTCTGTTGGAGAGCAAAAAGCCCTTTGATTCTGGTGATTAAAGAAGCATGGTCAGGAGAAACCAGCCCCTGGATATGGTAAAAGATCGAATGTGCATGAAGGCCCAATATTTTTGCCAGAGGGATTAATTACCTGTAGGATGGGAGTATGAATGATAGGGGTGGAGAGAATAGAATCATCCCAAGGAAGATAGACAGTGTGTGTGTGTGTGTGTGTGTGTGTGTGTGTGTGTGTGTGTTGTAACTCTGGGTATGAAAGAATGAAGGAGCCCCCATCAGTGATCAGTCATGAAAATGATCAGTTACTCTGTATACAGGAAAGAAAGTAAGAGCTAGAATTGGTTTCCTTTGTGTAAGCGGTTCCCTGCCTATACTGTGAATGCTCTCTTTTTTCCTTCCTCCCTTTCCAAATCTCTCTAGCTTCCTTCAAGGTTCAGCTCATGCACTGCCCCCTAGAGGAAGTCTTGCCTTCATTAATACTCTTTCCCTCCTTAAACAATCCTGTATATTCTTGTTTGTTTACGTGTTGTAACTTACTGGTAGAATGGAAGCTTTTGGAGTGTAGCGGCTGATTCAGTTTTGTCTTTATATTCCCAGAGCTGAGGCAGCCGTGGCATATTGGGTAGAAATCTGGCCTTGGAGCTAGAAAGACCTGTGTTCAAATGCCACCTGAGATACGTATTGGCTGTGTAACTGGACTTAACCTCTCAGCATCCCCAGGTAATGCTATAAGTCTATAAGTTGAAGAACACTCACTGATTGACATTGACACTAGGTGTTTCCTTGCTGGGACCTTCCTATATAAATTAATCCAGAGCCTGGACTAAACTCCCCAGACCTTACCTGGCCCATAGAAGGCACTGAACCAACACTTGTTGGGTTAGGTTGAACTGAATTGGATTTTTAGGACCTAGCCCCTCAATGATTTGTTTGTGACCTTTGAAATGACAATGTGTGGGAACTATGAGTCCTTGGACCAGAAAGAATACTTTGGGCCCTGAAAAGCTGTAAGTTTTGATCCTTGTGCCCTCCCATGAAGTGAATACCTGTCTACTGAAGTAATGATGAGAAAGTCCATTTCAGTGCTGTATCTGCCGTATTTTTGAGCTTTCTATGGGCTCTGTACAAGAAAAGAGTGTGCCTAGGGTGGTAGGGACAAAAGAACCCAGACCCTAGAGTGTGAGTTAAATATGTGGCAATGGTTTGCCCTCTAGTGAATGTAGATAAGTGGATCTGTGACCATAAGAGGCCTTAGATGTCATCACATCCAAACTTTCCTCCCCCTTATTTAACAAAAAGGAAACTGAGGCCCAAAGAGGCAGAAGAATTGGAATTAGAACCCGGGTCCCTGACTCCAAATCCAGATCTCTTTCTACAACTCCATCTTTTAAGTATCATTCAGGCCAGATTACTTTGACAAATCTAGATCACATAGAAATCAAGACTCTTTACTTCCAGTTCCCCATTGGAATGAGAATGGGCCCACTGACCATGGGCAGAGTTGAATATTATGTGACTGAGGGAGTTGTTAAACTCTATTCTGCAGCATTGTTAGCCTTCTACACTGGTTTCTTGGATGGCCTAGTGGTATGTTCACTAAGAGACATATTTGGAAAAATCCAAGATAAAGCGAAGAGCCTCTGTCTCATGCAGTGATGATGAATAGTTCTGCTTCCTCCCTAGAATTAAAAAGAATATTCCCTCTGTAACCCCCGGGCATCTTCTGCCTTCTCTATTTGCTGTCCAGAAGCCCTAAAGAAATTTAAAATGCAGCCATTTGACCCTTCTGGTTCAGTGATCACTCAGGCTTGAGTTCTTTGTTAGCAGAAAGCTTAGCAGAAATAACTCAGGGTACACACAGAAATAACTCAGGGTACACTAACTAAGACTGGTTTAACCAGACACCGGTGATGACTTGGGCACAAATCCATCAGTGACTTAGATCAGCTCCCCTAGCTGAGAAAGGCAGGCTTCATATCCCCGAGGAGTCAGTTATGGAACAGTAATAACTGCCACGTACCTCTGAGTGTTGAGGTTCATAAAGTACTTCATATAGTGGTCCCAGGTGATCTTCCCAAGACTCCTGCAATGCACGAAGGGCAGGTAGGACCACTCTGATTTTACAGGTAGGGAAACTGGCTCTGGATCATTAAGTGACTTACTCAAGGTCACACAGTCAGTAAATGGCAAAAGGTGCAAACCCACGTCTTCAGGCAACATATCTTGTTCCCTTTCTGGAGTCACAGCAAGGTACAGCATTCAATGAGAAACTGTTCATTCTTGTTGTGATGACATTTTCAAAACTAATGAAAAGAAGCGTGTGTTTGCAGTCAGAGGAACCACATCCAGAATGTGCCTCTGATGCTTACTCCTTGTTTGACCTTGGGTAAGTCCTTGAAGTCTTTATGGACCATGTTTTCCTCATCTATAAAGTGAGGAATTGGTAATGATAATGATAATGAGAAAATAATAATAAACATTCACGTAGCACCTACTGTGTGTGAGGCACTACACTAAGCACTTTATAGATAGGATCTCATTGGATTACTTCTAAGGGTTCTTCTGGCTTTAGAGACTGCATGCTCTCTCTCTCTGCTTCCCTCTACAATCCTTCAAGAGTCAGCAAAGTAGGATCAGGCTTGGAGAGTCAGCTGGTTCGTTCTTCTTTGGGATCTCACATGTTTAAAGTGGAGATAATGGTGGCATTGACCTCGCTGAGGTGTTTGTGAGATGACTTATGGAAAGTGCTTTGCAGACTCGCTAGTGTTTATAGATTCTAGTTATTACCACGGCTACTCTGACTACTACCACTACCACCATCAGCACTACTACCACCACCACCACCACCACCAACCACTACCACTACCACTGCTGCTGCTGCTGCTGCTGATACTACTACTACTACTACTGCTACTACTACTACTACTACTACTACTACTACTACGACTGATCCCTAGGGCACTATAACAGACTTTGTTGAGGAGTTCAGTCCATAATACTTCCAGGTCTATCACGGATATCTCTTAGAGTTACTTTTTGGACCTGCTTATGGTCTGACACGGGGTGGGGAGCGAGTAGGTCTGGAGTATCATGTTTCTAGGCTCTAGGAGGCTCACCACCGCCAACAAGCCTACTATGGAACAGTTCTAACAGGTGTGCTATTTCTGGTGACCTGAAGACAGGGCCATCAGAGATGACCCCAAACGGTCCTCCTACCTGTACCTGACTCTGTAAGAAGGTGTCCACAGACCCTGGAGACTCCTGAGGGGGCCCTTCCCTGCCAGCTCTCCAGGCTACTTTCCATAAGGGTCAGAGAAGCAGCAGAACTCAGGGGTGCATGCTCAGGAGGGCCACCACCTGGGGACTCATCACCTCTCAGTAGTTAAGAGTCCTCCCTGCTTCCTTCTCCCTTCCTCTTCGCTCTATAGTCATTGATAGCCACACAACCCACAGCAGAGCTGATCACATCGTCCCTCATGCTTAAGCCGGGGGCCGGCCATAGTGGGTAGAAGAACCCCTTATGTTCTCTGTCCACAATGGCCATGTCTGCTCTCTTCTTGGCCCCACTACTCAGCTGCATTGCCTTCTCTAGGGTGCTCAAACAGAACGTGTCGTGTCCTGCTCCGTTTGTGGGAAACTGTGCAGATAATAAGTGATATGAAAAGGGAAAACGCATAGAGACAGCAGGCTGGTTGGCAGGGAGCACCCCAAAGTAAGTTGTGGGGAGCCAGAATGCCTGGTTTGGGCTGCCTTTGTGACCTTATTATTACTTACCTTTTTCAGGGGAACAATTCTGGAGAACGGCACAGAGGTGTTGTGAGAAACGCCTAATTAGGCAAGTTAGCGCCCAGGAGAGGATGAAAGCAACAGAAGGGCTAATTTTTATTAATAGAGATTCTTTTTATTCTCTGGGATTCTGTTCCATCCGTTATCTTCTCTGTGTGTTTTTGTATTCAGTCTATTAGTCACCTAGAAAAGATAAAGAAGACTGCTTTTTAAATCCATAGCAAAAGGATTAAGGCCAATTCAGAGGACAAATGGACTTTTTTGTTGTCAAAAAGAGGCTCATTAGATGAAGGTTCACTTTTCTTCGGGCCTTTCAAGCTTGAAAGGCTTTCTAGGGGGACTTGAAATCATTTTTGCCAGATGCAGATGGTGTTGGCAGATGTATTTCATCCTAAGATCAAGACCACAACTGTGCCTCTGTCCATCTTGGAAAAATCCTGGCATTGTTAGAGATTTACTTGGCACAGTAACTGATTTCATTTTAATTTTGTGGGGTTCCATTTTTACCAAGGCTACTGGGGGTTGGATTGAGGCCCATTAATGATTCTTCTTAGTCTCCTGCTTGGGAAGATTTTCCCAGGAGGACATTCTTGATACTCTCAGTTGTTAGGACCCTCCCTTCCCTCTCCCAGGTTATTCTGTACTTATTTAGAATATCTAGTGAGAGCCTGGACTTACTCTCCCGAGCAAGGCTCGCTACATCTTCCCCACCCCCCCTTGCAATTTCCTTCAGGTACCCCTGAGAGATAGCAGGGTGGCTCTTTCCAATGCTATCCATTCAAGCCCCAGCCAGGGATAAGCATCCCAGTACCATTTAAACAATTAACATCAGTTAGCTTTTACAAAGCACTGTCATGAAGTATTAAGAACAGAAGTTATAAGGCTTGACCTGTTGATGGCCAGGGATGTACTCTCTTCTACCCCACCCCTGCTCCTGGAGAGCGTGGGCTCAAACTTAGCAGTTTCCATATAGCATTGGTCCCACTGTGTACAATTCTAAATGTAGCACAGATACTGAATGAATCCTCCTTTCAGCTAGAGCTGGTTGGGTCACCCCTCAGGGCTTCACTGCTAGGTGAATCCCAAAGATTGCTCCCCAGAGCCTTGCTTTTAGGTTGGCTGGCTGGCCACCAAACCTGCTTCCTAGACCTTTGGTGGCTCACCATTCTGATCTCTCAAAGATCACAAGGGCATAGCTACCTCCAGCTCCTTCTCTAAAACAGGAAAGAATAAACAGTGCCTTTTGTGTGCTCCCCAGTTCTATATTTTTCTTTGCCAATAGAATGGAAGCTTCTTGAGGGCAGGAACTACATTCATTTTTGTCCCTGACTCTCTGGAACCTAGAAAAATGCCAGGCACAAATAAGTGCTTGTTGAATCAATGAACAAACAAATGAATGAATGAAAAATAGTATGTCTCCATTGTCTCTATGCCTGGGTACTCTACCAGTGCTTAAATTTAATTTGGGAGGAAAGATCAGAATACTGCTTTTTATGCTTAATGGACATTTGCCTGTTTTCAAGGACACATGGGTTAAGAGTGGCCTCAAGATTCTGCATCAAAGTTCTCACCATGCTGTTGGCATGAATTTTCTGGAAATGTTTTAATCATAAGCAATTTTTAAGCATACGCAATCTGCCAATGTGAATCACAAAATTCTTCTATAGTTTGGTATAGTGTCTAAGAGTTGCTGGGTAGGAAAATTCATCATTCTATGGCCAACTTGGTTTCTTTCCAAACTTAGCTGGGTTGGTCCTCAGATGACTGACTTGCCATCCATTCCTAGAAGCATGCTGCAAATCTTGTCAGCTTGGTAGGATCGAGCATCCAAGAACCCAAGGTCACCTCCATGCCAGGGATAAAGCATCAGAGCAGGGTTTTGGGGGATCCATTAACCCCTCTCTCACTGGCCATATCTGGAAGCAGTTAGCCTTCACTGGACTTGGTCAATGTATAATGATGATGATGATTATAATAGAACATACATAGCATTTTAAGCTTCGCAAAATGTTTAAGATATTAACATATTTATTTCTCATAACAGCCCTCTGAGGTAGGTATTATTATTGTCCCCATTTTAAAGATGAGAAAATTGAGGTTAAGTGAGTTTGAATGACTTTCCCAGAGTCACACAGCCACTGAATGATTGAGGCAAGGTTTGAACCCAGGTCTTCTTGCCTGAGCATGATACCCCTAGCTACCTTCAGGTATATGTTCTTCTTCCAACCCAGCATTAAAGAGCAAAGACTGAGCTATATATTTATCCTTGAAAACATTTAAGAAGTAAACAAATGATAGCTATGCTTTGGAGAAATGACTTTTAAAGTTGAATACTTTATTCCTCTTTAGTTTCATCAGTAGTCATGAAGGAATGTGGATATTCCCTTCTCTGATACAGATGACAACTTCCCTAAATCTTCAAGGGTTATGGTGGATCCCTTTCCCATCCCCCCCAAAAAAGAATCATATCCTATGGCCAACATGGTAATGATCCATTGGGAGTCTCTCCTTCTGTCATCCAAAGCCTAACTAGGTTGCTCCTTGGACAACACACATTAGGACCACACTTAGAATCTCAAAAGTTCTCTCACTGGGCCTTTACTTGACACCCTTCCAGCTTGAGTAGAGTTTGTGTGAACTTAATTACATAATTCAGTTAGAGTCTCATCTTTGAGGAATTCTTTCAAAGCAAAGAATAGAAGAAATAAAAAAGAAGAAAACATTTCTGTGCCATCAGCCTTGCTCATCTTGTGATGACACCATCCTGGGGCCTGCTCTCCTGAATGGTGAATGTCTGGCCATTTCGTAAGGGGCTTCAGCCATACTTATTTCATTACCAAATCAACTCACTCTCTGGCCCAGTCTGATTAATCACTAGGCTTTCTTGCTCCAGTGTGGATAATCTTTCCCACCCTTCATTTTCTAGCTTCCCTTTATGTTTGCCTTCCCTTATTAGAATATAAACTCCTTGAGAGAAGGGGCCATTTTTTCTTGTATTTGTATCCCCAGTATTTAACCCAGTGCCTGAAGCATAGAAAGTACTTAATAAATGCTCACTTGCTCTATCATCCTCCCACCCATCCACCATCCATCCATCCATCCATCCATCCACCATCCATCCATCCATCCATCCATCCATCCATCCATCCATCCACCCATCCATCCATCCATCATCTGTCTACCCATCCATTATTTATTTGTTTACCCATTCATCTATCATCTGTTTATCTGTCTACCTATCTGTCTATCTATCTATCTATCTATCTATCTATCTATCTATCTATCTATCTATCCATCTATCCATCCCTCCAACTAGAAGCTGGTCTAGGCTATTTAGGAGGAAGAACAAATTGATTGTTGCCAACTTTATGTGTCAGACAATTTCTGCTGCAGAAGGAAAAGAAGGCCAAACACTGGCAAAGCCTTCCAGATCCCACAGTTGTCTCTGTGCCATGAGGAGGCACCAGAAAAGGAGCTACAGACTGTGATGTTAAGACAGGATGGAAGAAAATGAGCTTGTGCCAGATGCCTGAGAGCCAAGAAAGAGAGGACAGTTAGAAGGACAAGTGACAACCCGAGTTCTAGACTCACCTTGACATTGCTTCTGTTGGCACTATGATGATTATGCCTTTGTAATTAGCCCATTGCTATAAAATGTCATCTCTAAAGCAAACTCTTCAGCATAGTACCCAGCAATTACCTATCATTTCCAGGTTTGCTCTTGCTCAGAAGGTAAGCTCTCAAACAATGGGTTTTTGAGCTCCAGTCTTGCAGCTCGAGGCTTAAATTCGAAGGATCCCCGGGACCAGAACCAGTGGTGATTAGTGCTCAGTAAAAGCCCCTTTTCCTTGAGGTCTGCTAACTTGATGAAAAGGGCAGATAATGCCACACCACAAGAGTACCAGCAGCTAACATGGGGAGGAAACTTTCATTAGGGAAATGTTGAGAAAGCTGGTATTTTTCTGAAAGCGACTGGCATCAGATGCACTGTACCCCACATGGAATACTTAATTACAGAAGAAAGTAATGTGTTCCAGTTGACAGAATAATCCAATCAATATTGCTTACTCCAAACTCTAATTTACTTGTCTTACAACTCATTAAATTTGAAATATTATTGATTTTCTGGTAGATGGCTTAGAGTATAAATAAGTACATTTTTATCTAGGGGGACCTTGGCTTGAGTTTGATCAGTGAACCCGAGTCCAATAAGTTGAAAAAGCTGAAATCTCTTTATTGGGCAGTGTTTGTGGTATAATCACAGCAGACATCCTCCAATGATGCAAGTAATTTGCTAGTCCAGGCCACTTCCAAATAATTCACCCCCAATCATGTTGTTTCTATGTCTCTGTGGAGACTATTTTTAGTATGTCTATGGGGGTGGAAGGTGGGTGGGGAAGGGAGTGAATCGTATAATTGAGAAAACCCAATATCACTAATGTGTGCCACTCTGAAATTCCATTTTCATTTTCTGGTGATTTTTTTTTCCAGTTCAAAGGATGCTACTAACCTTTTCCTTCTGCAATGGAAATTGTCTCAATCATATAACTTCCAGAATACTATTTTTTTCCTTATAAATAGCCTGGGTAAGATTCAATTTTTTTTTTCTGTGAAAGAATTTCTCAAAAATAAAACTATAAATGAATTTTGTAAGTAAGCATACCCCAAAAGATACCCAACCCCAGCAACACCCCATAGCATCCTATGTTCCTTTTAACTGGTTTGCTTGGCTCCTCCAAAGCAACTGGTAATAACAGTAAAATTATTAGCAGCTTTTAAAAAAATGTTTTTGATCTGGACTTGTGATTTCATCAACGTAGAGAATGCATAATACGAAAACTCCACCCAGCAATGCAAATTAGGAACTCATCTGTTACTTAAATGGCCAGAAGACAAAAGTCAAAGATATTATTTCTCTTAGACATATGTAATAAAGTGAAGGAAGTGGACCTTGAGAGTACAGATAAAAATGCTGTCTTCAACTTAATTTTCATGCCTATTGGAGATGATCTTGGTTTTGAAGCAGGCTTCTTAGTTCTTGCTTCCACATATAACTCATCTTTTTGTTTTGTTTTAAAATTCTTGACAAATTCTCTGAAATGCATTTTGAGAGCACAGGAACAATGCAAAGTGTTAAACAAGGATTACAAAGAAATATCTAACCCTAAGTCATTTAGTTGTCTGGGACCATGGACCTGGAAGTAACATTGAATACAAGTCATTAAAACAACACAACCCTGGTTTAGTTCATTTTGGCTATCAAAATGTAACAAAACCACTCCCAGGCCCTCTCTCCTATTTGACTCCTTCTTTGACCCCAATGATATTTGGGTTCTTAGGGGATCTCGTATCATTCCCCCCTATTAAAATGTAATCATTTATTTTTGTGCAATCATTTATTATTGTGCATGCTTATTAACCTTTTTATATTTCTCTTGACTCTTGTGTTTATAGTTCATTTAGTTTCTGCTCAGTTCTGGTCTTTTCATCAGGAATGCTTAGAAATTCTCTATTTTATTAAAGATACACTTTCCCCTACACTGTGGGGTTTTACTCAGTTTTTCCAGGTAAGTTATTTTTGAGTGTAAACCCATGTCTTTTGACTTTTGGAATATTATGTTCCATGAACTCTACTTTTTTCTAGTGTTGTTTACTTGTTTTCAGTCATGTCTGACGCTTCACGATCCCGTAAGGGCTTTTCTTGGCAAAGATACTGGAGTGGTTTGCTGTTTCCTTCTCCAGCTCATTTTATAGACGAGGAATCTGAGGCAAACAGGGTTAAGTGACTTGCCCAGGGTCATTTAGCTAGCGTCTGAGGCTGGCTTTGAATTCAGGCCTTCCTGAATCCAGTCCTGGCACCATATCCACTGTGCCACCTAGCTGCTAATTGCCAAGCTATCTTGAATAAAAGTTTTCAGAATATAGAGGCATGGTGGAAGAGATCTAAACAACATGGATACAAGATGAATGCATGTCATCCTCATAATCCTATCTGTTAATGGAATTCTTCCAAAGATGTTTTTGGTACATCCAGAGAAGACGAACTTCCAGATGAACTTCTTATTTCATTTCAAAAAGCAGTCATTTTATGCACTTGGGCAAGAGTCTGCTGAACACTTAATATATAAGAATAGCACTTGGAGAGTGACCTGTCCCAGGGCATTTCTTGAACTCTATTGAACTAGAAAAGAAAGAGATAACAAGAACACCAAGAGTACCCTTTGCCAACTGGTTTTGTTTAAGGATCAGACACGGCCACTGCTTCTCCTGTCTCCTCATGGATGGCTTAATTGTAATTATGGAATTTTTCAGTTGGAAGGAATGTTACAGATCACTCAGTCTGACTAGAGATCTTGGTGACCAGCTATTCCAGTGCTTTCTCAGCGTGTTCTTAGAAGACAGAAAGAGCTGGAAGCAATGGGGAGAATCTGCAGCGAAGCAAATTTTAACTAGATACAAGGAAAAATTTGCTAACATGAGAACTCTCTAAAAGTGCAATGACCTACCCAGTGGAGAGTGGGTTATGCTCCCCTGGTAGTCTTCAAGCCAAGACTGGATGTTCCCAAGTCAGCTATGGCATGGAGGGGATTTACGTTCAAACAGGAATTGTGCAATATATGGCCTCAGAGGTCTACTTCAACTTTGAGATTCTGTGATTCAATTCAGTTCAACTCAACTCTACAAACTTATTAAATGTCTTGCAAGTATTAGCTAATATGTCAGTTGCTGGGAATAGAACAACAACAAAAAATATGACAATATTCTTACCATCAGTGAGCTTATAATTACTTGGGAGCTATGATACAAAAACAATGACTATCCAGAATAATAACTGATAAATCATTGTTTTACTGGCAGGAAAGCAGCAGCATTTTCTGAGGCTCTATTCGAAGGTTCTAGAACAACTGTAATAGGAAGGGGGGAACTGGTGGCTAGAACTGACATTTGTACCACCCTAAGACATGCTGATGTTCTCATTCAAAGTCAATAGGACATAAGAAAAGTGCTTTGTGGGGTTAGGATCATAGACTTAAGAGGGTGAAAGTACCTTGGAGCCCATCTAGTGCAGCACTTTCACTTCACAGATGAAGAAACTGAGCTGCAAGGAGCAGTGGGTCATAGGAACAGAGATCTGAAGCTCAAAGGCACTCACTAAATGATCCATTTGACATTTTACAGATAAGGAAACTGAGGCTCAGAGGCACTAAGTAACTTGCCCAAAGTCACAGAGATAATAAGGGGGGATTTGAGACCAGGTCCCTTGGCCCCACCACCAGTGTTCTTTCCATTATGCTGTTCTGCAGAGCTCAATTTGAACTCAGTTCCTCTGACTACAAGTCCTAGACTCTTTTTATTACATGAAATTGCCTCATGCGTGTATGATGGGAAAGGTAATTATTAATATGGGACATCAAGGAAAGTTTCCTTAAGCAAGGTATAGGAGGACGCTTGGGTTACAATTTTCAGGATATGTAGGAATTACCCAGTTTGGGACAAGGAGGGGTGGGGGGTTGGGGAAAGGACAGGAGCTGGGCCCACAAGTCCGCCATATTTGCTGAACACCTGCTTTGTGTCGAACTCCGCTTTGGGGGAACACCTCGGAGTCAGAGAGCCTTAGTTGTCACTTAGCCTCAGCACTTCTGACTTGCCACATCGCCCGGGGCCATGTCGCTTTGCTTTGCTTGTTTTCTCGTCTAGAAAGCAGGGAAAATGATAATGACCTACTTTTCCAGGATGTTGTGGGGAGTCATTAATTGATAGTTATGAAAAGCTCTGAAGGCACTTTGGAAAGCTTAGGCATCTTTGTACCTCAGCCTCCATCCCTCAGCAGGCCCCCTCCCTTCACCACTTAATGTGGGTTAGTGTAAGAGACAGAGCCACTGAGGGAAATGCAAATGTCTCCTCTTACAAAACCGGGCCATTATCAGCTCAGGAGTGATGGCGAGGGGAGCCTGGCGCTGGAGTTTGCATTAAGAGCCACTGATCAAGAGGACAGGAGCCGGGATGTTCAGGGACTAATTAATTACATCGATTGTCATCATGTAACAGCAGCAGAATCCATAACCCTCCTGAGAAACAAGTCTCCCCATCAATGGCTGTCAAGAAGGACACTGATATTAATAATATGCTCCCTCAAAAGGGGCTGACCTCAAGGTGAATCTGCAGCACCCATGACTTGAGTTGAAATGCAATGTTTCTCCCTCTCCGAAGTCCTCTCACCGACATCCAGGAAGCCTTGAGGGTTGGCATTTTATTCATGACAAGGACTGGTGTCTGGTTCACTAGTAATTACCATGAAACACACTTGTCTCATTCTCATTTTTGTGTAGCTGGTGATAAGAATGATAGATTTGGAGTCTGGGGACTTGGGTTCGAATGCTGACTTCGCTGATTATTGCCTAAGGGACTTTAGGCAAGTCACAGTTCATGGGATCGTAGCTCCAGAGCTGGAAGAGCCCTCATTGGCCATCAAGTTAAAATCCCCCATTTTACAGATGAGGAAACTGAGGACCTAGGGAGATTAAGTCAGAGAAGGGAGGAGCCCACCACCCTGTTGGAGCCCCTCTAGAGCAGCAGGAATACTGTTTCTTCCCTAATTCTTAGCCTACTTTCAGTAACTGTAGCTGCTGCTCTCATTCAGATGAGTAGAACGTATCTTTGAGCCTGGGCAGCTCTGGCAGCCTATGGCAATGATTTTGCAAACCCTTTAAAGGAGGTTTCATTTTGCTGGGACTAGGAAGGGCTACACAATATCTTTTTAATGTTCCCAGGTGGAGGTTTCCTCCATTCTTTTGGTGACATCTTTCTTTTTAACTCTGGAAATGCCCTTCTTTGCTTGGTCTGTGATTACCTTTTCTCCTCTAACAAAAACCCTTTGGAATTTGTGTTCTTTTCTCTTCAGCGGGTACTCCTAGGTGAGGACAGGGCCTCACGCTGGAGGCTGCCTGGGGACGGCTTGGTGATTGCTTTTCTCCCCTGCCGGCCACTTGGCTTCCTTGTGTCTCTGGTACAGCCCTGAGAAGACCTCGTCATTGAAAAGGGTCCAGGGCTTTCCCCTTGAGGGAGAGTGCTAAAAATTCTGGGCTCAACCTAAGAACCGGGGAGTTTAGACAATGTACTGATTGTTCCTGGCGGTCTGTGCTGAACGAGCTCCCCTGCTGGGTGGACAGCTCACTCAGCTCTCTCTACCTACCCCAGCGCTTTGTTTACTTTAGTCTTCTGACACCCCACTGCATCCTGGGGGCCATCCGCCTTTGTGGAGGATCAGGCAGGGAAGAGATGTGAAAAATCAAGTGTAATTGTTGTCCTTTGTAATCACATCATAATCCTTTCTCAATACACCTCTCCCCCCCCAGGCTAGGGAGCCTTTCCTTCTAACGAAGAACAGTTGAGCAAAACTAGCAGACACATTGACCATTTCTGACCGTGCACACAGCATTTTGCACCCTCAGTCCCCCATGCACTACATTCTGAGTCCCCCAAAGATTATATAAGTGTCATAATGTCCTAAGGACTACACTCACAGCTCTTCAAGAGCTATCCCCATATTCTTTTTCCAAGGAAGGCAGGAGTTCTTAGCAAATCTCAATGGCAAAGATTGGGCATAAAAATCACAAACTGTTTGGCTTTGTTTTAGTAATGTTCTTCCATTGGCTTAGAGGATCTTTGATTTTAGAGCTGGAGAAGCCATCAAACTTCAACCCCTCGTTTTACAGATGAGAAAACTGAGGCATGGGACGGTTAACAACTTGCCCACAGTTACATAGCTTATAAGTGTCTGAATCAGGATGCAAACTGAGGTCTTCCTAAGTCCAACTCCAACATTCTCTTCCCTATGCCACCTAGCTGTTGCTTCCAAAGGGTGTATACTGGCCCATTGTGCCCCAATCTTGGTTATGACTCACTTTTGTATGCTATAAATTGCATGAAACTTAGCCCCGCAATAAAAAGTACATGCCTGAGTCTTTTGGTTCTCCCATGGTATGTCCTGATTCTTAGTAGAGAATAATACTGTGCTTTGGTAAAAAATGTTTGAGAACCACTGATATATCATTATCCCTGACCCTATCTGGAGCAGTTCTTATACTGATTTTCAGTCAACCATCATCAGTAAGGAGTAGTCCACAGTCACCTCTTCATCCTTCCCACCCACTCTCCTCATTCTCTTGTAATCTGGCTTCCATCCCCTCCTCTAAATGGAGCCTACTTTCTCAAACTTCACCAACGACTTAATCAACAAACTCAGTGGTTCCTCAGTCCTGACCCTCCTTGACACTTTTGACCACACTCCCCTACTGAATTCTTTCTTCTTTTGGGGTTTCAATGAACTCTACTCTCTGGGTCTTTCTACCTTTCTGCCTCCTCCTTTTCTGCCTCCTCCATTGGCTCTTTGTTCTCTTCCCAGTACTTTAGGGTGGGTATTCCCTAGAGTTCCATCTTTGGTCCTCCTCCTTTCTCTCTTCATGCTCTCTCCTTTAACAAGCTTATTCATCCACTTCCATGACTTCAAATATCACCTCTAGGTAGATGACTCCCAAATATCTATCTTCAGCCTTGACCTCTATCTGGAGTTATGGAACAACTTTGACACAGACTATTTCTACCTGAATAGATCATTGATATCTCTAACTCAACATATTTAGGTATTTCTTTTTTATGCTTTCAGAGACAGCATAGAGAGTGCTGGGGGGAGGCAGAGCCAAGATGGTGGTGTACTCAGCTGAGCTCTTCCCAAATTCCCTCCAAACAACCTTCAAATAATACCTCAAATGAAATTTTGGAATTGCAGAGCCAACAAAAGGTTAGAGGGAGACACTTTTTTTCAGTTTAAACAACTTAGGAGGTGTGCAGAAGAGGTTTATAACCCTAAGGTGGGTGTATGCCCAGAGCATAGCATGAGCACCAACAGTGGGCCTTGGAGGTAACCAGGACAGCATCAGTAGCAGCTTTGGAAGCTCTCAGCGCAGAGGTGGTAAGGGGGGGGGATGGTCAGACAACTGGTCAGAAAGAGATTACAGGGGATCTTTTGCTGGCTTTGGGTGCAGCTGGCACTGATGGGCATCCCTATTGCCTAAAACAGTTCTGGGTCACAGTTCTGGAATCCTCAGTGGGTCCTACATTGGAAAAGCAAAAAAAAAAAGGGTCTGGGTTTGGAGTCAGAAGACCAGTATTCAAATCACAACTCTGTCACTTACCACCTTTATGACTATAGATAATTCATGTAATCTCTGGGTCTCAGTTTCCTCATCTGTAAATTGAAGGAGCTGGAATAGATGAAGGAAACAAGAATTTGTTAAGTGCCTTCTATGTGCCAAGAACTGTGCTAAATGCTTTACAAATATTCTCTCATTCGAGCCTCAGTGAGGTAGGTGCTATTATCTCTATTTTACAACCGAGGAAACTGAGGTGGTCAGAGTTTAGGAGACTTGCCCAGGGTCACACAGCTAGTGAGTGAGGCTGGATTTGAACTCAGCAATTCCTGACTGCAGGCTCAGAGCTCTCTATCCTATGTGCCACCTAGGTGCCTAATAAGCTTTTAAGGTAGGATTGGAACTCAGGTCTTCCTGACTCCAGGTCCAGTGCTCTCACCCACTGACTCACTTCAGAGATAACTTCCAGCTCTAGATCTCTGATTCCATGATCTGGATTCATCTCTCTGGACCTCAGTTTCTTCATCTTTAAAATGCCAGACCCTTCCAAATAGAAACCTACGATCTCCCATAATGTTTCCCAATAACTTTGCTTCTTCTTAGGACTTCGGCATTTCTGCCCATGGAACTAGGATTCCCTCAGTTTCCCATGTTTGAAACCTTAGGAGTACCTTGGATTCTTTCCTCTTCCTCCTTCACATGGGCAACGATTTACCCTGAGCTCCTTTTGTGTCTGTATTGTTCTCTTCTGGCTGCTGCTTTTCCAGTGTAGAACCCACTGAGGATGCTGAATTTACCTCTGAAAAGGGTTTTCTGCCTTTGCCTCCTCACCCGCTTCAACTCATCTTTCTTATTGATAATGGGCTCAAGATCTAGTGAGGTGACACTTCTGCTCAAAAATTTTACATTGCTCCCTATTGTTAATCGAGTCCAGACATCTTTGCCTAGCATTTAAGGTTCTCCACAGTCTGGTGCAATGTACTAGATTTTCTAGGCTTGAGCTATAAATTGGACTACTTACTTACTCTCTGTGCTCAGAAAATTTCCCACTCTGGACAGGCAGCCTGCTATAGTGGTGAGAACACGGAAACCAGAGGAAACTGGATTCAGATCCTGCCCTGATGGTTATTGCCTCTGGGACCATGGGAAAATTTCTGGGCCTCAGTTTCTTAGGGTGTAAAATGAAGACTAGATGACCCCTAAGGTCCCCTTTTATACCCAGGTCTATGAAATACAAACTCTCCCCCTGTGATGTGAGAATTCTTTCCCTCTCTCTCACCCCTGTTGTCCTCCCTTCTTTAAAGCCTGACTCAAACACCACCTCCTCCAGAAGTGTTTCATTCATCCTTTGATGATTAAACCATTCATTCAACAAGCATGGATTTTAAGCACCCACTGTGCCAGGCACTGTGGTGCCTCCTGGAGTGGCGGTGTGTGTATGTGTGTGGGGGGCGGTGGGGAGGTGTGGGGGGAATACAAGAACTAAAAGGACCCTGCCTTTAAAGATTAGATTCAAAGATTTTACTATTGTGCTACAAGAAATGGTGAGCAGGATGCTCTCAGAAAAGCCTGGGAAGGCTTATATGAGCTGATCCAAAGTGAAATGTACTGTGTAGAAAGTAACAGCACTATTGTAAGATGATCAGCTGTGGAGGACTTAGCTATCCTTAGTAATACAATGATCTAAGACAACTGTGAAGGACTTATGATGAAGAATGTTATTCATCCCCAGAGAAAGAACTGACGGTGTCTGAATACAGATGGAAGCAGACTTTTTTTAAACTTTATTTTGCTTGAGTTTTTTTTTAATTTCACAACGTGACTATTATGGAAATATTATGCATGACTACACATGTATAACTTATATTGAATTGCTTGCCTTCTCAATGGGGGGGGGTGGGAATGGGGAGGGAAAAAGGGAAAGAATTTGGAACTCACAGTTTTAAAAATGAATGTTAAAATTGTTTTTACATGGAACTAAGGAAAAATAAAATACAAAGTAAATTTTAAAAAGAGCTTAGATTCTACTGGAAGGAAGGACGGAATGATTTTGGACAAAATGAAATAATTAAATTTGTTGAGTGAATACAATAAACCTAAAATTTTGTCTTAAAAAAATTAATAGGTGGGGCAGCTAGGTGGTGTAGTGAATAGAGCACCTGTCTGTAGTAAGGAGGACCTGAGTTAAAATCTGGCCTCAGACACTTGACACACGTAACTAGCTGTGTGACCTTGGGCAAGTCACTTAACCCCAATTGCCCTGCCCCCTCTCCCTCCAAAAAAAAAACCAAACCAAAACAAAATTTAATAGGCAATATGCCTGTGCCCTTTCTGCTGCCATTACTTGTTTTATATAGTTTGACACTGAAAGTGCAAGATTTTGACAAGTGATCCTCTGGCTTCTCTCTTCCTCTCCATCATACCCCAGGAGCCTCATCATCCTCCAAAGATCAGATCAGCCTTGGGACTTGAACCTGGTCAGTGCCCCCTGCCCTGGGGATGGGGAGAAGTGGGGGCAGAACTCCTCCCTCCCTCTGATTGGAGGGCAGAGACCTCCCCTCTCAGAACTTCAGGAAGGAGACTAGGGCAGCCAGGACTGCTGGGATGCAAGTGGAGAGAAAACTGTGAGAGATCTCATCAGAGATAGAATCGATAAGATAGAACAAGTGAATTCCCTTTCCCCTTGGATCTCACACGGCATTTTTCTTTCCATTTTTTTAGTCCCCTTTGTCCTTGTTCTTCAGCTTCATACAATTCTTGTTATTCTTAGGTTTGACCTGGAATTACTTACATTAGTATAAGAAATTCCCAAGGAGGAAATTCCCTCTGCCAAAGCAGGTGGGCAATTGCCTCGTGAGTTAGAGTCACAGTACACACAGCATATAATGCGACCAATACTTACTTTCATATGTATCATATTTTCTTCCTAGACCATCAACATCTCGAGGTCAGCTTAGTGATGCAATGATAGAGTGTTGGGCTTGGATTCAGGAAGACCTGAGTTCAAATCCTGCCTCAGACACTTACTAGTTATGCAACCTTAAGTAAATCCACTTAACTTCAATTGTAAAATGGAAATAGTAGGCTTTACCTTCTCAGGTTGTTTTGGGGATCAAGTGAGATGATATTTGTTAAGTGCTTAGCCCAGTTCCTAGTACATAGTAGGCACTTCATAAATGCTTCTTCCCTTCTCCTTCCCTCAGTGCTCATCACAGTGTTCTGCATGCAGGAGGTATCTATTGACTATTTCCGGGTGGAAATCATGGAGCTTGCTAGTCAGTCTAGAAGTTGGTTGCTTTGACCTTGTGTCACTGAATTTTAGGCCCCCAGGAGTTGAGAACTTCGGGACACTCCACACTTTGAATCCTTGCTGGGTCTGGGATTGAGCGAAACCTTTCCTGTTGCTGTCAGCAGGCTGGCGATAGGCTCTCAAAATGTCACTTACTGGGTGCAGTCACGTCAGAAAGCCGTGGCCGGCCTCTGGCAAAGAGCAGACGCTTCCAGCTTCTCCTCCACCTCTGATGACTTGCTGTCTTTCATATCTCACTATGAGACTAATTCCAGTTTTTTGAGCAGACATTCTCCTTGCGGCATTCTTTTCTATCATTAGGAATGTCAATGATTAAAAAACCTGTTTGTCTCACTTCCCCATAGCTGGAGTTTCCCACAGAGCTCCTGTAGGGTCCAATCGACCAACAGGTGCTCAGTTACACCATCTGTGTGTTGGAGGAACTGGTGGGAAGCAGTGGGCTGTTGGCATTGGAAGCCTGAACTTTCGAGTTTGGAATTCAGGCTATTTAAAAAATGTGCTGCGTTCTCAGGCCCGTGGAGGATTTCATAGCTCACTCTGACATCTGGAGTAAAAATTCTTGATCTCTTGAGGACCAAATTAAGGAACACAGAATTAGACGTTCCATTTGCGGCTGACCAAGCACAGTTTCTGTTCCTGTTGGAGCTAGTTACTCATTGGACATTTTAATACTCCCTTCTGCAGAAGTTACATGTACTCATTAAGACAGTTTGCGGACACAACAGCATGAAAAGATTCCTCTGTCAACGGGCCACCTACAAGAGGCCTCCCATCATTCCTTAAGATTACCCTGGGCCAAGGAAACATGCTTTCCATTTACTATAAGGGAATTCTTCACCAGAAAGCAGCCAATAGAAATATCATGAAATGATAACAACAAACACAGACATTTCAATGGTGTTTTAAGGTTTCGAGTGCTTTTTTTTAAACTCTAGGAATATTATCTCATTCAATCTTCATAGAAATAACAATGATAGCTACCACATTTGTTTAGAAACTGCCTCAAGGTTTTCAAAGTTTTTTGAATAATATATCTTACTTCATTTGACCCACACAATGAACATATGAGGTAGGTACCGTTATTATCCCAATTGTACAGATGAGGAAACTGAGGCTGAAAGAGGTTGAACTATCAGAGGTAGAATTTGAACCCACATCTTCCTGACTCCAGAGCTATTGTTGTAAGCAGAATTGATGGTCTGGGAAAGTACTGAGGAATAGAGAGTATGGAGGTCATGAGTAGTAAGGCTGAGGGAGAGATGGCATGATAAAGGGTGATGATAGAATAATGGCATTTCAGAGTTCTGGGACCATCCACACTGCCTTTCACCTATGAATTAGAAGGGGCATATTGTTTGAAAAGCATTTATCGAGTGCCTACTCTGTACAATGCATTATGCCAGGCAATGTGGGAGAGCCAAAGAGGAATAAGACATGGTCCCTACATTCAAGGAGCTCCTGAGATAATGGAAGAGAGAGCGGATATAAGCTCCATGAGGCCAGAGGCCCTTTTGTTTTGTCTATGTGGCCTCAGAACCGGGCACAGAATCTTTCACATAGTTGATGCTTAATAAATGCTTGTTGAGTTGGTAAAGGTATGCCCAGTAATTCAAGGCAGAATATCCAATCAAATCCAACAAACATTTATTAAGGACCTACTGTATATGAGATGAGAGGTAGAGGAGATAGAGAAGAACAGATGGAGGAGGGGAGATAGAGAAGGACAGATGGAGGAGGGGAGAGAGAGAAGGACAGATGGAGGAGGGGAGAGAGAGAGAGACAGAGAGAGAGACAGAGAGACAGAGAGAATGATAATGTTAGGCACATTTAGACCATGCCAAGGCTACAGAAGGTGGTAAAAGTAACTTCAGTGCCATGAAAAGTCACTGAACCCCAGAATACAGAGCCTAAAGAGATCGATACACCTTACACTGCAGGTATTTAGTCAAGAGAAGTTGACAATGATCCCTACAATGTTCTCTGGCTACTGTCCTAAGAAACCAGTGCTTGAAAGACTGATGCTGTTGTGAGTTTTACTTGTACCTTTCTGTGAGTGAACTGATGTGTCACTCTCCTGCTGTGTTAGGGAGATAGAGAGGTTACCTGGGAGTCAATCAGCAATCCTAGGACTCATAAGGGGATGGCAACCATTTGGCTGATTCCTTGTTATTACTTTGTCATTCTGTTTTAATTAAATGTCTTTGCCTTGAATTGATGTATCATTTAGCTTGGTCTGGCACAAAGAGATCCATCAGTGGGGGCTCATAACACCAAGGCCTCCTTGAATTTGCCAAAGAGCAAAGTGTCCAGGTGCCCTTGGAACACAGCAGCACCTCCTACCTCCTGGCTGGGCATCCAGAGCACACTCTCCTATCACTGCTCCCACTCACCCATCTCCCCAGGACACAGCAGTCATATTGACATTGAGGTCCAGAACCTTCTAGAGACCTGGAGTCTCTCAGGCACCTACCTTTAATGATACAGCTTCTCCCACCCACTGATACTCTGTTTAGACTCATTCCTCAAAGGTTAGCATCCTCTCAAGCCTTATTATTTTCTCCATCCCAGTGATACCGAACCTGTGACTGCAAAAGAATAAATCCCCTCCCTCCCCAATCCCTATTGTCCATTGTCTACCTCAGCATATCTTCTTCCTATTGCCCCACTTTAGATCTGTCTACCCCTTCCACTGTGCCCATTGGAACTCCCACTCTCCAATGAATATACTTCCTTTCCTGCTTCTTCCATCTTTTGGTACTAGCTGAGACCCAACTCCTGGACATTCTGTTTGTATGGCCGTTCTTTCAGTCCTGGATGTTCCTTCTGTAAGGCTCTAGGAAGAATGGGTTCTAGTAGGGATGCTGACACACTCCTTGCTCCTCCTTGGCACTCCCAGACTCTCTCCCTACTGCCATCCCCAAGCACCGTCTTTGATCTTCATGTAATCTGAGTCGGTCATCTCATCCAGATCCTGGCAGCCATTATATTCAGACGCCCAAGACATTCTCACTTCATTCTCAATGAGTGCAGTACCTTGCTCATGGTTTCCTTCTCTACACCAAACCTTGCCCTCTTGCAAGAGGACTTCAACACACATATTGATGTTTCATCAAATACTCTAGCTTTCCGATTTTCCAGTCTACCCAACTCCCATTCCCATTCTGCCTCAACTGCACACAGGGTTGGTCCTACTCTTGATCTTACCATCACTCACAAATGTCCCACTGCCACATCCATAGCCTCTGAAACTCCTTTACCTGATCACAATATTCTGTCTTTACATCCCTCCTCTTCACCATGACCTCCTGTCCTCCTACCCTTCAGTCCCTCCTTTTCTCTGGGTTCTTTCCCTGCTGCCTACAAAAAGGACCAGCTTCTAGCTACATTCTCTTTCCTTCCAATTTCACTTCTTGGTGAAACAGCCCAACTTCACACTATCCTGTGCTCTCAAATCCCTCTCATTCCTGTCCTTCAGTTACCTCATACTCCCACTGCCAATCGCAAACTTGGATTGTCTCCACCACCTACCTCCTTCACTCCTATTCATATCTAGCTGAATGTAGCTGGCCAAAATCATAAAAGCATACTGTCTGGGTCCCTTTGTCATTCTGTTTTAATCAAATGTCTTATGTTATCTTAATTGGGCCCTCACTGCAGCAAGGCAATTCTTCTACTCTTCCCTAACTGACTCTCTAGCCCCCTAACCACCGAGGCCCTTCTAGACTAGTGGTATCAGTCTCAAATAGGATAGATCCCTGTGGCATATTGATTAGCTTGTATTTTAATTTCTTTTGTTAAACATTTTATAATTACATTTTAACCTGGTTCCGGCATCATTCAAGAGTTCTGAAGGTAGTATTCACCCTGACCATGATTTTGATACCTCTCTGTTAGCTTCTCCTGACATTGCCCCCTCTTCTTCCCCCCACTCCCTTGCAAGATAAGGACCTTGTCTTAATAATCATCACTGAACAAATCAAGGCTGTTTGCTGTAAGCTCCTTCCTTTCCCCTTCTACTTACCCCATGTCCTCCAGACATCATTCCACACATTCTCCTTCTTCACTCCAGTAAAGTTCTCTATGTGTCTCCAAGTTCCCATTTGACTGCCTCTTTGGCACACTGCCTCCACTATCATCTCACCTCTCCTTCTCTACCGGTCCCTCTCCTGCTACCTTCCAATATGTACAAATCCACCCATCCTTGAAAAAGCCCAATTCTATGTTCCAATTGCCTTTAGCTTGCAATGAACAACAGGGCAGGATTTGAATTTAGGTCCTGTGCTTTTAAACTTGAATTGACCTCTAGTGTAGAACCCCCTCCCGGCTATAATGAGTAGAAACCAACATGTCTAGACCTAATTTTCCTCTGCAATAACGCCAAGCTGAAAATATTGTCCTGCCTCCTAGAAATCTTGTGCAGATTAGCCAATAATTCTAAAGTTTGATGTGAAAGCTAGGTTTTTATAACACACACACACACACACATACATACACACACACACACACACACACACACGCACACACATGCACACACGCACGCGCGCGTACACTTGGGTACACAAAGCCAAACTGCTCCCTTCTCAGCTTTCCTATTTCCAGCTTTAACCTTCATCTATTATGCTGTATTTAATTACAGCCATACAGCGGTGGATCATGGTTGCAATATACAATAAACATCACCAGCAGAAAAATGACAAGAGAAAGAAAAACAAATACAAAGCAATTAAAAAAGTCTTCAGGAAATCATTCTACCATCCTCCCCCAAGGCTCCCCCCCCAGGCCAAGAAGCTGAGCAAGCTCAGGATCTGTGCTCTGGCTGGCTGTGCTTCTGCCAACCTGGGACCAGCCACAGGCTCTGGCTGCTGGCAAAGAGGGGCTTCTCATCCCTTTGTGTGACTGCTCTTGTGCTCGGTTATCCTGGTCCTTGGTGGTCTGGAGAGCTCAGTCCCTTCATTTTTTGGCCTGGTATTTACAAGGGATGTTGTCAAAAGAATACACCCACCTCTTTCCTCTTCCTGCTGAGATGCTATCTTACATTTCTAGTTTTTTTTCTTTGAAATTTTCCTCCTGTTCATAAAACCTAATTTGTCCCATCCCGAATGTGCCCCACACCCCCCTTCATCCTTTCACAGCATCTGTGCCATCCCCCCCCAGTCACCTACTGAGAGAGAGGGCTGTGAATTCAATAGCATCCTATTTTCTCTGCTGGGCAAGCTGCCAGCCAGAAGCCCAGGGGTCTGGCTTCCTTTGTGTTGGTGACACTTTCTTCCGCCTGCTGCATTCTTGTGAACTACTGAAACATATAAGCCTGAGACAGGGGTTCCATAGCCATTGTCTTGTTTCTCTGATTCTGAGTGAGGTGAGAGTATTCTGGGGTGGGGGAGACCTCTGCCCCACCCCCTCCAAACCAACAAGAAGATTATGTGTCAAGTTTAGGAGTTGGCTTTCCCCAAGACATGCCCCTCTCCCCCAAGGACTTTTATAGAGAATCTTATTTAACCTCTCTGGGACTCAGTTTCCTCATCTGTAAAAAAGTTTAAGCTGATCTTCACAACAGCAAGCAAGGTATAAATCAGTCATTCAATACTACAGGTGACATTATTCCCATTTTAAAGGTAAGGAGATTGGAGCTCAGAAAGGTTACTTGCATGTAGTCACCCAGATAATGAGGATCAGAACACAGATTTAGAGCCAGGTTTTCACTCCATCCCCTACACAGGAAGTGTCAAACTCATGGCCCATGGGCCCCGAGAGGCCTGCGAAACTGTATTGGGAGTCCAGTTTGAATGCTGCTCAAACCAGATAAAAATGTAATTGGGAAATGTTTCACAAAATAAGTGAAAATACAATAGAACACGGGTAGTGTTAATATGTGGTTTTCGAGGTCAGCATGCAGACTGCAGGACTCCTTAGGGATGGTTTAGTGGCCTCCCTTTCTTTTTGAGCTCCAGGGTGCTGCCATGGTGGGGGTGGGAGAAGACACGGCTACCTCCTCCCTTGGAAGGCTCGCTCCACACTCTAGAGCTTCCTGACTCCAGGTCCATCATTCATTCTTTGGCTCTGCCTTTCTGAACATTTTAGTTCTCACAGGATATTAGATATAGGACTCTTTCCTCCATGATCACCTCCTCTCCCAGCACTCTTGGATGAGCAGAGAGTCTTCTGGCCCCTCCCCCTGTTCGCCACAGGAAATTTTGCTATTGGATGCAATGATGGTTATGGGTGTGAGAAGGAGCAGTAGGAGGGAGTAGATAGAGAACAGAAATGGGGAATCTGGTCAGAGCTACAGAATCATTGCATATGAGAGTCTGAAGGTCTTCAGTCGCTATCTAATTTGACCCATGCCCAAAAGGAATCCCCACGATAAACATTTGTTGTTCAGTCTTTTCAGTCATGTCTGACTCTTCGTGACCCCGTTTGGGATTTTCTTGGCAATGATACTGGAGTGGTTTGCCATTTCCTTTTCCAGCTTATTCTACAAATGAGGAAACTGAGGCAAATAGGGTTAAATGACTTGCCCAAGGTCACACAGCTAGTAAGCCTCTGAGTCTGGATTTGAACTGAATCACCTAGCTGCCCCATGATAATATGGGTATTAAGTGATCAACCACTCTCTGCTGGAAGACATCCAAGGAGGGGCCCCTTTTCATTCCTTCACTTATGTAGTTGAGAGCTACAAAGGTCTTAGCTGACCTACATATCATGCATAGCATGATGGCCCTCGATGAGACGAGCTGACAAGGGCCGGCAGGTGGAAGTATCTGCTCAGCCCATTCACTTCTGGGAGATTTGAAATGTCAGGAATGGACCTTTAAATCTCAAGCAATCTTGTGGGTCACCAGTGGGAGACATCTTGTTTCAGGATTATCCAGGAGAAGGAATGTGTGTGTGTGTGTGTGTGTATGTATGTATATAAGTACTTAGGTGTGTCCCTATTTCTCTGATGATCCACATGACTTTTCTCCATCATAAGGTAAAGAATAGGTGGAGAAAACTTCTTGGGTTCTTTTTTAATGGAAGAGAAAGTTCATTTTCTTTTTTTGGTAAGTTTTTAAGTTTATTTTAAACTTAAATACAAAATAAGAAAAGAAAAAAATATTGCCACATACACAGCAGAACATAAGAGAGGATTCAATATAAACAATAAATTTCCATTTTAAGAAAACCTATATAATAAATACAAAACATTGTTTTCAAAGCTGCCTGGCTTTTTTTTGCTTCCCTATTGTCCTTCCTTATTTGCTTTTGTTTTCTGCTGCGTACTTTTTACTTTGTCCACCCCCCCCCCCCAAGAAGGCTACAGTTAAGCAGAGATACACACACACACACACATAAATATACATAGAGATCTTAAACATACACACACATGTATGTATATATGTATATCTGTCTGTCTGTCTATCTATCTATCAAACCATACTACGCATATTTCCACTTCTCATCTCTTTCTCTGTAGTTAGACAGCATCTTCCTTTATAGGTCCAAGTCTTTCCATGTTTTTCTAAATCAACCAGCTCCTCATTTCCCACACCACGGCAGTATTTGAACCCAATCACATCCTATCTAAGAGATTATCTATGAAAGTTTTTTTTCCCCAATTTTCTGCATTCCTTCTCTTCTTGGCTATGTATGTTTTATTTATACAAGAAATTTTTAATTTAAAGTAATCAAAATTATCCTTTTTACATTTCAACATTGTTTAAGGTCTGCTTCTACTGAATCAGTTTCTTTTACCCACCCCATTTCTTTGAATTTCCTGTTGAACTTTATTATTTTTTCTAACTCAGTAAGATAATTTTTTTTAGTAATTTAACTGGGATGGCATTACATAAATAGATTAGTTAGGTAAAATTGTCATTTTAAAAATTATGTTGTCTTTTCCTACCCATAAATAATAAATATTAGTTCAATTTTTCAGGTCTGACTTAATTTGTATAAAAAGCATTTTATGCTTATGTTCATATAGTTCCTGTGTCTGTTTTGGCAGGTATGCTCTTAGGTATTTTGTACTGTCTAGATATTTTAAATGGTCTAAAATAATATTGAATAATATTGCTGATACATGGTATAGTTTCTCAATTTTTCACTTTTGATTAAATCTATTTTAACTTTGTCTGAGGTTATGATTACTATTCCTGCTTTTTTTAAATAATAAATTCTACTCTTGCCCTTTATCTTTGTGTGTATCTCTTGTTTTTATAATGTTTCCTGAAAGCAAAATATTGTTGCATTCAAATTTTTAATCTGCTATCCATTTCCATTTTATGGGTAAATTGTCTTATTCACATTCTAAGCTACAATTACTTATTGTATATTTTCCTTCTTTCTATTTTTCCTCACTATCCTTCTGACTCTATTTACCCTATCTCTCCTCACTTCTCTGCTTTACTTCTACCTGCTACCTTACCCTCCTATTACTGAACCTACCCACTCCTCTAAGAGTCCCTCCCTTATCCATCTCCCCCCACCCTATCCTCTGGCCCTCTTATTTCTTTCTGAATTTAGAAGACTTTTATACCCTTCTAGATACATAGATACATACACATACACACACATACACATATATGTATGTATAGTTCCCTCTTTAACCCATTCGTGATGAAAGTAAGCTGCCAGCATTACCCGTGCTCCCTCCTACTAGTTTCTTCTGTATCAATTCTTTCTTTTATGCTTCATTTGTATAAGATAATTACTCTTTTTTAAATCTCTCCCTACAGAGTTTATTTCTTTAGAATCCCCCCATCATACACAGCTCAGCCCAATCCTTTCATTCAAAGTACCCAAATAATGATGATAATCATAAGAGTACTGCTAATATTTTCACATATATGAAGTAAACAATTTGACCTTATTGAGTCCCTTATAATTGGTTTTTAATGTTTACCTTATATTTCTCCTGGATGTTATATGTTAAATTTCCTCTTAACTTCTGGGGTTTTTGTCACAAAAAACCGAAGGTCTTTCAGTTTTTTAAATGTTCATTTTTTTTCCCTTCAGGATTATACTTAACTTTAGTGGGTAAGTTACTCTTGGTCATAACCCCAGCTCTTTTGCTCTATAGAATATAGTATTCCAAGACCTGTAGTCTTTCAATGCAGTAGCTGCTAGGCCTTGTTTAATTTTTATTGCAGCTCCATTTATTTAATTTTTTTTCTTGTTGCTTCCAATACTTTCCCCTTAACCTGGAAGCTTTGAGACTTGGCTATGATATTCCTGTAAAAGTTTTCCTCCTGGGATCTCTTTTAGATGGTGATCAGTGTCTTTGTTTTTTCTATTTCTGCTTTCTTGTTCTAGAACTTTGGGGTAATTTTCCTTGATAATTTCTTGTAATATTGTATCAAGATTCTTTTTTATCATAATTTTCAGGTAGTCTGACTATTCTTATATTTTTCTCCTTGATCTATTCTCCAGGTCAGTTGTTTTTCTGATAAGATGTTTCACTTTTTTGTCTATTTTCTCCATTCTTTTGATTTTGTATTATCATTTCTTGGTGTCTTAGAACATTATTAGCTTCCCTTTGCCCAATTCTAGTTTTCAAGGAATTGTTTTCTTTCATAAGTTTTTGATTCTCTATGTCAAATTTTCTTGGATTGCTTTTATTTTCCCCCCAATTCTTCCTCAATCTTTCTTATTTGATTTTTAAAGTTTTTTTTAAGTTCTTCCAAGAACTCTTTTTGTACTTGGGACCATTTGATGTTTGTCATTGAAAACTCCGAAAGCTTTCTCTGCCATCTTCCCAGAATCCTGTCCCCAAAACCTCATTTTCAAATATAGTAGCCATTTTTAAAATATGGGCTCCTCTGTGTGAAGCACTCGGCTTTTCAATGATAAGCTCAGACCCAGTGACAGGGTCTCCTTTCCTTACCATGTTATTAGAACCAAGCAGCCCTGAGGAGGCAAGACTTCAGGAAGGAAAGGAGCAAAGATTCCAAATGCTCATTATGGCTTCATCAGGCCAGATAATAACAGCTTCCACAGTGAGAAACATGGTGTGCTGGGTAGAGCACTAGACCTGGGGTCAGGAACACTTGAATTTGAATCTGGCTTCTGATGCTTCTTAGTAGTGGGACTATGTCGAAGTCTCTCTGAGTCTCAGTTTCCTCATCTGAAAATTGGGGCTAATCTTACACTACCTACAGAATTGTAGCTGTGAGGAAAAAGGTCTGGAAATCTAAAGCTTCATTGAAATACTAATAATTGACATTTAGAGGGCCTGTTCAAACTTGATCTCATCTGATCCTTATAGCAACAAGCCTATGAAGGAGATATTACAGGCATCACTGTCTCCATACGAGGAAACTCAGGCTCATCGAGGATGAAGTGACTTGCTCAAGATCATGCAGCTAACAATTTTTAGAAGGTCTACCCTGGTCAGGTTGGGCCTACTCAGGTAAGCCTCCCTGACCTCAGGAGGCCCAAGACTCTATCCACTTCATTCATTCTGCTATCATGAGCAATCGCTATTCAGCCATATTTAACCGTGGAAGGAAGGAAGAAAGGAAGGAAAGAAAGAAGGAAGGAGATAAGCATTTATTAAGCACCTACTGTGTGCTCAGTGCTGGGCTAAGTGCTTTATAAATATCATCTCAGTTTATCCTCACAACAACTGAGAGAGGCAGATAGATACATTTCTATTTGCTTTCACGTATTTTACAGTTAATTATTTGGGTGTGTGTTGTTTCCCCAAGTAGAATATAAGCTCCTTGAGGGCAGGGGCTGTGTCACTTATATCTTGGTACTCCCAGCACCTATAGCACAGAGCCTGGCAAATAGTAGATGCTTAAAAATGAGTATTAAATTATGCTGCGTCCCCATCAGGAAAAACTCCCTACATTCTTCTCCACAGTCTTTCCTTCCTTCTTTGGCTTCCCTAACCTTCTTTTTGCAATCACCTCTGGGGAAGAATCAGTGGTCTCCCATTTCTAACAGCTTTGATGGTGTTTTGCCTCATCCCTTGCAGCCATGCCTATGCCAATAAATTAACTTCCTGGGGCTGCTGTGGCAGAGGTCTTAGGTGGGAGCCAGTGGGGTGGAGTGAATTGCTTTTATCTACTTCTCCCTGTTAAACACAGGTTGTTAGTATGTTATCTACATTCTGAATTCCATCTGGAGCCCCAAAGCCCAAGAGGAGCTGGAGCCTACATGGCCCAGAGCTAGGGACTTCTTTCTCAGATATAAATTCCTCCAGCTGATCTAAACCTACTTGCCACATTCTGAAAATATTGCTGACTGTATTCCCCCCCCCCCTGCCCACCTACATATCACAGACCAGGAGCTATACGATGTATATATAAATTTTCTCTTCTCTTGGCCCATAAAAATCACTATTTTGGAATTTACAGCTCAGATTCCAGTCTCACAGTGAGCTTGCCATCTCCTACTTAGCTAATGATGTGTTAGGGTTCAGTGTTCACTCCACCGTCGACAAATGGCACTTCCTCCCCTCCCCTCACCAACTTTTTACCTCTAAAATTAAATTTAACGAGAGAGGAGGAGGTGGTGCTGGGTAAACTTAAAAAAAATCTTGTCATGTCTATCTCAGCTATTTGAGAAGGAAGTGGATGCTGATTGCCACTGATTCACTTTGACTAGGGCCTTATTCTGGGTATGCATAGACAGATGCTAGACATCACCATCTAGATATTCCCTTTAAGTAGTGAGAAAATGGACCCAACGTGTCCCCCAGTGTTAACCATGCCTCATTAGACCTCATTGGCCATGCCTCATTAGCCTATGGGGGAAGAAAAGGAGAGCTGTTCAAGGAAGGGAAGCAGGAAGAACACATGAATGCCTTACCCTTGTTCAAGGGACACGGCACAGGAATGAAGCTGTCAAAAATTCCTCCTTTCCAGGCTTATTGCATATTGCTCTGCTTCAGGTAGTCTACATTCCTGCCAAACTGGCCCATTTGTTGGCTCAGGCCATTCCCCCTGTCTAGAATGTAGCCCTTGCTCAAAGAATACTGGTGCACGGGTCAGAGGAAATCCTACTTCTGGTGCTTTCTATCTGCGCAACCCTGGTCATGCCATTCCCTGGGCCTTGATTTCCTCTTCTGTAAAATGAGAGTGCCAGACTTCATGGCTCTTCTGGCTCTCTGATCTATGCTACCAGCCCTGCTTTGTGCTGCAGAATGCTTCCCTTCCTTCAGAACTCAGCTCAAGTGCCACCTTCTACAGGAAGCCGAGCCTGATGGCCCCAATTGCTGGTTCTTTCTCCCAGGAAATCAATTAGTCGACAAGTATTTATTGGGCACATACCATGTGCCAGATACTATGCTAGGCAATGGGTACATAAAGCAAAAGAGAAAATGGGCCCTGTCTACTTTGTATCTACGTGGCATGTCTTTTGTATTTCATTTTCTAGGTACATGTTGTTTTTCTCTGATAGAATGTAAATTCCTTAGGAGTAGAGACTGCATGTGTGTGTGTATGTGTACATGTATGTGCATGTGTGTATGTGAGTGTGTGTGTGTTTATATCCCTAAAGCAAGACCCTGTAACTGGCACATAGTTGACACTCCAAAAATGAGCCCCAGTTCCCATAATTTCCCCTGCTCCAGCCTCAGGTTGGGCACCATCCCTAATTTAGCTTCAGCTCCCCACTTGACTGTGGATATAATGGAAGAATGGTGGGTAACCCTTGGAACACAATACCTGCTCTTATCCCCCTTAATCCTGGTTTTGACAAATCTTGGCCAGAGGAGACAGAGGTACCCTCATTTCTCTATCTTTTTATGAGAAAGAGTTTAGAAGGGCTGAATGGGATCTTCCATTAAGTCAAATACCATTATTCTGAGAATCTACAAGACTCAGAATTGCAGGAAAACATAGAGGTCATAGAATCATAGATTTAGACTTAGGAAGTAAACTGAGTCAAGCTAGTCTAACCTCTTTGTTTCACAAGTGACAGAGCTGGGATTTGAACCCAGGTTCTCTGATTCCAATTCTAGCACACTTTCCCTAGTGAAATACTGTCTCTGTAGATCATCTAATCTATACAGAACAGAAAACCCTTCTATACCATCTCCAAAAATACCATCCACTCTATGTTGGAAGATCTAATTGTTAGAGAATTTTCCATTAGACAAGATGCTTTGTCTCTTTCTCATCACCCTGAATGATTCAGATCCTTCACCATATTCTTTGATAAGAAAAGCCTAATCTTGCTCATCCTTCAAGATTTCTCCTTTTTTCTCTTCTGTCTTTCCAAAATGTTGCGGCTTAAGGAGCTCCCAGATCCTTCCCCAAGGTGTCCTTGGTCTCTCTCGGTTGCAGGACCTGGGATAGGGGTGTCTTGCCGTTTAGCTTTAGATTCTTGTTTTCTCCACTTCTGTCCTTCTTCCTGCTTGAGTTTTGGCTTTATCAGCATTCTCCTCTCCCCTCCCTTCACCTTTTTATGTTCTCCCATGTGGATTCTAATGGTTAACCCTTTAGTAGCTTTCTTGAACATCCCCTCTGGAAATCCTTTCACAAAATCTTCCAAACCCACCTCCTCCCTTGTGCCATATTCCTGTGAAGAATAGAGAAAGAATGATTTCTAGCAGACAGCGAGCCTAGTAGAGTGTGATCTCCCTGAGCCACTTTCCTTTATATCGTTAGCATCTAACACAGCACTTGGGGCATTTTTTGAGTGAACCTTCTTCTACCAATGCAAGCTGGCACCTGCTCTGAAGCTAAGAGTCTAAGGGAAGTTAATTCACTTGGCCAAGGCCACAGAGCCAGTGGGTGATGGAATGGAAGTTCCATATGAAACCAGGGGCAGTTTCATTTTTTCATCACCTAGCCTGGCACAGAATAAATGTTTGTTGATCCATTGGTGTGGCATAGGTAGGACCTGTACCCAGATCTACCTGACTTGGAGCCCCCTCCCCCCAACCATGATGCCATGCTGCCTCTGTTGGGATCTTGGTGAATGCATGCTTTAGTTGATTGATTTGATTTTTAAAAATGGCAAAAGTATATAAAAATTTGACCTGGTCACAGATCTGGAACTGGAAAGTACCTTAGATATTTCCTTATCTGTAAAATAAGGGTGATAATACATGCAGTTCCTGCCTCATGGGCTTATTATGAAATAATGTAAGCAAAGTTCTGAGCAAAATGAAGAATTATTAATTATACTCACATGTGTGAGTTATTTTACAGATGAGGAAACTGAGGCCCAGAGGAGTTAAATGTCTAGCAGATGACACAAAGAACACACCAGAGGTCACAGAAGCAGTAGAGCCTGAGTCTAGAACCAAATGCTCTGGCCATTTGCATGGAAATGGGCTATGGGTTATATGGGATGTAGTTGTGCACATTTGTGTGCATCTGTGTGTGTGTGTGTGTGTGTGTGTGTGTTTCTTTCCCTTCTAAGTCACTCGTACATTTTATCCACGTTAACAAGGGGGTCCTAGCACTGCAGTGCTGCCCCAATCCTTCTATTCTTCTGCCTCCTCCAGTCTCTCTCACCACTTATCACCCCCAGAGGGGAGAGGTGATAGATTGCTGGCAGCTGGGCTTTTTCCCCTCTTGGAATTCCCTAATATAGCCTTATTCCTCTGCACATAAACAGATTTCTGAATTGGAGTAGAAACTGTTGCTATTAGCTGACAATCCTTTCTCTTGCCTCTAAGGGGCGGAGCATATGGTATTGAGGTGTCAGCTCCTGGGTGGACCCCAGAAGGCTTTCTAGACCGTTTCCTTCCCTAACTTCCTTCTAGGGGCTTAGTTTCCAACTTACTGTAATGGAGGAGACATTGTCTGTATTTGAAACTGTCCAGAAGGCTAACTCCCCTGTGAGCATTCAGCAATTATATCTACAAACACCAAGATTTGCACAATTCTTTTCGTCCAACAATTCCCAAACACTTGATGCCTACTTGGGAAGAAAGATAGTGGCAGCTGCCCCTGTCTTGTACCCATCCATGAAAAAGAGGACCAAAATGTCTATATTTGATTTTTTTTTGTCTGAAACAATGTGGCCATTAGACAGAGGGGCCTAAAGGAAATGAATATGGTCCACTGTTCTATGGAGTATTGGTCTAGAGTGCAATTGGGTAGTAAAATCCTTTGTGCTAAGATTGGCGTCATCAAACACAGACAGCTATATCCAGCTTCTTGAAAGTTATATAAATAAGGCATTTATGCCCTTAGAGAATGAGCTGAACATCAAAGTCTGAACAATAGAGCAAGGAGTCTGGGTTTTTTTTTCCTCTGCTAGAGAACATCACCCTCTGACTGGGTTAGGAAAGGAAAAGCCAGCTGGAGATTTCAATATCCTATTGTCCTTTATCTGGAAATGCACAAATGATCCTGCTGGAGTGGGAAGCAGAGAAAACAAACTGCAGAAAAACAAGGTAGGTGCTCAGGGAAGAAAGGGACCTTGTGAGGCGGACATGGGCTCCCCACCAGGTGGGTGCCTTAGGACCAGGGCAGAAATCAGAGAACCGGCTTTTTTGGAGGGTGGGTGGGGGAATTAAAAAGCATTCATTGTCATAATAGTGATTACTTTTTATTTTATTTTATTTTTATTTAATTATTAATAACAATTATTCATGAATCCTTTGGACCAATCTGAGAAGGAGAAGGTCTGCCTTTAATCTTCTTCCTTCAATGTTAACTCAAACTCCTCCGAAGTTCTGAATCCCCCTCAGCAAGAACAGAGCACGATAAGGAGGGATGGTAAAAGGAACAAGCTGAGTTAGAAGGAATGAAGGAGACAAGAGAAAGGGCCAGCGGGAATCCAAGGCTCGGCATTGCACCATGTGGCCTTGTAACAACTAGTTTTTATACATTATTCCATTCAAGTGACTGGGGATAGAAAAGAGGAGAAGACTATGGGACACAGGAAGGATGAAGCTAGATGAGGCCCTCTTTCCTGTACTACCACGGCCCCCTCCTGCTTGGTCTCATTGTCTCCAACCATTCTCTTCTCCAATCCACCTTCACATAAGCTACATCTTTTTAAGGCTCAGGTCAAGCCATGTGACTCTCCTGCTGGACAGATTTTAGGTTAAAATAATATTAATAACAGCTAGCATGTCTATGGTGCTTAAAGAATTGCAAATCACTTCATAGACGTTATCTATTTTAGCCTTACAGCAGAAGCGAGGTGGTGCAGTGGATACAGTGCCAGCCTGGAATAAAGAAGACTTGATTAGAATAGGAAAAGAAGAAACTAAATTATCACTTTTTGCAGATGATATGATGATTTATCTAGAGAATCCTAGAAGAATCAAGTAAAAAACTACTTGAAATAATAAACAACTTTAGCAAAGTTGCAGGATATAAAATAAACCCACATAAATCCTCAGCATTCCTATACATTACTGACAAAGCCCAACAGCAAGAGATAGAAAGAGAAATTCCATTCAATGTTACTATAGACACTATAAAATATTTGGGAGTCTATTTGCCAAGACAAACCCAGGGCCTATATGAACATAACTATGAAACACTTTGCACGTGAATAAAATCAGATCTAAATAAATGGAAAAATATCAGTTGCTCATGGTTAGGCCGAGCTAATATAATAAAAATGACAATTTTACCTAAATTAATCTATCTATTCAGTGCCATACCAATCGAACTACCAAAAAATTATTTTACTGAGCTGGACAAAATAATAACAAAATTCATCTGGAAAAACAAGAGGTCTAGAATATCTAGGGTATTAATGAAAAGACATGCTAGAGAAGGTGGCTTAGCCATACCAGATATTAAACTGTACTACAGAGCAGCAGTCATCAAAACTGCCTGGTACTGGTTAAGAAACAGGGGTGTGGATCAGTGGAATAGGATGGGTACACAAGTAGGAGAAATCAACAAGTTTAGCAATCTACTCTTTGATAAACCCAAAGAGACCAGCTTCTGGGCTAATAATTCACTATTTCACAAAAACTGTTGGGAAAATTGGAAAATGGTAGGGCAAAAACTGGGCATAGACCAATATCTTACACCATATACCAAAATAAAGTCAAAATGGGTTCATGATTTAGGAGTAAAAGCTGATACTATAAGTAATTTGGGAAAGCAAGGAATAGTTTACTTATCAGATTTATGGAAAAGTAAAGAATTCATGACCCAACAAGAGATAGAGAGCATTACAAAATGCAAAATGGATAATTTTGATTATGTCAAATTGAAATGTTTTTGTACAAAAAAAGACAATGCAACAAAAATTAGGAGGGACGCAGAAAATTGGGAGAAAATCTTTGCAACTAGTATCTCAGATAAAGGCCTCATTTCTAAAATATACAGGGAACTGAGCCAAATATATAGGAATACAAGCCATTCCCCAATTGAGAAACGGTCAAAGGATATGAATAGGCAGTTTTCAGAGGAAGAAATTAAAGTTATCTATAGGCATATGAAAAATGCTCTGGATCACTACTGATTAGAGAAATGCAAATCAAAACAACTCTTAGATACCACATCTCTCCTGTCAGATTGGCTAAAATTACAAAACAGGAAAATGATAAATGCTGGAAAGGATGTGGGAAAATTGGAACATTGTTACATTGCTGGTGGAGTTGTAAGCTGATCCAGCCATTTTGGAGAGCAGTTTGGAACTATGCCCAAAGGGCTATAAACATGTTCATACCCTTTGACCCAGCAATACCACTTCTAGGGTTGTATCCCAAAGAAATCACACAAGTGGGAAAAGGACCCATATGTACAAGGATATTTCTAGCGGCTCTTTTTGTGGTAGCCAAGAATTGGAAATCAAAGGGATGCCCATCAATTGGGGAATGGCTGAACAAGCTGTGGTATATGAAGGTGATGGAATACTATTGTGCCATAAGAAATGGGGATGATGCAGACTTCGTAACAATCTGGAAAAACCTACACGACATAATGCTGAGTGAGTGGAGCAGAGCCAGGAGAACGTTGTGCACAGCCACAGATATATGGATTCTGTGAGGACCAACCCTGACATACTTTGCTCTTCTCAGCAACCTAAGGTGCAAGGACAACTTCAGGGAACTCACGATGGAGAATGCTATCTTCATCCAGAGAAAGAACTGTGAAGTTTGAATACAGATTGAGGCGCACTACATGCTCGCCTTTTTTGCTTCTCTTTTGTTTTTGTTTTTGGGTTTTTTTTTGTTTTTTTTTTTTTGGTTCTGTTTCTTCTTTCTCATGATTCATTCCATTGGTCATAATTCTTCTCCACAACTTGAATAGTGTATAAATTAATTCAATGCGAAGTTATACGTGATAGTTATATGAGATTCCACGCCGTCTGGGGAGGGAGGGGGGAGGGAGGGGAGAAAATCTGGAACTCAAAATTATATAGAACCATGTGTGGTAAACTAAAAATAAATAAATAAATTAAAAAAAAGAAGACGAGTTCAAATACAGCATCAGATGCTAGCTGGGTGACCTGGGGCAAGTTGCTTAATCCTGTTTGCCTCAGTTCCCTCATCTGTAAAATGAGCTGGTGAAATGGCAAACCACTCCATTATCTTTGCCAAGAAAACCCCAATGGGGTCACCACGTCGAAGAGGACTGAAATGACTAGACAACAACAACTTCACAACAACTCTGGGAGGTAGGGGCTATTATTATCCCCATTTCAGATGGGGAAACTGAGGCAGACAGAAGTAAAGTGACTTGCCCAGAGTCACGTAGCTAGTAAAATCTGAAATAGGATTTGAACTCAGGTTTCCTAGACTCCAAATTGAGGGCTCTAGCCACTGCACTAGTCAGCTTCAAACTCTATTTCACTTGGCATTTAAAATCCTTTAAAATCTGATACCCACCCACCTTTTTGGATTTATTTTATATTGCTCCTTTTCATGTGCTTTATGTATCAGTCAGATAGGTCGATAGCCTGTTCCCTGGTTCCCTATCCAGGCTGTTCTCCATGCCCTGGAACGCCCACTCTACTCACAACCCTTAGCTTCCTTCAAGATTCTTCTCAGGTTCTTCTTAGCCCTTACGGGAAAGTCTTTGCTGTAGTTCTCAGCTCTTCATGTTCTCTTGGCTACTTTTCATCTTATAAACCGCCCTGCCCTCCTGCCTCCATCAGGATGGAATCTCCTTAGGGTAGGGTCTGTTTAATTTCTGCTTTTGTGTCTTCCAGCATCTATCCTGATGCCTTTCATGTAATGGGCTCTTCATTAAGACTTCCTGAATTGAATTAACTTGATAATTATCTTCATATTTTTGAAAGGCTGTTATATTGAAACTCTGGCAGATCTGTCCTGCTTGGCCTCTTGACCTCTTCTCCCTGGGACCTCACTCTGACACTATCCTACTTCCCATGATGGAAGTACCCTCAGCCTCATGCACCTTCTGATTTGGCCTGAGAGGATGCCCAGGCCAACGATACTTTCATCCCTCTCCAGGCTGCACTTCTGACTTGTCACTATAAGGCTTTCTCCACCATGCCTGGCTTGCATGCCTTTATTCTCCTCTTCCCCCTTTCTAGGTCCCTTCTATGTGTTGTCTTCTCCCAGTAGATGGTAAGCTTCTTGAGGGCAGGGACTTTCATTCTTTCTGCTTGTATTTGTATTCCTAGTGTTTATTACAGTGCCTGGCACTTAATGGCCTCAGATAATAGAGCCAGGAACAGTGGATGGAAGTGTCCAGCCCCAGAGTTAGGCTTAGGGGAAAACTCCCTAACAATTTGACCTATCCTAGAGTGGCAGAGACTGCCTGGGAAGACTGTGGGTTCTCCTTACTAGAGGTTTTAAAATAAAGGCTGGATTAGCAATTGTTGGGGATTTTGTGGATGGAGAAATCCCTGGGCGGTTATGTGTTGGCCCTGTTGGCCTCTGGCGTCCTTTCTAAATCTGAGTTTTGGATTCTGTGCCCATAGCAAAGATACGTTACGTTAAGGACTGCAGGACTGCAGACATGGGCACTTTTAGTGTGGAAACTTTCTCTATCCTTGAAGTCACAAATTGGGTATCACAGAGCTTTAGAGTGTTGCCTAAGACTCAGAGGAATTAAATAACATGGTTATAATCACACAGGAAATGTCAGAGGCATGATTTGAACCCAGGCCTTTCTGACCACAAGTCCAACAAATACTATCTCCATTATGGCAGCCTGACTCTCAAAGTTACATTATAAAGAGAAAATAGAAATGGAGCAGAGTCCATCTCTATGTGTTCTGTGTCTAGAATACCCATGAATAGCTCAAACAGAAGGCACTATGGTTCCTGACTCAGGTGTCAGAGGACCTGGGTTCCAAACTGCCTTAGGCAGCTACTGCCTGTGTGATCTTAGACAAATCACTTCACCTGCCTTGGACCCAGTTTCCTTGACTATCAAATGAGAGGGTTTATCTCTACGTTCCTTTCTAGGAAATATAGGTAATTGAAGTGACTCCCACATTGATGGAACAAAATACCATGGCAGATGACTGGATAGCTTTTTTGGTGGTGACAGCGATCATTTGCAAGGACATTTGGGGTCAGGGTGACATAACTAATTATCTGAGTAATTATGGTAAAACAAAACTGCCCTGTGACCTGAAAGTTCAAGGTTGTCCTGTCTTTTTGACCCAAAGAAACAGAAGCCGGTTACAAACACAGTTCATAATATAGTAGCAAAATAATAAGAAAAAAGAAGTCCTGGTGTCTTTAGTCTAAGGACCCCAAAGGGCAGGTTCTTCAGCTTTGGCCCTTGGCCATGAGCTCTCTGCATCAGTATCTACAAGGCCACTGAGTTTAGACAAATTCTCCTTAAGAAGTCAATGGAATTGGCTCACTCACTGTGCGTGCACGGTAGTATGAAAGCCAAGACTGGAGAAAATGATTAATACTGAGAAGAAATAAAGAAATTACTCCATGGAGTGAAGTTAAGATTAAAACAAAAGGTTAGTTCTGTAATAACAAGGATCTCTGATTCTCATCTGTATCCTGAGTCTTTTGTTTTGAAAGTAAAGATTTTTCAGATAGAAAAATAGACAGATAGGCAGATTAGATAGATAGATAGATAGATGGAGCATTTATTGAACACTTACTAAGTACTGGGAATACAAATGAAAGCAAACAAGGCAATTCCTGCTCTTGAGGGGCTTATGTACTAATGCAGAAGACAACACATCATAAAGGAAGAGGAGAAGGGAGGAGAGAAGTTGAAGGTGGAAGAGTAAAGTGAGTATGACTTTGGCCATTCATGAAATGGTGGCATGGCCCAGGGACTCGCTCACCAATCAAGACTGTGATTATTTATGACTATTTTCTGACAGGTGGCACAGTGGATGGAGCACTGGGCCTGGAGTCAGGAAGACTCATCTTCCTGAGTTCAAATCTGACCTCAGACACTTACTAGCTGTGTGACCCTGGGCATGTCACTTAACCTTGTTTGCTTCAGTTTCCTCCTCTGTCAAACGAGAAGAAAATGGCAAACTATTCCAGTATACTCTTTGCCAAGAAAACCCCCAATAGGGTCACGACTGAAACAACTGAACAACAACATTCTCCATCAAGATCTGACTTACCTTTGGAAGAGAAAACTTGGGACCGTGGGAATTATGCTAGAGATTTTCTTCTCTCCTTCCACTCCAGTTCTGCTTTGGGGATGTCAGTGAAGGAGCACAGAATTCCCTTTCCTAATCCCGCTTTCTAAACTGGGGCAAGGGATACTAAAAACTACACATGGATTCCTGACTAGTGAGGGCTCCAGTTGGCCACAGAATACTTTGGGGTCTCTGCTGAGGCAGCCTGGTTCAGAAGAAAGACCACTGGATTGAAAATCAGAGGACCTCAATTCAAGTCACTTACTGTCTGTGTTGCAAATTACTTCCCTCCTCAAGCTCCAGTTTCCTCCTTTGTAAAATATGTGAGTTGGACTTGATGGTCTTTGAGGTCCCTGACAGCTCTAGATTCATTACTCTCTGGCTCCCATCTTCCCTTGTGATGAGAATTGAGTTCAAATATTGACTTTGACCCTCAGGGCAGAGCTTCAGTTTCCTTATCTGTAAGTGAGGACAATACTACGCCATCTCTCACAGCATTACTGTGGGGAGGCTTTGCAGACTTCATACCACTAAAGAAACACGAGCTTTCACTTTAGTCTTCTTTTGGGGATGTGAATATATGATCGTGTTTCCTTGACAGTTGAAATAGTTACCTCCCCTTTTAGGTTTTCTATTAGTGGACAGTTACCCATGATTTAGAACTCCAAGACCTCCTCCATTCAGAGGAACTCAGTTTGCCTGAGGTAATGCTCCCAGTATGTCCTCCCCTGATGAAGCAGTTAGTGGCTCATCCTGGCACTTTCAGCATCTCTTGAAATTTATTTCACCACACAGCTAATTTGGCAGTTGCCTGACTTACAACAACAAGCCCTGTTTTGCTTAATCCTGAACTTCATGTCAACATTTCTATCTCTCTGTTCTGCCTTGGGTAGCACTGGCATTGGCTCGAGTTTTCATATAAATTGCTCTAAACCATTTATAACCAATCATAGCAGATGATGTGATGTCTTTATTTTGGGCTGCTATCAAAGCCATCCAGATCTCGAGTCAGCCTCTGTCCCTTGCCAGCCATTACTTGATAACACAATGTCACATCAGAGTGGCTGACTGCGGTATTACATAGGGTGAAGTCCAAAAACGGCCCACGAACAGCATGTCAGCTTGGCACTGGCAAATCTCGCTCTACCCTACTGCCCTTCCCCAAATCCTAGAATAGAAAACATGAGCAGAGGCTGAGAATTTTTGCTGTTGTTTCCAACTTGCACACACGTTTGCCCACTTTGCCCATGGGTGAAGGATGATCTTGAAAAATCATCTTGAGGCATTGATGGTTTTTGATTCCCCAAAGTTGGACCCTGATATAAGTCAGAAGTTGAGATGTATAATGAAAGCTTATGTGTTGCTAACCATTGTCTCAAAACCAAGTGGGAACAGATCAAGCTTTGCTCCTAGCTAGCTGCCATTTCAAACCCATAAGCCATCAGGTGAAGCTAATTAAGTTCTAATTCTCTCTAAAGCCTTAGCCAATTGTTCATATTCCAGAAATAAATCAGTGTGGCAAAACCTCTTTAATTTAGATGAATGAGTGGAGAGGTAAGGGCAACATAAATTACAGAATAAGAGTCCAATTATAACATGGTTAAGTATTGGCTACAAATTTGAGAATCTAGAGGACAGAGAACAGATATTTGCCTTCTTTGCATCCCCAGTACCTAACACAGTGCCTGGCACATAGTAGTGCCTAATAAATGCTTGTTGTTGACTGACAAATATATTTAATTTGATCCATCAATGAAGTCAGTGTGTACCTTTATACATAACCATGTTTTCTCCCCGGATTATTTCCAATGTCTAGCGTGATGTCTGCCTACTACACAGCAAACACCTAAATCACTGTTTGTTGATGGATTCATTGACCTGTGAATTCATTAGCATGAGCATTCCCTTCGATGATGTAGATTACAACCTATCCACGCTTCCTCATTCTGTGGGGTTCTGACCCATGTGGACAAATGCTCTACAGAGAATCCACCCAATATGCTAAGCCTTCCTTTGGGTATTTTGGAATTTCTTGGATGGCAGCTTGGGGGTTGTCCATTTGTAATCCCTCATTTTGGCTACATGACAATCTCTCTTCCTTTTTCCAAGAGCAAATTTCCTATGCCACTTTTGTGAAAGTGAATTATCACTGAACCAAAATTCAGATTGTGTGGCAGCCTATTTATGCCCACCCCACTGCTCCCCGTTGCTCTTAGGGATCATCTACAACTTTGATTTTTGGGGTTTGGCGGGGGGGTTTCATGATTTTCGGCTGTAAGATAAGAAGAACACTGTTGTTCCAAAAGTCGGTTTTTGTGCAAGGAGCAGCTCATCTACCCAAGCAGAATATAAGCTCTTTGAGGCTGTGGCTATTTCACTTTTGCCATCCTATCTCCAGCACCCAGCACAGGGCCTGGCACATAGCAGGCACTTATTAAATGAACAACGATTGAAAGCATAGCACAACTTTCCAAATGCCATTCAGACTTCTCTCTCCTTTTTGGTTGATTTGGGCTCAGGTCTTCGCCCAACTATAGTATACGATGAGCCCAATGGACAAACTCAACCACATGTCCATTCAGCTGCATGGCATAATCTGGGCTTTCACCATTCTTTATCCATTTGATTCTTCCCCATGTAGCCAGGTCAACATCCTGTGAATGTCAATGGATTTCACTGAGGAGGCTGTATGCTAGGGCTTGAATTAGCATAATGTCATCTGCAAACAGGAACCTCTGGAAGATATCAGCATCTGTAGGGAATTCCTATTGAATCTGAACTCTTCAAGAGACATTTTCCATGACTCGAAACTCTGGAGAATACAAGATTCTATTATGTCTATTGTTTATGTTTTATTCATTCATTTATTTATTTTAAGCAACTGGGAAGGTAGCCTCCTTCGGTAGAAAGAATATTTATTGGTTCTCGAATAAGAGGAAGTGGGTTCAAAACCTACTTCTGATGTTTATTACCTTTGTGAATCTTTCTGAGTCTCAGTTTCCTTTTCTGTAAATGGAAGGTGTTGGACTAAATGGCTTCAGAGGCCCACTTGAGTCCTAGATTTTTGAGGCTATGATCCTGTGATTGGTGAAAAGAAGTGTTGGAGAATATGACCTCTGAGGTTCCTATTAGCCCTAGACCTAGGATCCTGACCTCCTATGACTTGGTAGAGCAGAATGCTACCCTAAAGGCTCTTTTCAAAAAATTGATTTCCTAGGTGTATCTTCCAATCCTACAAGATTTCTTCTGAGATGTACACACAGGCTGCTGACATGCCATAGGTCAGTTTAGGCTCTCTGCCCCAGCCCCCAGGTATAACAAATACATATAGGAAAAGTTACATCTAATTGGTATTAGTTATTATTAGAGTAGTCTTATAAGGATGTTCCATTGTATTTACTTGGAAATGTAATTTGAGTCCTTTCAAGTAACCACAATCTCAAGAGTGGGAGAAGTACTGGAAGAATATTGAAAGGAAAATATGAAGCAAATTCTATCACCTGAAGACTAGTGAGTATTATAGTCATTCTTGGGAAAATTCTGGAATGGGTCACAGAATTGGTGATATGTGGATAGTAGAAAAAGGGAAATGACGACCGCGTCTCTACAGGACTTGATGGTTTACAAAATGCTTTCTTCACACAAACTTTGTAAGGTAGATACGTAGATAGGTAGATTAATACCAAATATTTATTATTACATCAAAGCACTGACTACAGTAGGTACTAGAAAATGCTAGCTGTTGGTGATGATGATGATGATGATGGGTGATGAGGAGGAGGATGATGGTGACAATGATGGTGATGATGCTGATGATGGTGATGACAATGATGATGATGATGGTGGTGATGATAGTGATGATGGTGATGATGGGTGATGAGGAGGAGGATGATGGTGACAATGATGGTGATGATGATGATGATGATGATAGTGGATGAGGGTGATACACCAGGCACTTGCTGGGTGTTGGGGATACAAAGACAACAGTGAAACAGTCTCTGACTTCAAGGAGCTTCCTTTTTATCAAGGGAGGCATCAAGTACATTAATGATTCATCAGGTAATTGGTAGATCAGGTAACTGGAGTTTCTGTAGAATAGGGTTACTAATGATTGTAATTAAGTAAAATAATCTACATGAAGCACTGTATAAACATCAGCTGCTGTTATCATGTATATGTTCCCTCTCCAGTGGAGAGCCTTAGTATCATGTTGTACTGTATCTCATTTTTGATGATGACTTGGATAAAGGCATCAATTGTATGCTTATCAAACTGTATGCTTACCAAAATGACACAAAGCTGGGAAGGAGATCAAATACACTGGATGATTAAGTCAGGGTCCCAGAAGGCCTTGCCAGGCTGGAGCATTGCACCAAATCTAATAAGATGAAGCTGAACAGAGGTAAGTGTAAGTCAGCCTTAGATACCAACAATTGACTTGTTAGTGAATATCTAGTTAGGTAGAAGTTTGTAAGAAAAAGATCTGGGGGGGGGTGGTAGATTGCAAATTTAACATGAGTCAGTGCTAATGCAAACATGGGCTACATCCAGGGGGGCTGGCCTTCTGCAGACAAGGAGGTTCTGTTCTATTCTGCTTTGATCAGACCACATCCAGGGTACCGTGTTCATTTCTAGGCTCTATATTTTTTGTTGTTGCTTAATCAATTAGTCATGACTGATTCTTTGTGACCCCATTTGGGGTTTTCATGGTAAAGATACTGGAGTGGTTTGCCATTTCCTTCTCTAGCTCATTTTACAGATGAAGAAACTGAGGCCAACAGTGTTAAGTCACTTGCCTAGAGTCACACAGCTAGTAAGTGTCTGAGGCTGGATTTGAACTCAAGTCCTCCTGATTCTAGAACTGGCACTCTGTCCACTGCACCACCTAGCCTCCCCCCACCCTACAGTTTAGGAAAGACATTAATAACCTAGAGTGCATCCAGGAGAGGGCAGTTAGGATGGGTAAGGGTGTTACAACTAATGATTGGTGGGAGGAAGTATGGATATTTAGCCTGTAGAAGAGAAGATTCCGGAAGGTGAGGACATGGTAACTGCCTTTAAATATTTGGAAAGAGGTCACATGGGTGAGGAATTCGATGTGTTCTAATTGGCCCCAGAGAAGGGTGGAAATTACGAATAATAATAAATAATAAAAATCAATAATAATAAAAATAATAATGATAGTTAACCTTTAAATGACACTTTAAGGTTTACAAAGCATTTTCATGTGTTGTCTTACTGGATCCTCACAAAAACCTTTTGAGGCAGGTGCCATTATTATCCCCATTTTACAGAGAAGAAAATTGGGGGAAAGTTCCTAACAATTAGAATTATCCAAAAGCACAATGCCTACCTCACTAGAGATCTTTGGGCAGAGACTGGGTGATCACTTGTTGGGCATGCAGTAGTGAAAATTCTTTCTTAGATAATACATGAAAAATCTAGACCTGGGAACAGATCTTGGAGGTCACCTACTCCAACCCCTTCATTTTATAGGTGAATAAACTGAGGTCCAGAGGCATTATAAATGACTTGCTCAAGGTGAAGCAAGCATTGGAGTCAGGATTTGAACCCAGGTCCTTTGACCCCACTGTGTCACAATCCTTCCCCAACAGAGACATATAGGTTGGGCTGGATGGATGCTAATGTCCCTTTTGGCTCTCTAACTCAGCGATTCAATGATTTGAGCTCTGAACAGGTTGTTTTCCATGGCACTGGTACCAGTGGAGCTAAGGCATTTGGAGGATTTAGTGGAGGACACATAGAGGGTGCAAAGTGTGGATCTCATTACGAGCAGAGCCCTTGGAGGGACCATTCACGTTGACACACTCAGATCTGCAGAGATGCCATGTGGCTTATAGGTGGATCCCAACTAGTGTGAATAAGGAATCCCCTGAGGTGGTCCCATTATTTGAATTTGCACTGCATATTTCCGTTGGGTTGGATCCAATGACTTTATTTTCCATAATTACCACTTCATGTGAACTCAAGTATATTCAACCGTTTCAAGGGGTTCACTATCCACACTGATCAGGACCTACCCGAAGTGGCAAAGGCAAGAGGATCTGAATTGGAATCTTACCTCTGACTCACTTACTGGCTTCTAGATCATCAGCAACTCATGTGTCCTCTGTGAAACTCAGCTTGTTTTTCTTTTTTTTTGGAGGGGGGAAGGCAGGGAAATTGGGGTTAAGTGACTTGCCCAAGGTCACACAGCTAGTAAATGTGTCCAGTGTCTGAGACCGGATTTGAACTCAGGTCCTCCTGACTCCAGGGCCAGTGCTCTACTCACTGTGCCACCCAGCTGCCCCTGAACCTCAGTTTCTTTATCTGTAAAATGAGGATAACAATAGTACGTACCTCACAGTGTTATGAGGATCGAACGAGATGGTATTTGGAAAGGAGACCTTGAAGATCTCTTTTCTGCTTTTACTATTCCATTTCAACATGGGAACTTTGAATACTCAAGTCAAAAGTTTCTTGGTTTTTTGTTTTATTCTTAATGTTGAGCCTGGGATTTCATTGGTGGAGTGAACTCCCTGTTGATGCAGATTTATTCCTGCAGATTTATTCCATCAATTTGGGGCTTAGAGAATTTCTTGGGGACACTGAGAGGTCAAAGAGCTTTCCCAGGATCATCGTTTGTGTCAGAGGCAGAATTTATGCTTCCAGCCTTCCGGTCTCCAAGGCCAGCCCTCCAATTATTACATCAGTATTCCTAGACCACACCCTTGTCCATTTATATTAGACTTTACAGGCATGTGTCATCTAATGGAATCTCCTCCAGAAGATGATATTGCCTGAATTTTGGGGAATGCTATTCTCCTGGCTGGGAAAGAGCTGAATTCACTGAGGTGAGATTTTTCTCATGTTTGTTCAGGGGCTAGGCATTCATTTGATTTAGCATTATTCACAGGTTAACTCCCTCTTGATCCACCGAATTCAGGAGTTTTGAATCTGAGGCTGTGATCTTCTAAAAGCATACAGAGCCAGCAAGTTCCTTCAGTTTTTCAAAGTCAATTTCCCAATCTTGGCTCACCTCCTCCCCCTGCTCCCTCCCCTCTATTTTCTATGGCTGCCCATCTTCCATGGGAGTGCAGCACGATTTTCATTTTCTGATTATGACCTCTGAATCCCAGCCAGAATAGAAAATTTCTCTTCGAGCAAAGGTATTCAGAGCCAAGGGCTGGTCCAAAGATAAATATTTGTGTGATAACCATTCTGGCTGTCTCTTTCAAGGCATGCCTTATTTATTGCACAGGGCTGTTGCATATCTGAGATGCCTCTTACCCTCTCCTCCCTGCACCCTCTTGGTCTAAAAACCCTTTAGAAGGCTTCACCAAATAAAATAAGGCTGAGGGCAGCACCCATGAAAGTAGATGAGGGAGAAGAACCTCTTCTATTTTACTTGCTAATTAGAAGCTCTAGGCTTGAAAAGGATCTTCCCCAAAACAATTGGTTCAAATGGTGGAGTTTCTGAGGCATGACTTTCTTGGCCATCCCTAGGTTGTGTTGGGCCTTACTTGGGATGGGGAGTCAATGAGAGGCAATTGAGATGGGCTCTCATGATTGGTACACTGATTTACACTAGCAAAAATGAGAGAGCACAAGGACAGCCAGTGATGCCCTTTGTTCCACTGCCCGTGTCTCCTGCTGGGAAACTTACATCTTCATGTCTAAGCAATCACATGGCATGTGAGATGATTTTTTCCTTTCCCTATATTCACTGAATGCAGTATCTGGGATTATATAAAGCTCAATCTTTGGCAAGGGTGAGGCTTCTAATTACACTCTAATAGAATAAGAGGATTCGAAGTGGAAGGGACATTAGAGGCCATCAAGTCTAATGCCTCTCATTTTACAGATGAGGAAACCGAGGAGGAGAGAAGTCAAGGGACCTGCCTAGAGTCACTTTACACCAAGGTCACCTCACACCAAGGTCACCCCATGCCAAAGTCACACCTCACCAAGGTCGTAACTCACCAAGGTCACACCTCACCAAGGTCACCCCTCACCAAGATCATACCTCACCAAGGTCACAACTCATCAAGGTCACCCACACCAAGGTCTTAACTCACCAAGGTTACAAGTCACCAAGGTCACCTCACACCAAGGTCACCCCACACCAAAGTCACAACTCACCAAGGTAAACCACACCAAGGTCATATCTCACCAAGGTCACTCCACACCAAAGTCATACCTCGCCAAGATCACCCCACATCAGAGTCATACCTCACCAAGGTCACCCCACACCAAGGTCACCCCACACCATGGTCACAACATGCCAAGGTCATATCTCACTAAGGTCACTCCACACCAAAGTCACACCTCACCAAGGTCACACCTCACCAAGATCACCCCACATCAGAGTCACACCTCACCAAGTTCATACCTCATAAAGGTAACACCTCACCAAGATCACCCCACACCAAGGTCACAACTCATCAAGGTAAACCACACCAAGGTCATATCTCACCAAGGTCACTCCACACCAAAGTCATACCTCACCAAGATCACCCCACATCAGAGTCACACCTCACCAAGGTCACCCCACACCAAGGTCACAACTCGCCAAGGCCATATCTCACCAAGGTCACACCTCACCGAGGTCACACCTCACCAAGGCCATATCTCACCAAGGTCACACCTCACCAAGGTCACCCCTCACCAAGATCATACCTCACCAAGGTCACAACTCATCAAGGTCACCCACACCAAGGTCATAACTCACCAAGGTTACAAGTCACCAAGGTCACCTCACACGAAGGTCACCCCACACCAAAGTCACACCTCACCAAGTTCATACCTCACCAAGGTCACCCCACACCAAAGTCACAACTCACCAAGGTAAACCACACCAAGGTCATATCTCACCAAGGTCACTCCACACCAAAGTCATACCTCGCCAAGATCACCCCACATCAGAGTCATACCTCACCAAGGTCACCCCACACCATGGTCACAACTTGCCAAGGTCATATCTCACCAAGGTCACTCCATACCAAAGTCACACCTCACCAAGATCACCCCACATCAGAGTCACACCTCACCAAGTTCATACCTCATAAAGGTAACACCTCACCAAGGTCACCCCACATCAGAGTCACACCTCACCAAGTTCATACCTCATAAAGGTAACACCTCACCAAGGTCACCCCACACCAAAGTCACAACTCACCAAGGTAAACCACACCAAGGTCATATCTCACCAAGGTCACTCCACACCAAAGTCACACCTCACCAAGATCACCCCACATCAGAGTCACACCTCACCAAGGTCACCCCACACCAAGGTCTCTCCCCACCAAGGTCATCTCACCTCACATCACTTTCAGAGGCAAGTTTCGAACTCTGGTTTCCTTCACTCCAAGTCCAGTTAGCTGTTCCTTCAAAGCAGGGATTCTTAACCTGAGGTCCGTGAATGTTTTTATATTTTGATAATTACTTCAATATTATCAGTTTCTTTTGTAAGCCCATGTATTTTATGCACTTAAAAACATTACTCTGAGAAGGGCTTTACAAGACTGACCAACAAAGAGATTTAAAAAAAGTCATTGTGATTAAAAGAAGTTTCAGAATCACATAGAAATTTACTTGCCTTGTTTTACAAATTTAATGGGACAGATCCATGACAGTCATGTTTGAAAACAACAATAAATTAAGAATGACAATAATATTTTTCCGGGGGGGGTCCATACTTGCGATGTCATCTGCAAAGGGAGCTCTTGGTACGGAAGCTCCTTCCACTGTTATAGGCAAGCAGATTGTTTAATTTATAGCCTTGGAGAGTTTTGCCTGGAACACTGTGAAGGGAAGTGACTTGCCCAGCATCACACAGCTAGCATGTTTCAGGGACAGGCTAGAGCCCCAAGTCCCAGGTTGGGCCTCTATTCTCTTCACAGCACTACAAAAAATGAACAATTGTGATGATAGTAGTGAAGGGTTGGCGTTGCTTTAACATTTCATAGTTTAACAGAGTGCTTTTCCACGTATCATTTGATTCTTACAGTGACTCCATCAGACAGGGTCGTTGTGAGGACACTACTACCCTATTTTGAAGATGAGGAATGAAGCTCACAAAGGATTAAGTGAATTGCCTCAGGTCACACAAGTAGATAAAATAGCTGGTGTTTGAAGAATTTTGGATGCTAGGTTCAGTGTTCTTTCTATTAGATTGCTATTGTCTCAGCCTGGACTCAGGAAGACTTGAGTCCAAATCTGGCCCCAGACACTTACTAGCTATGTGACCCTGGACAAGTGGACAAGTCACTTAACCCTGTTTGCCTCAGTTTCCTCATCTGTAAATTGGAAATAATAATATCACCTCCCAGGAAAGATTATTGTTAAACTATTACCTGGTGCAAAGAAGTAAATCATAGAGCTAAATTAAGGGGTTTTTTTTGGCAAATTAATGTAACAATTTATTTTTTCCCAGTTATATGTGAAAACATTAACATTCTTTTATTTTTTCAAATTTTGAGTTCCAAATTCTCTCCCTTCCTCCCCTCCTCTGCTCATTGAGAAGGCAAGCAACTAAATAAAGTTTTCAGAGATGGGAGGCACCCACTGTTATCCCAGCCAAAGGATGTTCTTGCAGTAGGTGGAGGGCAGAGTGTCAAGTCAAAAAGCATTTATTAAGTGCTTACTATATGCCAGGGCACTGGGCTCTACTGGAAATTGGAGCCCACATCTGTCTGCCTTAGGCAAGTGATAGCATGTGTATTAGTGATGAGTAGGGACATCTGAATGGTTTTTTTGTTAAAATATTCTTCTGCTCCTTAGACAAAGCTTTCAGTCTTCAAATGATGAAATTGAACTTCCTGCTTGGTTTTGCCAAAGGCATTTTCTGCCTCCCTACCTGGCTATCACCTTTGATTAGCAGGAGGGGAGAGAAGCCCCTTAAAACCTTTGTTGCATCCTTTTAAAATCTGGTTTGAAAGTTATGTTCTGGTGTAGCTGGGATTTTTTTTTTTAACTCCAAGAGTGTAGTTGTCTCCAATCCAGTGTGAATGATGGCTGCTGAGGGACTATTCAATACAATTGCTCTGAGTAACACCAGCAACGGGAAAAGAGCTAAAGACAGAGAAGGTGCTTGGGTGAAAATATAGCTTCTTTGTGTGGAGGAAAAGACAGTCCTGTGGATTCATGCAGTTGGTGAGGGAATGTGCTGCATGTCTATGATCCTTCTTTCGTGACTGTTTCGTGGATCAGGAAGACGATTTCTTCCTTGAGCAAGATGACACAGTGGGCAATTCGGTAGAAAGTGCTGAATATGGCTTACTGATTAAGAAACCCTTCTCAAAAGACTGGTGATGGGAATTGAAGACTGAAGAGATTTTCGTAGTGTAATGATTGACTTGGCTTGCTGATGTCTCCCTGCCTCCCATCCCCAAGGCCCCACTGCTAGGTGGGTTGCTCATCCCCTAACTTCAGATTTAGCACCACCCCAGGTTTCTTTGATGGACCTGGGATCTCACTGATAGAGAATTTGTTGCTGCTGTTCAATTGTTTCAGTCATGTCCGATTCTTCATGACTCTATTTGGTTTTTTTTTGGCAAAGATACTGAAGTGGTTTGCCATGTTCTTCTCCAGCTCATTTTACAGCTGAGGAAACTGAGGCAAACAAGGTTAAGTGACTTGCCCAGGGTCACACAGCTAGTAAGTATCTGAGGTCAGATTTGAGCTCAGGAAGACGAGTCTTCCACTGTGCCACCTATTTGCCCCATTGACATAGAAATCTCCTCTAAAAATGCAGATGGGAACTCATTCACTCCTTCTTTATCTAGTGGGACTCATCCATTTCTTCCTATAAATCCTTTGAAGGAGCTCCACCCTACCTGCTGGGGCCCTCCTTTAAGCCCTTTGACATTGCACGGAGTCTGATGGAGACATGGCTAGCCCATTGGTAACTGACCACCCCGCCTTTTCTCATTGTCTCCCTGATGACATTCATTACTGCGTTCTTCCTGTTCAGTTTTCCATTGGTGATGTATGCAGTCAACTCATGCTTCTCTACGGCAATATGTCTCCAATATATGTCAATATTGTTCCTTGAAAAACACAACAAAGATAACTTTGATGACCTTCTGATTATTCATCCTAAGTGAGAGCTAAAAGAGAAAAGGGAATGGAATAACCACTTAGATAACATCTGCTATGTACCAGGCTGTGTCCTAAGTGCTTTAAAAATGTTATCTGATCCTCACAACAACCCTCTGAGGAGGGTGCGGTTTTTATTTCCAATTTACAGATGGAGAAACCAAGGCAGACAGGGTTAAGTGACTTGCCCAGGGTCACACAGTTGGTAAAGGTCTGGTGCCAAATTTGAACTCAACTCTTCCTTAGTCCACGCCCAGCCACTCTATCCTTTGCATCATCTAGCTGCCTAAGACAGAAAGATGGATACTTGCCAGAGTTGTTTGCTGCTGACATGGAGGTTACAAGAGGCCAGATCATGATGGGGTTCAGATATCACCCAGAGGACTTTGTATTTGATCTTCAAGGCCATTGGGAACTGCTGAAGTTTATTGAGAAAGGGGATGACCCTCAGACCAGTGCTTTAGGAAAATCACTGTGACAGCTGTGTGTAGGACAGTTTGGAGTGGGCAGAGAGACCAATTAAGAGGCCACTGCAATAACTAAGAGATGAAAACTGAAGTAAACTTAATTAAAAAAAAGATCAATGATACCCTAGGTAAAAAAATAGAAGCTTTGCCAAGGGCTCATGTGAAACCAACCCTTCTGTCTTTGTACCCTAAAAACAGAATAATCTTTTTACCTTCATCTTCTTGGCTCAAAAAAAGTCTTCCCAACTAGTCTCTGCCCCCTGGGCCTGCATACTTGGCCATAAGGGGCCAGTGGGGGAGTGTAAGGGATGGTGACCAGAAGTGTATTCTAAAATTAAAGATTTTAATTTGTTTTACCTTCCTTGCTCGTACAAACCAGAGCCCCAGGAACATGTTCTATTGACTGAACAGCAGAGGAATCAAAGAAGTGGGAAAAAAAATCTCATTGACTTTTCTCTGACCCAGCTAGGCCTGGAGGCAGGACTCAGGGCCCTCTGAGGGCAGGAAGGAGGAGAGCTCTTCTACAGGATCTGGGCTCCCCTGGGCAGCCGACAAGATAGGGCCATAGCAGGACTGGAGTAACCAAGTCATTGAAGGCACCTCTTCCTTCCTTACCCATTGCAGCAGAAGAGAAATGGGCAGGACATGCAAGGAAGTAGCATGCGGATGTGGAGGGCAGCCTGTGAACAGAGGCTGGGAAAGGAGGGCTGTTTGCTCTCAGCAGTGTTATCACAGCAAAGGGGCTCTTGGTTCATTTGGATGTGCCTGGGCTCGCCCTGTGCCGGTGCCTATGTTACAATCAACAAGTACTTATGAAATGTCTGTTCTGTGTAAGGTATGCGCCAGCCTCTGGGTATATAAGAACAAAGAGTAGAATACTCCCTGCTCACAATAAGTTTCCTTTCTAATGGGGGAAAAACAAATGCATTAATAAATAGATACAGCTGAAATCCAAAATGAATAAATATAAACATATACAAAGTAGCTAAATACGAGGAAGTTTGCGAAGGAGGCCGCTAGCAATCCCAGAGGACTGAAAGGTATGAGAGGATCCTAACTTGCACCGTTGGAAAAGGAAGCCACGGTGATGCAGCTCCCTCAAGTCATCCTGGAAATCAAAATGAGCTTAGACAATTAGAATGTGAGGTCTTTGGAGTGGCGGGATTGCTTCTGCCGTCCTCCCTTGGTTTGGCTCTTCCCTCTGCTGGTACAATGTCACTCCTTCCTGCCTTTTCATTCTGTGTGATTTCTGCTTCCCCTGCTCCCTTCTGCCCCACGCTCTTATAAAATCTCTACAGGAATTCTAACCAATGGTCTAAAAATACTACTCTATAAGGCTGAAGTTAGAATCAAGAAGATTCCAGAATTCTAGACTCAAATCCAGCGTCAGACACTTAGCCTTGGGCAAGTTGTCTAGCCTCTCTCAGCCTCAGTTTCTTCATCTGTAAAATGGAGTTAATAATAGTACCATGAGGATTGAATGAGACACTATTTGTAAAGTGCTTTTCAAACCTGAGATCTTTATGTAATTGCTGACTATTAGCTACTCTGGATGTCATGTCTATATCAGTGCGACAAAGGGGCCACACAGTATAATGGATAGAAGACCACTGCTCAGACCCTGCCTCGGACATCTGCTGTGTGACCTTGGATAGAACATTTAACCTCTCTGCGCTTTGGGCTATGACTCTATCATAAGCCGCCTGATGATGGCATGCATGGTTTGAAGGCTGTATCAGTGAAGAGAATGTCCACACGGAGAATATGCAGACCACACACAACATCAGGGCAGTACCGGAGCAGTCAATATTTCTCGATCTTGTCACGCGAGAGGCTCATCTCATTTTTGGTTTTGCATTTCTTGACGATGACTCTCTGCCACCTCTTGCATGCAAATCACCACTGGAAGCGTGCTGCAGCCTTCATATTCATACCATGCGTCTCTTCGTTGACCTGTGGCTCACCTGCAGTTTTGATTCATTGGAGATTTTTCTTGCCTTGTACATAATAGATGCTTAATGAATGTCGAATTAAAGTGCGCTCAAAATCCTCTCACTGGGCATCTTACCTGATCTCCCTCACTTAAAGCACCATCTTGGCATCCTGATCTCCCAGTTCCATCCAGAATGAGGGTCCTGCCTTGCTGAGATGTGAGTCCTGTTCCGGATCCAAATACTGCTGCTTAGCTTTAGAAACCTCTGAGATTGACCACCTTCCTAGACCTCTGCCTATTGCCTGGCCAGGGGAGTAGATTAGACACTATGCTTTGCCGGCTGTCACCCAACCATGGATTCCATTGACACCACTCACCCGATGTCTCAACACCCAGCTAGTCTCTGTTCACACCTTGAATCTCTGTACCATTCACCTGCCATGACAATCCCTTCCGTTTGCTGCTCTTTCTTCTATTCCCCACCGCTCATATTCAGATTTATTCTTCCATCTTGGCCAATTAGTCCGAGCCTTTCCACCACTTAAGCCGTGGAATGAGCAGACTTCCAGTGAAGCTGCTAAAAATCCTGAATCTTTGAAAAGTTCCCCAAAGTTCTTACATCCAAGTTGGAAGATTCCGGCTGTTTGCTGTATTCAAACTGGAAGGAAATGCCTGGCTTGGATTAATCAATTATTGAAAATAGTTGGAGATTAATGAGTTATTTTAGTCATATCTAACTCTTTCTCTCTGAGGTTTCCTTGGTAAAAATACTGGAGTGGTTTGCCATTTTCTTCTCCAGCTCATTTTATAGATAAGGGAACTGAGGCAAACAGGGTTAAGTGACTTGCCCAGGGTCACACAGCTAGTAAGTGTCTGAAGCCAGATTTGAATTCAGGAAGATGAGTCTTCCTGACTCCAGGCCCAGCACTCTATCCACTGTGCCATCTAGCTGCCCTAGAAAAAACATCATAGTTGAATGAAAAAGTATTCTTTTATGTTTAATTCTATTAATGATGCCAATGGGAAATTGACTAAGCTCAGATATATAAAGCACTCCCTTCACATGGCTGATGACCGCTTCCCCTGGAAGAACTGCCCCCTAGGAAATCAGTCTGTCCCGTGTAATTGAACAGCCCAGAGGTTCAGTGTCAGTTTCAGGCCGTGTGATGGTTTTGTGATATAGACAACAGTGTATAGGAAACAAGGTTGAATCTTGCTGATGTTTCATGTGTCCACATTTTTCACAAATAATAGGACAGTTTATCAGCTTCCTGTGCTCCTGGTTCCCCACTGAGTGTCCCTGTTTGAGAAGTCGTATGTCATGAGCATCTTCTGTGCCAAGTCATCTTTATTTTTCTTACTGTGGACTGGACATCCCAGGACACTATGGGCTGAGCTCTCTAAAGCCTTTATCACTGTCAGCTGCACACAATAATCTCCCTTTGGTTGACCTTCATGTACCTGGACAGGAGTTACGGATAGCTTTGTTGGCCAATGTGCTCAGCATTGGGCTCTATGCTTGCTATGTTGATTTCTGTTTTCGTAAGGTAATATCCAAGGTTAACAAATTTGAAAGTATTTTAAAGTCATCTCAGCCACCTGTGTTAACTCCCCATTCCAAACTTAAATTCACATCTCAATACAAGCTCAATTTTATAAAACACCTGTTCAGAAAGCCCATGTACTCAGTTAAAGAAAATAAATGTCAACAATTTGAAAATATTTTAGTCTACTTGAAGCTTAGCTATATTCCAGAATAACTTGCCTCAGCAGGCAGTAGAATTTCTTATAAAGTAACCACACACACACACACACACACACACACACACTCACACATACTCTGAGCATACATACCCTGAGCACGCACCTAATATAAAAACGATGTCAGAGATCACTCAACTTTTCTCATGATTAGATTTTCAGAAGGGTGGTGATGGTGGTTGTTAACCACTTTTACTTTATTCTCATATTCTGCAAAGTGATATGTGTGTGTATGTATGTGTCTATGTGTGTGTATATGTGTGTGTTGGAACTGGGGATCTGAGTTAATCAATATTATACTCGATCCTAAATCATCCCCAGAAATCTGAGCCATTGTCATGAAAACATTTCCAGATTAGGCAGTTCATGTATCCAATCCATTTTCTTTTGGGCCTGCTAACACTTTCATAAATAATTCTAGTGATGTGCCAGTATGATATGCCCACACATCCCTAATTTTCTCCCCAGTCAGAAGTGCCAGGCAGTTAATGATGACAATATCTTTGGAGACTGACTTCAATGCTGACTAAAATAAAAGAAACCTGGTTTACAATGGCCCTGGCTGCAAGAGCCACTTTCCTGGAATCATTACCGTACATGGCATCAAAGAAGAGATAGCACCACGTCCCTAAAATAAGACAATTTGCGAGACGTGTCATAAAAACTCCCTTCACTGCTTGGCTTCTCTTGTTAATGGCTTCCATAAAACTAAGGCATTGTCAGAAAAGTTCAGAGACATTTTCTCCATCCCTAGAAAGGGTTGTTTGGCAGAAGCTGCAGGAGCTCTCTCTGGCCTCTTCTTCAAAGTCCACCTCCAATCTCAGATCTTCCTGGAAGTCCACTGGTTTTGGTACAGTCTGGGGAATGACCTCAGCCTTCCACGTGCCCTATCCAATTTCAATCAGCTACCACCTTTGCAAATTATATATAATCAAGTTGGCCCAGGTCAACAGAAGTGCCTATAGAAATAAGGTGGTAAATTAATAAAGATCTAATTAAATGGTCTGGGAGCTTAGAGACAGATCAATAATAGCCAGAGCACCTGCTTCCTAGATGTGTGCCCAAATATATAAGGTTGGTTTGATGCTTCTGAAAATGTAGCCTTCTTGGTAGTGGGCGCACGATGAAGAATGAAACATATTTTTATGCATAACCAAAGGGGGAAGTTCTTTTGCTTGACTATGCAGATTTGTTACAGGAGTTTTCTTTTTCTTTTCCAATGGGGAGAGGGGGAAGGAAGAGACAACAAATTTTTGATAACTGAAAAAAATCTTAAAAGTAACCTGCTTGTAGGCATCATCCTACTCTTGCCTCTGCCAATGAACACTTTTATGACTGCGGACAATTCCCATGGTACTTCAGTTTCCTTACCTGCAAAATGAGGTGGTGGTGGGTGGACCTTTTAGAGTCTTTCTGCCTCTATAGATATGATCCTGTGATCTGTGGCCTTTGGAATGCTGTCTGGAACATAATTATTTAACAAACAATAAGTAAACAAATATGGGGTTGGCTAAATTGCATTTAAAATGTCAGCCAAAATGTTTATATGTGAAAAAGTGAATTAATTTTTCTTTATTATTTCTCCAAAATGGTCAAGAAATAGGGTATTCAGGTCAATGAAGTGTTCTGGTTAGCTGAGAGTTACCATATAGATAGGGTAAATATATTTCTACCAATTTTCAGAGAATTAAGAAATTTTAAAATGCAAAGAATGAAATCTCTTCCCCAAATAACAAAATCGTTTCCCAGTGATTCAGAAGGCATGTCAGGTGCTTCTGCTGCCTCTAGGTCTTTCTTATGATTGCAACTGAACCTCTGAGCTGGGAGGGACCCCAGAGACCATCTAGTCCACCCCTTAACTGATGAAGCATCCCCTCTACAACGTGCTGCCTGACATCTAGGCTTTGCTTGAAGACCTTCAGGGAGGGGAGACTCAGCACCTACTGAGGAAGTAGGATAAAGCTGTTGGTTATGACCATTTGGTGGTTTTCCAGCATCACATTTCTATCCATCTCTGTGAACTATTCCACGTATCTAAAACGTCATCTCATCTACTTTCTTTATCCTTGGATCCTACCCATAGCTTCCACTTCATGCCCTACTCCTCCACCATTTTGCCTTCTAGAGCTAAGATCATAGGATGTAAGAAGCTATGAGCCTCTGATTTAAAGCAGATCTCTCATTTTACAAATGAGGAAAACGATTCTCAGAGAAGGCAAGTGATTTGCCCATCATGACACAGCTAGGAAGTAAGCACTCCAGTCTTCATCGATCTCTTCTCTCTCTAAATTCCAGCAGCATTTAATTACATCTTTAGCACTTTATTAATTTAGCAGTTAAGTAGGTCCTGATTTGTAGCATGTGCTAATTGTCTCCCCAACTCAACTGAGCTTTTTGAAGGTAAGGACCGCCTAATATACCTTTATATAGTATAATAGGGTGTGCCAGTCTCTTTGAAACTTAAGAAATACGCAGCTGATGCTCACAGGGGAGTTGTTGGTATAGTTGAGTTGTTTCAATCATGGCTGACTCTTTGTGATTCCATTTGGAGTTCTCCTGGCAGAGCTACTAGAGTGGTTTGCCATTTCCTTTTCCAGCTCATTATACAGGTGAGGAAACTGAGGCAAACAGGATTTAAGTGATTTGCATAGGGTCACACAGCCAGTAAATGTCTGAGGCCAGATTTGAACTCACAAAGAATAGTCTTCCTGTATCTATCCATTGGCTCACCAAGCTGCTTCCTCCCAAGGGATTCATTGCATTATCATTTATCAATATTAAAACAAAGAGTAGAACAGCTGTGGTGCCGTGGATAGTGGAGCTCATCTCTGAGTCAGGAAAATCTGGGTTCAAGTCCTATCTTGGATATATATTATCTATATGACTCTGTGTTTGTCTTAACTTAATGGCTGACTCTTTAAACTCTAATTTACAGAGAAGGTACTGCATTAGGGAAGAGAATTTCCTAAGTGAGAATTCTTGTCATGGATGAAAATGCAGATTTATTCCAAAAACAAACATATAGGATCCAGGCAGGGTTTGAGTCAGTCCATACCAGAGCCACTGGAGGGCAGGGGAAGGGTTTTGTCCTGAAACAGGAAAGTCGTAGCACAAGAAGACCAACCAGAGGTGGGTCAGCCCTTCCAGGACTGAGAAATGATCCAAGTGGCTCCTGATCATTGAGGCTTCCATTGCCTTCTATCAGGAAGAAAACAAAAGGAGCTATGGAATGGCCTAGAATAAGACTCCCTCATTCCAACCTCATATACCTGAAATCAAAGACCTGGGTTCAAATCCCACCTCTGACATTTACTACCTGGGTGAGTTAAGTCAAGTCAACTTTACCTGTCTAGATCTCCCTTTCCTTAATGTAAAATGAGGAGCTTGGACTAAGATCAGAGATTCATTATACATTAAAAATGTATAATGTACATTATACATTAATTTTTTAAATGTATAATGGACAGTCTGGTGAAGCCTATGGACCTTCCTAAGAATAATGTTTTTAAATGCACAAGGATTATATACATAGGATTATAGAGGAAAGGAAAGCAGCTATCAAAATATATTTTTAAAACAAGTTTACAGTCCCTTGATTAAGAATGCCTGACCTTTATGGCTTCTAATTCTATGTCTATGATCTTATGCATACTCTAGGCATGAATAAGCTAAGTAAAGATGCATTCAGGAGTTAGGATAGTTCCCTTGGTGCTCAGTGGTTTGGCCCACAGATTCATTGGTCCCTCTGGTTGTCTGTGGGACTAGGGAAGAGACCAAGTCTAATCAGACTTGCCCAACAAATGCTTATTGGTCAACTGATAAATGTAAGGGCAGTTACGCCCATGCCTCAAAGAACTGGCCTGATGAACATAGGCCAGAGTAAAAGCCAGCTATGACCATCACAGACGTAAGAAGACCAGGGCTGCTGGATATTGCCATAGACTTGACATTCTCTCTAGAAAACAGATTCCTTGCTTGTTGAAATAATAGTTGGGCACACAGGGCCTGAAACTCTGTGATAAGATATAATCCCTTTGTTTAACGGCCAGGCTCTTTTCAAATCTTCAAGTTTCCAAGAACTATTTTTTTTTAATCACAAGGGAGAAGATGTTGCAGGCAAAGGTAATAGGTTTCTGCTTACCCAGCCCAGGGTAGCTATTGAGAAGAGAACCCAGAGTCATTTCATTTTCCAGCTTAGAGGGAGGCTCCGTGGGGAAGAAGCTGCAAAATATTTTCCCATTGATTTCTTTGTGTTTAGAAAATTAGGACAGAAATGAGTCCTGGATTATTTTCTTTCCTTAGTCTCCAAAGGTCTTGGGTACGCGAGTGTGTCACCATGCTCCCAAGGGGTTGAAAAACCGTACTCCCTTGGTGACAGAGAAATCCCATGGCCCCATTTATCAAACATGCTTTGCTATTCTGGACCTGACATCAGCTTGCTATTAAGCACACAGACAGGTCGGGCAGGGATATACATTCTCCTGTTTAAGATTCTAAGCCCAAGGGGCAGAATGGTTGCTTTAAACCACTCAATCCTGACTCTGATAATCTTAATAACCTTGAATGTTCCCCCATTCAGGAGTTACCAATTAAGGCACAGGTCGATTGAGCTGGCTCATTATTTACTTTGGCAAACATTCCATCATTGTTAGACATACCTCCCCTGTCCCGCCCCTCACCCCACCTGGAGAAAGTGGAAGATGGCCAGGCACAGTCACTATTCTCTCTCTCTCTCTCTCTCTCTCTCTCTCTCTCTCTCTCTCTCTCTCTTTCTCTCTCTCTCTCTCCAGCCTCTGGAGTCTCTCAATGCACTGCCCTGGGCCCAGAATAACTGGATTTTTCTAAAGGTAAAGCAGAAGTGGGGGGAGGGAGGAAGAAAATGGCACCTTTACTTTGCTACAGACTGCCTTGTGACATTGGGTAAGTACCTCAGCCTTTGTGAGTCTCAATATTCTCAGCTATAAAGTGGGGATAACAAGAGAGCTAATTTCACCAGATTATTGTGAGGAACATGAGTCAGTGTATACAAAGCTCTTTGCCAACCTTAAGCCCTTAGGGCAGGGCTTCTTCCCTTTCTTTTGAGCCTGGTCCTTTTGGGCAGTCAATCTAGGGAAGCCTATGGACACCCTCTCAGAAAAAAAATGATTCTTGTTGTTTTTGTTGAGTTGTTTTCACTCATGTCTGATTCTTCGTGACCCCATTTGGGGTTTTCTTGGCAAAGATACTGGAGTGGCTTGCCCTTTCCTTCTCCACTTCATTTTACAGATGAGGAAACTGAGGCAAACAGGGTCACATACCTACTAAGTGTCTGAGGCCGGATGAGTCTTCCTAACTCCAGGCCCATCACTCTCTCCACTGCGCCACTTAGCTGCCCCAGAAAATGCTGATAAATGCATAAAATGAAATGCATTGGATTCCAAAGAAACCAATTATATTAAATATTATCAATCTGTTTTTAAAAAAACATCACTGACTCTAAGTTAAGAATTCTTTGTTGCAACATAAATGTCAACTGCTCTTGATTTGTTATCATTTTTGGAAAGCAAGTAGGATTTCCAATCAGAGAACTTGATACTCACTCTCTGTTTGACACTGGGTAAGATTAAGTCCTGCTACTTACTACCTGAGTGACCTGAGGCAAATTCTTTGACCTCTCAGGGCTTAGTTTCCTCAGCTTTGAGATGAAGTAAATTGGACTAGGTGACCACTGAGATTCCTTCTAAATCTATGTTCTTATTACCTTAGTCCTGAGAGGCAGTATTGTGTAATGGAGAGAATGCTGGAGTTGTGGTCAAGACTGGGGTTTGAATCCAGCCTCAGAGACTTACTAGTTGCATGACCCCTGAGTCTTATCCTTTCTGGGCCTCAATTTTCTCATCTGTAATATGGGGTGGTTAGATTCAATGACCTCTCAAGTTTCTTTTAGTTCAGAATCTATGATCCTATCCCACGGTCCCATAAAGAACCAAAGACAATTTAATTTTTAATTCTTATGCCCCCTTTCCTGCCCCTTCCCAATTTTAACTCTCCTAACTTTGTTAAGGAGCATATGTTGTAAAGGTGAGTTATGTCTTGGGCACATGGTCCCTTAGAAGCTGGATTGAAACTATCAACAGTTTTCTCACTAGCAAGCAAATCTTCTCAGTTCTCCAGGGGAGAAAAACAAGTCCCCAAGGAATAGCAGCCATGTGTTGCAATCCTCAGTTATTTGGTCCTTCTTTAGAACCCATTTCAGTAACATCAGAATGTGAGACTAAGTTGTCTTCACTGATTTTAAATTGCCCCTGACCTTCCTATTGAGAGAGTGTTGTATGGAATGACACCTGAGAATTGGATAACGGCATCAGGAAGGACAATAGTGGAGAGACTGTGATGCTAAAGAGGGAAAGATACACACACACACACACACACACACACACACACACACACACACACACAAAGTGAGAGAGACTGGCCTGAAATTCTGCTTAGATGATGAGAGAGATAGATATACTTGCCTTTCACACTTTGAGGATGGCTTCTGATTGACTGCTGTCAGTCAATACTGTGACCTACCTAGGACCCAGAGGGATTGCCATTCCATGGAAATCCAGATCAAGAATATCATCCAGCCCTGGGAAGCACTTCAAAACACACGCGCGTGTGTGCATGCACACACGCAATCCTGGTGCCCCAGAGAGACCATGAACCCTTTACATTTTTTGAGACTTTTGGTTGTAGGAGAAGGAAAGTGACTTGCATTACGCAGCTCTTGCATTCATTTAGGTGGTTTACTGGATAGAGTCCTGGATTGGAATCTGGAAGACTTGAATTCAAATACTTCCTCACACTTTTCCAAGTCCTGGGACCTTGAACAAGTTACTTATTTTCTCTGTGCCTCAATTTCCTCTTCTATAAAATAAAGGAGTTGGATTTGCTCTAAGCTGTAAATCTGTGATCTCTTGTTTTCTGGAAATTCAAATTGCTACAACATTCCATGAGTGGAATCCTGGCACTTCACCCTCCCTCCCTCTTAAGAGAAAGGGACAAATGTTAAATAAACAAGCTGATGTGAGGGATTTATGTAAACAATCATTAGAATGTAAGCTCCTTGAGGGCAGAGTCTGGCATTTTTTTAGTTTGGTCTCCATATCCCTAGCACTCTGGACAGTTCTTATCTACCACTAGACAAGCAGTTTAATAAACACTTGTTGGATCAGATTGAATTTGCAGGAGACTGTATAGTTGCTCAGGGATTGGTCTTCTACCTGCTGGTCCTTCTACCTGTAGGAAAATCAATTAAACAAATCCTTAGTGAACATTAGGTGCCAACTAGGGCTGCCCTTCAAGGCTGTCCACAATCTGCTATCAATCTATCTTTTCAAGCTGAATTCACCTTTCACACAGTATTTTCCAACTAATCCTGGTGACTAACCTGCTTCCTGAGTTCCACATGCTCTGTGTTAAATTGAATAAATGTGTGAGTGTCTATTGGATTAAATGATTTTTAAATTCCCTTCTGCCTCTGGCTTTCTCTTCCAATATGGGACCATAGAGTCAGAGGACCTGGGTTCAATACCACTTTAGATGATTTTACCTTTGAGATGTTGACTGAGTCATTTATTTTTCTTGGGCTTCCGTATCCTCATCTCTAAAATCAGAGATTTGGACTGTATGATGACTGAAGTCCTTTCAGTTCTATATCTATGATATCCGGCTTCCAGGTGTTTGCCTAAGTCATTGTCCTCTGGAAATGCTCTCCTTCCTCATTCATTCATTCATTCATTCATTCATTCATTCATTCATTCATGACTCAGCTGTAGTACCTCCTCCTCAGGTAGTTTTCCCCTGATTCCCCCAGCTGAAAGTGTTCTCTTCCTCTTTACTCCCAGTACTCTTGAGGGAGGGGATTTTTTTTGCACTCTTATAACATCCCCTTTTGAATTATGCTTACCTGTATGCACACTACATTTCCCAATATAAGCTTCTTGAAGGCAGAGATTGAACTGTTTTTACACAGGACCATAGAACTCAAGCATGGAAGGACCATAGAGGTCCAGTCTACACCCTTAATTTTACAGACAAGGAAAGTGAGATCCAAGGAGATTATGTGACTTTCCCAAGGTCACAACGGCAATAAACATCAAAGTGGGATTTGAACCCAGGTCCCCCAGTACACTTTCAATTATACCACGTTGCTACCCAAACTTCATTCCCACAGCTCCATAGGATTTGGGATCTAAAAGATGAGTATCTCAGATTGTGTATCAGGGTATTTCTGGGCATGGCAGGTTAGAGGCCTTTGTAAAGCTTCACTGGGCCCCTAGAACTTACCCTTTATCCAGCACTGGGTACAAGAGAGACAAACATTGACACTCAAGGAGATAATCCTGGGCAGGGCTTCAGTAAGATTTCTAATCTGGAAGTAAGACCATTGAAGGTAGCAGAAGGATGAATCACGTCCAGCCATTGGTTGGAGAGAAAAAGACCTGAAACCCTGCGGCAAATTAACAGCAGCTTCTTATTTCTTTTTTCCTCTTGCCTTTTGAACAGTAACAATGGCAGAAAAATATTCCAGAAGAAAGAATGAGCCAGGAAATGTTTATTATTATTAATTATTGTCCTCCTCCTCATCATTATTATGCTTTAGTTTTTCTAAGGCCCTGTTCTTGTGGGTCTATAGACATTTGTTAATTTCCTCTTTCTCCACCACTACTGGGCAGGTGGGTGGTGACCACAAAGAAACATGGGGTGTCCAAGCTGACTAATACCAAGGAAAGAAAAAGAGCTTTAGTTTAGATGGAGCCCGCAATTCGCCAAATCACTGGGGTCTGGACAACATTAGCATTGGCTTGATTTATTTTCCCTTCCAACGCGGCTTGGTGCCTGACTGAGTTTTCCTTTCCATCTGAGAACTGCAGTAGAAGGACCCTTTATTTGCTGTCCATTCTTGGGAAGAGAGGAATAGTAATAGTTCACATGTTTGGAGGGCTTGCTCCAAGCTTAGCAAAGTAAATTCCATGTATTATAGTAATCATAACAGTAGCTAACATTTATACAGCACATGCTCCAGGCTAATTCTCACAACCCTCACTCTCAGGGGCAGCTCTAGTCCCCCAGAGTTCAGCTCTGAGAGTATTAGTGAGGGGCTGGGAGATTTTCTTATTCTGTCACTCAAAAGCCCCCATCCGGTGTGTCCACCCAGTATCCATTACTGATGGTTACCACCTCAACTCATTTTGACCTATTGGTCTCTCCTCAATATCCAGTAATCAATAAAGATAAATTAGTTAATGTTCAATAATTAAAAATAACAGGAATATTTACTGAAAAAGTGTAGCAAACACATCCTCCTACTCTTTCCTCTATACATCTTAGGAAAGTGGGCCCAAATTTGAAGGTGTTGCTATAAAGCATTTCTCCTACCTAGGTCACTTCTGGTTGTGGTATAGCTAAGGAATGAGGTACTCCCTTCTTTGCCCGACATGGTTTCTTGGCCATTGGGCTGGGCCAGGAAGGTGGTTTCTCTGAGTTATCTCCTAAATGGATTCAGCTGCTTCAGCTATTGGCCAATTCTGTCACGGATTCCAGTTGCTGGATCTCTGGTGCTTCCCCTCTTTTTCTAGTAACATGGCTCTTGGATGATATCATTCATGATGATATCACAGGGCCATAGATTTAGAGCTGGAAGTGACATTTGAGACCATTTAGGTCATCTCCCTCATTTTACAGATAAAAAAACCTGAGGCCTAGAGAGGTTAAATGACTTCTTTGCCTGGAGTCACACAGTATCTAAGGCATGATTTGAACTCAGGTCTTCCTGACTCCAAACCTAGTGCTTAATCATTTTACCACACTCCCTCCACGATTGCTTATTTTAAAAAAAATCAATTTTGTTTTATTTTCAAATCTGCATTCTTTCCTTCCTACTACCTCCCTCCTCACCCCATTAAGAAAGTAAGAAAAACAAACCCTGTTCTAGATATGTATGGTCAAACAAAACAATCACCTCAAACAAGCCTCAGACTGTATTCTGAGCCTATCACCTCTGCATCAGAAAGCAGGTCATGTGTTTTGTCATGTGGCCTCTGGAATTGAGACTGGCCGTTGTTCCTCAGCCTTTCATAATTGTTTGGTTTTACAACGTTGCTGTTATCATATAAATTGTTTTCCTGGTTCTGCTCACTTCCATTTGCATCAGTTCATACAAGTATTCCCAGGTTTCCTGAAACCATTGCCTCCATTATTTCTTACAGCACAATAGTGTTCTGTCCCATATGCATTTCATAACTTGTTTAAGCATTTCCCCATTAATGGGCACCCTGCTCAGCTTCCAATTCCTTCCTACTCTAAAAAGGGCTGCTATGAATATCTTTGTCCTTTTCCTCTGTCTTTGATCTCTTTGATACAACGACTGAGTAGCTACAATTTGCTAAGAGGAGTTATTGTTGGCAATCTGCTGCAATCTATTCCACCCACCATGAGCCTCTGCCTGTTGGGTGATCTGCTAGAGGTCATGTTTCTGGAGTACTTGGTGGTAATGAACAGCTTGAAACACTCATTTAATCTTCATAATAGCCCTTGGGATGGTGGTATTCAATGTATTTTTATTCTCATTTTGGAGATGAGAGAACTAAGGCTTGGGGAGCATAAGGGACTCACCTATAACTTACAAGTCAAGTCAAGAAGCGTTTATTAAACATTTACTTCCTAAGTAAAGACAGTCCCTGCCCTCAAGGAGCTTATATTCTAATGGGGGAACACATACAAGGAAGCTAAAAAATTGAAGAGTCAGGATTGGAACTTGGCATTTTAGACTCCAAATTTAGATCCCTTCCCACTAAAAGGTGAGGCCTTAAGCTTGTTCAAGCTTTCATTCCAGGAGGAAATCAGAAAGGATTTTCTTTAAGTTGAAGAAACGTAAGGCTCCATTCACAGCAGTCATAGTCTTTCAGCCTTCTGGAAATGCCACAGGTGTGCCTGGCAGTCCCCTGCATGGTTCACGATGTGCCAACCACTGCAAATCTCTATGAGTGCTCAGTAGAGCTGCATGTGCCACGGAGGGTGTGTGTGTGTGTGTGTGTGTGTGTGTGTGTGTGTGTGTACGTGTGTGCATGTGTGTGCGAGTGCACACATGTATACGTGTGCATATGGGTGTATGCATGTGCATGTGCACATACATGCATGCATGTGTATGGTGTGTATGGTGTGTATGCATGTGTACATGTATATGGCTGTGTGCATGTGCACATGTGCACAAGTGCATGTGTACATGTGTGTATGGTTTGTATGTGTGTGTGCAAGTAAATGTGCGTGTGTGTGTGTGTATGGTGATACTCCTGCATTCTCCCCACCTCCTTTCCCAGGTAACTCCTTCCACGGATTCATCATCCTGTCCTCATTTTCACATCTTTTTTTTTTTCCTGTCACCCAGCAGAGTTTAATTTAAACCTCACATGTCGCAGTTTATATTCATGGCATTTCCCTCTGTGGCCAAGTAATGACAATTACAGGCTGTTAGTGACCTTTTCTCAATTGTATTTTCCAACATTATTAAACACGTGCATGCATAAGGTACGTGAGCAGGCAAGATACAATCTGGCTCTTCCAAGACTTTGTATTCTGCATCAGATGACATTTGCCTTGGACTAATGAATAAATGTGAGACATATACCAGATAAGGGGCAACCACATGTAGGCATCAAGGCAAAAATGAAAACTAAATATTTTCCATGTAATGCAGCTATCTTCCCTAAAGTCCTGATGCCTTGCTATGTGTGCGAGGGCGTGATCTTGAGGCCTCAGGGGCTATGACAGTGTGACATAGTGCCTGGCACCTAGTAAATGCATCATAAAAGCTTGTTGACTTGATTTGACTGGAACCCAAGTTCTGACAAGTCCAACCATGCTGGGAAGGGTGAACAGTGGCCATATGACTACGTCTGAAGGCTGGCCTTGCTGAGGTCAGAGAGGCTCTTTGCCAGGTTGGCCATGGGGGGGAGGATGACATTTTTAGCCACAGGAACTATATAGTCTATTTGGTAAGTCATAGAGGGGGTTTGGTGTGTGTTGGTGGAGTGGTATCCACATCAACAAAATCACAGATCATTAAGGGAGGCAGCTGATTAGAATAGAAATCATTCAATCAGGATTAACACAAAAACAATAGGGAAAGAGTCCCTGCCTTTAAAGAGCTTACATTCCCGCAGTTGAGACAAGATGTGCGTATGTATGTATACACACATACATATAAACATGCTGCTTCTAATTCAGCCCTGCAGTATAGCTGTCTCATCCCCTTTCTGTCCTGGGACACACCATCTCCTCCTTCCCTCCTCCAGCATCCTGAGCTCCTGACACCAGGTATTCAGAATCTGAACCATGTTCTCATCCTTTATAGATTATGGATACAGTAACGGGCACAAGACTCTTGATGTGGTGTTGTCCAGTGGGAAGGGGGAGGGAAGAATTAGGAAAGGGTTCCTCTAGAAGATGGTGCCTGATTTTGTAACCCTTACCTTACAGGCAGGGTAGCATAATGGGGCTAGAGTCAAGAAGACCTGAGTTCTGAGGCTGCCTTAGACATTTACTAGCTGTGTGACCCTGGCAATTCACTTAGCTTCTTTGGGCCTCAGTTTCCTCATCTGTAAAATGAGGCAATTGGACTAGATGGCTTCTTAGGTCCCGTCCAGTTCTAAGCCCATGATCCCATGATCCTTCTTATCACAGCCTGAGCAACAATGGACCTTATTGGCCTGCTCACACCACAACGAAGGCTTGTACGTAGCTGGGTTTCCACAATGACGTTGGGGAGTTTGTCCTCCTACCTGCTACTTTTCTACTTGGTGACTTTCAGTGCCCTGTCTTGCATTTATCCTACTTGAATTTCATCCCTTTTAGTTTAAGCTCTTTCTTCCACTTCCTCCTAATTGTATGGGCTCTCAGCTCTGCTTTGCATAGGGATATCAATCTCCTCCCACTTGGCATCCTCTGAAGAACCAGGCTTGGCACCGCCACTGCCTAGGTGTGTTCAGATGTGTCACTTGCACTGTCTCTTGGACGCTGGGGGTGATCTCCATGGCATGCTCCATCTGATAGGGAAAAGGAGGAAGTGACCCCCTAATAGTCCCACCCCACCAAAGCAGAATGAGATGTTTAGGCACAAGGTTAAAGGTGCCAGGTCTGAATCCAGCCCCTAGCTCGGGGGTACAGTGAGCTCTGCTTTGCTCCCTTCCCCTAAATATACATCCCATTAGTCTATTAACCAAGGGTTCTGTTCTTCACAGTCTCCCTGCCAATTCATCCCCATCCCCCATTTAGGAAAGGAGCTGCATTAGCCCTTTCAGATCACTGGGAACAATTCAGGCCAGAAGAAATGTCCAAACCACTCTGTTGATCTGCTTTCTGGTATGCTCAGTTGGATTGCGTAAGGGTTTAATAAAATACACAAACGCATTGAGGTCAGTAGATTCTACTTAATCCTCTTTTTTGGGCCGTCTATTGACATGATGTGTGTCTAATTTTGTTCCTTTTCATTTCAGGGTGGCAGAAGAACAAGGGAAAGTTTTTCTTAAGAAAACAGTCAACCAACCAAAAGCCACAGGACAAAGGTAAGAGAATTGATTTAGAGTTTAGAGGGAACTTGGAGGTCATTTACTCCAATCTGCTTATTTTAAAGATGAGGAAACTGAGGCCCATGCCACTTGTCCAACATTGTGTTGGTAGTACTGGGAAGAATCTCATAGAATCTCAGAGTTGTAGGGACCTCCTTCTATGTAGAGATAGAAGGCAGAGTGATGAGGGGGAAAGTGTATGTATATGAGGGGGACAGTGCCTGTGTTGGAGGGGCAGCTAGATGGCGCCATAGTGCATAGACCACCAACCCAGTTCAAATCTGGTCTCAGACACTTACTAGTTTTGTGACCCTGGGCAAGTCACTTAACCCTGTTTGCCTCAGTTTCCTCATCTGTAAAATGAGCTGGAGAAGAAAATGGCAAACCCCTCCAGTATCTTTGCCAAGAAAACTCCAAATGGAGTCACAGTTAGGTGCAACTGAAAATGACTGAACACACACACACACACACACACACACACAGAGTTTGGAAAACCAGGTCTATCACATACCACATGTGTGATCTTGGGAGAGTCACTTATCAATCTGAGCTTTAGTATTTTTATCTATAAAATGAGGCTTTTGTAGTAGATTAACTCTAAGGTCCCTCCCAGCTCTTTATCTATGATAGTATGATCTTGGGTCATCTAGAACAATGCATATCCAATCCAACCTGAAGAGGAATCTCCTCTAAAATATGTCTTGAGGTATCTGGGAGGCACTTGTGGTGTCATGGAAAGAACATTAGATTTAGGGCCGATGGAGCTGGCCAGTGGAGAACTCCTATACTGCTACTTACCAGCTGGGCAAGTGGCATTCTGTACTTCAGGTTCCTCATACAGTTTTCCAGTTGGTGTAGGGGAGAGAGTCACAAAGACCCAAGTTTAAATCCTACCTTAGGTACTTACTAGCTGTGTGACCAGCTGTGTAAGTCACTTAACCCTTCTTCAGCTCAGTTTCATCTGAAATATAGATACAGTAATGTTACCTACTTCACAGGGTTGTGACGATCAAAATGAGTTATTTATAAAGTGCTTTGAAAACCATAAAAGTAGTAAAAAATGCAATCTATGGTATTAACTCTAAAATAAAGGGGTTCAGCTAGATTATTTTAGGCAGTCAATAAATTTTTATTGATGTCTGCTATATGCCAGGAACTGGGCTAAGCACTAGTGATACAAACAGATGCAAAAGCATGGACCCTGCTCTCAAGGCGCTCCCAATCTAATGGGGGAGGCAACATGCCAACAACTCTGTACAAACAAGCTCTAGACAAGACAAATAAGAAATAATCAATATAACAAAGACACCAGAATCAAGGGTCACTGGGAAAGGCTTCCCATCAACATCGGGATTTTAGCTTGGGACTTGAAGGAAGCCAGGCAAGCTAAGAGTCCAAGATGACGAGGGAGAAATTTTCAAGGTTCCTTCTATCTATGATTCTAAGACCTCTGACTTTTGGGTCTTCTATCAATGAGTTTCTTAGAGTTTGCAAGGATGATTCTTGATCTCAGTCCTATGTTCTTTTAGGCTTCACTTGAAGACCTCCAGCAAGAAGGGAATTTGCTATCTCCCCAAGTAGCCCTTTCATTTTTCTGATGGCTCTAATTGTTAGGAGGTTTTTCATCATAAAAGGGGTAGCTTGGTGGCACAGTTGACAGAACCCTGGGCTTGGAATCAGGAAAACCTGAGTTTAAATCCAGGCTCAGAAATGTCCTAGCTGTGTGACCTTGGACAAGTCATTTAACCTCTGCCATTGGAGAAGGAAATGACAAACCACTCCAGTATCTTTGCCAAGAAAACCCCATGAACAGAGGTCCGCAGGGTCATGAAGAGTCAGATCCAATTGAACAACAAAATTTTCTTCACATCCAGCATCTGCCTCTTAGCAACTCCTGCCCATTGCTCCTCCCTCTGCCCAGGGGGACAGAGAAGAGTAAACCAAATTAATCAAAACTCATTAAGATGGAGAGATTGGGGAAGGAGAAAGACATTGACAAATCAAATTTATTTTTCTGATCCCTCTTTCCATAAGAAGTCAGGCTGAGGATGGTAATGAGAGGCATGACACAGAGGTATGCCTAGAGAAAAGGAGAAAAGGCCACACTTCAGTCTGCTTGACTAATTCTCACCAGGCTGAGGGACACCACACCCAATATTGAGGCAGCCCCGGTCTCTGGCCACTGCCAATGGACTTGGCTGCCTGCCTCTGTTCCCTGGGAGCTGAGAGAGGAGAATTTCAAGGTTTAGAAGACAGCCCCTCTCATGGAAACCCAATGGCATTTCTATCCAGTTGAAGAATAGGATATATTGGGCAACCCTGGTACTCATAGAATGATTTCACTTCTGATATGATCATTTTTTTTGCCCTTTCAGAATCAAGGAGAAACAAAAAAGGAAGAGAAGAGAATTATCCCCATACAATGGCAGTCACATGGTGGCTTTTATTGACTAAATAACTATTAGCTTTCCACAGGGCTTCCATTTCCTGAATCCTTGTCAGGGCAGCCCAGGCATTTAAATGAAATGTTTTGACTGGTATATTTGTAGCCATTACTTTGTAGTGCCGGTGGGTTTTTTAATAGTTTTTTTCAGTGAAATAAAAGGCATCTTGGGAACACACATGAGGAAGAATCCCTGATTGACCATGGAATCATCACTGGAGACACTTCCTTTCTTTTCTTTTTTTCCACTTAATAGTATCTTATTTTTTTTTCCAATTACATGTAAAGATAGTTTTCAACATTCACTTTTATAGATTTTGGTTTCCAAAATTTTCTCCCAAAGAGAGCAAGAAATCTGATATAGGTTATTCATGTACAATCATATTAATCATGTTTCCACATTAGCCGTGTTGCGAAAGAATCAGAACAAAAAGGAAAAACCACAAGAAAGAAAGAACAAAAAACCAACAAGCAAAAAAGTGAAAATAGTCTGCTTTGATCTCCATTCAGACTCCACAGCTCTTTCTCTGGATGTGGGTAGCATTTTCCGTCATGAGTCTTTTGGAATTGTCTTTGACCTTTGTGTTCCTGAGAAGAGCTAAGTCTATCATAGTTGATCATCACAGTGTTGCTGTTACTGTGTACAATGTTCTCCTGGTTCTTCTCCCTTCAGTCAGCATCAGTTCATCTAAGTCTTTTCCAGGTTTTTCTTAAAACCACCCACTCATCATGTCTTATAGCACGATAGTGTTCCATCACAATCACATACCCCAACTTGTTCAGCCATCCCCCAATTGACAAACATCCCCTCAATTTCCAACTCCTTGCTACCACAAGAAGAGCTGCTATAAATATTTTTGTACATGTGGGTCCTTTTCCCTTTTTTATGGTCTCTTTGGGATACAGACCTAGGAGTGGTATTAGTGGATCAAAGGGTATGTACAGTTTTATAGCCCTCTAGTTATAGTTCCAAATTATTCTCCAGAATGGTTGAATCATTTTACAACTCCACTAACAATGCATTGGTGTTCCAATTTGCCGACATGCTCTCCAACATTTATCATTTTTCTTTTATATTGGCCAGTCTGATAGATATGAGGTGGTCCTCAGAGTTGTTTTAATTTACATTTCTCTAATTGTGATTTAGAGCATTTTTCATATGACCATAGGTAGCTTTAATTTCTTCATCTGGAAACTGCTTGTTCTTATCCTTTGACCATTTATCAATTGGGGAATGACTTGTATTCTTATAAATTTGAGTCCGTTCTCTATATATTTGAGTAATAAGGCCGTTATCAGAAACACTTGCTGTAAAAATTCTTCCCCAGCTTTCTGCTTTCCTTCTAATCTTGGTTGCATTGGCTTTGTTTGTGCCAACACTTTTTAAGTTAATGTAATCAAAATTATCCGTTTTGTATTTCATAATGTTCTCTATTTCTTATTTGGTCATAAATTCTTCCCTTCTCCATAGATCTGACAGGGAAACTATTTCTTGCTCTCTTAGTTTGCTTATGATATCACCCTTTATGTCTAAATCGTGTACCCATTTTGACCTTATCTTGGTGTACTGTTTGAGATGTTGGTTACGCCTAATTTCTGCCATACTGTTTTCCAGTTTTCCAAGTAGCTTTGGTCAAATAGTGAGTTCTTATCCAAGAAGCTGGGGTCTTTGGGTCTATCAAACAGTAGATTACTGCAGTCATTTGCTACTGTGTCTTTTTGTGCCTAACTTTATTCCACGAATCCACCATTTTACAGGGTATTCCTAAAGTCTGGACACATAGGCAAAAATGCATATTTTCAAGAAATGAAATGATTGAAATTTTCAACAATATTTTATTTAATTGGAATATTAACAAATAATATCTTCAACTTCAAGTAACAACCTATGATTTCATATTCATATTCCAAGAGTGAATGTGCTAAAGTTGACGGCAATGTGGAGGCATTGAGTTATTGCATTGAGTTCACGTGAATCTTGCAAAACACATCAACCTTTGCATCACAAATGATGGAAATCATATTGAAGATGTTATTTGTTAATATTCCAATTAAATAAAATGTTGTTGAAAATTTCAATCATTTCATTTCTTGAAAATATGCATTTTTGCCTGTGTCCAGACTTTAGGGACACTTTGTATTTCTTATTCAGTACTAAATTGTTTTAATGACTACCACTTTATAATAATAGTTTTGGATCTGGTATGGCTAAGCTACCTTCCTTTGTGTTTTTTTTTCATTAATTCCCTTGATTTTCTTGAACTTTTGTTCTTTCGATGAATTTTGTTATTATTTTTTCTAGCCCTATAAAATAGTTTTTTTGGTAGTTTGATTGGTATGGCACCAAATAAGCAAATTAATTTAGGTAGAATTGTCATTTTTATTATATTAGATCAGCCTACCCATGAGCAATGGTCATGTTTCCAACTCTTTAGATCTGACTTTATTTGTATGGAAAGTGTTTTATAATTGTGTTCATATAGTTTCTGGGTTTGTCTTGGGGGTAGACTCCCAAATATTTTATATTGTCTATAGTTATTTTAAATGGAATTTCTCTTTCCATCTCTTGTTGCAGGGATTTGTTGGTAATATACAGAAGTGCTGATGATTTATGTGGGTTTATTTTATATTCTGTAACTTTGCTAAAGTTGTGGATTATTTCAAGCAGTTTTTTAGTTGATCCTCTAGAATACTCTAAATATACCATCGTATCATCTACCAAGAGTCTGCCTCATTGTCTATTCTAATTCCTTCAATTTCTTTTTATTCTTTTATTGCTAAAACTGTCAGTTCTAGTACAATATTAAATGATAATCCTTGTTTCACTCCTGATCTTATTGGGAAAGCTTCTAGCTTATTTCCATTACATATAATACTTGTTGATGGTTTTAGATAGATACCAATTGTCATTTTAAGGAAAACTCCATTAATTCCTACACTCTCTAGTATTTTTAATAGGAATGGGTACTGTATTTTGTCAAAAGATTTTTCTGCATCTATTGAGGTAATCATGTGACTTCTTTTAATTTTTGTTATTGATGTGGTCAATTATGCTGATAGTTTTCCTAATACTGATCCAAATCTGCATTCCTGATATAATTCCCACCTGGTTATAGTATATTATTCTCATGTAAGCTGTTGTAATCTCTTTGCTAATATTTTATTTTAAAATGTTTGTATCAATATTCATCGGGGAAATTGGTCTATAATTTTCCTTCTCTATTTTGGCTCTTCCTGGCTTAGGTGTCATCACCATATTTGTGTCATAAAAAGAATTTGTTAGGACTCTTTCTTTGCCTATCTTTCCAAATAGTTTATATGGTATTGGAATTAATTGTTCTTTAAATGTGTGATAGAATTTTCACTTGTAAATCTATCTGGCTCTGGAGATTTTTTCTTAGGGAATTCATTGATGACTTGTTCAATTTCTTTTCCTTAAATTGGGTTAAGTATTTTGTTTCCTCTCCTGTTAATCTGGGCAATTCATATTTTTGTAAATATTCATCCATTTCAGTTAGATTGTCAGATTTATTGGCATACAATTGGGCAAAATAGTTCCTGATGTTTACTTTAATTTCTATTCATTGGTGGTGAATTTACCCTTTTCATATTTTTTATACTGGTAATTCAATTTTCTTTTTTTTTTTAAAAATCAAATTAACCAAAGGTTTATTTACTTTGCTTTTTCTTCATAAAACCAGCTCTTAGTTTTATTTATTGGCTCAATAGTTTTCTTACTTTCAATTTTATTAATCTCTCCTTTGATTTTCAAAATTTCTAATTTAGTATTTAATCGGTGATTTTTAATTTGTTCCTTTTCCAGCTTTTTTAGTTGCATGCCCAATTCATTGATCTTCTCTTTCTCTATTTTATTCATGCAACATTTAGAGACATAAAATTTCCTCTAAGTACTGCTTTGGCTGTATCCCCAAAATTTTGGTATATTGTGGAGACACTTTCTAAAAGACTTTTTTTGTGCTAAATTGCTATATAGTCAATAAAATCATTTAAGCAGGTCCATCAGAGTCTCTCAAAGATATCTTCCTCTGTGGATTCCTCATGGTGTGAAAGTAACTCTAGGTTCACAAACCCAGCAGAGTCCCAGCAGGTCCTACCAAGCTGGGAGGCAGGGGACAGACTGGGTCTATTTCCTAAGAGCCCGTCCAGCTAAGGTCAGAGGAACTCATCACAAGCTTGGCTACAGGAGGAGGAGTTTTTGTGGCTACAGCAAATCTTAAAGGCCATGTCCACAATTTGAGAGGGGTTGTGATCTGTGTCCATGAAGGGAATGCCCACACTTATGAGGACCAGTAGAGAACTTAGGGTCCTTGAAGTCAAGGATTCTTTATTTTTGTTTTTTGTCTCCAGGGCATAGCCTGGTGCATGGCAAATAGTAGGGATTAATAATATTTATTGAACGGAATAGAATCATAGATTATAGACTCAGAGATATTGCATTGGAAGGGACTTTTGAGTTAGGGGGTTGTATCAGGAGGGCAGAGTTTATAATCTCAAAGAGGATCATAAACATGTCTGATAGGTTCGGAATCGCCGGATAGAAGAAACTCTCAAAGTAGAAGGCAGAAGAATCAAAACATTTATTTAGGCTCAACAGTAACCAACCCATGAACCAGCAACCCCATTTTGATATGTTGATCCAAATCTTCCAGGCCCAATAAGTACGCCTTGAAAGAGTAACCAGGAGGCTACAGAGAAACATGATTGCGTAAAGCAAAATCATGTTTCCCCCTTTTATGGTAATAAGATTACCCACTGGACTGAAGTCTTTGTTCAGCTTCCTCCCGTAGATCAGCTCTGCTACTGGCAGCTCCTGCCTCAGCTGTGTCTGTAACTGACGTAACTGTCGTAACTGCCTCTGTAACTGCCTCTGGCTCCAACTGTCGCTGTAACTGTCGCTGTAATGGCCTGAAGTCTTTGTTCAGCTTTCTCCCGTAGGTTAGCTCTGCTACTGGCAGCTCCTGCTTCAGCTGTGTCTGTCACTGACGTAACTGTCGTAACTGCCTCTGTAACTGTCGTTGTAACTGTCGCTGGCTCCAACCGGAAAAGGAAGAGAGAGATTCCTCTAGCTGTCCTCTCCCCTCTTATAGAGTTTTTTACATCATCAAGCACCGCCTGAACGACCAGGGCCGATTGGTTCTTGACTTGGCCCCTCCCCCTAGCATAGCCGTTAACACCTCCCCTCAGCCAGCCCCATGACTCATCACACAGGAAGTTGTCTGCTTCCTGGAATGCTCCTTGGGCCTCCTGCCCCGGAAGAGCAAGCCACAGTGTCCAGAGGCTCAATGAGGTAAGCTGAGTCATTCAAAGAAAACAAAGGCCATTCTGGCTACACTCCACCCCTTGTTATAGGATACATAATCTAATCAGCCATGTATCCTAGAACATACATTGTGATCCAATTACAAAGGAAACTAAAACATATCATTCATTATAAAGCAAAACATATCATTTGGTGACATTCCTAAATATTGGTTTACGATTCAAATGTGATCCACCCCTAGGTCCCAGCAAGATAATCTCTTCAATCAATCATCCCCAAAATAATTATTAATAATTCAAATGTCCACCCCTAAATCCTTGTATCCATTACATAGGATCAATAATATCATAACAATAAAACAACACAGCAAGGATAACACAAAATAAGTAAACAGAACACTATCATCATTTCCACCCCCCTTGAACGATTGGGGCTCAAAATCTTGGGGTGAGGGGTGAAGGTCTCATTTTCCATAGCTTCTTCATGCTGAAATTGGATGTAGAGATGGCCCTGCCCCCAAAAAGTCCCATTCCAGAGGTCATTTCTTTAACGAGCTGGCAGGAATTCCAAGAATGCTACATGCTTAGGCAGTCACCGGAAAGTGCAGGGTGCTTAAGCCTGAAGGAAACAAAACTAGCAACAAGGTTAGCCAAAACAAAGGACAAAAAGAATAGACAAGTATGGACTATAATTCTTCAAATAAAATCATCTCAAGTTTGGTTGAGATTTCAGTTATGCAAAGATCCAACATCAGAGCCAAACTCAGGTGGGAAATGTTTCTTTTCAAAAGGAACATAATGAGGAAGCCAAGAGGATCCCACCCTAGATAGAGACTAAGATTGTCCTCCCAGCCTTTCCCCAAATGTACAAGTTTTCATCCGTTAATCACACAAGGTCACCTTCAGTCTGAGTGGCTTGTGGGCTTGCAGGAGCAGTTCTTATTTCCCTATTTCTCATGTTATCAAGTCCTCTATACATTCTGTATAATTCATTGGTTGGAATTCCATCTATCATTTCAAAACCTACCCCTGCTCTCAATAAAGCAGTAAACATTTCTTTCCTTGTTACTCTCCTTTGGCGCCAAGTTTGCTGGTTATTCACTCTTCTCTCTCGAGGAGATCTATCCCTTCCCCAGTCACCTAAGTCATATAACTGTAAAATCTTATTTATCACTGTTGTAAGACGGCTCCCTACTTCTCCAAGTAATAAATTCAAAATTAGTTGTTTATAAGCAGGGGGAGCTGTCCTAATTATTAAATTCCTATGAGGCAGTCCCATTGGATCATTGTAATATTTGTCTGCAGTTCCTATCATAATGGCAGTCTTCATTACCTCCTCCTTTAGTCTCATGATACAATCTCTAAGTGAATACCAGGGTCTGTGCTCAGTGGGCCACATAGAATCAGTATCATATCTCTTATTGCATCCCACAGCGGCTAATGCCAACAGAGTAGTCCTGCTATCACCATCTCCTTGCTGATGATGTTCCCTAAAAGCTTGTTGAACTAGAGGATCATGGCTGATACCTATGAATCTCATGCAGTCTGTCCCATCTACTGATATTCCACCGGCCCCTTGATCACTGAGTCTTACCATCCAAGATATCAATGGTTCTCCTATTCTTTGGCTGAATCTACTCAAAATATCTGTGACCTCTTGCGGTGAGAAATCTTCCTGAATTTCCCTTGTAACTGAATCTTCACCTCGGGTTTCTGTCTTCCTCCTTTGTATGGGTCGAGCCCTTGTCTGATCATTTAACCATCTCCTATTCTCTGTGTGAGGCACATCCTGTAACATTGTCTCATTCTCTCCCCACTCACTTCCTCTGCCACCATGGCTAGGACGAAGCAGGCAGTCAGGCTCTTTCTGGGCTGGGTTGAAATGCACTCTGGGCTTTTTTGGTCTCCTGTTGCTCTTAGCCACATTAATAGAAAAGTTCTCATTTGAGTCAGTTTGGTCTCCTGCTATCTGAGATTCCTCTTCTTCCTGTGGGGTAGGAGTGCCCCCATGTCTTTCACTTAATCTCAATCTTTCGTATACTAGCCGGTAGGCTGATAACACTATCCAGCTTTGCCTAGATAGTGATGCCCCTGACTGAATCCCAACTTCTCGTAAACACTTTTCCAAATCCCTAGGATCTCCTCTCCGTAGCCTTGGTTCCCAGTTTTCACAGGGTCCAGCTTTTTTAGCCAATTCTTTTGCTAGGGAGGAATAAAATGGATCCTCCCATCCTGGGATATTCATCTCTTCCTCTGGAATTGTTCTGCTTCTAAATAGAGATCTTATACCTAGCGATCCTGTTCGTGACGCCAAATGTATCAGGAGGGCAGAGTTTATAATCTCAAAGAGGATCATAAACATGTCTGATAGGTTCGGAATCGCCGGATAGAAGAAACTCTCAAAGTAGAAGGCAGAAGAATCAAAACATTTATTTAGGCTCAACAGTAACCAACCCATGAACCAGCAACCCCATTTTGATATGTTGATCCAAATCTTCCAGGCCCAATAAGTACGCCTTGAAAGAGTAACCAGGAGGCTACAGAGAAACATGATTGCGTAAAGCAAAATCATGTTTCCCCCTTTTATGGTAATAAGATTACCCACTGGACTGAAGTCTTTGTTCAGCTTCCTCCCGTAGATCAGCTCTGCTACTGGCAGCTCCTGCCTCAGCTGTGTCTGTAACTGACGTAACTGTCGTAACTGCCTCTGTAACTGCCTCTGGCTCCAACTGTCGCTGTAACTGTCGCTGTAATGGCCTGAAGTCTTTGTTCAGCTTTCTCCCGTAGGTTAGCTCTGCTACTGGCAGCTCCTGCTTCAGCTGTGTCTGTCACTGACGTAACTGTCGTAACTGCCTCTGTAACTGTCGTTGTAACTGTCGCTGGCTCCAACCGGAAAAGGAAGAGAGAGATTCCTCTAGCTGTCCTCTCCCCTCTTATAGAGTTTTTTACATCATCAAGCACCGCCTGAACGACCAGGGCCGATTGGTTCTTGACTTGGCCCCTCCCCCTAGCATAGCCGTTAACACCTCCCCTCAGCCAGCCCCATGACTCATCACACAGGAAGTTGTCTGCTTCCTGGAATGCTCCTTGGGCCTCCTGCCCCGGAAGAGCAAGCCACAGTGTCCAGAGGCTCAATGAGGTAAGCTGAGTCATTCAAAGAAAACAAAGGCCATTCTGGCTACAGGGGTCCAATGTTTTCATTTTACAGATGGGGAAGGTGAGGCCCAGGGAGGTTAAATAGCTCTGCTTCATACAGGTGACAGAAGGGGTCATCAAACCTAGGTCCTTCAGCTCTGGATCTGGTTCTGTTTTCACTGAACCGATGCTGAATCCCAGCTCTATCTACTGAGGGCGATGGACTTAGTGACCACTGAGGTTCCTGCGAGCTCTATGTCTAACCATGAACCATTGATTTTTGAAGCATTGAAGTCATCACGGTTTAACACACTCTTGAGGTCCATGCATCTTGATACAGAGGCTTTGCTTTTGGGTGTCTATTTTGAAATATATACAGTTCTCACTTTTTTCTTCCCTTCCTCCTTCTTTTCTTTCCTCTCCTCTCCTCTCCTCTCCTCTCCTCTCCTCTCCTCTCCTCTCCTCTCCGCTCCTCTCCTCTTCTCTTCTATTCTCTTCTCTTCTCTTCTCTTCCCTCTTCTCTTGTCTCATCTCCTCTTCTCTCCTCTCCTCTCTCTTCATCTCTCTCCTTCCTTTACTTTCTTTTCCTTCCTTCCTTCTTCCTTTTACCCTCCTTTTTTATTCCTTCTTTTTTCCTTCCTTTCCTCATTCCTTCATCCTTTTTCCTTCCTTTTTTCTTCCTTCCTTTCCCCTTCCTTTCTTCTTTTTCTTCCTTCCTTCATTCTTTTTTCCTTTTTCCTTCCTTTGTCCTCTTTTCCTTTCTCCTTCCTTCCTTTTTCTTTCTTCCTTCCTTCCTCCAACTACACAGAAGAATATTTTGTTGGAAAACAGGACCAGCCCATCCATTAGAATTCACCAAATGTTGTGCAAGTGCTAATAACCAACTCAGTGGTGTACTAAGGATAAAGAAAAGCTGGAAAAATTCAGTTATTAGAATAAAGTTTCATTTCTGGATTTTTCAAATTGCCTCATGGTGATGAGCAACGAAATATCTTCTAGGTTTAATGCCTGGGATGAAAGAAGCCAGGCAGTCAGCACCATCTTATGGCAAATTAAAAAAATATATATCTTGTCAAGGTTCCATTAGGGTCAAAAAAGAAGAAAACTGCCTATCTCCATGACAAAGACTGTGCTAAAATGAACCAAAATCTCATCTAGGTGTGGAAGGGAAAAGCATTTACCTGTCAGCTTCTCTCTCCCTCCTTCCCTCCCTCCCTCCCTCCCTCCTTCTCCTCCTCCTTCTTCCCCCCCCTCTCCCCCCCCTTTCTCGCACTCTCCTTCATTCTCCCTCACCCACTCCCTCACTCACCCACCCACCCCCTCTCCACCTCTGTGCCTCTGTCTCTCTTCTGTCCCTTCTCTCCTAAGTCCTCATACCTTCCACCCTCCCCAAAGAAGTTAGTCTAAAGCTGGAGGCAAGATGAGGCAATCATCTATTTTATGAAACAAGACCAAAGACAATGATTTGTCTTTGTCTGGTCATTGGGCTCAGAGCCCAAGGTATCTGATTCTGCCTCATTGCTTTGCTGAAGCCGACTTCAGCTCTATTCAGGGAAGCCCAAAGCTGAGTCGAGCATTGCCAAAGGCTTCAGAACTAGAGCTGCAGCCAGTCTGTGGGAGATTTCTTAACCTCTCTTCCATGTATCGTTTTAATCTAGTCTTTATTGAGCTACCCTAGCTGTCGGTGTTCTCCTGCTCCTGAAATGATTTGGTCTATATTGGAGTCAGGGGACTTAGGGAATCTTGACTGATATTACCTGCGGAACCCTGGAAAACCACTTACCCTCTGTGGGCCTCAGTTTCCCTATATATAAAGTAAAGGAGTTGGACTACAGGGCATCTAACATTCCTTCTAGCTCTCCATCACTGATCCCAATTTGTGCTTCTCGTGTGTGTGTGTGTGTGTGTGTGTGTGTGTGTGTGTGTGTGTGTTGTTTCCTGGCAGTTGAATGTAAGCTATTTGAAGGCAGGGACCTTTTCATTTTTGTCTCCGTATTTCCAATACCTAGAATAGTAACTTGTATGTGAATGGTGTTTAATAATTGTTTGTTGGTTTTAATTGAGGTTTTTAAAAACATGGTATAGCTCTTAATGGCATGGAGTTCTTTGACTGGCTACCTTGGGATTCATCTGGAGTTTTAGTTCGGCACCTTTCGGAAAAGAGGTAAAGTCGCTGCACTAGGCAGCATTGCTCAGTGTGAAGAGCAATAGCTCCAGAGTCATATGACTTGGGTTCAAATTCCACACTTGTTTGACCTTGGATTAGTCAATCAACTTCTGTGGGCCTCAATTTCCTTAACTATAAAACAAAGGAGTTGAATTATGTGGTCTTTGGGGTCTGCTCTAGCCCAGAATCTATGGTCCTATGATATAGTGGGACTATGACACCATCCAGCCCAGGATGAAAGTATGTGTAGGCTTGGATATGAATAAGGAATGGAAAAAAGTCTTCATTAACTTGTCAGGAATGAAGAGGGATCTTTGAAAGGAGAGAGAGGGAAAAAAGAATGAAACCTTCTTATTGCTGGTGAACAAAACAAGAACAGATGAAAGATCTCTCACACAAGTCATCTCTGTCACCCAGAACCTGTCACGTGGGGTTGAAAGCATTAGCACCTAGGTTTAAGTACATTGTGTCTGAAATGCTGAGCCCCATGCACTGGCTGACTGCTCCCCAATTCTGCAGACATTTTCTCTTTCTTCTGCCTTATTCTTGGTATTGAAATGTGTGACAAAATCAGGTCCAAGGGACTTTCTCTCTTTCTGACCTACTTCTAGAGGCCTCCCCCAATGGAGGTGATCACAGTGAACTCAGCTGGTTGTCTGGGATGTGGTTTCCCATTTGCATGAGCTACATGGCACCCAGGTCAATGGACTCTTCTGAAGTTGGTCCCTGTCTATCGAGAAGGAGATGGCCAATGGTCAGCGGGGAAACCTTGAGTCTTTTGTGAGCTGTGCCAAGGAAATGACAATGCCCTGCAGGTACCTTCTCTATGGACCCCTCTCTGGGAGCTAAGTTGCCAAGTATTATCTGGCTGGATGCTCAGAAGGACTAAATATTAATGACTGATCTGCCAGCTGAGCATCTTTTGCATATGTTAGCCATCTTAATGAGGAGGAATGGAGAAATAGTCATGGCTTGGCAGAGTAATCAAAGGGCTTGTTCTATGGTGAATCTACCACTACACATTTCCAATGTATGTGTGAACATTTAGCTAAATGGAGAGAAGGGACTATGTGCATTCCAAATAATTATGAAAAATATTATTCATGGTGGGTGCGATTAAGAGTGTATTAAACCCATTTTCTGTAAGTAATATGCAGATCAGATTCATGGGAGGCTAATCACAGAGCTGAATGCTTAATCCTTAGAATTTTCTCTAGAGGGAGTGGAAAATCTCAAACACATACTAGGGGGCTTTGGCTGAAACTTTCCACTGGGGATTTCTGCTGTCACTACCCTGGTCCAGACTCACATCACCTTATGCTTGGATTATTGCAGTAGTTTATTAGGTGGTCACCCCCTCTGGCCTGTCTTTCCCACCCTCAATCCATTCTACTCACCACTGCCAAATCAATCTTTATAAAGCGCTTCCATCATATCTGCTCAAAAGTCTTCAGTGGCTCCCTGTTACCTGTACTTAAAAATCCAAAACTCCTGGTCTCCCATTCAAGGCATTTCACAATATGACCCAACTCAACCTCTAATAACATTTTTGTTGTTCAGTCATTTCAGTTGTGTCCAACTCTTCATGACTTCATCTGGGATGTTCTTAGCAGAGATACTGGAGCGGTTTGCCATTTCCTTCTCCAGCTCATTTTACAGATGAGGAAACTGAGGCAAGTAGGGCTAAGTGCGTTGTCCAGGATCACACAGCTAATAAGTATCTCAGACCAGATTTGAACTCGGGAAGATGAGTCTTCCTGACTTCAAGCCCTGCCTCTAACCACTAACCCACCTAGCTATCTCTTTAATAACATCAATAATTAGTATTTACATGGCACTTGAAGGCTTGCAAATCCTGTACCTATGTTACCTCATTTGAACCACACAATAACCCTGTGTGTAGGTGCTATTATCCCTATTTTAGAGATGAGGAAACTGAGGCTTGGGGAGGCTAAGTGATTTGCTCACAGCTGATAGGTGTCTAAAGCAAGATTTGTACTTGGCTTTTCCTCATTCCAAATTTAACGCTCTATCCACTGTCACCCAGCTGCTTTTCTGGCTTTGTCTCCAACTCTTAGCATAATAGGATTTTATGGCTGGAAGGAACCCAAGGGGTCATAGGCCCATAAGTGGACTTATTTTCTGGTTCCTTATTCCATAAGTAGTCAAGCTGAGAACATTAATGAGAGTCATGAAAATGGGAATGGGGCAAAGGAGAAGGGGCCATCTCACTTCTGTCTGCTTGGGGAACTCTCACTGGGTTGAGGAAGACCATTCCAGCCTTTGAGGAAGTCCCTATCTTTTGCCACAGTGGAAATATTCCATGATTGAACCAACCTGAGGTCCAAAGAGGAAGTTAGGTGACTTCCCCAAAGTAGGTAGAAGAAAAAATATTTGAACCCAGATCCCTTGACTCCAAAGCCAATGCTCTTCCCATCAAGCCCTCCTTCCTTTACATTAACTCTGTTTCAGTTGAGCTGGTCTACCCATTGGCCAATCAACATTCCCCATTGGAGACAGTCCCAGATTATCTGCTCATGCTCTTTCTTCTGGTATACTCTCTCCTGTACTTTCCACTTCTTCTTTAGACTTATTTTTCTAGACCTACCTTAATTCCCTCCCTCCTCGCCTTACTCCATGAAGTCTTTCCTGGTCTCCCCAACCCACAGTGCACTCATTTTTTTATGAATTCATAGCATTGCACACATTCACATGGCCCTGAGTCATCTGCCATTTGGTTGCATTTCTTGCCTTGTTATTTAGTTATTATCTCTCATTTCCCCCATAGGTTGAAACTTCTGAAGAACAGGGATCATGTCTCCTAGGGTTCTGAAAATAGTCTCCCCTCCCCAAATTTTCTTAGTGCACACTATCTAGAACTCTCCTGTGTGACCATCACACTCTACAATGTATATGGTGATTTGTGTGCTTTATCTGTGTGCATGCTATACTCTGCATTCCTTTCCCCATTAGAAGGTAAGTTTCATGAGGGCAGGGAGTGGGTCATTTGTTTTTGGTCTTTGTATCCCCAGAGCCTAGCGCAGTGTCTGAAACATTGTAGGCACTTCATGCATATTTTTCAACTGATTTTATGTCCTCCACAGTGCCTAACCTTGTGTTGGACAGCAAATAGGTGTCCAATAAATCTGTGATTCAGGGAAAAGGCAGAAGCTTATCTAACTTTAACCATTACCCTTCTTACCAAGCTCTTGTTCCATGACAAGATTCTGATCATGTGTCTTCTTTGTGCTGTCCTATCTACCATTCCTTTGTGGTCCTGACATCCACAGTGGTGCTATCAGAACTCCCAAGCACCTACAGAGACTCAACTCCTTTCTTGTGGGGCTCCATTCCACTGGCCTAGGACCCGTATTGAAATACTGGCTCTGCTGCTGTGTAACCGTGGGCAAGTCAGGTCCCACCTCTGCTCAAGGTGACCTATAAGGCCCATTCCATTTCTAAATCCTCGCAATTGTAACCTATGACATGAAGACCCACTGCTCTTCATAGGTGTCTCTATGGCTGTAATTTAAGGTGACAGTGTCTTCAGTATTTCAATTCTGAGGAGAAAAAAGAGGATTCTAATTTGGAATGACTCCACAACAAAGTAGTTGTCATGGTAATTATTATAAATGGCATTCAGTGACTTAAAAGCATCATAGGATCAGAGGCTCAAAGCTAGAAGGGCCCTCAGAGGTCACCTGCTCCAAACTTTGTCTTATAGATGAGGACACCAAGGCCCAGAATAAAAGAGAAACAAAATTCTTCAGTCACCCAGGAAGTGGCAGAGCTGGATTTGAACTCAGGACCTCTGACTCTAAATCCAGCCTCTTTCCTGTGTACCTTGGTGCTTCAAAGAGCTCTTTACATATATCATCTCATTTGTGTACCCCACAGCCCTGTCTGCTAAAATGCTATGGGAGTTTTTTTAGCAACATGTTATAGATGAGGAAACTGAGGGAGAGATGAGTTAAATTGCTTGCCCACAATCACTCTATGATTGTGTCTGAGGTAGGTTTTGAACCCAGCTCTTCCTGATTCCAAGTCCAGCAGCCTTCTCACTACCCCACACCACCCCTCAGAAGGAGGTTCTGTTCTGATATTCTGAAATTCATCATCCACACAGGTATGGTATTATGCTTGTGAAATTGCCCTGGTGCCTGCCCTGCAGAGACTCACAGCAATTAGGCAGGTTTTTCCTTTTTAAAATGACAATGGCCTGGACACTCTACCTTTAAATAATGACCTCTCTCCAGGAATATGTTGAATCAAATTGTGACAAATGGGACATTGCTCCACAGTGAAGAGCAAGCCCCTTCCTTGGGAAGGAGACAGCTCAAATCACAGGGTATTGTTCCAAATCATAAGTGCCAATGCTAAGGTCTGGTGGAGGTTCCCCTAATTAACCTGCTTTCCATTTGGGCAGCTTTCCAATGAGCAGGAGAAAGCCATGTCTACTGAACATGCCTATTAGCAAAAGGCCTCTGAGAGCCCCGGATGGGTAAATCCCAAAGGATGGCTTACTTTGGATTCCATTCAATAGTCAGAAGGCAATAGGATATCAGCAAAGCTTTTTTTAGTTTTAGTTTTAATATTTTTCAGAGTGGAGACATGAGCAGATAAATGCAGAAAAGAGATTAGTTGGGCAGTCAAGTGGAGGGTGGAGCTGGGGAGAGAAAAGAGGGGGGAGAAGTGGCAGAAAATTATGGTAGCAGTGGAGTTGGAAGGCAATAAGCGGCTACAGCAGGGTGACTGGCTGCAGTGAGAGCAGAGCACAGGCAATGGATGGGAGATAGATTTGTTGGTGTTGTTCAGTCGCTTTTCAGTCGAGTCCAGCTCCGTGACCCCATTTGGGCTTTTCTTGGCAGAAACACTGGAGTGGTTTTGCCATTTCCTTCTCCAGCTCATTTTGCAGATACAAAAGGGCAAATCAACAGGAATTGGTAATTCATTAACTATGAGAACTAAGGGAAAGGGAAGTATCACATGACAGTGAGGTTTCAAATGTGGGAGACAAGGCAGAAGGTGGCACTAAAGACAAAAATAGTGGTCTGAAAGGGAGGAAAGATAATCAGCCCCATTTGGAATATCAACGTAGGGCAGGAAGGGACCTTAGAAACCATCTAGTTCAACTCCTCCTCCATTTTATAGATGAAAAAACTGAGACCCCAGGAGGGTAAGTGACTTGTCCGAGTCCAATAGGTAATAATTTCCAAATGTGGAATTTGAACCCAGATCCTCTGACTCCAGGTGACTCAATATTCTTTTCAACTGTACCATGCCACCTCATGTTAAGTCTGAGGTGCCAATGGGGCATCCAAGTGGAAATGTCTCATAGGCAGTTGGAGATAGGAACCTGAAAATCAGAAGAAAGGTCAGGATTAGTGATAGAGATTTGAAAGTCGTCCGTAAAGAGGCAATATTTGAAGTCATGAATGAGTTTGCCTCAGGACAAAGTGGAGAGGGAGGAGAAGATGGTTGAGGTATTAACCTTTAGAAGCTGGTAGAGGGGGAAGTACCAGTGAATGAGTCATAGAGAGAAGAGTTGAGTAGAAGGAGGCTGTGGTGTCTCTAGAGTCCACAGAGGAGAGAGCAAGCCAATGGAAGGACTAGTCAACAATATCAAATGCCAGAAAGATCAAGGAATAATGAGGGTCCTTTAACTATGCCCAAAGGGCTATCAAGCTGTTCATAGCCTTTGATCAGGATACCACTGCTAGGTCCATATCTCAAAGATGTCCAAAAAAGGGAAAAGGACCTACTTGTACAAAAATATTTATGACAGCTTTTTCTGTGGTGATTAAGAAGTGGAAATCAAGGGGATGCCCATCAATTGGGGAATGGCTAAACAAGCTGTGGTATATGATTGCAGTGGAATATTATTGGGCTACAAGAAATGACTTCAGAAAAACCTGGAAAGACTCACATGAACTGATGCATAGTGAGGTGAACAGAACCAGGTGAACACTGTACACAGTAACAGCAAGATTGTTTGATGAAGAATTGTGAATGACTTAGCTATTCTCAGCAATACCATAATCTAAGACAATCCCAAAGGACTGACGATGAAGCATGCTATCTGCCTCCAGAGAAAGAACTGATATTATTTGAATACAGACAGAGGCATGCTATTTTTCACTTTCTTTCATTTTCTTTATCTGAGTCTTTTTGTACAAAATGACTAATACAGGAATGTTTTACATAATCGCACATGTATAAACAATGTCTGATTGCTTACCATCTGGGGGGGGGGCGGGGAGGAGGGAGGGATAGAATTGGAACTCAAAACTTTAAATAAAAATGTCAAAAAATTGGAAGAAAAAACAATGAGGATCCCTTTCTGCAGACTGGTGAGGGCAGAATCAGATCTCAAGGGGTTGCAGAGCATGGCAAAGTGGGCAAAGCTCTGAATCTGATTTCACAGGATGTGAATTTGTACCCACATGCTGACACTTACTTACCTATGTGTCCTTTGCCAAGTCACTTAAACTTTCTGTGCCTCAGTTTCTTCATCTGGGAAATGAGAGATCTGGACATGACAACTCCTAAGGGCCTTCCAGTTCTAGACCTCTGATCCAATGAAGAGAGAGGGTGGTGGGAGGAAACATTGGGGGAAGTTTGACAGTGAAGGGGACGGGAGCAATGGGATAATAACTCAGCAGGCCAAGATGGAATTCAAGGGCCAAGAAGAGACTCTATTTCTTTTAAAACTGTGTTTGTAAAGAGATAGGAAGAAGCCACTGGAGAGGGACAGAAGAAGAATTAGAGAGAGGAGACAATGGAGTGGGGCACGGTTCTGAAGTGGAGAGTAGGTTGGTCAAGCAAGGAGTTGGAGTATCTGAAGATGTCCTTCCCCTCTTCAAGAAGCTACAGTGGATCCCTTCAGCCTCAAGGCCAGGATTTCTTAACCCTTTTTTACACATCTGGCAATATGCTGAAGCCTATCAACTCATCAGAAAAAACATTTCTAAATAATGGAAGAAAACGCTTAATTTCAGTTAGTGACAAGCAAAAATAGAGATTTATTTTTCTCTCCATCCGAGTTCCCAGACCCGCTGAAATCTATCCAGAGATCCTTTAGAGGTCCATGAAGCCCAAGTTCAGAATTCTGGCTTTAGGGTAAAATACAATTCTTTTGTTGAACTTTTAAGGTCTTTTAGAAGATACTCCAAGACACCTTTTGTTGCCGATTACTCTGCTTTACCCATTCTTCATTTCAATAATCAATAAAATTTATTAAGTACCTACTATGGGCCAGGCACTGTGTTAAGTGCTGGGGATACAAAAAGAGGCAAAAGACAGTTTCTCCCTTCAAGGAGCTTACAATCTAATGGGGAAATAGGAAATAATTACTGGAGGGAAGGCTCTGGAATTAAGAGGGGCTGGGGAAGGCCATTTCAACCACGCTGGATACCTTCTATCTCTCCTATCTTTGTGCCTTTGTATAGCTATGTCCTGTATGCCTGGACTACCCTCCATCCTTACCTTGGCTTCACAAAATTCCAAACATTTTTGAAATTCAGTTTAAGTTTTCTTTCCTGCAGGGAGCCTTTCCTGATACCCTTGATTACTAATGCCTGCCCCCCTCTCCAGTTATTGTCTATTTCAGATGTACTTTTCTTTGTTCGTCTTGGTCACTCCCCAAAGAACAAAGGCTCCTTGAGGAAAAGATTATTTCAGATTCATCATTGTATCCCCACAAACAAGCATATTGCTTGACACTTAGTAGGGGCTTAATAAATGCTTGTTTTTTTAATATTATATTATTTATTTAATATTTTTAGTCTTTAGCATTGAATTCCACAAGATTTTGAGTTACAAATTTTCTCCCCATTTCTACCCTCCCCCCCACTCCAAGATGGCATATATTCTGATTGCCCCATTCCCCAGAAAGCCCTCCCTTCTGTCACCCCACTCCCCCGTCATCCCCTTTTCCCTTACATTCTTGTAAGGTAAGATAGATTTCTATGCCCCATTGCTTGTACATCTTATTACCCAGTTGCATGCAAAAACAACTTTTTTTGAACATCTGTTTTTAAAACTTTGAGTTCCAAACTCTCTCCCCTCTTCCCTCCCCACCCACCCTCCCTAAGAAGGCAAGTAATTCAACATAGGCCACATATGTATCATTATGGAAAACCCTTCCACAATACTCATGTTGTGAAAGACTAATTATATTTTGCTCCCTCCTATCCTGTCTCCCTTTATTCAATTTTCTCCCTTGACCCTATTCCTTTATGAAAGTGTTTGCTTTTGATTACCTCCTCCCCTTATCTGCCCTCCCTTCTATCATCCCCTTTTTTTTATTCCCTTTCCCCTTCTTTCCTGTGGGGTAAGATACCCAATTGAGTGTGTATGTTATTCCCTCCTCAAGTCAAATCTGATGAGAGCAAGATTCACTCATTCACGCTCACCTGCCCCCTCTTCCCTTCCTCCAGAACTGCTTTTTCTTGCCACTTTTATGTGAGATAATTTACCCCATTCTATCTCTCCCTTTCTCCCTCTTTCAATATATTCCTCTCTCATCCCTTAATTTGATTTTATTTTTTTAGATATCATCCCTTCATATTCAACTCACCCTCTGCCCTCTGTCTCTCTCTCTATACACACACACACACACACACACACACACACACATGTATGTATGTATGTATTTATATTCCCTTTAGCTACCCTAATACTAAGGTCTCATGAATTACACACATCATCTTTCCATGTAGAAATGTAACCAAAACAGTTCCAATTCTTGTTCACCTTTTCATGCTTCTCTTGATTCTTGTGTTTGAAAGTCAAATTTTCTATTCAGCTTTGGTGTTTTCACTGAGAAAGCTTGGAAGTCCTCTATTTTATTGAAAGTCCTCTATTTTATTGAAAGTCCATATTTTGCCCTGGAGCATAATACTCAGTTTTTCTGGGTAGGTGATTCTTGGTTTTAATTCTAGCTCCATTGGCCTCCGGAATATCATATTCCAAGCCCTTTGATCCCTTAATATAGAAGCTGCTAGATCTTGTGTTATCCTGATTGTATTTCCACAATACTCAAATTGTTTCTTTCTGGCTGCTTGCAGTATTTTCTCCTTGACCTGGGAATTCTGGAAATTGGTGACTATATTCCTAAGAGTTTTCTTTTTGGGATCTTTTCCAGGAGGCAATAGGTGGATTCTTTCAATTTCTATTTTACCCTCTGGCTCTAGAATATCAGGGCAATTTTCCTTGATAATTTGTTGAAAGATAATGTCTAGGCTCTTTTTTTGACCATGGCTTTCAGGTAGTCCAATAATTTTTAAATTATCTCTTCTGGATTTATTTTCCAGGTCAGTGGTTTTTCCAATGAGATATTTCATATTATCTTCCACTTTGTCATTCCTTTTGTTCTGTTTTATAATATCTTGATTTCTCATAAAGTCACTAGCTTCTACTTGCTCCAATCTAATTTTTAAGGTAGTATTTTCTTCAGTGGTCTTTTGGACCTCCTTTTCCATTTGGCTAATTCTGCCTTTCAAGGCATTCTTCTCCTCATTGGCTTTTTGCCATTTGAGTTAGTCTCTTTTTTAAGGTGTTATTTTCTTTAGTATTTTTTTGGAGTTGCCCTCCTTTAGCAAGTCATTGACTTGTTTTTCATGGTTTCCTCACACCATTCCCATTTCTCGTCCCAATTTTTCCTCTACTTCTCTTACTTGCTTTTCCACATTCTTTTTGAGCTCTTCTATGGCCTGAGACCAATTCATATTTTTCTTGGAGGCTTTTGATGTAGATTCTTGTTGACTTCTTCTGGCTGTATGTTTTGGTCTTCTTTGTCGCCAGAAAAAGATTCCAAAGTCTGAGTCTGAATCTGAGTCTGTTTTCACTGCCTGTTCATGTTCCCAGACAACTACTTGACCCTTGAGCTTTTTGTTGCGGTATGACTCCTTGTAGAGTAGAGAGTACTTTGTCCCAAGCTTTGGGGGCTGCACTGCTGTTTTCAGAGGTACTTCTACAGAGCAAGCTCTGCTATACCAGCACTCCTTCTCCCCCAAGAACTGCCAACTAGGATTGTGGCCCAGATCCATGCAGGGCAAAGCAGGCTTTGCACTCCTGCTCTAATCCACAGCTTAATTCTTCCCACTAAGTGGGCCTGGGGCAAGAAGCAACTGCAGCTGTAGCTCTGGAAGTAGCCTCAGAGCTGTACCACCTCCGCTGCTCCCAGGGTGGTAGCCAACCACGAACTCCTTTCACTGTGTCCCAGAAGTTTTTCCCACTCTGTTGTCTTTGGTGTCTGTGGGTTGAGAAGTCTGGTAACTGCCACAGCTCAATGATTCAGGGTCCTGTGACCTGTTCTTCCTGGCTCCCAGTCTGGTTGGTCCTGGCATGGCCCATGCTGGGCTCTGCTCTGCTCCCAGCTCTGTGTGATAGACCCTTTCCAGTGATCATCCAGGCTGTCCTGGGCTAGAGTCCTGCTTCCCTTTGCTATTTTGTGGGTTCTGAAGTTCTAGAATTTGTTCAGAGCCATTTTCATAGGTATTTGGAGGGACCTGGGGGAGAGCTTAAGCAAGTCCCTGCTTTCCAGCTGCCATCTTGGCTCTGCCCCCTTCAATAAATGCTTGTTGATTGATTGATTGAATGAATAAACAGACCTCCTTCTTAGAGACAGCAAGGAAGGAGACAGAATGATGTAGAGATACTTTGAGTCATGTGAGAGATGGATTCTCTTCTATTATATAGTCTAAGTATAAGAGTGAGTGCAGCATCACTCTTTGGGTGACCCACAGCTTTCATCATTTGGAGACTGTGGCATTCCATGATTCACAGTCACACAGCACCACTAGAAGGCCATTGGATCTTTTTCTCAGAGAGAAGTTTGGGGGCCGTTAAAAGTGTGGCACGATTTCCCAACCTAATCTAGTTGTTTATTTTCCTCTTATTTGACTGGGGACTGAGCTCATTGTGTAAGAGCAGTGTTTGTCCATGTGCAATGCACATATGGACCAGCACTATGGGCTGTCCATCCCACTTTGCATCACCATTGGGACAGAAGCCCAGGCACTGGAGTTCTCATAAGAGAGTTGTGTTGCTCTTTGCCCTCATGTTCTATGATCTAGCCACACTGGCCAGCTTGCTCCATGTCACACAAAATGTTACATCTCCAAACTTGGCCCCTTTGGCTGCCCCATATCTAGAATGCTCTTCCTTCTCCACTTGCCTCCTAGCTTCCCTGGCTTCCTTCTATTGTCAGCTCAAATCCTGCTGCCCACAGGAGGCCTCTTTGGCTCTCCCCTTGCCCCACCCTCACCCCCATCTGCTAGTGCCCTCCCTCTGAGATTACCTTGTATTCACTCTGTACACACATGTACCCAGTTTTTATGTGTTTTCTGCCCTATTAGAGCACATGAGCACCAGGACAAACAAAGAGATTTTTGCCTTTCTTTGAATTCCTCTATGTGCACAGTGTCCTGCACATACTGAACGCTTAAGGAATGTTTTTTGACTTACATGAACTGATGCTGAGTGAAGTGAGTAGAACCAGGAGAACACCGTACACAGTAACAGCAACACTGTGCCATGACCGACTTTGATAGACTTGGCCCTTTTCACAAATGCAAGGATCTAAGACAACTTCAAAAGGCTTGTGATAGAAAATGCTATCCACATCGGGAGAAAGAACTATGGAGTCTGAATGCAGATCAAAGCAGACTATTTTCTTTTTTTTGTTTTGTCTTTCTCATATTTTTCCCTTTTGTTCTGATTCTTTTACAAAATGACTAATGTGGAAGTATGTTTAATATGATTGTACGTGTATAGGCTATATCAGATTACATGCCACCTAGGGGAGGGAGGGGGGAAATTTAGAACTCAAAAATCTTATAAAAGTAAATGTTGAAAACTAAAAGTAAATAAATAAATTAATTTTAAAAAGTTAAAAGAAACACACACACACACACACACACACACACACACACACACAGAAGTGCTCTTTGACTTAGATCCTGGGCGTTTCCAAGTGACAGTCTTGGTGACTGGGACATCCCCTAGCTTGAGCTTACGTTTACAGATCATTGAGAGGGATGGGGATGATGAGGCAGAAAAGAGCCTCTTTGGGCTGTGACTCTCTGTGCTGTGGTCATAAGTTGGCATGGCTCATTTGGAACAAATGGAAAATAGGCAGCCTTGGAAGTGAGCAGGCATAAAGGGAGGGTTGCTTGTTTTCTCTACAAGGGCTGAGCATAGCTGCCTCCTGGTTTGGAAGACATCTGAATGTCAGGCCCTCCACTGCCATTCTGGCAATATCCATTTTTCTGGTGGGCACTGAATTACCTAGAATTATAGGATTTCAGAGGGACCTTAGAAGAGCTTTGAGTGCAACCCCAACATTTTACACATGAGCAAGGTTAAGTGACTTGCTCGGGGTCACAGACCATGTCACAGTCCATATCTAAAGCAGGATTTGAATTCAGGCCTTCCTGACTCTAAACTTATCCACTATGTCATCTACCAGTCACAAGGTCCCATCCAGTTTTAAATCTATGATCCATCTGTCTAACTCTTGCTGGTCAAGAATACCGGTTGTAACATAGCTACAAGGGGGTGGCCATAAAGCTTTTTACTCAGAGGTCTCCAAGGGGGCACACTCAATGGCATGTCCCAGTTATGGGCAGCTTTCATTGATAGTAGTGTTTCCGGACTCTGTGTCTAAATATGATTCTTTGCAACTTTTTTATACTCCTCCTCCTTTTGTCCTTTGGAGCCAATCGGGCCAAGTCCAACCCTTCCTCCATATAAGAGCCCTTCAAATACTTGGAGATAGTATTACATTCCCCCTGAGTCTCCTCCTCTCCCAGCTAAACATTCCCCGTTCTTTCAATTGATACTCCTATGGCATGACTTTGAGTCTCTTCATCATCCTGGGTGTCCTTCTCTGGATGTTCTCCAGAATCTCAATGTCCTTCCTAAAATATGGCATACAGGGATGAATACCATACTCCTCTAGAGGTCTCTGAGCTTTCTGTTGGCTGAATGTCCAATGTTCAAGGTACCCAATATTTGGGTACCTCTGGGGTAGGGACTTGGATTTATGGGGGATCTACATGCATTCATTGGCAACAGTTCAAATCCTGCTTTGGACCCTTACAAGCCATGTGCCTCAGGGCAAGTTACTATCCCATTTGTAAAATGGGGATAAGAATAGCCCCTACCTTCCAGGTTTGTTTTAAGGATCAGATGAGATAACATGCAAAGTGGTTTGAAAACCTTAAGATATATCCATGTATGTATGTGTATATATGAATATATTTGCACAAATACATATATATATATATGTGTATATAAACTATTAGTTAAATGCTGGCTATTATCATTTGGGAGTGGAGGAGGGGAGGAAGGAGACAGAGACTTGCCTAAGGTTGCTGGGCTGCCTTGACTCCTTAGCACAGTCTCTATGGATATTCAGGACAGCTTGGTTTTTGAAAAGATTCCTCCCTCCCTCCCTTCCTCCTTTCCTTCCTTCTTCCATTCCTCCTTTACTCCCTTCCTCCCTCCCTTCCTCCCTTTCTTCTCTCTTTCTCCACTGAATCTCCCAGGCCTTCAGAGTCATTGTCTTCTTTATAACCCAGTACTACCCTTGAACACAATGCTCTGTCTTGGGTTGCCCCTGTCTTTGGAGGAGTATAGCCCATTCCTTGGTCACTGTCCTAATGTCCTAGTTTCCTTTCTTGGGGGCCATATCCTTTCAGCTTCTCTTACAAACATTACCATGAGAATATTCAAAATCTGTTTTTCTTTGCTCTCTGTTGCTAAATCTGGAAATAGTAGGGAAACCCCTCCCCCATCTGATTTTAATTTATTCTGTGATTTGCAAATTAATTCATACACTCATGGGACTCCCTCCACATGGAAGCTGTGACTGATGCATTAGGAAATATAGTTGATGTACCCGGCCCACACATTCCAGTGCAGAACTCTTCAGATCCGACTGGTCTTGGATCAGCCCAGTCACTGGATCCCAAGATCCCAGAATCTCAGAGGTAGGGGTAGTCCTACAAACTATCAATGGTGTCTAAACTGTACATAAGGATCCTTGCCAGTTACATATTGAATAAGAAAACCACATATTACCATCATCTATGTTTTAATATATTTTATTAAATATTTCCCAGTTACATTTTAACTCTGGTTCAGCTGTACTCTGAGTGTTGTGGACCGCCTTTGGCCACGTGTCTGACTCCTCTGACAAGAATCTTCTCTGCTGTATTAAACTGTGAACTTCTCAAAAGCAGGGACTGCCTTATCAATTTCTTTGTACCCCCAGCCCTTAACGCAGTACCTGGCACACAGTAGGCACTTAATAAGTACTTACTGATTGATTGGCAAGTGAGCAGCCCAGGCTCATCTCACTTCCTCGCCTGAATCTTAGATGCATGTTTGTTGGTAAAATTAGAGCCACAGGAGTATGCATTGAAATTTAAAATTTTGAAATTCATCTAAATCGAACCATAGGAAAGAACCAGAAGGACAATCAATACTGATTAAATGGTCATTTCCCTTCACTGGGCTGGCTACCTGGGGCATAATCAATGACACAACACAGACCTCACCCTCAGGGTGCTCATATTTACATTCTACTGGATAGATTTGACACATACACAATATGTACAGCAAGAAAAAGATCTCAACAATATGCTCCAGGGATATCTGGGAGGGGAGAGAATCCTTGCTGCTCGGGGGTTTCTGGGAAGGCTTCACAGAAGTAGAAGCTGAATATTGACAAAAGGAAAGTAAAGAATGAAAAGGGTGGAGATGAAGAAGGAGTACATTCCAGGCATGGACAGTGGCTTGTGGAAGGAAGGAAAAAAGGGAGGGAGGGAGGAAGTGAAGAAGGAAGGAAGAACTATTTATGAAACAATATGTATTGGGTACTATGCTAAACAATTTATAAATGTTACCTTATTAGCTCCTTGTAACAACCCTGGGAGATAGGTGCTATTAGTATCCCCATTTTACAGTTGAGGAAACTGAGTCAGGTAGAAGTTAACTGACTTGCCCAAGGTCACAAAGCTAGTCAGAGGTGGACTCTCAGTGTTATGCAAATGAATGGAGGTGAGCCATCATTTTTCCAAGTTTAGGGCCGAGCAGTCTGATCTAGTTGGAAAATAGAGTGAAGAAGGGTAGTAATATGAGGGATATCAAGAAGGGTAGGTTTAAAATAGATTTTGTCTGGTCTTAAATGCCAGACTAAGGTGAAGCAATAGGGAGCCATTAACAGTTTTTGGAGGCAGGGAGTGACGTGGTTAGACCTGTGGCTTTGAACAGGGTTTGGACTTAGGCTCCTGACTCCATGTTCAGCCCTTTGTCCACTGTGCTCCCAAGGGGTCACCTAGATCACTTCTGTGGCAAAATTCCTCATTGTTAGTATACTGCAGCCTCCCCATGTCCACCATGAGTCTCTCCATTCCCTTTTGGGTGACTCTCAAATTCAAATTAACATATGGCACCAGTAGACAAATATTGATATTAAAAAAATAAGCCGTTGTTCTAGGGAGAAGCTTGGGGTCACAAAAAAGCACCATTCAATTTTCCCAACTGCACCCCAGCCCCTCTTCGAATCTCCTCTGGGCCCAGTTCATCATCCATTAACTATGTCTGTCTGCGGTATATGTATTGTCCATCCAACTGTGTTTTCTAGTCTAGACAACAGGCATTTTTCATATTCTTCATCCACTTTCCCCATGAGGATAGGTGGCCTGAACCCTTTTGAACAATTCTCGCTCTCATTTGAGACCTTTCATGTTGGAAGTATTTGTTGAGTTGAATCGAATGGTCTGACTATAGATATTCATTCTGGAAAACCTCTGTAAGTTCAATTTCTTTAAACTAAGACAGTTCTGGAAAGTCTAGAATACTGTTGCTTCACTAACATGAAGAGAAGGCATTGAACAGCAGCCCTGAGAAATCCATTGTGTTTCTTTTGATGGATGCTTTACATTCCATTAAAATCTCTCTATATCTTCCAACCTATTTTGGGACATCTGCCAGCCACTAATGGTTTTACTTGTGCTGTTAACGCATGGGAGCTTGGTCATCTTACACACTCCCAGGTGCTTTGTCATGTCCTCACTGTGATGAGATAGAGAGCAGGAGTCATTAATCAACAATGGCAGAACTCTCTCTCTGCCACCCGCGCCCCAAATATCCAGTAATGACGATCTTAATGAAGGCAACGTGTACCTTCAAGTATCGAAGTCCTGTTGCTCAATATCTCTTCTGGGAGATAGCCATAGAAACCACCTTTTAAGTTCATTTACTGTCCTCCCCCAATGAAGTGACTTACTCAAGGTCACACAACTAGTAACAGAACTGAGCCCAGAACATTGGTTTTAGGATTTCCAAGCTAGTTGTCTTCTTTTTCTATACTAGAAGTCCCTTTTAAATAAATTTCATTGAATGTTGGCTCTATCAACTCTACATTCTCCTGCTACCATAACTATAAATTGTTGTCATATTATTTTCTATCGTTCTAAATTGTTGAAGTGTTTTGTAAAGGTTGTGGCCCAAAGCAAATAGCCAAGATTTCTATTTCAAATGTATCAGACATTAAAGAGACAGTAAGACAATAATCTAGCTATTTTAAATGAGTTTAAGTATCTATATCTAGGCCCAACTGAATTAGCTTTCTGTGGCTAAAGAAAATTTATAGGGGTAACCTCAGAGCTCTTGCCAACAGCCTTCGAAAATTTTATGAAGTTGGAAAAAGTACTACAAGACTATATGTGGGCAAATTCCATGCTAGTCATCATGATGTTAGTCTCCAGCAAAATTCTAGAGTGAATTCTTTCATGAATGGTAGATGAGCCTTTAGAAAACTGTCAGAGATTACCAAGAGCTACCATTGGTTCCATAAGAACAAATCACACTAAACTATCTTCATATGAGTGAGTGTATGGATCACAAAAGGGATAGCTTCCTTGTATTCTAAGCAGATCAAGTGACATCTAAATTACTATGTTCAATTATAGATACCACATTTAACATGGAATGTTGAGAACTTACAATTCTTTCAGAGATGACAAGATGGTCTCGGAGTCTAGAAATTAAGTTCTATTTAATTGAATTCAATAAGCATTAAGTGCCTACTATATGTCATTCATTGTGTGAGGGGCTAGTGATACAAAAACAAAATCTAACATTTCTTCCTTAAAGTGATTTCATTCTATTGGCAGGAGTAGGGATGGGAGTATAATATAGACACAGGCACCACTATGCAAGAGAAATTCAGAATGGAGAGAGTCACAAAGCTACTCAAGGATAGGGACTATCATTTTTGCTTGTATTTGTAATTCCCTGTGCTTAGCACAGTGTTTGGCATATAGTTAGCTCTTAATCAATGTTCTGCCAGACTATCCATCTATCTAGCTATCAATATATCATCCATCCATCCATCCATTCATCCATCCATTTATCTATCTACCTATCAATCTATCATCTAGCTGTCTACCCACCTATCGTCTATCATCTATGATTTATTCATCTACCTATCTATATGTCTATCATTTATCCATCTATCTACTTATCAATCTATTATCTATCTACCCACATACTTGTCTATCATCTATCATCCATCCATCTCCATGTCTATCACTTATCTATCTATCTACCAATCTATCATCCATCTATCTACCTGTCAATCTGTCTATCATTTATCTACCTATCTGCCTGTCTATCACCTCTCTACCCATCTGTCTATTATCTATGTATCCATGATCAGAGTGCTAACCTTCTGAGTTCAGGATTCTGGGAATAGCACAATTATATGTCATACATAAATGTGAGGTCTAAGATATGACTGCTTCTCTCCTTTTGTTTTGAATTCCAGCACTTGGTATATAGTAAGTATTTAGAAAGTACCTTTTCATCCATCCATCTATCCATTCATTCATTTATAAATTCATTCATTCATTCCAGAAGCAGAGCTTAACGCTGAGACTTCCTTCCTTTTCTCTGCCAAGATCCTTAACAATCTATTTTTTCCTTTACTTTGGACCATTCTTTGATTATTCCTGTGAGGTGAACCCTGTTACGTTTAACTGACTCTCCTCCATCCTGGTATTGGAGGAATCCTGGGTGTAGAAGGTTCCCAAGTGTGAGGGCTGGAGTGGACACTGGTGCCTCCCATGTGCCCAAGAGGACAAGTCAGAGCCCACTGCACTAAAAAGAGGATGACAGAATTGAATGTAATTTTAAAAATGACACTCACATTTATTCAATGTGATATCATTTACATAACATTTCCTTCACCACAACTCAGGAAAGTAAGTAGTGCTGGTATTATTATCCCATTTTACAGATGAGGAAACGGAGGCTTGGGGAGATGAAATTACTTGCCCCCAATTGTCCCATACAGCCTATAGGATGATATGTGAGTTCTGCTTCTGCCTGAGGAGGATTGTTCATAGTTTCAAGCACCAATTTTCCTTGTAGGGTATTGAGGGCTTTAGACAAAGAAACAATGAGAATACTTTGCATGCCCAGTGTCACCAGGAGAGGGACTAGAATTTGCATGAAGTCTTTTCTCTTGGAGACTTAAAATGCTTTGCAGATGGTCATGATTTATCGGGAGGACCAACAAGCTAGGACTGGGAACTGCAAGATTGATTTTCTCTTCTGCTAAGTGTCCCTCCATTGCCACCGCCCAGAGTTAGAGGAGAATGGGGAAGGGTCTTGGAGGAGGTCAGACCATGTGGCTGCAGGAGAAAGAGGAAAAAGGTGAAACAGAGAGAGAAAAAGGTGCTCTTTGTTATTTCTTGTTTGGTTTTTTATTTTTTGTCTGAAGCTGATTGCATCCAGGTAGGAATTCTATGATACAGGAAACTCCCTTTCACCCCCAAATAGTCTATTTGGTCTTTAGATACTTAATAACCTCCAATTGACTCTGGGATAAATACAAACTTCTCTGTTGGTCTTTCAAAAACCTTCACATCATAACCTTCACCTATATTTCCATATTCACTTCCCTTCCCCCACAACAAATTGGCTTTCTCTCTGTTGCTCAACACTGTACCCCATTTCCAGCCTCAGTGCCTTTACTATGGCCATCCCCCATGGCTGGAACATGCTACTTCCTCAACTCTGCTTCATGGAATCCCTCACTTCCTTCAAGGCCCAGCTCAAGTCTTTCCTGTGTCTCCCAATAGCTAGTACCCTTTTGTTTTAATTAATGGACATTTATTTTCATTTGTTATCTTTATATTTGTTCTATATATACATATATGTAGACATATACACATATATGTATATATACATGTGTATAGATATACATACACATGCATATATATATATATACAGACACATACACGTACCAATAGCATGTAAGCTCCTTGAGGGCAGGGATTGTTTTTCTTTGTATCACTGTGCACAGTGCCCAGTACTTAATGAATACTTGCTGACTGATAGGGTTGCTTGGGGACACAGGTTAAATGACTTAGTAGGAATCACATAGCCAGTGTGCATCTGGACCCTGCGTCCAATTTACCCTATGCCATACAGAGCATCAGGAAGACCTGGGTTGAAATCTGGTCTCAGACAATTACTAGCTGTGTGATCTGGGTAAGTTACTTCACACTGTCGGCCTCAGTTTCCTCTTCTGTAAAATGAACTGTAGAAATTAATGGCAAACTGCTCCAGTATCTTTGCCAAGAAAACCCCAAATGGTGTCATGGAGAGTCAGACATGACTTAGAAACAACAACAACAACAACTCTCTCTCTCTCTCTCTCTCTCTCTCTGTATGTATGTGTGTGCATATATATATACGTGTGTATAGGCTGTCCTTACCAATGATAAATTCTATATGAGCTACAATTCCATAATGGATTTGTTCACTCCGTTCCATTAAATTGGCTACATTTATTCCTTTGAGTGGCATATGAACATAATTTTTGTAACACAGTAGTTTTCCAGAACAAAATTAATGAAGCATGACTGTGTGCATTTCAAGGCTACTAATGTGTTTAACATTTATTCCAAAATAAAAGGAAAAGACTTGTAAAGATTTTCTTCATAGAGCCAGCCAAAGGACTTAAATGAGATTATTTTGTATATCTCTATATATCTACATTTCATCATTCAGGGATGGAGCTAATGAAAGAGTGAGACAAATTATATCTTCTTCTAGGAAGACAGAATAATAATGGAAGAAGCTACGTGCCAGAGGGAATAGGACTCTTATCGTCACCACCAGACATTTATTGATCACCCCTAGAGTGCAAGGCATGTGCTAGGGGTTTTCAAAATTTCTTTCTTTTATTTTTTGAGAGAAAAAAATAGCAAAGCAAATCAACACTCAAAAAAAGTGTGAAGATTTTGCAATATTCCACACCGAACTCTTTAAAGGGGCAGGCAAAGGGGGAGGTGTCAGAATTCTCACTGCTCTTCTTGGGGGCCAAACTTCGGCATTCTAATTTTGTAACTTTCAGTTTCATTGTTTTGTACTATGCCATAAACATATCTTTTAAAATATATATATATATATATATATATATATATATATATATATATATATATATATATAATATTTGGTCTTAATAAGAATCTATCTAAAACCATATTGTTGAAGTCATTTTATGCATCATTTTCTTGGCTCTGCTGACATTACTTTGCCTGAGTTCATATAAGTCTTGTCCTACTTCTCTTCATTTATCATGTTCGTCATTTTCCCACCACAATAATATTCCGTTTATATTTACGTACCGCAATGATTTTAGTTGTTCCCCAATGGAAGGGCATTTACTTTGTTTCCACTTCTTTGCTACCATAAAAAGTGCTGCTACAAATATTTTGATGCCTTTCTTTTTGTCAGCAACTTCCTTGGGGCAAATGCTAGCAATGGAATTTCTGGATCAAAGGGTATGAACATTTTAGCTACTTTGTTTGTATAAATCCCAAGAGGCTTTCCAGAATGATCGTACCAGTTGATAGCTCCACCGAAAATTCATGAATATGCCTGTTTTTCTACAAGTCTTCCAACGGTGACCATCACCATCTTTTATCATCTTTGTAAATTTTCTGGGTGTGAGATAAAAGTTCAGGGTTGTTTTGATTTGTATTTCTATTATTACTGGCCATTTGAAGCCTTTTTTCTTATGGTTGTCAATAATTTGCAATTCTTTTGAGAAATTTTTGCCCCTCTCCCTTAACCTTTTTTTTTTTAGGCTGAGGAAGGAAATCTTTTTCTTATTTTTTAATTCCATACTTTATTATTTAATTTTTTTTAGTTTTCAGCACTGATTTCCACAAGATTTTGAGTTACAAATTTTCTCCCCATTTCTACCCTCCCCCCCACTCTAAGATGACATATATTCTGATTGCCCCATTCCCCAGTCAGTCCTCCCTTCTGTCACCCCACTCCCCCTCCCCCTCTGCCCTATCCCTTTTCCCCTTGCTTTCTTGCAGGGCAAGATAGATTTCTGTGCCCCATTGCCTGTATATCTTATTTCCCAGTTGAATGCAAAAACAACTTTTTTTTTTAGCATCTGTTTTTAAAACTTTGAGTTCCAAATTCTCTCCCCTCTTCCCTCCCAACTCACTCTCCCTAAGAAGGCAAGCAATTCAACATAGGCCACACATGTATCGTTATGCAAAACACTCCCATAAATAGTCATATTGTGAAAGGCTAACTATATTTCACTCCATCCTGTCCTCTTCCCCTTTATTCAATTTTCTCCCTTGACCCTGTCCCTTTTCAAAAGCGTTTGCTTTTGATTACTTCTTCCTCCATCTACCCTCCCTTCTACATTCCCCCTTTCTTATCCCCTTCCCCCTACTTTCATGTAGGGTAAGATACCCAATTGAGTGTGTACGTTATTCCCTCCTCAAGTCAAATCTATTGAGAGCAAGATTCGCTCATTCCCGCTCACCTGCCCCCTCTTCCCTTCCTACAGAACTGCTTTTTCTTGCTACTTTGTGTGAGATAATTTACCCCATTCTATCTCTCCCTTTCTCAATATATTCCTCTCCTATCCTTTAATTTAATTTTATTTTTTTAGATATCATCCATTCATACTGAACTCATCCTGTGTCCTCTGTCTATATATATGTATATTCCCTTCAACTACCCAAATACTAAGAAAGGTCGCATGAATTACACACATCATCTTTCCATGTAGGAATGTAACCAAAACAGTTCAACTTTAGTAAGTCCCTTATGATTTCTCTTTCTTGTTTACCTTTTCATGCCTCTCTTGATTCTTGTGTTTGAAAGTCAAATTTTCTATTCAGCTCTGATCTTTTCACTGAGAAACCTTGAAAGTCCTCTATTTTATTGAAAATCCATATTTTGCCTTAGAGTATGATACTCAGTTTTGCTGGGTAAGTGATTCTTGGTTTTAATCCTAGCTCCATTGACTTCCGGAATATCATATTCCAAGCCCTTTGATCCCTCAATGTAGAAGCTGCTAGATCTTGTGTTCTGATTGTGTTTCCACAATACTCAAATTGTTTCTTTCTAGCTGCTTGCAATATTTTCTCTTTGATCTGGGAGCTCTGGAATTTGGCAACAATATTCCTAGAAGTTTTCTTTTTGGGATCTTTGTCAGGAGGCAATCATTGGATTCTTTCAATTTTTATTTTACCCTCTGGCTCTAGAATATCAGGGCAATTTTCCTTGATAATTTGTTGAAAGATAATGTCTAGGCTCTTTTTTTGATCATGGCTTTCAGGTAGTCCAATAATTTTTAAATTATCTCTTCTGGATCTATTTTCCAGGTCAGTGGTTTTTCCAATGAGATATTTCACGTTGTCTTCCATTTTGTCATTCCTTTGGTTCTGTTTTATAATATCTTGATTTCTGCTAAAGTCACTAGCTTCCACTCACTCCAATCTAATTTTTAAGGTAGTATTTTCTTCAGTGGTCTTTTGGACCTCCTTTTCCATTTGGCTAATTCTGCCTTCCAAGGTATTCTTCTCCTCATTGGCTTTTTGGAGCTCTTTTTGCCATTTGAGTTAGTCTCTTTTTCAAGGTGTTATTTTCTTTAGTATTTTTTTGGGTCTCCTTTAGCAAGTCATTGACTTGTTTTCCATGGTTTTCTCACATCACCCTCATTTCTCTTCCCAATTTTTCCTCTACTCCTCTTATTTGCTTTTCTAAATCCTTTTTGAGCTCTTCTATGGCCTGAGAACAATTCATATTTTTCTTGGAGGCTTTTGATGTAGGCTCTTTGACTTTGTTGACTTCATCTGGCTGTATGTTTTGGTCTTCATCACCAAAAATGATTCCAGAGTCTAAGTCTGAATGTGAAAGTGTTTTTGCTGCCTGTTCATGTTCCCAGACAACTACTTGACCCTTGAGCTTTTTGTCAGGGTATGACTGTAGAGTAGAGAGTATTTTGTCCCAAGCTTGAGGGGCTGTGCTGATATTTTCAGAGCTACTTCTACTCAGCAAACTCTGCTACACCAGTGCTCCTTCTCCACCAAGAACCACCAACCTGGACTGTGGACTGCAACCCAAATCCAAGCAGGCTCTGCACTCCCACTCTGATCTGCTGCTTAATTCCTCCCACATGTGGGCCTGGGGCAGAAAGCAACTGCAGCTGTAGCTCTGGAAGCAGCCCCAGAGCTGCACCATTTCCTTGCCCCTGAGGCTAGGGCTGACCGTCGACTTCTTTCACTCTGATCTAGCAGTTTTTCCACTAACCTTCTCTGTTGTCTTTGGTGTTTGTGGGTTGAGAAGTCTGGTAACTGCCACAGCTCACTGATTCAGGGCTCTACCGCCTGTCCACCCAGCTCCTGGTCTGGTTGATCCTGGTGCAGCCCACACTGGTCTGTGCTCCCCTCCACTCCCAGCTCCATGCAGTAGACCCTTCCCAGTGACCATCCAGGCTGTCCTGGGCTGGAGCCCTGCTTCCCTCTGCTATTTCATGGGTTCTGCAGCTCTAGAATTTGTTCAGAGCCATTTGTACAGGTATTTTGAGGGACCTGGGGCAAAGCTTAAACAAGTCCGTGCTTTCCAGCTGCCATCTTGACTCCACCCCCCCCAACCTTTTACCTACTGGGGAATGGCTTTTAGTCATATATATATATATGTTAGTTGTCTATTTATTTTCAATATAAAATCCTTGTCAGTTATTTGATACAAAGATATTTTCCCCCAGTCAACTACTTTCCTTCTTACCCATTCATTTCATTTGTATACTTTTCAATTTCATGTAATCAAATTATCTGTTTTAATTTTTGTATTTTCATCTATCCCTTGTTTGCTTAAGAAATTATTCCTTAGTTATAGCTGTGAAACGTACATGATGTCTGTCTTTTCTAATTTTTATGGCATTATCTGTAATAATCCTATACCCCTTTGATTTTATTGAGAATATTGTGTAAGATGGTGGTCTGAGCCTACTTTATGCCCAACTGCTTTATCCGGCAGATCTTATCAAATTTCCTCAGTAATTTATATTTTCCAGTTGATCACACACTAGGTTATTGAGTTCAATCATTTTTACTTTTCCTTTCCTAGTTTATGACATTGTTTTAGGCAGGTGGGTTGTTCAATGGACAGAGCACCAGACCTGGAGTCAGGAAGACCTGAGTTCAGATCTGCCCTCAGATACTTACTTGCTGTATGACCCTGGGCAAGTCACTCAACCTTTATCTGCCTTAGTTTCTTCATTTATAAAACGGGGAAAATAATAATACCTACTTCCAGTATTGTTGTGAGCATCAAGTGAAATAGTAATTGTAAAGCGCTTAACACAGTACCTGGCACAAAATAAGTGCCATATCAATGTTAACTCTTGTTATTATGATACACTTTTCCATTATTAATCGGTACCAAATGATTTTGATATCTACTTTATAATGTAGTTGAAATTATAGAAGTGCTATTTCCCCTTCATTTCTATCCCTGTTTGCCCCAGTATTTTTCAGAAAATTGTAGATCTTTTGTTCTTCCAAATGAAATGTTGTTACTATTTTGTGTTGCTCATAAAGTATCCCTTTGGTAGTTTGGTTGGAATTCCACTAAATCTGTAAATTAACTTTGGTAGTATTGACATTTTTATTATACTGGCACAGTCAAACCATGACCACTGAATATTATGTTAACCATTTTAGCTGTACTTTATATCTTTAAGGAGTATTTTGTAATTAATTTGCACAGGTGATGAGAGGGCTTTGTTAGGTGGACTCCCAACTATTTCATATACTTATAATACCCTCAAATGGGATGTACCTTTGTACCATGGTCTCTTGGATTTGCATTTACATAGAAATGCTGTTTTTATCAGTTTATGTTTTAGCCTGCAACTTTGCTGAAGCTACTAGCTGTTCTAATTGGTTTCTTTGCTGATTTCATTGACTTTTCAAAGTAAACCATCACGTCATCAGAAAATCGGGATAATTTTGTCTCCTTGCCTACCTTTACACTTTTATTTTTTTCTCTTTTTTTTAAATTGCTATTCCTAACAGTTCTAGAAAGAGGGCATCCTTATTTTACTTCTATATTTATTAACAAAACAGCTAGTTTCCCCCCCATTGCCTAGAATGCTTGATTTTGGTTTTAGATAGATTCTTATTAATCATTAAAAAAGAAAAGATTCCTCTATGGCATGGTGTCTATGCCTATACCTCCTATATTTTTAATTTTGAGCATACATGAGTGTTATATTTTGTCAGAGGTTTTGTCTCCATCTATTGAAACAATCATGTTTCTGAATTTTCCATTATCAATTTCATTGTTTCTTTCTTGGATTGGGCCTCTTAGCTTCCCTGTGCTTCATTGAATAGGATGAGAGCAATAATGTATTTTCTTCTACCTTTACTGTCATACTCCAAATCATAGAGATTCTATAAAAATGAGCAATGTTGTCATATTAAGAACCTTTGGAAAAATATGCTAAATTTTAAGTTCCATCACTTATGACATTACATGTACACACATATGTATATATATATCTATAGGTATCTAGATATGAAAATATATTTTATACGTGTATACATGCATAATTAAAACCATGTATTGAAATCATAACCATATATTAATCTTAGAGAATTACCTGACTCCTAGCCCACGACACAATTCTATGACACCATGCTTAATCAGCATCTCTCATATACATGAAATATGTATCTCATTATATACTGGTATAGAGCAGTGACTTCAAACTCAAATAGAAATGGATCCCTGTGGGCTGTTTATTGACTTAGAAAATCACAAATTAACATTATCTATTTTGTATTGTATTTTTCATTTATTTTGTTAAACATTTACCAATTACATTCTAATCTGGTTCTGGCCCATTTAGGAGTATTATAAACCCTCACATGAGTCTGACACCTCAAGAAGATAGCATGTTGAACATCTTTCATTCAGGAAAACAGATGTTTGAATCCCATCTCCAAGGTGATGTGTGTGACCTTGGGTAAGTCACTTAACCTCAAGGAACTCTCTAAGATTTATCTACTAAGTCATGATTATCTGTGACATTAAGTAATAAAACTTCAGATTTGGCTTATGAATTATGCATATAAATGAAATCTGAAGTTTGATCAGATTTAATAATAAAAACAATCTAGTTGAGAGTTGCATCAAATTGTTTTTAATGATTCAAGTACATTTGATTAAACTTTGAATTATGTGTGTATGTATACTCAACTGAATTATATTATATCTTATGTATACATATAACAGAGAGACAGCATGTTGTAGTTAACACTATGATATTTAGAAAGACCTGGATTAAAAGCTGCCCCTGATACATACCAACTGAATGACTCTGGGGAAGCTACTGCAGCTCTTGATACCCCAGGAAACTCTTCAAGATGAAAATTTGCAGAGAAATCATTGGTAGAGGGAGGATTTTCATCCAGGAGTTCTTTATACCAATGAAATCACAAGTCCATCCCTCCCTCCATCCATCTATCCATCCATCCATCCATCTGTCCTTACATACCATCATGTTTATATATTCAAATATTTAAATGGATTGTCTTTATGAATATAAAATATGGAAATATTCAAATTCAAGTTTTATAGTGAGATAATGGATCCTCCTTCTCTTGATATGGGTACTCTACTTCAACAGGACAGAACCCATCCATGCCCTATGTGACTCTTTTCTTCTCATATATCCTCTGGGTGGGATATCATCCAATATTCTGGGGATCTCCTTTTGTTTTCTTAACAATGCACGGTTCTCATGATTATTTTAATGCTTCAATGGCTTATGACCACATTGAAGTAGGTCCTCCTTCCAGTGATGCAGATCACAACTCATCTATGCCTTCCCAGCCTTTGTGATTTTTTTCCATGTCTTGTCCTACATCTTTCTTAAATGATACAGCAATATCCTTGGAGTCTCCATTCAGATCTCTTGTTATTGTATGGCTTTTAGTGGCTTACCTGGGCTATCCATCCATCATCTCTTGCTTTTGGTCTGTGACCAGGCTACCTTTCTCTGGCCTTGTCTGTCCCCAAACATCTCTTTACTATATCGAGTACACTTAGGTCATCATTTTTCTCCTCCCCTTCTTTGGATTCCACCACTGAAGCCCCCAGCTGAAAGGGTAGCTTTCACCTTATCTTGCCTAGAATCAGGTCTCCACACCATTTCTTGGCTGTATTCACACCATGCCCATCGTGCATGTACCAATTCCCCTTCTTCCAGTTCCTTCTAATGAGTTTTCGTCCCCTTTAGTATCAAAGTTCTTTGAGAATAGGAACTTTATTGCTTGCTTATCTTGTATCCCCAGAACTTTGCACATCGCCGAGTTCATAGTAGATACTTAGCAAATGCTCTGCTTGTCTGTTGTCTGTCTATCTAAGCTAGCCAGTCTATTAGTTTATCTGTCTTATCCATCAGTCTCTCTCTCTATCTCCCTATCTCTGCTGTCATCCATTTCTCTAATGACATCTCTTATTCAGCTTTTCCTGTGCAATTCTTCATCTGTAACGTGCACCCGGTGGGCATTCAATACATGTTGGTGAATTGAGCTGACATTTTCCCATTTTCTCCTAAGAGGAGTTCATAGCAACAATTTATTCCATTATGTTGCAAAATACTAGTTCTTAGAATAATTCTGAGACGCCAACTAGAGAATTAGCTTTGTAAGAAAACGATGCTGATATCTTATCATCATTGGTGTTATTATTAAATTATATTTCTGTAGCATTTGAAGATTGTCCTGCTGTTCTATGAGAAAGGGTGGTCAGAGAGCCCTCCCCATTGGAAGGAAAGGAAACTTGACATACTCAGTGAGGACTCTTGTCCATTAAGTCTGGCTTTGTTACTAAATGGAGTAGTTTTCCATAATGTGACTAGCCAGGAATTGGAGCGAAGTTGTGACCCATTGAGGATTCAAGTCACATTCAGACTTCTCCTGGAAGGAAAACCCTGAGGGAGGTAAATGCTGGAAATCAGTGGTTTGGAATCCATGTGAGTCAAACACCCATGTGGGTGCCCCACAGAGCAGTTTTTGAAAGTGGATTCTCTGCATTTGTTCCATGGAAGTTCAAACCACTGTTATGGAGACAGATCTAGGAAGGGGACTTTCAGCACTTCAACTAGACCTCCTCTCCAGGAAGCTGCAGAACAGCCCTGTGGACTCTCATAAATTGATCCAATATAAAGAGCCTAAATAGGTGCACAGCCCACCTAGAATATGTACATCACATATTAACTATTCCTTAAATGTAGGTAGATTACAATGAATAAAATACAAATTGAAGTTAAAGCGGTACTGAATTCATAGGAGCTTTTGGTCATTGTGCATTTTCTTAATCAACAAATAGTCTTATCATGTGGGGGTGCCAACAGTTTTTTGACTTTGAAAAGTTGCCCTCATAGCACAAAATGTTGGAAACCATCATAATAAAGGAAAAAAGAGGGTATTTCTTTTGGGATATGAAGCCAAAGTATTTTTTCACTTATTCCATTCCTTACTCTATAGAGATGCTTTTCTTCTTTTTGCTTCATGTAATTTCTATGAGGACAATGTCTCATGAATCTTGAAGGACTACAGACAGGCAGAGTGGGGCAGATAGTAAGCTGCCTTCATTAGGAAAGCCTGGGTTTAAATCCAGGCTCTGACAAACATTGGCTTGGACACTTTGGACAAGTCACTTAACTTCTCAGTGCCCCAGGAAATAAGGCTGTAAATTGCAGAGCAGGTACTGACCTATATTGGTGAGGGAGTTTCCTCATTGGAGTGGGGAATAAAACAAAATCCCAATGAAAACATAGGTCTGGGGCTTCCCCTCTCTCCCAAGTACTATGCAATATATGATTTTATTATCATGGAAAACCAATTCTCTTGTTGACTTTACCATTTTTTTAACTATGGACTAGTATTTGTCAATATGTTGGAGGATATTGTTACTTTAAACTCTCTTTAGAGGAACAAGGGAAAATGTTGATTCAATTCAACCAACATGTATTATATGACTACATGGTTCAGGTGTCATGCCAAGAAACAACAGGAACTCTGGGAGATACAAATCTTGGAAGATATATGTTCTCTGCCATCACAGAGCTTATGGTTTCCCTAGAGGATGTGACACATAACAGTGATAGAGTATAATATTACATAAATCTATTAGAGAATCTATTGACCTCTATGTGAGATCATTAAGGAAAACGATTATTGCTGATGTGATGGGTTGAGTAAATTTTTTTGTTTTTCTTTTTTTCTCTTTCTTTAATATTTAATTGATTTATTTTCCGTTTCCAACATTCACTTCCATAAGTTTTAAATTTTCTCCCCCTCCCTCCTAAAGATGGAATGCAATCCAATATAGGCTCTACAATACATTCCTATTGAACACATTTTCACATCAGTCATGTTGCATAGAAGAATTCTAACGAATGGGAGAAACCATGAGAAACAAAGCAAAACAAAAGAGAAAAGAGTCTGCTTCTCTCTGCATTCCAACTCCATAGTTCTTTCTCTGGATGTGGATGGCATTTTCCATCATGAGTCCTTTGGTTTTAGGTACTTGCATTGCTGAGAAGGGCTAAGTCTATCGAAATCAATCCTCACATACTCTGACTGTTACTGTGTACAATGTTCTCTTGGTTCTGATCACTTCACTCAGTATCAGTTCATACAAGTCTTTCTAGGTTTTCCCAAAGTCCACCTGCTCATCATTTCTTATAGCACAATAGTCCATTACATTCATATACCACAACTTGTTCAGCCATTTCCCAATTGATGGGTGCCCCCTCGATTTCCAGTTCTTCGCCACCACAAAAAGAGCTGCTATAAATATTTTTGTATATGTAGGTCCTTTTCCCATTTTAATGATCTCTTTGGGATATAGCCCTAGAAGTAGTATTGCTGGGTCAAAGGGTATGTACATTTTAATAGCCCTTTGGGTATAGTTCCAAATTGCTTTTCAGAATGGTTGGATCAGCTCACAGCTCCACCAGCAATGAATTAGTGTTCCAACTTTCCCACATCTTCTCCAACATTTATTGTTTTCCTGTTTTGTAATGTTAGTCAATCTGATAGGTGTGATGTGGTACCTGAGAGTTGTTTTGATTTGCATCTCTCTAATCAATAGTGATTTAGAGCATTTTTTCATGACTATAGATAGCTTTAAATTCTTCCTCTGAAAACTGCCTGTTCATATCCTTTGACCATTTATCAATTGGGGAATGATTTGTATTCTTGTAAATTTGACTCAGTTCTCTATATAATTTAGAAATGAGGCCTTTATCAGAGATACTCGTTTTAAAAATTCTTTCCCAGTTTTTTTGCTTCCCTCCTAATGTTGGTTGTATTGGCTTTGTTTGTACAAAAACTTTTCAATTTAGTGTAATCAAAATTATCCATTTTGCATTTCATAGTGTTCTCTATCTCTTATTTGGTCATAAATTCCTCCATTTTCCATAAATCTGACAGATAAACTATTCCTTGCTCCCCTAATTTGTTTATAGTATCAGCCTTTATATCTATCTATAATCACATATAGATGGTATACCCATTTGGACTTTATTCTGGTATATGGTATCAGATATTGTTCTATGCCCGGTTTCTGCCATCCTATTTTCCATTGTTCCCAACGGTATTTCTCAAACAATGAGTTCTTATCCCAGAAGCTGGGGTCTTAGGATTTATCAAACAGTAGATTGCTATAATCATTGACTACTGTGTCTTATGTACCTAACCTATTACACTCATCTACCCTTCTATTTCTTAGCCAGTACCAAGTAGTTTTAATGATTGCTGCTTTATAATACAATTTAAGATCTGGTATGGCTAGGCCACGTTCCCTAGAATTTCTTTTCATTAATTCCCTTGATATTCTGGACCATTTGTTCTTCCAGATGAATTTTGATATTATTTGGTAGGTTGATTGCTATGGCACTAAATAAGTAAATTAATTAAGGTAGAATTTTTATTTTTATTATGTCACTTGGCCTACTCATGAGCAACTGATGTTTTTCCAATTATTTAGACCTGACTTTTTTTGTATGAAAAGTATTTTGTAATTGTGTTCATATAGTCTCTTGGTTTGTCTTGGCAGGTTGACTACCAAGTATTTTGTAATGTCTACAGTAACTTTAAATGGAATTTCTCTTTTTATCTCTTGCTGTTGGGCTTTGTTAGTAAGGATTGGAGTAATTTTCACTGAGAAGGTCGTATTTGAGTCAAATATTGAAGAGTAGATTGGATTTCAATAGACAAAGAGGAGGAAGGATGGTGATCTAGGCAAAGGGAACAGTATCGAAGGAAAGGAAGTGAGAAAGCAACAATTCATGTTTGGGAGACAGAGAATAGTTCAGTTTGACCAGAACATAGACTACATTTCAGAGTAGGAGGAGAATAATATGAATGAGATAAGGACAGAAAGAGAGGGTAGTACCAGACTGTGGAAAACATGAATGGATTTGGATTTCGTTCAACTTTACTCCTGACTGTCAGGACCTTTCTACCTCTATGGCAATTACCTTTTTACACTGAAGATGCCTTCATCCCTGTGGTCCTTCCTCTGATTGTTGGGTTGCTTCTTGGTGCCACTATTTCAAAAAGGTCTCAGGCCATTCACAGTCACTTCTCTTCCCTTCTAGGCTCCTGACTCTTTGGATGCATGAAGATAAATGTGGGTCCCCTCAGCTCCCCTCCTCGCTTGATTTCCAGCTCCCTCTTATGCGTTGTGTCCCTGTTAACCTATGAGCCTCTTGAGGGTCAAGAGAGTGTCTTTCTTCGTTTTTATTTGTATACTCAGCACTTAGAATAGTGTCTGGTACACAGTAAGTGCTTACTAAATGTTCCATCTATCCATCCATCCATCCATCCATCCATCCATCCTTCCATCCTTCCATCCATCCATCCATCCTTCCATCATCTATCTGTCTACCTATCTTTCTTTCTTTCTTTCTTCCTTCCTTCCTTCCTTCCTTCCTTCCTTCCTCCCACCTTTCCTTTCTTTCTTTCTTCCTTCCTTCCTTCCTTTCTCTCTTTCTCTCTCATTCTCTTTCTTTCTTTCTTTTTTCTTTCTTTCTTTCTTTCCACCCTTCTATCCATCTATCCATCCATCCATCCAGCTATCCTTCTATCATCTATCTGTCTATCTTTCTTTCTTTTTCTTTCTTTCTTTCTTTCTTTCTTTCTTTCTTCCTTCATTCCTTCCTTTCTCTCTTTCTCTCTCTCTCTTTCTTCCTTCCTTCCTTCCTTCCTTTCTTTCTTTCTTTCTCTCTCTCTTTCTTTCTTTCTTCCTTCCTTCCTTCTTTCCTTTCTTTCTTTCCTTCCTTTCTCCCTTTCTTTCTTTCTTTCTTTCTTTCTTTCTTTCTTTCTTTCGTTCCTTATTCCTTTCTTTTCACCCTTCTATCCATCCATCCATCCATCAATCCATATATCTATTTATCCATCCATCTTTCCATCCACCCATCTATCATATCTATCATCTATCTATCTACCCACCCACTTTAGAATAGAGGAGTGGTTTGACTAGATCTATAATCATAAAGAAGGTGATTTTTTTATAGCAATGTGAAGGATAGATTAGAAGGGGGAGAGAATAGAGGTAGGAAGATCAATAGTCTAAACATGTGACAAAAGGGTGGTGGGAATGGGGATAGAGAGAAGAGGATGGATGCAAGTGATATCTTGCAGTTAGAATCATGTGCATAGGCACTGAGAGTGACACCAGAAGCTATCCAGTCTAATTCTCTCATTTTACAAAGGAGAATTCTTGGGTACAGAGAAGTTAATAAATTCAAGGTGATAGTAAATATTAGAGATGGGATTGGGCCCAGGCCCTCTAACTCCCAATCCAATGATTGATAGGGCTGGAAGACCCACTGGATGTATGAGATGAGGTAGAAAGAGAGTCAAATAAAAGACCAAACCATAATACTACTTTACTTAAGTACAAATTAAATTGATTGATTTCAGTTATATAAAACTGTCTTTACACTTTAAATTTTGCATTAAAATCTTTCACAAAGATCTTCTGATGTTTCTTTGGCGGTAGGCTTGAGGGTAATTTTGGGCCAGTTCCTATCAGTCTGGAAAGCCTTGGCTACCAGACCTGGTGATAGAGTCAATAGAGGGTTGGTGTTTGAAGAATGGTTTATCCAAGTTTAGAGAGGCCCTCTCTGGGTTGGCTGCAGGAAGATCAAATTTTTAGCTATAGCCTGTCTTCTACATTCCATGGGACAAAATCATGGGTGTTTATTATATTGAATGCTAGAAGCAATTTGACATGATGAGAGCCCTATTACTAGACACCATTCATTTTGACATTATTCATACCCACTCCTAGGGGCATAAGTAATATGTTCCTCTCCCAGTTGTCCACAAGATGTCAGTGCTTTCCTACACCATTATAACCCCAGAAGTAACCATCTGGTAGTGGAAAAACCTGCCCACACATGTTGATTCCATGTTTAAACCTACCAAGAGTTCCCAGGTGTTTGATTTCTCGGCAGTGGTCTGGCTTCATCTTGTAACATTCCATCCTTATTCCAGCAAGAGAGAGCTGAGCCATCCTCTGAGTGATGGTCAACTGGAAACTCTGGCTTCTTTCTTGGCTTGTTGTGTTTGTGGCACTTAAATCCCTTGCTGTCCCTCTGGTGAAACATGGCAGGCTCAGATTGAAAATTGAGCCTGGAGCTGGTATCAACTGGAAAGAGTAATTAACGCTTTGGGTTCTGGCCTTGGATTAATGACATCACAGAGTGGAGCTTGTTGGTCCCAGCAGATGATAGACAAAAGGATGTGTTTCTGACTCATTTGGCTTATTGGTAATGACCCCTTGGTGAAGCATTATGGAACCCGATTACTGCAGCCACACCGTTTACTGCCCAAATTAGATATAAGCCATTGGAAAGTGAGAGACTGCATGCTTACCCAGACGGGGAATAGACAATGCATTCAGTAGAATGGGAGCAGATGTGCTTGGCATCCCATAAGCCAGCCTTGGACTCAGGATGTTTTTGGTGCTATCTCAATAAGCGGCAATGTGGGTGTTAGCTCTGGCTTCAGAAGCTCGTTGGAGAGAAGAAGAAGCAAATATTTCACACTGATGGTCTCCAATGGTGTCTAGTTGACTAAGAGAATGGCTAATACTCTGGATCTCTTTTCCAGGCCTGTTCTTCTTATAAAAATACAGTGAACAACAGTTTGGGTACAATTATGTAAGATTTCTGTAAAAAATAATCAAGCTGTAGACATGGCTGATTTATGTTTTCAAATGTGAACATCTCCTTCTATCCTTTGTGTATGGAAATGCTTATGTTTGCTATTGACCATAAAGTTCATAATAAAAAAATTACTTAAAAATAAAAATATATAATAGGGAGGGAGGCAACAAAAATTTAAGTGCCTACTATGAACCAGTCACTGTCCTAAGCACTTTATAAAGATTATTTTATGTCCTGAATAGGTTATCTACTAAAAAAAACAGAAGAAAGTAATTTAACCTGCTCCTGGTAGGCTTCATTTTGTCCTCCATACTTGTTTGGAGGGAGATCTTCCATCCTTTTTCTTTTCCCTTCATGGATCACTGCTGTTGGTCTATCGTATTTCTGCCATGTCATCGGGCACTCCTGACAGGAGGTTTAATGGCTATTCTATGTACTCAGCTGCTTTTAATTGCCTTTTAACACATTCCTGACATGCCCTAACACAAGCAGAAGCAAAGAGAACCTATTCCACGATCAGAAATCCGATCATTTAATTAGAGGCCGTATGCCATTTTGTGAAGTGTGCTGGATGTTGAGATGGGAAGACCTAAGCTCAAAGTTGGCCCCTTATGCTTGCTACTTATTTGACCCTGAACTTAGCTCACCTAACCTCTCTGTGCTTCAGGTGCCTCATCTTTTTGATATGGAGTTGGAATAGAAGGCCCAAAGATCACTTCTAAATCTAGGATCCTTTGACCTCCATGTTGCTCTTTACCAACTATTCTCCCAGTATCTGTACTTCCCAAGATATCACCTCTCTACATCTGGCCATTGAATCCATTTGGAATCCATTTAACTGTCATCACCTTACCTGCATCTCTCCATCTTGGCCACAAGGAAATCGTGAGAGTTTTTATCAAATACTTTACTGAAATTCAGGTGATTTCTTGATCTACTAGTATAGAATTCCTGTCAAAAAAGGAAATGAGGCTATTACAACTTTCGTTCTTACAAGTTTCAGAGAGAACCTGCGTTAGTCTCCATCTTATCTAAGTAGTCCATGCGTTTGATAGGTAGAAACCTAGTATAACAAGCCAAACAATAGTTCTGTACCTCTCACCCTAGAGTTCCTACTTTGGTGTCTACACTTTTTTTTAATTCACAAAGAAAAAAACCTGATTTTTACATTTCAATATAGCTGATTTCCTTTGAAATCTCATGTATTTTCGTATTATTCATATAAAAATATTCTTCTGAGAAGGGGTCCAAGGAATCACCTGACTGCCAAAGGGGTCCATGACAGGCCCAGAGTCCCTACCCTACTCCATCAGTTAGGCTCCGATGAGCTAATATTTGCAAAGTGCTTAGCATGGTGCCTGGAAAGTGGTAGGTGCTTAATAAACACATGTTCCCTTCTCCCTTTCCCCAAGACCTCTCTGCCAAGAGGTGGGAGAGAGAACTGTTTCCATAATGAGTTTTTTGATCATGATTGGTCACGGCTTAGAATTGAATGCTAAGGTCTTTCAGAATAGTTTTTCTTCACACTCCTGTCATGGTCATCTCCTAAATGTTTCCCCTGGTTCTGCTCACTTCATGCAGCACCATTGGTTCACACAAATCTCTCTCTGTTCCTCTGAATATCATGATATTCCTCATTACTAATGGGGGGATAAAACTCCATCATGTCGTGGTCAAATGAGAAGGCCTGATGGTGTTCATGTAATACCATGAGTTTGGACGGTGCCTGTTTCATTCTACTCAACTTGATTTAATAAGTACCTATGACGTGTCTACTAGAACAACAATCGCTAGCATTTATATAGTACTTTAAGGTTGCCAAAATGCTTGGCCAATATTTTCTAACTTTACCCTTACAAAAATCCTAGAAAGGAGGGGCTATTATTCCCATTTTACAGATGAGGAAACTAAAACAGTCGGAATTTAATGGATTTGTCCAGGGTCATACAGCTAGTAATCATCCGAGGCCAGAATTGAACTTTGGTCTTCCTGACTCTGGGTGCAGTATTCTATCCATAGTGCCACCTAGTGGCCGCTCATATCTGCTACATGTAAAACATGAACATACAAAGCTGAAATGAAGATATCTCAGCCCTCAAGGAGCTTATATTCTACTGGAAGGATACAACATATGCATATATGGGTAAATAAAAGACAGTGATGTGGGGGAGGGGCAAGGCTGAAGCCTTTGTGGGAAGGCTGCCAAAAATGTTTCTTTTAGACTCACTAATAGTGCAGAGCAAAGGAAATCATTGGAGGGAAAGGGAAATCTGTGCCCCGGGAATCCTTCCAAGGCCTTGGAAAGCTTGCCTGATGCAAGCAGGAACGTGCACATCCCAAGGCTAGCTCAGGTCGCTATGGAAATGCAAGCGTGCGTGAGCTGGGGCTAAGGTGGCAGGCACCAGCTCCTGTGGAAGCAGGACACGGGTAGGAGCTTCTCCTTCATCAGGCACAAGGAGATTTTAGCTCTGGCTTCACTAGGAGATTCCCAGGCAGCTGACAAATAGGTAGGTGATGAGAGGTTAATGAGCAGCCCGGTCATGGAGGAGCTAAGGATGGGGTTTTACTGAAAACTCTCAGTTTCTTTATCAGGTGAACCAGTGCTGGGGCTGGCCAGCCCCAACAAGGATGGGGGAGATGCACTGCCAGATCTGCCTCCTCCAGCCTCCCCGCCCATTTGCTGGCTTTGTGCCTCTGATTTCTAAATTGCTGTGAAGAATGCAGGAGTAGAAGAGTAGGAAAGTAATGAGTGGCACAGTGGCAAGTGGGCCCCTTCAGAAAAGCCTTACGATGATGAATGCTGGCTATTAAAACAAGAGACAGAGCAGTCTCAGCACGAGGTTTTGGCTGGACAGCCCACAGGATTCAGAGTTGGACCACACCTCAGGGGTCAGCTGGTCATTTTGACAGATAAGGAAACCAAGTCTTAGAGGGTCTAAGTCATATGTGCAAGGTCACAAAGACTATTATGGATCTAGAACGGGAAGGAACTTTAGAGGCCATTTTAATGATGAAGAAACGGATGTGGAAAGTGAGAAAATGAGTTGTCTCTTTCCTCCCTCCCCCAGCTATCTGACTTCAAATTTGGCTTTTCCCTCTGGGTAAGGTCTTCCCTACATAACCCACATGCCACTGCTGGACACCAACTTCTCTATTATAGGGAAATGCTATTAGTTAAACAGATGGATGTGAAATCAGAACTAGGGGAAGGTAACCTGGGCTTTGTACCAGAGTGTTAACATTAAGAGGGTGTTGACAGCCCTTGTGCTCTTCTAGCAGTAGAAAATTACTAGGGCAGAGCCAAGATGGCAGCTGGAAAGCAGGGACTTGCTTAAGCTCCCCCTGAGGTCCCTCAAAACACTTGTAAAAAATGGCTCTGAACAAATTCTAGAGCTTCAGAACCCACAAAATAGTAAAGGAAAGCAGGGTTCCAGCCCACGACAGCCTGGATGGTTGCTGGGAAGGATCTGTCTCATGGAGCTGGGAGTGGAATGGAGCAGAGTCCACCATGGGCTGCACCAGGACCAACCAGACTGGGAGCCAGGCGGAACAGGTGGTAGGTCCCTGAATCAGTGAGCTGTGGCAGTTACCAGACTTCTCAACCCACAAACACCAAAGACAACAGAGAAGGTTAGTGGGAAAAGCTTCTGGGACAGAGTGAAAGGAGTTCATGGTTGGCCACTGTCCCGGGGACAGCAGAGGTGATGCAGCTCTGAGGCTGCTTCCAGAGCTACAGCTGCAGTTGCTTCTGGCCCCAGGCCCACTTAGTGGGAGGAATTAAGCTGTGGACTAGAGCAGGAGTGCAAAGCCTGCTTCGCCCTGCCTGGATCTGGGCTGCAATCCTTGTTGGAGGTTCTTGGGGGAGAAGGAACACTGCTGTGGCAGAGCTTGATGTGTAGAAGTAGTTCTGAAAATAGCAGCACAGTCCCTCAAGCTTGGGACAAAATACTCTCTACTCTACAAGCAGTTGTACCCCGACAAAAAGCTAAAGGGTCAAGTAGTTGGCTGGGAACATGAACAGGCAGCGAAAACACTCTCAGATTCAGATTCAAACTTTGGAATCATTTTTGGTGATAAAGAAGACCAAAACATACAGCCAGAAGAAGTCAACAAAGTCAAAGAGCCTACATCAAAAGCCTCCAAGAAAAACATGAATTGTTCTCAGTTCATGGAAGAGCTCAAAAGGGATTTGGAAAAACAAGTAAGAGAAGTAGAGGAAAATTGGGGAGAGAAATGAGAGTGATGCAAGAAAACCATGAAAAACAAGTCAATGACTTGCTAAAGGAGACCCAAAAAAATACTGAAGAAAATAACACATTAAAAAAGAGACTAACTCAAATGGCAAAAAGAGCTCCAAAAAGCCAATGAGGCGAAGAATGCCTTGGAAGGCAGAATTAGCCAAATGGAAAAAGAGGTCCAAAAGACCACTGAAGAAAATACTACCTTAAAAATTAGATTGGAGCAAGTAGAAGCTAGTGACTTTATGAGAAATCAAGATATTATAAAACAGAACAAAAGGAATGACAAAGTGGAAGATAATATGAAATATCTCATTGGAAAAACCACTGACCTGGAAAATAGATCCAGAAGAGATAATTTAAAAATTATTGGACTACCTGAAAGCCATGGTCAAAAAAAGAGCCTAGACATTATCTTTCAACAAATTATCAAGGAAAATTGCCCTGATACTCTAGAGCCAGAGGGTAAAATAGAAATTGAAAGAATCCACCTATTGCCTCCTGAAAAAGATCTCAAAAAGAAAACTCCTAGGAATATTGTTGCCAAATTCCAGAGCTCCCAGATCAAGGAGAAAATACTGCAAGCAGCCAGAAAGAAACAATTTGAGTATTGTGGAAACACAATCAGAACACAAGATCTAGCAGCTTCTACGTTAAGGGATTGAAGGGCTTGGAATACAATATTCCGGAAGTCAATGGAGCTAGGATTAAAACCAAGAATCACCTACCCAGCAAAACTGAGTATCATGCTCCAAGGCAAAATATGGATTTTCAATAAAATAGATGACTTTCAAGCTTTCTCAGTGAAAAGACCAGAGCTGAATACAAAATCTGACTTTCAAATACAAGAATCAAGAGGAGCATGAAAAGGTAAACAAGAAAGAGAAATCATGAGGGACTTACTAAATTTGAACTGTTTTGTTTACATTCCTACATGGAAAGATGATGTGTATAATTCATGACACCTCAGCATTAGGGTAGCTGAAGGGAATATACATATATACATATACATATATATATTTACATATACATATACATATGCATATATATATATTATATATATACACACATCTAGACAGAGGGCAGAGGGTGAGTTGAATATGAAGAGATAATATCTAAAAAAATAAAATCAAATTAAGGGATAAGAGAGGAATATATTGAGAGAGGGAGAAAGGGAGAGATAGAATGGGGTAAATTATCTCATGTAAAAGTGGCCAAGAAAGAGCAGTTCTGTTGGAAGGGAAGAGGGGGCAGGTGAGGGGGAATGAGTGAATCTTGCTCTCATCAGATTTGACTTGAGGAGGGAATAACATACACACTCAATTGGGTATTTTACCCCACAGGAAAGAAGGAGGAAGGGGATAAAAAAGGAGGGATGATAGAAGGGAGGGCAGATAAGGGGAGGAGGTAATCAAAAGCAAACACTTTCGAAAAGGGACAGGGTTAAGGGAGAAAATTGAATAAAAGGGGACAGGATAGGAGGGAGCAAAATATAGGAGGGAGCAAAATATAGTTAGTCTTTCACAACATGAGTATTGTGGAAGGGTTTTACACAATGATACAACTTGAATTGCTTGCCTTCTTAGGGAGGGTGGGTGGGGAGGGAACAGGGGAGAGAATTTGGAACTCAAAGTTTTAAAACCAGACGTTCAGTATGAAGCAGAAAGGCAGTGACCAAGGTCAGGAAGCAGGGGAACCAGGGCAGTTCTTAACACCTTGTCCCTGCCTCCTCTATCCCACCCCCAACTTGTTTCTTTCCCTGAGTATGGAATAAAAAAATTTTTATGCTGCTTTTTATTTTATGTAGTGAGTAGTGAGGGATGCTAATGATGAACTATAATCTTATAAAGAAAAAGATATAGAAAGTCAGCTAGATGGCACAATAGATAGATCTATGGACTTGGAGTGAGGAAGACCTGAGTTCAGATCCAACCTCAGACATTTACTAGGTGTGGGACCCTGGGCACATCACTTAACCACTCTATGCCTCAGTTTCCTTATCTGTAAAATGGACCTAATTATAGAATTAACTTCATTGGATTGTTGTGAGAATCAAATGAGTTAACATGTATGAAGTGCTTTGCAAACCTGAAATAAATAAATGCTAGCTATTATTAAAAGAAAATGACTAAATTTGGTCCCTAGTTAGCAAGGACGATTAGTGAAAACAGGAAGCTAGCAAATGACAGGTAGCCTCATCTGCCCTTTTCCTTGTGACCCTGTGGATGAGCTCTTCCCCATCCTAACCCTTCCCTGTTCCCCAGTAGCATCTTTGTAGCATCTCAGAGTCTTTCTACTGGGCTGATATTTTAGGAAGCAAGATCTCTCAGACCTCCTCCTGTCCCCGCTAAGATGGAATTCATTCAAGATCTTGCCCCAGGCAGACACCTTTGGGCCACGTTCCAGAATGACTAGTTCTGTCTCTGCCATGCACCTGCTCTGATCACCCTTCTTTCTTCTTCTGCCCCTAAATTCTAGTGGCACAATGGATTCCGATGGCCACTTCCCATCTGCTTAAGTCCAAAGATATTATACAAAGATGGAAAAAATGTATCAAAGGGAGGTTGTTGGTTGAACCATTCACCTTTGCGACTCCTTCCACTGGACAAGGTCCAGGAGATACTTGTTCATCATGTTTTATTTTTAGAATTTAAGCCTCTCTGAGAGAAGGGTTGTGAACTCCAGTTTTATCATCATGATACATTTATCTCATTGCTTCCAAGACCCCAGCAGGATCAACACCAGGCAAAATTGCTGAGTTATCCCAAATAGTCCTTGTTGCATGGAGTGATGGATTCAAGACCCTGTTTCAGATCTTGTCTCTCGTACTTAATAATTGTTAGACCAGAACCAAGTCACTTAACATCCCTCACTTTCAGTTTCCTCATCAGTTTCAAACAGAAGGGGTTGGATTAGATGGGTTCTGAGACCACTTCCAGCTGTAAATCTCTGATTCTTTCTGAGCCTCTATTTCTTCATCTGTAAAATGGGAATAATCATGTTAGTAGTACTGACTCCACTGACTTACAAAGATCAAAATAGATAATTTGTGTACTTTACCAACTCTAAAAAGTTAAATAAATGGGAGTTTTTCCTCCAAGTCCCCAGATTCTCCTCTCTTTTTTCTTCCTTCGGGGCCCTTTCTTCCTTTCTTCCTTTCTTTTCCCCCTTCCCTCCTCCTCCAGATTCTCCAAGATTGGGCTCTAGACACCTGGGCTGTAGATCTTGCTGCAACACTGAAATCTGTAAGGGGTGGCAGAGATGTCTAGTACAATTTCCTTTATGAGGCCCGAAGAGGTTAAATAATTTGCTTGAAGTCACAGAGGTAGCAAGCTGCAGACACCAGATATATTATGCCAAGGTCTCTGATTCCCAATTCAATACTTTCTATTCACTTTCTTCCATCCCTTCTTTTCTCTCTCCTTTTCACCAAATTTCCTCAAGTGATTCGGTAGCTGATGGGACAGGTAATGGGACTGATCCCACACTGGGGCCCTTTCTGGTTGGCCTCTTGCTCTGGTCCCTTGATAAAAGACATGTACTACCGTTGACTACTGGTTGACCTTCCCATATCCTTGTGACTGGGGGCCATGCCAAAGTGGATTGGTAACTGAGCCAGAAACAGCCTCTCACTTTGTGGGCTCTAAGGAGGGAAGAGAAACATTTCTTACCCTCTTGGTAAGCTGATGCTTTTTTTGTGACTTATCCAGGCCAACTCTTAATTCTATTTCCATCAGGGAGAGGGGCGAGATTTCTCTCCTTTCTCAGCCTCATCACCCTTGTCACACTGGTTTAATGACTAGGTATTGACTGATGGTTCCTTGGTGTTGGGGTGTTCGTTGGCTGGATCAATATGCCCTTAACTCACACTACTTAATATAACTCCTATCTGTTAGTCATAAAGCATTTTGAAAGAAAATCCTTAGGTCTTCATCCCCAGTGTCCAGGCTGTGAACAGTTAGTAACTGTCATAGATGAAAGCTCTGAACCTTGTTTTCCCTTAGAATAGAAGCTCCTTGAGGGCAGGCAATGCCTTATTTTATCTTTGTATCTTACCCATACATTAGAAGATGATTTGTAAATTTCAGTTGGTTGAATTGATTCTACAAGATGGCAGTGGCAGTACCATCAGGAAAGCTAGATGATGAGAGGAAAAGGGGAGAAATGAGATCAAGAGGCATTGCCTTTTGTCCTCACTCTCTTACCCCAGCAAGATGCTAGTTTTATTCTAGATTAAACCTAGGCCCTAGTCTGAATTGTGACAGACTCAGACTTGAGTTTGGTCTGTTCACCCTGAAGCCAACCTAGATTCACCCCAGGGGGAGCCAGGAAACTGACCTGGCCTTTGCAGGGCCTTTCAGAGATCAATCAAGCATGAAAACATTCATTGAGCATCTACTATGTGCCCACTGATGGGGACACGAAGACAAAAATGAAATAATTCCTGTCCTTGAGGAGCATACATAATACACAAAGCTGGTCCTCTGGGATGACAGTTCTAGCAAACTTCCGGAATGTTCCAAATGCGTAATTGGCCTCTCTGCCTCTGTCACCCTCCTCTGGCCCTTGGAATGAATCTCAGAATCCTCTTTGGAATCCATTCCAGCTCAGATCCATGTCCCTGACTGTGGCCCACAGATCCCAGTAATGGGAAAGCAGAGCATGGGATAGACAGTGTTCACCTCATTCTTCCCAAGTTACATTTGAGTTCTGGGCTAAGACTGAGAGAGCTAACAGAGGACAAGTTCTGAGGATGAAGAGCTATTTAAATACTAATTACCCTTGGGCCAAATCCATCTTCTATTTACATTCGAGGGAATCTCTTTTAAATGTACCTACAAAGCAGGCAATAATTTACCATCATTATGATCAATATTAATTATAATAAGAATTAACCATAATCACCTCTGTGAGAGGAGAGGCATAATAGAGTATATACAGAAGAGCCAAAGCTCTCCAATAGCCATCTGTTGGATGACTAAAAGGCAATTATTAATGAGATTCTTTTAATCAAGTCCGACAGTCAATGGAGGGGATAAAGCATTGGACACTGAGTCAGGAAGACCTGGGTGTGTGTCCCCCCCATCAATACTTTCAAGCTGTGTGACCTTGGTAAGTCATTTAACTGCTCTGGGCCTCCACTTCCTCAACTGTAAAATGAGAAGGTTCGACTCAACGATTTCTGAAGTCCTTTCCATTTCTAAATCTCTGCTCCTTAGGATCCTGTGTAGTAACTGGGATAACCTTGAAGGTAAGTCAGAATTTTATTTCTGAAACTAACACATAAAACAAAGGGCAAAAAGTAATACATGGAAGTTTTTCTTGACACAAGAATAATGTCTGTAGACAGTGGGCTTCTGACTTACTGGAGATTTTCAAGCAGGGGCTAAATGACCACTTGCTGGGTATGATGGAGAGGGGGAATCCTCCAGTCTACAGATGTGGATAGATAGATAGATAGATAGATAGATGATAAAAAGTTAGGTAGATAGATGATAGAAAATAGAGATAGATGATAGGTAAGTAGGTAGATAGATGATAGAAAGAAAGAGAAAGGAAGGAAGGAAGGAAGGAAAGAAGGAAGGAAGATACATGGATAGATAGATAGATGACAGATAAGTAGGTGGGACAGCTAGATGATGCAGTAGATAGAGTGATAGGCCTCGAATCAGAAAGACCGGAATTAAAAATCTGGCCTCAGATACTTAATAGCTGTGTGACACTGGGCAAGTCATTTTATCCCATTTGCCTCAGTTTCCTCATCTGTAAAATGAGCTGGAGAAGGAAATGGCTAACAATTCCAGTATCTTTGCCAGAAAAATCCCATAAGGGGTCAAGGAAGAGTCAGACATGACTGAAAACAACTAAACACACACACAAAATAGGTAGATGGATAGAAAATTAGATAAGTGGGTAGATAGATAGACAATATAGAGATGACAGGTAGGTAGATTGATGAGATAGAAGAGCTAGTTAGCTAGGTAATGTATTGAGTACAGTTACTAGGGATACAAGTGTGAAAGACAGTCCTTCCCCACAAGGAGCTTGCATTCTAATGAGGGGAGCTGGAAAGCTGGGGGTGGGTTGTAGTCACCATCCTTAGGACTTGAAGAGGACCCAAATGATATCATTATGTTGAGGTCAAGGTACAGTGTGTCTGATTGTGGCTGCTCAGACCAATAGGAGCTGGGAGGCTCTACCACAGGTCAGGCACAAATAATTCATATGAACATTTGGGGTGGAGATGTCTCTAAATCTGTGCACCTCACATTCCTTTTGAGCTACTGCTATTGTGTCTTGCTCCTAGAGCACAGCTCCTTCTTTGATGCAGGCATGCCATGCCATGCCAGGCGGTCCTGTGCCACTGTCTCCCATGTCACAAATTAATACCAACGTTCTTCAAAGAGACCTTGAGAGTGTTTTTATATCACCTCTTCTGACCTTCAAGTCAGTGCTTGCCTTGTGTGAGTTCTCTGTGAAAGTCTTTTAGGCAAACGAACCTTTGGCGTTTGAACAGTGTGGCCAGCCCATTGGAGCTGCTCTCTCTACAGTAGAGTTTGCATGCTTGGAAGTTCAGCTCAAGAGGGTACAAAGTCTGGGGGCTCATGACATGGGGGTGTGGGCCCAGGACCCACCAAGGTGAACAGAGGGCTGCAGGGTGGAAGCATCTCTGGGGTCCCTGCCAGCTCCAGCATTTTCTGATTCTCTGACTTCGTTCGTACAAATTCTCTCCTTCTTTCAAGGTTTAAGACTTTTCGGACTGGTCAGTGCATTCCTCACCAAGTTACCTTAGTGTCCCAAAAGATTTAGGGCAGTTTTAAGCTATTAAAATTTAAAACTAAAGTGGATAAACCTTGAAACTGTCCTAACACTTTTGGGACACTCCATATTTACTTTGTATTTTTTTTGTATCACTTTTATATGTTTATGTTGTTTCCTTGGATAGAAAATAATCTCCTTGTGGGCATGGACTCATTTGACTTTATATCCCCAAGGCCTATCTCAGTATTTGGAACACAATGGGAACTTAGTAAATGTTTACTCATTGATTGATTAATATGCAAAAGGACCCAGAGGACTATGGGTAGGTTGAGAAATGGAAAGTGAGGAGAGAAAGAGGAGAGGGAGGGAGGGAAAGGGAAAGAGAGGGAGGAAAGGGAAGAGATAGGGAGGAAGAAAGAGAGGGAGGAGGAAGAAGGGAGAGAAAGGGAGGCAGGGAGAGAAAAGGAAGGAGGGAGGAAGAGAGAGGGAGGGAAAGAGAGAGGGAAGGAAGGAGAGAAAATATGCCTTAAACTAGGCTCAGTGCTAACTAAGTCCAAGGCCATTTGTGCAGAGGTTCCCCTTCATTCTTTTCTCTATTGTGGTCCACTCATTTATAGTAAACATTTGCGTAGAATACAATATATATCTTTATACGGAGACAAAACCCTTCATAAAAGTGCAAAGAGCAAGTAAGCACGATGTAAGGGTAAGTAACACCAGTTCAGGCAGCAGGGAGGAGAGGAAGAGTAGGAGTAGAAGAGAGGATAAATTCTGCGAGTCCCCGGGGGAGCCCCAAGGTTCTGTCCAGGCGGGTCATTCCTTAATGAGGTCAGTAAGCCAGGCAAAGTTCCAACTGCTCATTATTCTATTCATCTCCAGTTAGCATCATCCTTCCTTGGCAGTTGGCTGGTCCTTGGCACTGGTTCGAATCCACATACCACTGCCCTTCCTTCCTCCTGCCACCCCTCCTCCTGCTCTAAGTCCTGAGTACAACCAGAGGCCAAGAAGGAAACCAGAGTATGGGATGGTGATGGTGAAAAAATTGTAAGCACTTCACCATAAGCCTATGAGAAGACTTTAAGAGTAACTGTCCTGCCACAACTTGGGAACCTGGATGTCTCCAGGGGATGATGAGGCAAAGTTAGGCTAGCAAGCCTGATGGTTCTTCAAGGAGAGGGCAATGAAAGTACCTAAGCGGCTCTGAACAGCTGAGGTTTCAGGAAATTCTCCCAAGCAGGATATCTCCTATAAGATCATGAAACTCTAGGATTTCCTCTGGGCTACATCCATGACTTGTGATTCCTATTCCAGGCTGGGTCCCTGAACAGGTGACTGCTTTTCCTGGGTTCTGGGGCAACCCTATAGGACTTCATTCCTACTACACTAACGCACCACTCTCAACCAGCATGCTTCCAGTTTACAAAATCAGCCATTAGACTTAACTTAATAGCAAACACATTGCACTGACGGTATAGTAATTTTCCTCCCCAATCCTAGGGCACATCCTCCTACAAATATACTCAGCATCTAAATCCTTGTCTATTCTGGGCGTGTGTCTCTACTCTCAGCTAGATATATTACATTCTACTGGTCAGATGTCTCCAATAACATGATGAATGGAGGGGAGGGGGATGGAGGAGGAAGATGGTCCCTTCTTTTCCATCCCTCCAAGATTTATTTCTTCTCCAGTGGCTGGCTCTTCCTTCACTTCCTGTGCCAACTCTTGAATTAGGGGATTCCTGCACTGCCAAGTGAATTACTGCCTTTTATAAATTGGCCCAAGGGGTATGACCGATTCTCTCAACCAATCAAGTTACTTTCATACCCTAATTAGAGAAGAGTCTGCATCTGATAAAATGACCAGGCCTAGAGGAATCTTATTTACACATTACACTTTAATCACATGTGACCGAACTGTTATGGGATGGTAGGAAAATTTCTCAACACCTCTTCTCTGCTTTGTGATTTTATTCTGAGCCTCCTGTGATTATGTTAACTGTGGCAGTAGCGGGGAGTGAGACCCTTTCCCTCGCACCATCTTTTATTTAGAGCTGGAAACGTCATCTGGTCTGACTTTCTCATTTTACAGATGAGAAGGCTGAGGCCCAGATGTGAAGTGACTTGCCCAAGGTCATATGCAAAGTAAAATTGAAGAGCCAGAATTCAAACTATATTCTGTGAGCAGTTACCCATCAGAAAAGCAGATGCACTAGCCTGGGAGGCAGGAGACCTGGGCTTTAATCTTAGATTGGCCCCTAACTAGCTATGGAGCCTTGAATATGGCCCTTCTCCACCCTAGGCCTCAGTTTCCTCATCTCTAAAAGAATATCGTGCTAAAGAGTCAGTGTGAGGGAGAGAGTGCTGGTCTTAGAACTAGAAGAGACTTGGGTTTGAATTCCCCCACCCCTACTCTAGGCAGGCCACTTGACTCTGGGCATAAGTTTCCTCATCTTTCTTCATAATGGGGATAATAAAACCTCTTGTAGCTACATCACTGGGCTATTATGGGGACAGGATGGGATAATACATGAAGGATGCTACATAGCTGCCTAGTTACTATTGCTGAATAATCTCCAAGGAGACTATTGTACTCCATGCCTTGCTCCCCTCCAGCAATACTGGTAGAATGTTGGTATTAAAGATGTATCTTTGTTTCAGAGGATTGCATGGGGTCAGTAAAGGAGCTTTGAAATTTAATGAAGGCAATCCAGCTTGTTCTCCATCTCTTGTTCAACTCTGATCCCAATTTATTATTCACATCTGTGCTAAATATGAATTGCTGTTTTTTTATATATTGGCCATGGGGCAAGGAGGTGGTACAGCAGACAGAGTGCTAGCCTTGAAGTCAGGAAGACTCCTCTTCCTAAGTTTAAATCAGGTCTCAGATGCTTACTAACTGTGTGACCCTGGGCAAGTCATTTAACCCTATTTACCTCAGTTTCTTTTCTGTAAATTGGTTTGGAGAAGAAAATTCCAAACCATTCCAGTATCTTTGCCAAGAAAACCCCAAAAGGAGTGACAAAGAGTTGGACAGGACTTAAATGACCGAAGAACAAATATATTGGCCCAAAGGGTATGACAGATGCTCTTAGGCAATCACCCTTCCTTCCTTCTTAACCTAATGGGAGAGAAGTTTGCATCTGATAAAGAGATTGGGGCTGGAGGAATGTTGTGGGAACAAACACTGTTCAGTTTCTGGCCTCACCAGCTCTATGGGTTGTCCATCCAGGTGTATGTCATAATCTGAGCCACAGACAGTATTCACCCACTTACTCTTTCCTGGATGGGTGGTCAGACCAAACTCTTTTGAGTGATAACAAATCTCTTTCAGGAGGCTCCATCCTGTCCTGTCCTGTCCTGAGGCTTGATACACCCAACACAATGTCATCCACAAAAGATGCCTGTACTCTAGGACCTCACACTGTACTGGAATACCTCTTCCACTTAGACTCTACACCAAATCTCCTCTGTTATAGTAGCAAACCTTTCTGGAGAGCATCTGTCATCTTGTTTTCTGCCTCAGCTGATGTCTATGGTCAGAGGGTCACTGGACAGGGTCATTTCTCTTGTACTCTCTTTCCAGGAATGTTGAGTCCCAGGCAGTAGTAAATCAGCCCAAGAAGCGCTATGCATCCTGGGAGGCCCTGTCGAATGACTAATGGATGGATGGGAGACACCTAGTTGTCAGAGAGTCATTAAGGAGCTGTGGAAAAATGAAGTCTGAAAAATTGAAAATGAATATCACATAGAGGGTGATGGAGAGATACAGGGTGGGTGAGAGCAGCTAGAAACACATCGCTGATGAGGAACTTCAAAGAAAAACAGGAGCAAAAGATGCCATCGGGGAATTGTATGCCAGAAAGAGAAGGGCTGGTCACCTGGCAAGGGAGAGGAATGGCAAGGGCACAGCCAGCATTACACTGGCACTTTACAAGTGTCTGGAGAAAGGGAGGAAGGCCTACAGCACATTGGTTGAACTCCCTGTAATGATCTTATGGGAAGGCATGGACAAGAGCAGTGCAGGGTGGTTGGAAATGGGTGAATTGTGATCTGTCTGCCTTATTGGAAAGAATAACTAAATCAGGGAGGTCATAGATCCCTTGAAATGGTTTGAGCTCCATAAAAAGTGTAAAAGGTACCACATGCACAAAAACATTTTATTGCAGCTTCTTTTGTGGTAGCAAGGAGTTGGAAATTGAAAGGATGCCCATCAACTGGGGAATGGCTGAACAAGTTGTGGTACATGAATGTAATGGAATACTATTGTGGTATAAGAAATGATGAGCAGGCAGACTTCAGAAAAACCAGGAAAGACTTAAATGAATTGATGCAGAGGGAAGTGAGCAAAACCAGTAGAACACTGTATACAGTAACAGCAATACTGTGTGATGATCCCAACTATGACAGACCTACCTCTTCTCAGCAATACAATGATCCAAGACAATTCCAAAAGACTCATGGTGGAAAATGCCATCCATATCCAGAGAAACAACTATGGAGTCTCAATGCAGATCAAAGCGGACTATTTTTTCTCTTTTTCCTTGTGGTTTTTACCTTTTGTCCTGATCTTTCTTTCACAACACGACTGATATGGAAATATGTTTAATATGATTGCACATGTATAACCTTTATCAGACTGCTTGCTGTCTTAGGGAGGGGGGAGGGAAGGGAGGGACAGAGAAAAATTTGGATTTTAAAATCTTATAAAAGATAATGATGAAAACTCTCTTTACATGTAATTGGAAAAAACAAAATATTATTAACTGGAAAAAATAATTTAAAAGTTTTTTTAAAAGAAAGAAATGGTTTGATCTCTAAGAGCAGTTCCAAAAGGTGCCTCTGTCCCTAAACAGGTTTGCCATGGAGCCAAATTGCCTATAGTTCCATCTTCCCTGGGGGATATAATGGGTAACCCATTACTTTTTTGTGTACTAATTATTTTATCAGTCCAGTTGTTCTCCTAGCAAGACCTTGAGGAAATGGATCCCTGGACAGATAAATATTGATGGAGGGGGTCAGGGCACACAAAGCTCTAGACTGGAGGATAGGCATACTGGCTAACCCAATAAGGCTTGGATGGGGGTTCATGGTGGGGGCCTTGAGGATGATGTGGGAACTTCCCTTGAGGGAAGTGAGAACAAACCCAACCTGCCTTGGGGTATTAGACAAATCCCTTAAACCTTTCTGGGCCTTGGTTTCCTCATCTGTAAAATGGAGGTGAGATGGGACTGGATGACCTCTAATGTCCCTTCCAGCTCTAAATCTATGATGAAATGACACTATAATATTTTAGGGGGGAAACACTTATACACGAGTTTAGTCCAAGAGTCAGCTGCCTTCAGAAGACCATGGAATGTTAGAGCTGGAAGTATGGTGTAGGGGAAAGAGGAATTACAGAGTCTGAGTTCAAATCTCAGCTCTGCCATTGACTACTGGTGACCTTGGGCAAGTCACTGACCCTCTCTAGGCCTTAGTTTCCCCAGCTATAAAATGAGGGGGTTAGATTAGATGACCTCCCAGTTCAAGCCAGTCATCCCATGATAGAGCCATCTAGTCAGATCCTATGTTTCACAGAAGAGGCAAAGGAGGCCAAATCAGGCCCCTGAGCAGATCTCCAGGATCTCGGATCAAAGTCTTTCCTCTTCAGCCGGTGGCCTCTCTCAGATAGCCTGGTCAAGCTACTGACCGCCGTTCTTCCCTTGTGTTGGCTGTGGCAATGTGTCTCACAAGCAGGAAGACAAGGGTGGTGGCTCTGGAGAAGGGTCATGTGTGGAAACATGTGCTCTCCTAGGGGTAGGGGGCCAGGTCCATGCACAAGGGAAGCCAGGGTGATGAGGCCTAGCCAAGCCCATTGGCAGAAGCAAAGCCAGAGACTTTCTAGGGGAATGATCCGTTGTAGCTAGGTCTCTGATCAGTTTGGGTGACTGGGGGTGGGGTTGGATGAGAAAGGCCATCAAGGCAGGCTGCAGATACAAAGGCAGCTCTGTCCCCACAGCCCTGGCTCACGAGTTGGCTGCACATCCTGAGAGACAGAGTCACGTCATCACAGGATCAGGAGGTGGAGGAGGTGGGCGTGAATCCTGGGCCTCAGTTCCTTCAGCTCTAAGATGAGGGGGGTTACTTAAGGTCCCCTCCAGCTCTTGTTCCCATGATCCTCAGCTAGCCTGGACTAATTGCAGAATGCTTTCCAGAAACCTTCTGTTCCCATCGCTTGACCCATTCCAAAGGATGAAGAGTCACTTTAAGGGAATATTCAGCGGGCAGAGAAAGTATCGGCAAAGTGAATTGTCTAAATACAAATCGAAGCAGAGCTCAGCAGCTGTGACCACCCTGGATAATGTTGAGCAATGAGCTGGGGAGAGAAGTAGCAAGTGGCTTGAGGATATGAGCCATCAAAACCTTCATCACTCAGTCTGATCAGGCTCGTCTGTGGGTGTGGGGCGGGGGAGAGAGAGAGACACACACACACACAGAGACAGAGAGAGAGAGAGAGACAGAGAGACAGAGAGAGAGGGATGGAGGGACGGAGGGAGGGACAGAGAGGGAGGGAGGGAGAGACAGACAGACAGACAGAGAGAGAGAGAGAGAGAGAGAGAGAGAGAGAGAGAGAGAGAGAGAGAATGAGACAGAAAGGGAGGGATGGAGGGAGGGATGGAGAGGGAGGGAGGGAGAGAGAGACAGAGAGAGAGAAAGGGCGGGGGGCGGGGTACTGGAACTGTTGTTAGATGGCCCGGTGAATAGAGTGTTTAGTCTGGGCTCTTAGAGACCGGGGTTCTGATCCTGCTTCAGATACTTACCAGCTGCATGACCTTGGACAAGTCACTCCACTTCTGCCTCCCTGAATTTCCTCATTTGTAAAATGGGGTTAATAATAGCACTTATCTCCAGTGGGTGTTGTAAGGATAAAATGAGAGAAAATCTGTAGCATTTTGCAAATGTTAGAATACTAGCTGCTGCTGCTGCTGCTGCTTCTACTACTACCATTAGTTTAAGGAGCTCCCATCTGAGGAAAATCCCTGCGTGGCATCATCTCTGCAAATTAAGAGTTTCCTAGAAAGGTTAGGTGATTTGCCCAGGGTCCCACAGCTAGTATGTGTCAGAAATAGGACTGGCACACAGAGCCTCTTAGTTTCCTGCCCCTTCATCATGCTGTCTCTCTGTGTTCGCTGTGCTTCCAGTTTTCAGCTTTGATAAAGATTCTGTCTTGGGCAAAGAGTCCTTGGGCGAGTCCTTGTGGAGATTCCTTCAGCCACACAAAGAAAATGAAGGAGTAACAAAAATGAGTCTCTGTGCCAGGATCCCAGGATCCCCTTGCCTGCTAGGCCCCGCAGAGCGTAGTTGTTACTGTCGTTGACTCCGGTGTGTTATTAAGTACAGAGTATCATTATGATGATGATTACTATTGTGTAGTAAATTGACTCTTTAAAAGTACTTTGGCAACATTAACTAATTTCCTTTAGTTCCTCCTGCCTCCCACGGAGGGCTGCCTGGTAAGGCTGGGGCTGCTGGTGGTGGTGTGCTTTGTGTACACCAGTGGGGGAGCCATTTGGCTCTGTGGGACCACTCATGGATCAGGCAGACACGTATGTGGCTTTATTTAAAGGATTCTGGGAAGGAGCATAGGAAAATCAGTAGATTTAGAGCTGGAAAGGACCTTCCTTATTTTATAGATTAGGAACAAGAAGGTTAGAGATTTCAAATGACTTACCCAAGGTCGTGAAAAGAGCGAGTATCAGGGTCTAAACCTAACAGCTCTGGCTCTATCATCTCCATTACCATCACCAGCAATAACAACAGTCATTAATGAAGTGCCTCCTATGGGGATACAAAGAAAAGCCAAAACATAGCCCCTCCTCTCCAGGACCTCACAGTGGAATGGCTCCAATCCAGCATCCTTTCCATTAGAACTAGCAGTTTGGGTTCAAATCTCATCTCTGACATTGATTAGTTACATCATCTTGGGTTGCTCACTTTCCTCTCTGAGTCTCAGTTTACTGATCCATAAAGTGTGTGTGAGCGGTAATACTTATAGCATCCACCTCGCAGGAATGGTGCGAGGGTTTCCTTTTCCAACTTCAAAGAGTACATAAATATAATTAATGATTTTCATCACTATCCACCACCGCCACTACCATCCTATTTTTCACCAGCTTGTCTGTATTGCTTGAGAGCCTGCCATTAGAGATTTATTCCCTTGGATTAACAAGGTCTGCTAAAAAAAAAAGAAAAAAGAAAAAAAAGGTAATACATCCCAGGAACAAATGCATTGTGTCTGCCACAAGTCCTATACATTTCAGTGCGAATGAGATTGACCATTTTTATTATAAATAATGGGTGAAGGGTAAACGTCATAAGGGCGTGTAGAGAAGAGAGTGGTACTTTGGGCATGTGGGGCACCATCTCAGGGGAATCTGGAAGGGTCCTGAGAAGCCAGAGAGCAACACATGATCGCTGGCTGCTGGGGAGAGTGATAGCTGATGTGGCAAGAAAATGTTAATAACAGACTTTGACTACTTGGCCATTTGCTGCCGCGCTAGAATGCTCCAAGCATTTCCATCAACAAGCGTTTATTAAGCCTTCACTATATTCCAGGTGTCTCCTCAGCTATCCTCCAAGAAGCTGCAGATTGTTTTGGGCAGATAATAACTGCTCATATTTATGAAGCACAAGCAATGCTCTCCTGATAGCAGCCCTTTGTGGCAGGTAGTACTCACGGAATCAGAGAGTTAGAGCAAAAATGCCTGCTGCCATGTACGATGTTCCATATATGGCCCCACCTTTGGAAAGAAGTTGGGGAAAGGGTCTTGTCATGACTCTTCTTGGGGGCCACATCTGGTCCTTGTAATTTTGGCTGCATTCATGTGTTTTGCTGTGGTCATTCTGTTTATTTTGTTGTGATTATTGCATATGTTGTATTCCTATGTGATTATTGTGTATATAGTGTTCCCACTTCCACTTCACTTTGTATCAGTTCCCACAAGTCTTTTCATCACATTCATCGCTTCTTACAGCACAGTAATATTCTTTCACATAAATGTGCCACAATTTGCTTAGCCATCCTCCAATTGATGGGCATCTACTTTATTTCCAATTCTTTGCTCTCATAAAAAGTGGTGCTTTAAATATTTTGGTGTATGTTGGGTTTTCTCTTTTTGTTTATGAGCTCTTCGAGGTATATGCCCAGCAGAGAAATCTCTGGATCAAAAGCATATGGACATTTTAGTCACTTTGCTGTAATTCCAATTTGCTTTCCAGGATGGCTTCTTACAAATTCACAGTGCCACCAATAAAGCATTAATTGCCCCTTTCCCCTAATCTGTTGACATTGACTGTTGCCATCTTTTGCCATCTCTGCCTGTTTTCTGGATTTGAGGTGAAACCTCAGGGTTGTTTTGACATGCATTTTTCTTATTTACTGGTGATTTGAAACATTCTTTCATATGCCAACCCTGTCTTTATAGAAGAGAACATTGAGATGTGTAAAGGGTTAGCGGTGACATGTCCGTCACACAGGTTGTAAGTAGCAGAGCTGAGACTTGAACCCAGGTTTTCTAACTCTAGAAGTATTCTCTCTCTCTCTCTCTCTCTCTCTCTCTCTCTCTCTCTCTCTCTCTCCCTCTCTTAAAGAATAGTTAACTTATGCTACGGTCTCTGACCTTTGAAGTGGGAAATTAAGATGTGCACATGTGAGCTTTTGTTTTTTAAGCTAAAAGGCTTTAGTAATGTAGGAGCCAACATTAAAGAGATAGGAGCAGGGAGTCGATGGCAAATTGCAGTACAAGAATAGAAAGGTGATGTTCGGAGCTGCCCGGAGGGCTTGCCATGCACATGTGGTATGTAAGTTAACTTCCCATCACTTTACACCTGAGAGCAGACTGGCCTATAGACCTGATTAGTGACTTCTCCTCAGAACCCCCACGGGTCAGATCCCCTGATGGCTCCCACAATAATCTCACTCCTCTGGTTGTTGAAGAGGGCCAGAAATCTGACCCCTGGAGCAGAAGAGGTGAACCTCTTCATGACTGCTGCTGAGTCCCACTGAGCATCTTGGAAGGCGGGGAGGCTCAGGAGAGAATATGTAAACCTAACCAGAAAGAGTCAGAGGAAGAGACTCTCCCCTCTCCAATCCAGCCTCCAAAAATAGGGGAGTCAAATGAATATTCCTATAGCACAGGTCTGACCATGTCACTCTTCTGCTCAAGAATCCTCTGTGGCTGCCTAAAGTCCCTAGGATTAGGTAGAAACTCCTCTTTGAACATGGAAAGCTCCTTCACAGTCTGGCTCCAGCTTTTCTTTTCAGGCGGATTGTATATTGTTCTCCACCCCACCCCCACACCCCATTGCAGTCAAAGTAGCCATCTTCATGTTTCCTACACAGGAGATCTTGTCTCCCATCGCCAGGCCTTTGCCCAGGCTGTTGCCCATGCCAGGAATGGTCTCCCTCCTTACCTTTATCCCCATTCGAGGGTTTAAGTGGCCATCTCCTACACAAGCCCTTTCCCGATCCTCTCATCATTAGCGCTCTCTCCCTCTTGAAATTCCTTTGTATTATTTCAAGTAGAAATTCTGTTCACTCACTTGTATATGAGTTTCCTTCCCCCGTTAGAGTGTCAGCTCCTCAAGGGCAGGGACTGGCTTCTTGTCTCTGTATCCCTAGCACAGCACCGAGCTTGAGAGATCCATGTTGGATGGAGGCAGTCAGGACGACCTGAGTTCTAATCCAGCCTCAGAGAAGTACCTGTTGGGATCCTGGGCAGGTGACTTAACCTCTCTTTGCTTGCCTCAGTTTCCTCACCTATCAAATGGGAATAATAGTAGCCCCTCCCTCCCAGGATGGTCGTGGGGATCAATCGAGTCGGCAATTGTAAACGCTCAGTCCGGGGCTTGGCACGCTGCTCAGTTGTGCCCAGCTCTTTGTGACTCCATCTGGGGTTTTCTTGGCAGAGATACTGGAGTGCTTCGGCCATTTCCTTCTCTAGCTCATTTTACAGATGAGGAAACTGAGGAAAACAGAGGTTAAGCGACTTGCCCAGCGTCGTACAGCTGGTAAATGTCTGAGGCTGGATTCGAGCTCAGGATAGCACATGGTAAGTGCTGTCACCATCATCATCATCATAGGATCACAATCAGTCAGTGGTCAACAAACATTTATTAAGTACCTATGACTGCACCACTGGGCACTGTGCTAAGAGTGTGCTGGGGACACAAAGAAAGGCAAACACATCGTCCTTGCCTGTGAAAAGTTCGCCTTATGATCCACAAAGGAAAATTATACAAACCGGATACCTCCAGTGTCAAGGGAGGGTCATCTCAGATAGGGCCATTAGCAGTTGAGGGTGGGGGTGGGGAGGGTGGAGATAGACCTCCTGCAAAATGCGGGAGTTTCCTTGTTGTTGTTGCTTGCCCTTAGTTTTCAAAGAGGACTGATGGCGTCACGGTGATGTCTTGAATTTTGTGTGAATCAGTTTTAAGTGAATTGCACAAAATTATCAACCTCTTCCAGAGCCACTGAAGTCCAGTAGCAGGATATAATGGATGACCTTGGCATCTTCCATGTTTGACCAAGCTCTAAGTGCTCCAAAGCTCCTGTTCCCTTGGCCTTCATGGCCATTGGAACAAATTGTTCTCATCTTCCCATTCAACTGAGGGGAGTCTTCACGTGCTTGGGGTAGACATCGCCCTAACTCAATGAAATCAGGAGGCAGGGATGAGTAGGGAAAGCATGAGAGACTCATTTTACAGCAGGGCCCTTTAACCTTTCTTGTGTCACGGACCCCCTTGGCAGGCTGGTGAAATCTATGGACCCTCCTCAAAATAATGTTTTTTTTTAAATCATAATTAAAAGACATGCTAAATTTTAGTTAGAGGTTAGTGAAAATAAAGATTTAATTTTTTTTCATCCAACTTTAGGGACCCCTCCCCTGAAATTCATGGACTCCATCCAGATTAAGAAATTTTCATTTAACACTAGAAGGGCCCTTCATTTTAGAGAAGAGGAGAGTGAGCCTCTTAAGTGGGTCTCCCAAAGTCACACATGTAGTAAGAGATGGAGGCAGGGCTAGAACTCAGGTCTGTTGGCTCCAAAGCCTGGGCTGCTTCTCCTGCAGCCTAGGCTGGGTAGCAGCCGCTGGCAGATTACAGATAGGCTCCCTGGGGAGAGACGGCCTTTCCTTTTCAAATATTTCTTTAGGTCATGTGTCACCTCTTGGCGATGAAGGCTAGCTTTTTATAGAACAGTGTCTGATTTGTCAGCAACCTTTAGGTAGCTTATTGATTTAGCATTTCTTCAGAGATATGGAGGAATATATGATCGACAGAGTGGCCAAGTTGCAGGCTTCAAAAGGGGAATCTGATGGGCTGCTCACAGCTTTCTGAGGCTCGAGTGGCCATTAGGGCTTTGGGGATTGGTTTGAAACAAAGCCGAACTCTTTCTTCCCCCTCCCCCAACTGATCAGCAGGGATGCCCTGTCTTGGGGTTAGGACTGTAAACACACCTATGCTGGATGGAGTCATTTCACCATGAAATAAATGCAGTAGAAATCCTCTTGGGGGATGCTGGAATTGACCATGTCAAAGCAATCTGGTACTGAGAGGGCTTTGCTGGAATTCATAGGATTTCTTTTGTCCAAAGCACTGAAACAAGATGGAGGGTTATGGGACTGTGAGCCTGCCAAGTGGTGATAAATGAGACCCAGATCTGGGGCTCAAATTCTGCTTCCTCAGGAAAGCCTTCCTGATCTTTGCCCAGTTGTGAGTAATCTCCCCTGCCTCAAATTACCTTGTATATCTGTATACATGTTGTATCCTCCTCCCCACAAAACGTCAGCTCCAAAAAGGTTTTATTTTTATCTCTGCATTCCCAGAACCCAGTAGCATTTCTGGAACATAGTAGGAGATTAGTTGAAGCAGTGTTTGGTGACTGGCACATAGTAGGTATTTCATCTAGCTCTTAGCACAGTACCTGGCACACAATAGGAATTTAATTGTTACTGAATCTTCCTCTTGCCTGGAAGCCCTCTCCTCTTTCCAGTGTGTCCCCTGGAGATCATGTCTGGACTCAAAGGTCAGCAGCCAGTTCAGCTCTTCCCTGTGACTGTTCAAAATGCCCAGACCAGAAGTGAGCAGCAGATCATCTCAGATTTAAGCACATGAACTCATTTAGATTAAGAGAAACTATTTCAAAACCAGACACAATATCTCTAGACCCTTCCAGCTTGAGATTTGTGATGCATTTAGTAGTGAAAGCCTATCATATCTTGCCTGTTCATTTAGTCCTTTCCACCCACTCTGCCAGCACCCTAGGCATACCTTCCTATGACTAGAGAAATTCTGAGAGCCAAGGGGAGCATGCCCACTTTGCTAGGAGTGATTAGGCTGTTTTTCTGGTGGGGGGCACGGGCTACATTAAGTGTGCTGTAGCTCTTGAATAACCTCCCTCCAGGTTGAACTTCCATCCCTCCAAGACCTAGTTTGGGTACCACCAATACCATGAAGCCTTTCCCAATCACCTTAGCTCATTAGTGGGTAAGGCAATTCAGGAGAGCTGTGGGAACAGGTTCGGTTCACTTAATTAGTTGTAATCGTGCTGCTTTTTTAGGGGCATTCAGAAGCTATATTTAACTGGGGGCAACAAAGGAGAAAGCAGGGTAGCTGCTGTTGGCAGAATTGGCTTACAACTGGAGATACGAACTGAGTCAAGTAGTTCTTCTTGGCATGGGGAAGTGTTAAGGTGAATTGTGTGGAGATTCCAAGATGAGTGGCTTTTTATCTGTGCTCCAGGGGCACTGTGACCCACTGGGAAGAGAACTAGGGAGGCAATTGTATTGCATGTGTCCCTCTCCCTCCTGGCCCCTACTGTCAAAGTCTTTGGTACTATGACTGTGTTAGTGCCTACACCAGAGGTGAACTAGCGAAGGGTGAATTTGGGATGGAGGTCACTAAGCAAAGGCTGGGGGACCGGTTGCTTGTCAGATATGTTATGAGCCGGTTTTTCATAGGTTCATAGATGTTGAGTTTGAATGGTCCTTGGGCCATCTAGTTCAACGTCATCATTTCACAGATGAGGGAACTTGGACCCAGGGAGGTGAAGGGATTTGTCCACATAGGTAGTAAGCAGGTAGCAGCAGACTGGATGACCTCTGTATCCTTTCCATTTCAGCAATACTTAAATTCATGTAAAAACTAGGCAAGTATTTTGTACAATCCATTAGTCTGAGATTCTGTGCCCCTCCCTCTTAAGGGCTGTGTTTGAGAATGTTAGATGTCACAGAGTTAAAGGCAATCTCTCCTCTTCACCCCCTCCAATATCTCAAGTTTTTCTGCTCCATTCTTCCTGTCTTTTTCTCATTCTAACTCAGGGTATATTTATTCATGTACATTTCTCACTCCTTTGTTAAATTGTAAGCTCATTGAGGGCAGGAACTGCATCAATTTATATTGTTGTATGCCTAGTCACTAGCATAGTTCCTTACACATTAGTAGGTGCTTAATAAATATTTGCTCAATGAATGAATCCTCCTGAGCCCTGAATGCTGTTTGCCTTCCTCGACTAAACAAGGAAATGATGTGTTCTATGCGTATTTGTTACAAGAGTTTTGTTTGCTTCTCTCTTTTGAAAAAATTCAATTTTATTTTCAATTACAAATTCTCTCCCTCCTCTCTTCCCCTCCCCTCCCCATTGCTTCTCTCTCTTTTTTTTAAATGGAGTTTGAGGAAGGAAATGTTTGGGAGAGAAAGTGGCATTGGTAGATAGCCAATCTTGGTGTCTCCTCTAGCTTGATGCTGCTGCTGACCAGTCCAGTGGAATGATCTGTTAGTTGGGCCAATGAGGGAGACAACATGGGTAGTGGAACTGGGGTCAGAGGGCCTGGGTTCAGTTCTTGGTCTGTTAATAACAACCTGGGTGGCCTTGGGTGAATTTTGAACTTCTCTGGGGCTCAGTTTTACCATCTGCCAAACAGGTATGTTGGACTGGAAGCTTTTAAGGTCCCCATCCAGTCCTGGAGGTCCCAATGGCACGCTCTAAACATGAGGAGAATGGAAGGATTTCAGGGAGTAAATCTAGATAGAACCTGGGTTAGAACTATGGCTCAGTCTCTTACTACGTAGGAGAGTAGGTAACCACATTGTGGGTCAGTCATTTCCAATCATATCTGATTCTTCATTGACCCCATTTGGGGTTTTCACAGCAAAGATATTGGAGCAGTTTGCCATTTCCTCCTCCAGCTCATTTTACAGGTGAGGAAACTGAGGTACACAAGGTTAAGTGACTTTGCCAGGGTCGCCCTGAGGCCAGCTTCCTGAACTTCAGGCTGACCCTATCCACTGTGCCACCTAGCTGCCCAAGTAGGAGCATGCTTATGTGGCATTTTAAGGTTCTCCAAGGTTTTCACACGTTACCTCATTTGATCCTTCTACCAAGTACAGGATCAGGGCTATCATTACTACTTCCATCTTACAAATGAAGGGACTGACCTCGAGAACTTAAGCAACTTGTTCCGGGTTCCGCTGCTATGAGTATAGATCACGCTATACGTGCGAGGTGGGGTATGAATCCGAGGTCTTGATTCCAAGCCTGGTTGGCTTAACCTCTTAACTTCTCTACACAAGGGAGGCAGTGGGTTGCTCTATCAATCAATCAACAAGCATTTATTAAGTACCTACTGTGTGCCAGGCACTGGGTTAAAGGCCGAGGATACCAAGAAGGGCCAACATGCTGTTCCTGCTTTCAAGGAGCTCACATTCTGATGTGGGAAACAACATGAAAATAAAAAGATACATACAAGATTGAAATTGAGATTTTGAAGGTCCCTTCAATTTAATGAGCGTCTATGAAGCACCCACTAGGTGTCAGCAACCAAGGCTACAAAGATAGAACACAAAACTGCTCCTGCCCTCAATGAGCTTACGTTCTTTTGGACCCAAACCACATGTGCCCAGATCATAACAAAGTAATGACAGGGTTGGGGTGGGTGAACCACTAACGAGTGAGAAGAACCAGAGAAGGTCTCAGGTAGGAACTGACACCTGTACAGGGCTTTGGAGGACCTACTAATCCTATTAAATTATCTGGTTTTAAAAAAAAGAATTGATACTTTGTCAATCATTAAGCATCAATCCACATGCTTGGTGTCTTTGCTAGGTGCTGGGCATGCAGACGCAAGAAGGAGCCAGTCCCTGCCTTCAGGCAGCTTACATTTTACCTCTTTGTTGAGACTGCTAGTACGGCCTGTCTGGTCACTGGGCTCCATCTAAAGATTGTTCTGAAGGAGAATTGGCGAGAAGCCCAGCTGGCCCTTAACTAGAAAGGCCCATGTCTGAAAGAGCCAGTGCCCAGAGAGCCCTGCTGGTTTAGTCTCCCTCGCTGAAGTAAGTGTTCTGTGGCAATGTCACAAGATCTCTTAGGCTGATAGAGACAATTTTATTATCCTGCATAAAATGCACATTTTTCTCGATGCGCTTGGAGCTCCATTTAATTCTGTGTCCTTGGTAATTTATTAAAGTGACATCATATCCTACTTGAGATGGCCTGTTCTGTAGCCAGAGTGGCAGACTTCAGCTGATTCCTCAAGGGCATGATTCAGATGTTCTTTCATAGCCCCGAATTCAGCAAAGTGTCTAGCTAGGGGCTGTTCCAGGATCACCCCAAAGTAAAACTTCCCTACGTGTTCACTTTCAAACCTGCTAATCATGAGAATATAGGGATCAGTGCTACTTGACTGGAGACCTAGAATCTGAAAGGGACCGATTCAGAAGTCATCTCATTATTTGACTTGTGTTTCTCTTTTCCCATCCACCTCTAACCCCTAGTGGTGCCCTCCCAAACCAATTCAACAAGGGCTATTCACAGAGGATGACCAAAGAATTCTTGCCATCACCTATGTTCCACGCACTGGCACAAAGATAAGAATAAAACTATCCCTACTCTTAAGGAATTTACTTTTTTTGGAGCTATATATATATACACACACTACACATATGTATATATATATATATATTTACAAAAAGAGAAATCATCACTAACATTAACATGACAACAAGTTTTGCATATATTGTCTCACAACAAGCCTGGTGCTGTTATCCCCAGTTTACAGATGAGGAAACTGAGGCTGAGAGGTTAAGTGATTTGCCCAGGATGTCTGAGGCAAGGTTCACACTCAGGTCTTCGTGACTCCAAGTCCAGTACTTTATCCCTGCTGCCCCACCTAGTTATTCCTCCAGTTCAGGGACTGTCTTTTACCTTTCTTTGTATTCTTAATGCTTAGCACAAGGCCTGGGACATATTAGTAGTTTAATAAATATTTATTGACTGAATTATGCAGAATAAATAGAAAATAAACACAATTTTGGAGGGGAAGGATTTTTTTGGGTGAGGGGAAGCAATAAAACTTTTGTGTAGAAGGTGATATTTGAGCTGAGCCTTGAAAGAAGTGAGACACTCTTTATGGCAGAGAGGAGGAGAGAGTGCATTTCAGTCCCTTATGGGACTGTCAGTGCAAAGAGACCAAAGTGGGAGATAGAATCTGGCATGTGAGTGAGAGCAGGAAGGTCAGTTTGGCCTGACCATTGAGTGAGAGGAGAGTAAAGTCTAATTAGCCTGGAAATGTAGGAAGTAGTCAGATTGTAAAGGTCTTTAAAAGCCAAACAGAGGAGTTTATGTTTGATTCTAGAGACAATTAGGAACCAATGGAGTTTACTGAGTCATGGAATGACAGAGTCAAGCCTATGCTTAAGGAAAATCACATTGGTAGCTATGCAGAAGATGGATTGTAGTGGGGAGAGTGTGGAAGCGGGGAGACCTCAGAGGCTGTTGCAATGGTCTAGGTAAGGGGTGATGAGGACCTGAACTAAGGTGGTAGCTGTGTGTGGGAGGAGGGTCAGATGCGAGAGGTGCTGTGAAGGCACAAACTGCAAGATTTAACAGCTGCTGGATGTATTACATGAATGTGCATGAGAGAACAAGGGTAATGCCAAAGCTATGAACCTGTGGACCAGAAGGATGGTGGTGCTCTCAACAGAATAAGGGAAAGTAGGGACATTGAGAGAAGGGGAAGGTTTGGGATGAAAGATCAGGAATTCTCTTTTGAGCTTGTTGAGTTTGAGAATCCTGCAGGACATCCACTTAGAAATGGCCATAGCCATTCATTTTGATTTTTTGTCTTGCCACTAGATTTGGTTGACTCTTGGGGAGAGAGTAAGGCTGATGACTTTGTGTAGCTCTGCCTCACTTAAATCCAATTTGTGCACAAGTCATGCACAAGGGTGATTTCACTGGTCCTTTTTGAGAATGAAGGATGAACAACCACATCTATTGAATTAGTTGATGGTGCCAAGGACTTTGGTGGTGAGAGCTCTTTCTTTTCCGAGTCTTTAGTAGTAGTGGTCAAAGAAGAAGTGGGGGCTGCAGAACCTGCTGAAGTGTTTGTCATGTTTCATTTCCATAAGAATTGCTCCACTGGTTGATGGCTTTGGAGGCTGTGCTAGAAACTTGGCTGGTGGTTTGGGGTGGAGGATGAGTATACTTAGGTTCTTGGCCTTTGGAACCCATTGGTGCAGTTGGCAGTGATGAGGGTGCTAGGATCTTTCCCCACTTGATTGTGCTGTTAGGTAATGTCCATGGGAGTTGGGCTGGAGTGGAAGGCATAGAAGTTCCCAGGACTCTTGGGATGTGTAGTACCCATTTTGGTGACCTCCACTCTTGTGATCCCTATCACAATGCCTCTCATATAACACCTGCTCATTATCTAGTTGGTGGCATCAGTTAAGCTACACTTACCCAAGATGACCGTTTCAAGTATTTTTGTGGTAGATACTTGCTTGCTTATGATCACATTCTTGGTTTGTTAAGGGGATCATAGCTTTGGAAATAGAAGGGGAAAATGGAAAAAAATAAGTGACAAAGCATTTATTATGTACTTACTATAGGCCAGACATTGTTTTGAGCCCTGAAGATGCAAATACAAGCAAGAAACTTGCTTACCTTCAAAGGAACTTACATTGTAATGTGTATTGGGGGGACTCCTTCAAGAAGCATCATTTGGAAATGGCATGGTGGACTGGTTTCGGTCAAGAAAAGGCAAAATAGGGGCAGCTAGGTGGTGCAGTGAGTAGAGCACTGGCCCTGGAGTCAGGAGGACCTGAGTTCAAATCCAGCCTCAGACACTTGACACACTTACTAGCTTTGTGACCTTGGGCAAGTCACTTAACCCAAATTGCCCTGCCTTCCCCCTTGCAAAAAAGGCAAAATCCCCAAACCTGGGGGATCTCTAAGGCCATTTAGTCTAGTCCAAAATTCTCAGTTTCAGATAGATAATTTAGGTCTAGAGAAGTTAGTGGATAGAGCTCTGGACCTGGAATCAAGAAGACTCAAGTTCAAATACAGTTTCAGACACTTACTATGTGACCCTGGGCAAGTGACAAGCTCTATTTGCCTCAGTTTCCTCATCTGTAAAATGAGGGTAATAATAGTCCCTACTTCTCAGGGTTGTTATGAGGATCAAGTGAGATAATATTTGTAAAAGGCTTTCACAAGCCTTGAAGTGCTATATATATAAGTACTGGCTGTTAGTTACTGAGAGACGTGACAGGAACCGAACGGAAAAATGCAGAAGTATGTGTGGGTTCATCTTTCTGAGGCTAGTGCTAAAGCGAGAAATGCTGACTGTGTGTGTTAACATTTTTGTGACACGCTACATGCTGAAGTGAGGAAGAAGTGAAAGCATTTTTGCTGCCCTAATTTTCCTAAGATTAAGAACAATGTGCTGAGGATGATTCTGAAGCCTTAAAACCACTAGTTGGTGTGACAGCCAGGAGAAAGTAGGAAGGGAGATTAAAGAAGGATCTGAAAAGGTGTTGACTAGCCTTGAGGTATGCTGTCCAAGCCATGTCACTCTAAGAAAACAAAAGTGCTTCCCCATTAAAGTAGCACTGGGTGGATTGTATTTGGGCAAAAAAGCAGTGAATGCCAGCTTCACAAGTGAAGAACAGTGGCAAAAATTGAGTGGGTTAGCTGTGGCACAGGACCATTCCAAGCAGCTGTATGTATGCCTAGCCCCCAACTAATAGCAATGATTTGTTGTTAGAAAGACAGAGCTTTGAGAACTTGGGCAGGAAAGGATGCTTCCTCTGTGATGCAAAGCAACCAGTACTGAAGTCAAAATTCTCCTTAATTTCAGAGCATATATTTTTGTAGGGATTTATCCCCTTCTCCACTGGCACATGAGTTTGTGGGGCATTGCATTTCTCTTTGTATGGGGTCAGAGAATGATCTTATTACACAATGTTTTCCTTGCTATTTATTTTACTATTTTGTCTTAATTAAATGCTTCGCTATATGATTTATAGTCTGTAAGTAGGATAGGCAGTGGACATAATCTTTCCCTCTCCCCCATATTGTGCCCTAGCTATAAATGGCTCTGGAGTTCAGTAGGATACCTGTGCTGTGCCATTGCTTATTGTGGGTAAAGATTGTGTCATCAATTACACTGAATTTTTCTGAGGTAAGGACAATGCCTTACACATATTTTCTCCCCTGTTGTGTCCTGGACAAAACTAGCCATACTGTATAGAAGCCATTCAACAGACACATTTTAAGAAGTAGATAGAACACTGGACTTTTGATCCTGTGTCTATCTTCTTTGTACCTGATTGTTCCCATGTTATCTCCCCTACTAAACTCTGAGCTCCTTGGAGAGCAAGGATTGTCTTTGCCTTTCTTCGTATCTCTGGTGCTTAGCACACAGTAGAAGCTTTATAAATGCATGTTGACTTGATCTGACTTAGATTCAGGATACCTCTGTCTGCCGTCTACTAGCTGGCTGATCAGAGTAAGTCATTTCATCTGAGACTCAGTTTCCTTACCTGTGATATGGGGAAAATCATCAGTTCCCAACATACCTGTCGGGGGGGCTGTGAAGAAAAAGCTTTGCAAACTACAAAACATGATATCAAAGTGAGCTTCTAGTTTTGATTAGGCTGAAACATCTGTGTTTGCTTAATAAGCCACAAGGCTATGGGGAATAGAGAAAAAGTCACATCAGCTGAAGTAGGTGCTTTAAGAAAAAAATCTCTCTGAAGTCCAGTTTCTAATCATGCAGACCTTACAGAGGGCACTTAACACTGAACAGAGCTGTATTCATTAAGTCCTCACTTGCTCATAGGAATGAACTCATGGAGTTCATGGAGGGCCCTTCATTTCCTGGGGATGCTGCAGGCACACCTTAGCATGATGAAGGACGTCGGAAGCCCCAGAAATCAGCCTCTGCCACACAGGTAGGATTAAGCCTACTAAGACTTTATCTTTAGAGTCATTTTGTGCCAAAAACACAATCCCAACTTAGATGAGGGAGAAGTAAAGTGGAGACAGGAGTTCAAATCCTGCCTCTGGCAAGTTATGAGCAGTGTAACCCGGGTCAAGGTTGTGTAACCCCTCTAAGGCTCAATTTCCTCATCTCTAAAATGGAGATAGCAGGACTGGACTTGGCAAATAGTAGGTGCTTAATGAATGCTTGTCGATGAATACTTGTGGGATACTGAGGTAGTATTGAAATCCAATATCCAGGAATGAACCCTGTTCCTACTTGCTGTACGACTTTGTAGGGTGTGTGTGTGTATGTGTGTGTGTGTGTATATCTGTGTGTATATGTGTTGTATAGTTGTAGTAGATATCCATACACACATATAGTTCTAAATATTTTATAATATATGTGGATGTGTGTGTATATGTGTGTACACATGTGTATATGTTGTATGGTTATAGTATGTACATATACACATAAACGGGTATAGTTCTATATATGTTTATATGTGTACACATGTATATATGTGTTGGATGGTTATAGTATATATACATGCACACATATATAGTTCTAGATGTGTTGTAATATATGTCTATGTCTATGTCCATAGACATAGACATATGTATATATCAGTTGGGTGACCTCCTACCTCTGGATGGGAGAGCCTTTGCAAAGTCCTCAGAACTTCTGGCCTAGCTCTTTGGTGAAGGGTGGGGGTGAGGGGAGAGGGGATGAGGTTGGAGGAGGGAGAAGGCGGATTGGGAGGCACAAATCCAGGCTCTGCCACTAACCAGCTGTGTGCCTCTGGCAAATGACCTTTCTGAACCCCAGAGTTCTCCTCTCTAAAATGAAGATGATACTAATAATTCGCATTTCTATGATATTTTCTGACTTGTGAAGCTCATCACAACCCAGAAAGATAGAGAGCATGAATATTATCACTCTCATTTTACAGATTCTATTTCTGGACAAAATTGCCCTATCTTTTGTGTGCATACATACTTACATACACATGCAGGGTGTCCCAAAAATCTTAGTGCAGTCTTATGCTATTAAAGCTTGACCTATTTTGTGGTTTGAAACTTAAGTTATTAAAGTATAAAACTGCACTAAGACTTTTGGGACACACTGCATGCTTGGGTGTCTCTCTACAGAAAAATGCATTATAAACACATGTGTAAACACATTGATATGTGAGCATACATGTGTATTGCACATATTCACATGCATATGTAATATACTTATACATGATTATTAGTGATGGGATGGCTTATAAATACATAGCCTGTGGAGATATACACATTACGCACATATGCGTATACATATACAATATATTATAAGTGTATATATATATATATATATATATATATATATATATATATATATACTACGTTCCATATGTACATTGTGTATTTACAAGCCACCTCTGGGTCTCTGAGCATCAGTGACTTGTCCAAAGTCACACTGTGAGAAGGCATCGGAGCTGGGATTCCAGCCCAGGATTCTTGGCTCCAAGCCAAGCCTTCAGTCCTCCCCTGTACCATGTGAATACTCCCCCTCCTCTGCAGGGCAAGCAATGTGAACAGGAAGTAAATGGGTGCAGGCAAACTGCTTTGCAAACCTTAAGGTTCTGCAATTATTTGGAAGCTTCTTCACGCACCTTGTTGCCTCCTACTTTTGGGCTATCTTTTCTCTGGGACCTTTGACCTGTATTACTTTATTGATGGAAATTATTTCTCCATTTTTCTCATTCCTTCCATTTCACCCCAGCTTTTAAATTGTATTGATCTATTTTTTGGTTCAGATCTGTGACATCATCAGTGTGGGGAACTCCCAGTGTAGAAATTTCCTTCAGTATGTAATCAGGCAACTGGGCTGTGGTTTATAGTCCTGGGGCACTGAAAGTGTGGAACATAACCCGGAGTTACTCAGCCAAATGGGGGCAAAGGCAGGAGCTGACCCCCCAGATCCTTCCTAACTCCAAGCCTAGCTCTCCAGTCACTATATTGTGCTACCCCTTCTTCTTTTCTCTTTCTCTCTGTCCCTGCTCTGTTCTTTCTCTCCCCCCTCTCTCTCTTTCATTCTCACCCCTTCCTCTTTCTCCTCTCTCCTTTCTTCCTTCTTTCTTTTCTTCCCTCCCTCCCTTCCTTCCTTTCTTCCTCCCTCCCTCCCACCCTTCCTTCCTTGCTTCCTTTCTTCTTTCTTTCTGTATCCTATTTTCTTCTTGTTCTCTCTCGCTCTCTATTCCCCCCCTTTACCCCTCCCCCTCTTCCCTTCTCTTTCTCTCTCTTCATATGTAGGTAGATAGATAGATTTTTCATCCCTTTTGATATATTATTTGTAAAACAGGGGATCAGACACACGGGGACAAAGGCTCATTGGTGTGTGCGTCACTTCTAAGCATCTTCCTTGGGCTCCTTTCATCCATCACATGTTTCTATTTCACTCTCTGAGCCTGGGGTGGAGGGGGAATGTTGATCAAATGCAGCGAGATGGAAATCTTGATTTACCCAAATGCAGCGTTGGCTTAGCTTGTACGTGTCTTTGGTTCTATTACAGAGCAGGCATAGTGGGTCTGGTTTCCATAGTGGAGTTCCTGCCCCAGATGGGATTTGATCTGCTGCCTCAGAAAGCTCGAGAGATCATGAGGTGCATTGAGTCTCTTGCCTGCTTGTCTAATTTAAGTGATGATCAGGTCTGGAGGCTTGCTGGGCTTTTCTAACTCCACTGTATTTACTCCCCATGCTGGAGAATCGACATATCTAGAGTTTAACCCTGCCCCTTGTGAAAATTTGATTATGACCCTGGACAAAGTCACTTCTCTTTGGGCCTCAATTTCCTCTTCAGTAAAATGAGGGGCTTGAGATTCAAGGTCCCTTCGAGATCCACATCTATGGTTTTATGAGCTCTAAGATATTTTCCAGGTCTAATATTCACTTTTTCTGGGATATGTTACTGGGCTGGCAAAGCTGATTTAGGAAGAAGCAAATGCTGAGTCTGAATTGCCTGGAAACAAGTCCCTTTGGTCAGCAGAGCTGGTCAGAGTAGAAATGAGGGCTTCTGCTGAAGCAATGTGCTTTATATCAGAGCCATAACTAAGGGGGGACAACCTGTGAATTTCCCTGGGGCACAGAAATAGAAGGTGCACCACTTAAAATTTCTGCAACTTGGAGAAATTCTCAAATTCAAAGATCTGCTACTTTCACAATTTACAGAACTGAAGGAGAGGGAGGTTAGTGATTTTCCAGGGATCATGCAGCTAGAAAGGGTCTGAGGTCGGGATCAGAACTCACACTCTAGAGGCACTAAGCAGACAGTTTGATCCAACCTTCTTCTCTAAGAAGCAGCCTTTTTGAATGGAGAGTGGCTCTCTTTACCCCTTTCCTGGGGTGTGGTTATGAAGCAGATCCATTGTACCCACTCCTGATAACAGCCCCAGTCCTAAGGCTGTGAGCTTGGTCAATTTAAGCATGTAAGTCTTATTTCTTCAAGACCCTATAGAGCTCACAGTAAGGTATATTGTGGAAAGAACCCTATACTTGGTGTCAGGCAAGACATAGGTTCAAATGGTATGTCTGGCATTTCCAGGCTCTATGAACACAGGCAAGCTGATTAACTACAGCTGTGTGACCCTGGGCAAGTCATTAACCTGTTTGCCTCAATTTCCTCAACTGTGAAATGGGGACAATAATAGTACCTGTCTCCCAGGATTCTTGTGCGGATCAAATGAGATAATAATCGTGAAGAGCTTAGCGCAGTCCCTAGCACATAGTAGGTACTATATAAATATTAGCTTAGCAATAATCTTTTGGGCAGACTTAGGTAAGAACCACAATGTGAACAGACGTGGATGATTTGAGATTTACATTATTGGAAGGAATGTCCACATTGGTCAAATCTCAGCTCTGTTGGAAGAGTGGAGTATGATTGCATTTCTTATGTACTCCCTCTAGTGCCTAGTAGAGAGCTAGGGATTTATAAATTGCAGTTGGCAGTAGGCACAGAACAAGCTGTAGAGTGATCTGGCTTCATTGCTCCCCTTCCTGAGGTGGCCTCCATGTTTGGTGGTCGCCATCATATAATGTTCATTCCTGGTAGTGCCTGGTATATAGTAAGTGCTTAATAAATGCATGTTGAATTGAAAAACTAGCATAAGATGTGAGGCTTAGCCAGTTAAGTGGGATACCTAATGCTTCTTGAATGGGGGCTGGACAGGAGAGGAAATCTTTGGACCTAATTATCCTTTCCAATGAGACCAAGGACAATTCTGCCTTCTTTAATATAGACGGGTACAATGTATCTGCCCATAATCCTAGAATTCACTTTCAGAGAAAAGCTCATTCCTCTGCTTCACTGGTGGGCACTCAAATCCCTTCGCAATCTGGTTCCAATCTGTCTTTCCAGACTAATTTCCCATTATTTTCCCAGTATTGCTTCCAGCAATACTGGACCACTTGCAATCTGACTCCTGCATGTCACATTCTATCTTCCAATTCTGGGCCTTTACATTGGTACTTTTCACGCCTAGAGTACCCTCCCTCCTCATCTCAGTCTCTTGGAATCCTTCCTTTCCTTCCTTCCTTTTTCCTTCCTTCCAAGACTTTTCTATCCCCACGCTGTTCTCCCCTGTCCTGTAATTCCCTTGTGTGCATGTAGTTACTTATTTGTATCTATGTTGATTTTGCCCCTGTTCCCCTCCCCCTGCCCCCAATGAGAAAGAAAACTCCTTGAGGATAAGGGTTATTTTTGTTTCTGTCTTTGGTTCCCTAAAATCTGGCAAATATTAGGCTCTTACAAATTGCTTGTTGGATTGAATTCATGTGAACTTATACACTGTTTTTCTCAGACAATGAGAACTCCATTGCCCACTGTGGTTGTTGTGCTTTGTATGGCTTTGTCTTAGCTGCCAGGGAGCCCAGAGCTCAAGGAAAATTAGATCCTAGTTTCAAAACCAATTAACCAGCTATGTGACCTTGGACACATCCCTTATTCATGCCTAAGTCTCAGTTTCCTCAGTTGTCAAATGAGGGATTACACCAGATGGTCTCTTAGGTCCTTGCCAGCTGTGGCATTCTCTGAAACTAATGTATCCCAGGTCTTTAGTACATTTCATATTAATCAATAACTGTTTAGTTTTGTTGGAGCTCCCCCGCCCAGAAGCAGGTGACATGCTGCTAAAGTCATCCATCACATCTCTTGACATGCTCACAATCCCTGTTTCTTGTGACTGTCAAGTGAACCAAACTAGGTACTGCATTCCTGTTTCTGCCACTTTGACTCTGGTTCTGTACCCCACTGAATGGTCACAAGGTTCAATGACCCTTAAGCAAGTTAAAGTCTGTTCCCACAGGAACCAAGAACACCTGTATTGTCCTAAGAAATGCCAACCATGGGAAATGCTTACTCAGGACCTAAGACCCTGTCTTTGCCCCAGCATGTTAAGTCTTCCTCAGGAAGGAGGGGCAGGGGGAGGGAGGGATTTGTTATTGTGTCCTATCCAAAGAGAATTTGTGTTGTATTCCTCTCTAATTGTAGAATAAATTGCTCTGCCCTCCATTAGAGAATTTTCAAATGTTGGCCAACAGGTAGGGGAAAGCATGAGGTTGGTCAAGTCCTTACTAATTGGTTCTGAATTCACTCTGTATAAGCCCATCTTATGTGCCAAGTAACCACCCCCTCCCCAAGACACACACACACACACACACCACACCTCATGTTCAAAAATCCTGATCAACACAATGACTACCCACATCTGCAGAGGAGCCATCATGGAGGATGCCCACCTCTTGGCAGAGAAGAGAATAAGACAGAGACTTTTTTGGACGTTGTCAATGTGGAAATTTGCTTTTCTTGACTACGCATATTTGTTGTAAGGTTTCCAATGGAGGAGGTGGGAGGGAGCAAAAAATAGATTGTTGTCAATTAAAAAATTTTTTGGACGAATTAAAAACACAAAAATGAAAGACCCCTCAGACTCCTTCCGACTCTGAAATCCTTTGATTTCTAAGGTAAAGACCTTACTTTAATTCATTCATCTTTGACATTCTATGATATTTTTCTATGGCTGAACAATTTCTAAGCCTTCTATCTTTAATGTTCTGAGATTCTGAGAACTGGGGAAGGATGTTGGGGAAAGGAGGACATAAAGAAAAGAGGCAAACATCAAAGGAAGGTGAGAAGTGCTCTGGAATATTGTGCTTTGTCTGCTTCTCTCCCCCACCCCTTGGTATGGCATTAAAGCCATCCAAACAACTCCTCCTTCCCACCCTATCCCCCCCACCACACACACACACCCCTTTACCTGGCCCTTGAGAGAAAGCACAATATTCTTTATTATAATTACAAACAATTAACAAGTTACTTTCTAGGCTGTTAGTTGAGAGGGATTAGAATGTACCATAATAAAAATGCTCCACTGATTTCTAGAGTCTCGGTGGGTGGGTGAGTGAGGGGTACAGGTATTGGTAAACGTCTCCTTTCTTCCTCCTTCTTAAGCCCTGTCTCTCTTCACACCCGGAGTCTTCAGATAATACACCTGAAGATAGGATTTTAAATTAAACAACAAGAAGGTTTATTGGATTAATTCATCATGGCCTGGTTTCTACCTGGAGCTAAATAGCCCCCTCAGGTAATCCAGCTTGGTTCCTGCACCAGGTCTAGCTCAAGTCCTGGGCTGGATTGCTCTGGAGGCCAACGTGAGCCACAGAGCTGAGCTTGGGAGGGCTCTTCCATTGGGTCATGCTCTGCCTGGCTCCTCATGGTAGGGCATCTTCTCTGGGCACCACCAGAGCTGGTCTTGCATCTAAAAAGGCCGGCTGAGATCTTCATTATCCCCTGGTTATCATCATGCAGCTTTGTAGGGTTTTGAGTGGAAAATGCAGCATGGCTAATTATTCCACTAATGAACTCTGGGGAGCTGGCTTTCAGATTCTCTTGCTTTAGGCAATGAGTGGAAAAAGTGCCACATCGTGTTTTCTGCCCTTGGGGGAAGAGTTAGCCATGCTACAGGGAACCTTTTTTTAAAATTGGGGGTCACATCTGTAATGTCAGGACCCACCTTTTTATCCATAGGAACTTTGCATAGTGACTGTCTTTTTCTTATGATGGTGATGAACTTGGAGTCGGGAAGCTCGGATTTCAAATCCCTCCTTTGATGCTAGCTGGTGGACCCAGGACTTAAATCATTTTATAAATGTATGCTAAGCCTTTGAGCCTCACCATGAGGTATGAGAGCTAGAGAGATTATTATTTTTGTTTTACAAATAAGAAAACTCAGGTCCAGGGGAGCACATGACTTGCCAGTGTTCACATAGAAAGTGCCAGAGGCAAGATTTGAACCCAGACCTTGATTTTATTAGAGCAGTAGAGAGATGATGATAGGACAGACAGATGCACCTATCGGAACATAATGACTTAGTATCTGCACTGATAATATTTAAACATGAATAAGAAATGGTGACGATTTGTCTTCCAGCACCAATTCACAAGACCTTCCAATCCTCCTCTTTTCTGCAATGTTTCCTTCTGCACCTTATTGAGGTAGAAGCCTATTTCTGAAAACTTCTTTTTTTTTCTCCCTCCTCCTCCCTAGCCCATAGCAGTTTTGGTTACACTTTATAAAATAGATGTGTATCTGTGTGTAGAAGGCAGAGACCTCTGCTCCCCTGAGATAGGCTGAAGTTACAAAGGCAAACCATTTATTTTACAGGTCAACCCGCTCTCCTCTCTGACAGTGTTCTTTGTGGGATTCAAAGGCTTTAATTATTAATCGGTGCCTCCCCTGCTTTGTTGCTGGCTTTGGAATGTTTGAAAGGGAACTGGAGGCCTCTGCCCTTGCATATACTTCATTAAGATAGGGTCGGACCGCTAGGGAGCCGTGCCTAGGATGAGGCACCTCATCCTCTTGGGAGCTTTTCTTAGTAAACAATCCAAGGAGGGGAAGGGGTAGTTTAGCTTGTTTGGAAGTAGCTGATTGAAATTATAGAATGCTAATGTATTTAAGGCTGAGGAGACAGGGGAGTGGGGATCTGCTATTCTTTAAGCATAGTTCTGCATGGGGAGACCAGAGCTATCATGGTGATGCCCTGCATTTGGCAAAAGTCAATTCCTGGTAATAAATATATGCTTCCTGGGAGAGTCACACGGCTTTCCTTCTGGGGCCAGGAGCTGACTGTCCCCAGGGCCTCCAGTAGCTCTCATGGACAACCCAAAGGGATGTTTGGCTGGGCGGGTGATGGTTGCATGTGTTTGGTCTGGGGAGGAGTTCTATGATAGGAACTGGAGAATAATGCAGTGATCTCCGTGTGGGTCTGGATTCACAGAAGTTAGCAAATGTACCAGGTGTAGATATACAATCCAGGAGGCTACCCTGTCCCTGGCTGCCTACTGGGGGTGGAGCTTGCACAGTTGCTGTGGAAACTAATGAGGTGAGCTGAGTGGATAGGAGCTCTCTAGGGAATTCAGGAGAGGTGGAGGGCAGGGCCAAGCTGCCTACTGATGTTCTGTCTTAAAGGTTCATGTATTCTTTAGCCTGGGGACTTTGTACCATGTAGCTCATTTGGACCTGGGTCCTAGGTTACTAATCCTCAGACTTTTTCCCTCCAACCCACCTAGATCTGAGTCACAGAACCCCATATTCACAGGGTCTTAGAGTTGGAAGGGGTCCTAGAAGCCAGCTAGTTCAATCAGTGTCTGAGTGTAGTAAATACGGCACTGGATCTAGGTTCAAATCCCTTCAGACGCTTACTGGCTGTGTGACCCTGGGCCAGTCACTTAACTTCTGCATGTCTCAGTTTCCTCATGTGTAAAATGAGCTGAAAAAGGAAATGGCCAACTGCTCCAGTATTTTTCCTAAGAAAATCCAAATGGGGTCATGAGGAGTTGGAGGTAACTGAAAAGTGACTAAACAACAAATCTTAGTTCATCACCACTACTCTGGAATCATTGTCCCTGAGGTACCATTTAGGATGTGTTCCACACGCTTATGATCCATACTATATCTGGTAAACTGCCATCCAGTTTTTATTCAAAGATCTCCAATGAAGGGGAACTCACCTCCAAAGCAGCTGGTTTCACTTTTGGACAGCTCTCCTTATTAAGAAGCTTATCTTGACCTCAGACCCAAGTCTTTTTTCTCAGTAATGTGGACCGGTTGCTTCTACATGATTCTGCTGTCCAGGGACAAACAGGACAAGACTAATTCATCTTCCACTTGGCCCCTCTTCAAATTCTTGGACAGCTATCACGTCTCTCCTTCTCTCTTACCCAGGGTCATCTTTTCTCCAGGCTGAATTTCCCCAGTTCTGTCAAACTATTCCCACAAGGCATGGAGACCCTTCACTATCCTAGCTTCTCCTCTCTGGACAATCTGTAGTTCATCAATGTCCTCCTCCAAATATAGCAGCTAGAATTGAACCCAATACCTAGTGTTGAATATGACACTCCAGGCATGGTACAGTCTAAGTTAATAATGGGATAATAACCTCCTTAGTCCAGTAGACCATGCCTCTCTGTGCTATATGAGATTTCACTGGAAGAAGGGAACAAGCATTTCTCAAGTTCCTATTGTGTCCTAGGCGCTGAGCTAAGCACTTTACAAATATTATCTTATTTAACTCTCTCAAAAACCTTGTGAAGTAGGTGCCTTTATTATCCTCATTTTATAGTGGAAGAAACAGAGGCAGACTAAGGTTAAGTGACTTGCTCAGGGTCACACAGCTAGTAAGTGTCTGAGATCAAATTTGAACTCAGGTGTTCTGACTTCAGTCCTGACATTACACTACCTGCCTGCCTATTAGCTTTCTTGACAGCAATAGCTAGCCGGAGTGAGGATTTATTAAGTACTTACTATGTGCCAGGCACTGCACTAAGCCCTGGGACTATAGATAGAATCAAGCAAGGTAGCCCTGCCCTCAAGGAGCTTGCTTTCTAAGAGTGGGGAGATGGCACATATAGATGAGCTGGATAAGGGAGTGAGAAGGAGGGGACAATAACAGACTAAATACTTGAGGTATGGCAGGGAAGGGGCCTGGAGGCCCTGGTGCAGACAAGATAAGGCACTTACTGGAACCTGGTGTCCTAAGGGTGAATCCAAGGTTGGGGGAGGAGCAGGGAGAAGAGAGGAGAGATGGGGATGATGCCCAGGATGGGGGTAGTATCCTATAGAGATGGGTTGACTTATATTTAGTTAAAACCCCAGATTTTTTTGCACCAACTTCCAAACCCAATCATCTATTCATTCCTCTCCAATCTTATGCCCAAGAAGTTGATTTTTTGAATCTCAAGGTAAGATTTTGATGACAATTAGATTTCCCTTCATTAGATTTGGTCCAATGTTTTGACTGCATGGATAGAGCACCAGATATAGAGTTAGGAGGACCCGAGTTAAAATCCCACTTCACTTTCTTGGCTATTGGCTCCCAGACAAGCCACTTAGCCTCCATCTGCCTCAGTTTCCTCAACTATAAAATGGGAGAGTAATAGTAATCACCTTCCAAGGTTGCTGGGTGGATCATTTGTAAAGTGTTTTGTAAGCCTTAAAGCACTATATAAGTGCTAGCTATTCTATGTTATGTATCTCTCCTACCTTTCTGTCATCTGCAAATGACCTCCCCCCAAATTATTCTGTATTTCCTTTGTTTATATTTTATATTCAATTATCTGCATCCATGTTGTTTCCCCCAGTGCAATGTAAACCCTCAATAGTCAGGAAATAATTAATTGTTGTTTTGATATTCTCAGTGTCTAGGCACTAGGCAGATGCTTGTTGAGTGGAAGAATCCATGCCACTAAAAAGAGATTTATCATTTGATGAAAACTATTTAGAAAAAAAATCTTAACTGGCTCAAGGCTAAGCATAGATCTCTGGGACAATCCAGCGGTGACTTCCTTTCAAGTGGGCATCAAACCATTAATAGCTACAGCCCCTGAACCATGGCTGGATCCATCTGTCTTTATTGTCCCATCTACATGTGAAATCTTGCCCTTCGTCAGCCCCCTGGCCTTCATGCCACTGAGTGCTGAAATCAGCAATCTTGCTTAATAGAAATTGTAGCGAGCTCGTATTTAGCTTTTTAAGATTCACAAAGCGCTATACATGTTGTCTCATTTGTCTTCACTACTACCCTGGGAGGTAGGTGCTATTATAAACATTTTACAGATGAGGAAACTGAGGCAAGCAGAAGGTAAGTGACTTGCCCAGAGTCACACAGCTAGTAAGTGTCTGAGGCTGGATTTGAACTCTGTTGTTGCCGACTCCAGGTTGAATGCTCTTACTGTACCTCCTTGATGCCATAGTTGCTGACCGTGACTTTTGTCTCAGAAATTATGAGTGCTGATGCTTTCAGCTCTAAGACCTGTATTCCTGGACACTAGTTTCCATTCATATTGTGCTTGTGGCCTTGCCTCATGGTCTTTGGAAACATCCTAACTTCAGAGTCTTTCTTGACCATAAGTTTTGGTCAGCACCTTGGAAGCCTCATTGCCCCAGCTAAATTGACAGATTCAAAGTCAAGGGATCTAGGTCTGAGGGGTGGTTCTGTTACTTGGTGATGGTGTGGCTTTGGGTAAGTCTCTGTGGGTCCATTCATTTGTAAAATCAGTGTTTGAACTAATTGTTCTTTTTGGTTCCTTCTAGCTCTCAACCTATGATCCTGACTTGCCCCATCCAGGGAGAGAAGCGGAGGGGGGAGGGCTGAGAGGGGTGGGGGATAAAGAGGAAGGGGAGCAGTGAGTACAGTCATAGTATATGAGGGAGGATGGCCTGGCAAGGGTCCTGGGAAGAGGGGTAGCGTCAGAGACACAGAAATCACTCTACCAGAGCAAATGAACTTGTGAATTGAAGAGGCACTGACTCTCAGCTGAGCCTGGAGTCGGGAAGACCTGAATTCAAATCCAGCTTCATACCCTTACTAGCTGTGTGGCCCTTGGCCAAGTCACTTAACCTTTGCCTGCCTCAGTTTCCTTAACTGTAGAATAGGGAAAATAACAGCACCTCCCATTGTTGTTGTAAGGATCAAACAAGATAATATTTGCAAAGTGCTTCGCACAGTGCCTGGCATCTACTAGGTGCTTAATATTATAATTTTTCCCTTCCTCTTTCCTTTAGTCACTTCCCCTGCTTTTCTAATTTCCAAACTGTTCAGAGAGAACAAACAAGCCCATCCTCTAAAAGCATCGGGGACTGTAGCCAAAGAGGGACAAACCACAGCAAATCAAATAAGAGAGGTTAACTTTAGAGTGTCAGAAACTTCCCTCTGGGAAGCCAAGCCTCCCCACCTACCTCTACTCCCACACTTCATCTAGAGTCATTTAAGCTCTGAAAGTCACTGGAGTTGAACACTTTGCCAGGCTGGTAATCTACCATGTCAGGCACTAGCCACTCTCATGACTTCTCTGTCTATGCAATAATTCCCCTCAGGTTGGCATCCACCTCTAACTTAGAGAGCCAATTCCTCAGCTGAGTCTTGTTTTCATTTTGCAAACAGTGGGGCTGTGTTCTTGAGTGTGCAAAACTGCTCACACTCAATAGGAACTAATCTGTAAGCCGCAGGTGTGGCGCACCCAGCAGGTGCTACAGGATCATAGATCTTCAGTCTGGAAGGGACCACAGAGGCTGTGTAGTCCAAACACATCATTGTATAAAGAACCTAAGACCCAGGGACAGCTAGTTGGTACAGTGTATAGAGTGCCAGATCTAGAGTCAGGAAGACTCATCTTCCTGAATTCAAATCCAGCCTCAGACACTTCTAGCTGTGTGACACTGAGTAAGTCACTTAACCTTGTTTGCCTCAGTTTCCTTATCTGCAAAATGAGCTGGAGAAGGAAATGGCAAACCACTGCAGTATCTCTGCCAAGAAAACCCCAAATGGGGGCAAAGAGAGTCTGATACAACTGAAAAACAAAAGTGACAACAACAAAGCCCAGAGAGATACAAGGATTTGCCTCGGGTCACACAGATAGGAAGCACCTGAGACAGAGACAGACCCAAGCCCTCTGACACCAGAATCAGTGCTCTTTTCTACCTCACCACAGAATGGCGGTTAAACCCATACTTTAACAAACCAATGGGGATTTGTGACTTCATCAATGGGAGTATTGCCATGTAACCCACTCCTTCCATTCTTGTCTATCCTTTAAGATTCTTGTGTAGGTCTGCCACAGGGGGGCCACCCAACACGCCAGTAGCTTTCTTTGAAATCTTCTGACATTACACAGATCCCAAAGGTGTGCACAAGGAGTGTATTGCTTATCTTCTGTTCTCACTAGGTTACCAGGTTACCAGCCTATCTTTTTTTCCCTAGTCATACATCTCTGATAAAATATCTTATACCACTTTAAATGCATGGCTAGTCATTTGTAATGTGTTTTAGCCCACTTGTGGACATTGGGTACCTCTCTCTTGCCCTGTGGTTGACCCTTTACTTTGGCTCGTTTGAAAACTGCAATATTCTAAGTCTCACAGTCATGTCGCATCATTGGAAAGACACTGGTGCTAAAAAAGATGGTCCTTGATTCCAGAGAGAACCTTGGGCTCATTCCCAGAGGCAATCCAGCCCATTCTCCTCCTGTTCAGTTGAATTATTGAATAACATAATTAATTTTTCTAGTCCATCTTGGCTCTGTCCTAGTTCTGAAATTTAAGATTCACCCTTACACATAGGCTGCCTATGTTTTCTCCTATACAACCAAACAGCTATCAACTGGCTGGTCAACTAACAAGTATTTGTTGAATTTTTCTGTGTCCAATACTTCATACTTCAGTAATGAGTGGAATATAGCATCAGCAGCCTCACAGCTGGGGACCCAGATTCAGTTCAATCCAGGCAACATTTATTAAGCCTCTACAATGTATAAGGCAGCATGTTACACTGGTTTGGGAGTCAGAGAACGTGAGTTCAAATCTCATTTCTGACACCACCTACGTGACCTTGAGCAATTCACACTAACCCTCCATGGGCCTCAGTTTCTCCATCTGTAAGATGAGAGGATTGTACTGGATGCCCTATAAGACTCTATAAGTTTTGGATTTATTGTCCTAACAACCTCTTTCTTCAGGGACTTTGCTTTCTAGTGGATGAGTACAGCTATTTAGCTTGAGAGCTCCTGGCCCCTAGGGAGCTAATCCCACTCCCAGTCTGGGAGTTGCTTGCAGGGTATTTAAGTTTAAGTAAGTGACTTGTCCAAGGTCACAGAGATAATAAGTATCAGAGACAGAATTCAGACCCCAGTTCTCTGTAGTTACTTCTGTTACAAGTACTCCAAGAGGAGTAGAGGATGGGGAGAACACTTTCAGCTACGGGTGGGTGGGTGAGGGGATGGTAGGGAGGATCAGGGAATGCTTCTTGGAGGGGGTGGAATATGAGTAGGACCTAAATGAAAATGAAAGCTTTGACAGATGGAGAGGAGAAACCATTCATTGACTTCCAAACATGTGGAATGGCCTGCATGACTGCACGTAATTGGGAGAATGTAAGGCCATATCTGGGCATAGCTGGTTGTCCATTTGTCTAGAATGTAGCATGGGTAAGAAGAGCCATGGGAAATAGGACTGGGAAGGCAGGCTAGAGCTGACTGGTTAGTGGCGCTCTTTTCCTCAGGTCCCTGTTTTTGGCTCCTTATCACCAGCATCCCTCCCCTAGAGGCCCATTGACACAGGCCTTGGGTAGTTCCACAGTCACAGATTAGTGTTTTCCATAGTTTTGAACATGAGAGAGATGGAAATAGCTGCCTCATAACACTAGGATGTGGCCCATGTTCCCTGGGAAGACCAGAGGCCTACGTTCTCGTCTTGAGTGTTTTCTGGGTCTCCCTGAAGCATTTAGTCAGCTTAGTCACACTTCCGCAGGGCACATCTGCCTCTGTGTTCCATTTAGAGTAGGAGTTCTTAACCTGGGGGTGAAGGTCCATGAGAAGATTCCAGGTAGAATTTTTCCAGGAGAAATTTTCCATCTTTATTTTCATTAATATCTAATTGAAACTGAGCATTTCCTTCCACTATAAGTGTAGGCTACAAGTATTTGTCTTAGAAGGGTTTCTCCCAAACTAGTGGTCAGAGGATTCCAGGATGGCAGAAAGGTGAAGAACCCAAGATACATAAGGTTGCCTCTAGACACACTTTTGGGGGCTGGTGCAGGGAACTGAGGCATGAAAATATACCAAGGGGAACTGACCGATAAGGTAAAGATAATGTATGTATGCTGCCTACTCAAACACCCCCAAACTAAGATACTGCCCCAACTAGGGGAGCAGGAGTAAGAAATAACTAGAAACTCCAACATATATACAAGCACACACACATACACATAGGGATATATATATATATGTGTATATATATACACATATATATATATACATATATATATGTGTGTGTATGTATGTATAAATATAGATATATGTATATATGACATTCTAATTCCTCCCTAATCCTTCTTAGTTGGGGAGTCACCAATCAAGCAGTCATTCAATGACTGTTTATAAGTACCTACTATGGGACAGCTAGGTGATGCACTGAATAGAGCTCTGGGCTTGAAATCAGGAAGACTCAACTTCACAAGTTCAAATCTGGCCTCAGACTCTTACTAGCTGTGTGACACTGGGCAAGTCACTTCATCCTGTTTGCCTCAGTTTCCTCATCTGTAAAATGAGCTGGAGAAGGAAATGGCAAACCACTCCAGTATCTTTGCCAAGAAAACCCCAAATGAGGTCATAAAGAGTTGGAAATGACTGAAAAACGACTAAACAACACTTTGCAGGACACGAGTTATAAAAATACAAATGATGAGCAGTCTTTGCTCTCAAGAAGCTTACATTCTAACATCAGAGACACAATGTGGTACAGTGGGCAAGGCAGAAGACTCAGAGCCAGGAAGACCTGGGGTCGGCTCCTGCTTCAGACATTTACTAGCTGTGTGACCTTGGGCAAATCTCTGACATTCTCTGTGTTTCAATTTTCTTCATCTGTACAATGACTGTATGACTTCTAAGGTCTCTTTGGCTCTATATGTGAGTCACAGTGAGAGACAGCAGACAGAATATAATTTAGTACTTGGTTGCGGAGTGCAGACAAAGAGATCAGTGAGTGCCTGGAAGGATTAGTGGGGGTCTTCGTCACGCAGGTGGCATTTCAATGGGGTCTTGAAAGATGGGTAAGATTTGGCTAAATGGAGGAAAGACTGATGTCAACCACATGAGTGATGCTTCAGTGGCTCGTGTCATCCTGCTGCATCCGGACAATGATGCGGATGAGAAAGGGATAAGCATGTGTTAGGAACAGGGCAGGCACTGCGCTAAGTGCTTTTACCTTATTTTATCCTCATTTTATTATGTTTTTGTTTTTATTTTTATTCATATTTGTTTTATTGCCTCATTTTATCCTTATGACAACCCTAAGAGGTAGGTGCTATTATTACCTACATTTGACAAATGAGGAAACTGAGGCAAACAGGGTGAAGTCAGATGACTTGCCCATGTCCACACAGCTAGCAAGAGCCCAATGCTCTATCCAGTGTGCCACCTAGCTACCTTGGATGATGAGATGTGTGTGTGCGTGTGTTGATGTGTGGCATGAAATGAGCCCTTTGAGGTCAGAGAATGAAATACTTGAAATGCTTTACATACAAAAGCTATAGAATTAGTAGGCAGGAGGGAATCATTGAAGGCTTTTCAGTAGGGGAATAACATGATGAAGGCAGCATCAGAGAGAAAGCTGGGAGGCTATTGCAGGAACCTGGAGGTGAGGTGATGATGGTCTAGATGAAGGTGCCAGAGATGGAAAACGGAGATAAAGAGATTGACATTAGCCATATTTTCAAAGAAAAATCTACCAAACTTGGTAACTGACTTAGACATGAAGGAAGGATTAAGTATGAATCAAAGAAACTTATTTCTCACCCCACAGAATTCACTAAAACCTCAACTGGATATTCTCTGTAGCCAAATTTCAGAAGTTAAAAGTTACATTTTGCTTTAATTTTATCTACAACCGCAAGACAGCGTTGAATCTCACTCACTTTTGCTCGTCCTTTTAGATGTCTCCCTAGAGGTCTTAGGTCTTAGATCTGTAAAGGTTTAAAACCTAAGACCTTAGAGGTTTTAGAGGTCACCCGTCTGCCCCCCCCACCCAGCTTCCTGGGCAAATATGGCTGAGGAGCAGGATAACTGTGATCACTGGAGGAAGCCAAAGATCAGAGATTGATCTGTAAAGGACCTTAGAGGCCAAAGAGTCCATCTGCCTCATGATGAGGAAACTGAAGCCCAGAGAGCTCAAATGACTTGCTTGGGTTACTCAGTTAGTAAGGATCTGACCTGAGATTGGAACCACAATCTTCCTCACTCCAACTATAGCACTGTATCCATCCTGTAAGGCTGGGAATTAAGAGGGATGAGATGGAACATGGAGCATGCTGGAAGGGGCCAATGCCTTTTCTCTTTCTAGTTACCTACTTGGGACAGGGATGGCTAGGGGTTAGGAAATGAAAGGGGTCGAGGAGGGAAGATTCCTTGGACCTGTCCAGTACTACTAGGAGAGAGATAGGAATTAAAATGTACATACCTGATAGCATAAGGATTTGGAAAGTGATGGTACAGCTGCCAGAGAGTGAAAACCCATTGTCTAAACTCCTATTTACATACTTGTGCCACCTTCAGGAGAGAGAGCAGCTGGTGCACTGGGTTCCTTTTTGGATGGGATTCCTAAACTAGAAGGTGAGGGGAACGTGTTCGTTTACCTGGGTTTTAGCAAAGCTTTTGATAAAGCATCTCATATTATTCATGTGAAGACCAAGAGGTATTGATTAGACAATGACACAATGAGTTGGATTTGAAGGTGGCTGGATGCCTGGGCTCAAAGGGTTGCTAATGTTTCAGTGCCAGGAGGCAGGAAGTCTCTAATGGAATATCCCAGGGATCTGTGTGTGGACCTCCGTTGTTTAACATTTTTGTCAATGCTTTGAATGAAAGCAAAGATAACGTGCTCTTCAAATTTGCAGAGAACACAAGGCTAGGAGGGATAGCTAACACAGTAAATGGTGGTGTCAGAATCCCAAAGGATCTCAGCAGGTTAGAGCCTGGGGCTGAATCTAATAAGATGAAATTCAAGAGGGATAAAGGTAAAGTCTTGCACTTGGGCATAGAAAGTCAACCACACAAGTAGAAGATGGAGGAAGTGTGGGTAGACAAGCATTGTTCTGAGAAAAACTCTGGGGATTTGTTTTTGTTTTTAAAATACTTATGCATTTTATTTGCAATACTTATTCATAAATTATGTAGCTTTGTTGAATTCCTAACCAGCTCATGATTAGGTAAAAATGTAATACAACATCTGCATTTCAAGTCAGCATTTCTTATTTTCTGGTGTTACTCTTTGATAAATTCTGATATGACAAGTAGAAATTTCCAAAACTTATTTAAAAGTGATCTTACTGGTTCTGATGTCAACCTGATGGAGGTCACCTATGGGCATCAGCTTCCAATCATAACCTATTTGCCTTTCTTGGACTTACCCCAAGAAATTTTTATCTCAGAAATTGTGAAATTTCTCTTGTTCCAAAAAAAACCTTTTAAAAATATTTGCTCATTACATAGGTACAGCAGCATTCAGAAATCATACAATGAAAAGTACCTAAGAACCAAAGAAAATTAAATTCTTCCAAAGTTTATGCAAATAGCCACTTTTATTAAGATTCTAAGTTATATGTGGGAATGTTTTTGTGTTTCAGAAAACAAAATAAATTGTCCAACTGTTTTCCCAGTCTCTATAAATAAAGATGGATGAAACAAATCAACATGACCTACTGAAGAGGATTATTTTGAGGATCTGGTGAATTGTCTAAACATCCACATCTCTGAAGTCTTAGAAAATAAACATTGGATTTGAAGAGCTCATAACATACAAGCTGTTAACAGGATATTTTCTTTTTTAAAAAAATTATTATTCATTTTTAACATTTTTTTAAACTCTTGAGCTCCAAATTCTCTACCTCTTTCCCACCCCTCCCTCACCCAATGAGCAAGCAAGCAAAATGATATCAATTGTATTACCAGTTATTTTAAAAATGTTAAAATGTTTTTGTGACTATAAAGAACCATAATTTGAATCTGAAGTGCTCTTACTTTTTTCTGGGAGACAATTTTCCCATAGTTTTTGTACAAATGATGCATCTCTTTAAAATAGTGAGCAAAGGCCTATAAAATTCTTTAGTAGGAACTGCTCAAAATTTCTCTTTCATCATGTAGTTGAGTTTGGTGTTGAAGATTGTCTGGGGAAAGCTGTTAACAGGATATTTTCTTTTTTAAAAAAATATTATTCATTTTTAACATTTTTTTAAACTCTTGAACTCCAAATTCTCTACCTCTTTCCCACCCCTCCCTCACCCAATGAGCAAGCAAGCAAAATGATATCAATTGTACATGTGAAATCATGCAAAATATTTACATATTAGTCATATTTCAAAAAAAAGCAAGAAAAATAAAGCAAGTGAGAAAACTATAATTCAATTTGTACTCTGTCCATGTGTTTTCTCTCTGGAGATGGACAGCATTTTTTCATCACGAGACCTTTGGAATTGTATTATTAAGAGCAGCCAAGTTTTCACAGTTGATCATCATTACAACATAGCTGTTACCACGCACAATGATCTCCCAGTTCTTTTCACTTAACTTTGCATCAGTTCTTGCCATGTTTTTCCCCAAACCACCCCCCTCGTCATTTCTTATAGCACAGTAGTTCTGTATCATGATTACATGGCACAACATCTTCAGCCATTCCCTAATTGGTAAGCGTCCCCTCAATTTCCAATTCTTTGCCAATACAAAAAGAGCTGCTATAAATACCCTTGTACAAATAGGTCTTCCCCCCCACAATTTTTTTAATCTCTTTGGGATACAGACCTAGTAGTGGGTCAGAGGGTATGCGCAGTTTTGTAGCCCTTTGGTTTTGGTTCCAGATTGCTCTCCAGAATGAGTGGATCAGTTCACAACTCCACCAACAATGCACTGATATATCTGTCTTCCCTCATCCCCTCCAGCATTTGACATTTCTGATAGGTATGAGGTGGTACCTTGGAGTTGTTTTAATTTGCATTTCTCTAATCAATAGCAATTTAGAGCATTTTTGCACATGACTGTAGATGTCTTTGATTTCTTCTTCTGGAAAGTGCCTGTTCATATCCATTTTTGCTGTTTGTTTCAGTCATGTCTGACATTTTGTGACCCCATTTGAAGTTTTTTTGACAAAAGTACTGGAGTGGTTTTCAGGCAATTGGAAGTTAAGTGACTTGCTAAGAAATGTCTGAGGCTGTATTTGAACTCAGGTCTTACTGAATCCAGGTCCAGTGCTCCATCCACTGGGCCACCAACTGCTTCTTTCCTTTATCAATACCTTTATGTCCTTTGAACATTTGTCAACTGGGGAATAGCTCTTATTTTTGTAAGTTTGACTCAGATTTGAGAAATGAGACCTTTATCAGAGAAACTTGATGTAAAACTTTTTAATATTATTTCATTGTCTATGGTACTTTTTAGCAAAATGTTGTTTCCTGATTATCTCTTTTATTTAGGTCTATTTTTGCTTTTCCTTCTCTGAGTGCATGATTGCTACCCTTGACTTTTTACTCCAGCTGAAGCATAGTAAATTCTGTTCCAACCCTTTACTTTTGCTCTGTGTGTGTCTTTCTATTTCAAGTGTGTCTCTTGTAAACAACATATTGTTGGATCCTGGTTTCTAGTCTGTATCTGCTACCATTTTAAGGATGAGCTCATTCCATTCACTTTCAGTTATTTATTACTGTGTATTTTTCTCCATCCTATTTTCTTCTACTTATCCTTCTCTTCCTTTTTATTCTGTTCCTCCTCAAAAGCCTGTTTTGCTTTTGACCATTGCCTCCCTTAATCTGCCCTCCCATTTATCTTCTTCCCCCTTTCTCTTATCCTCTTCCCCCCACCATTAGCCTGTTGGATAAGATAGACTTCTATACCCAACTGAGCATGTGTGTATTTGTATGTGTGTGTGTGTGTGTGTGTGTGTGTGTGTGTGTGTGTATATATGTAGATAGATAGATAGATATAGATAGATAGATACATATACATACATACATATATGTGTGTGTGTTTTCTTCCCTTTTTGAACCAATTTCAATGAGACTGAGGTTCAAGCATTGTCTGCCATCCCCTCCCACTTTTTCTTCCACTATAAAAGCTCTTTCTCCCATGCCTCTTTTATGTGAGATAATTTCCCCCATTCTACCTCTCCCTTCCACCTTCTCCCAGTGCATTTATCTTTCTCCCTGCTTAATTTTTTTGAGATCATCTCAATATAATTGACTCACAGCCATGGCCTCTGTCTAAGAAGCCTGTTTCTAACTGCCCTAATAATGATAAAGTGTTTAGGAATTACATGTATTATCTTTCTATATAGAAATGCAAACAGTTTAACTTTATTAAGTCTCTTACAAATTCTCTTTCATGTTTATCTTTTTATACATCTCTTGAGTATTGAGTTTGAATGTTAAATTTTATATTCAGCTCTGATCTTTTCATCAGGAATTCTTGAAAGTCCTCTATTTCATTAAATATCTATTTTTCCCCCTGAAGGATTATACTCAGTTTTTCAGGGCAGACTATTCTGGTTGTAATCTTAGCTCCTTTGCCTTCTGGAATATTATATTCTAAGCCTTCTGTTCCTTTAGTGTGGAAGCTGCTAAATCTTGTGTGATCTTGATTGTGGCTTCTATACTATTTGAATTATTTCTTTCTGGCTGCTTGAAGTATATTCCCTTTGACCTGGGAGCTCTGGAATTTGGCCGTAACATTCCTGGGAGTTTTTGTTTTGGGAATCTCTTTTAGGAGATGATCAGTGGATTCCTTCAATTTCCATTTTACCCTCTGGACCAAATTGAGATTGATATTGAGATGTTGAGGCAATTTTCCTTCATTGTTGTTGTTCAGTCTGTCAGTTGTTGTCATGTCTGACTTTTTGTGATCCCATGGGCCATGGCATGGCAACACTGTTCATGAAGTTTTCTTAGCAAAGATGCTGTGGTGGTTTGCCATTTCCCTCTCCAGTGGATGAAGGCAAACAGAGGTTATGTGACTTGCCCAGGGTCACACAGCTAGTAAGTGTCTGAGGCCGGATTTGAAATTATGTCTTCTTTACTCTAGGCCCAGTGCTCTATCTATGGACCCACTTAGATGTCTCCTTTATTTCCTTTACAATTTGTTGACATATGATGTCTAACCCTTTTTAAATCATGGCTTTAATCATATCCTATAATTCTTAAATTGTCTCTCCTCAATATGTTTTCTAGGTCAGTCATTTTTCCAATGAGAATATTTTCCATTTTCTTCTATTTTTCATTCCTTTGACTTCGTTTTATTGTTTCTTGATATCTCATGGAATTGTTAACTTCCATTTGCCCAATTCTAATTATTAAGGAATCATTTTCTTCTGTGAAATTTGTACTTCTTTTTTCCAATTGGTCAATTTTGCTTTATAAGGTGTCATTTTATTCAGTATTTTTCATTCCTCTTTTACCAAACTTTTGTATCTCTTTTACCTCTTTTCATATTTTTCTTGCATCACCCTCATTTCTTTTCCCAATTTTCCTCTACTACTCTCATCTCTTTCTCGACTTTTCCAGGAATTCTTATTGGGCTTGCTTCCAATGACTATTTTTTTTCTCTGAGGTTTTTTTGTAGTTGTTTTCACATTGTTGTCTTCTTCTGAGTTTGTCTAGACACCACAGTGACTTTCTATAGTCAAGTTCTTTTTTTGTTGTTTGTCCATTTTTCTAGCCTATTTCTTGACTTTGAATATGTTAAGTTGGGTTCTGCTCACTTGAAGGTGTGGAAGCACTGTCTCAACTTTCAGGCTTTTTTTGTGCTGCTGTTTTCAGAACTAATTCTGGGGACCTGCAAGTTTTTGGTGCTTCCAAGGTGGTGTGATTCTAGGAGAGATGTAGTCACTGTTCTCCTGGTCTGTGGTCTGGTGTTTACCCAAGAACAGCCCCTGTTCCTCTGTAGCTATAAGTGGTGGTGCTCCTCTAGGTCCCCTGCTCTCCTATGCCCACAAGGATTAGTGCTTCTCTCTGTCCTGCAACAGGATTACAGAACTGCTCATGGGCAATAGAATTGCCAGTCAGTGCCAGCTGTAACCAATGCCAACAAAGGGTCCACTCCCTGATCAGTCATCCAACCCCCTTAGTATTTCTGGGCTGAGAGCTTCTGAACTGCTGCTGCTTTCTCCACCTCCAAGTCATGCTGCAGGTGCTTTCTCTGAATGTACTCCTGGCTGGCTCCCACCCTAGTGTCATAGACCTCTCCTACTGATCTCCTAACTGGTCTTTGCTGAAAAAAATATCTCTCTCTGACCTTTTTGTTGGCTCTGCTGCTCCAAAATGTGACTTGAGTAGTTATTTTAAAGTTGTTTAGAGGGGAATGTTGGGAGAGTTCACCTGGGTATTCCGCCATCTCAAGAGGACATTTTCTGAAGACACAAAGGCATCTGCATATAAGTGTTGTATCCCTTCTGTTGTAAATGTTGAACTCAGGCTTTATCAATCAGCAGTTTACTGATCTATATTTTTTTTCTTTCTTCAAGAGTAAGAAGTCTAGATAAATTCAGGATAATCATCTTTTTTCCTCTATCCTTCATGGTCTTGCTCTTCATTATCATTGGTGTGATCATATCTTTTCTCTTTTTTTTCTTTTTTTTCAGGGCGGGAGGGAAGGCAGGACAATTGGGGTCAAGTGACTTGCCCAAGGTCACATGGCTAGTAATTGTGTCAAATGTCAGAGGTTGGATTTGAACTCAGGTCCTCCTGACTCCAGGGCTGGTACTCTACTCACTGTGCCACCTAGCCGCCCCCATCTCTTTTCTTTATATTCATTCTTCATATTCCCAAAGTTGCTTCCCACATTCCACAAGTGGCCCAGCTACACAGTGATTGGAAATAGTTAAATTCCACTGGCTCACATCCTAAGGTCTTGAAAACTTCTGTGTCCACATAATGCCACAGGCATCCTCTACTCTAATTCAGTCTTTTCACTCCCTTCATTTACCAAAGTGTCATTTTCTGCATCTGTTTTTATCATTCTATATATGCTTAGCTATAGTTTCCTCATTTCTTTCTTTGCATCTGACAGGATAGTTTCCAACTAAACATCACTATGCAATGTCTGTTGCCACACCACATAAATGTTTTCCAGTTCCAACCACAGGTAAGTTTTCTTCTATTAACCCAGGAATTTTGCTTAAACATAAATGCTGCATATCAGTTGGAAGCCTTTCAAATCTAGAATTTCTCTTTTTACCTTGAATCTTGTGGTCACCCTTTCTACTAGCAGAAAGTAGACCTTTTCAGCTTCTTGTAAGGCAATATCAACCCAACAAGACACTTTCTCCTTTTCAGCCCGAAACTCAAGAAAACATCTTCTTGGTCCTAGTAAATTTGATCTTCCAATATTACCTAAACTTGAAGCCTGTTGTTTCATATACTTGGATATAGAATCACCATTTTGGGGTCATTTAAGGCATACAATGTAGAATGTAACATTATTTCCTATATAAGTGTATGTAGTTCATACTTACACTGGATTTTTCTCAATTTCTTTGTTAAGTTTTCCAATTGCTCTTCAGTTAGAGAAAAATTAGGACCAATTCATGAAGAATATTTCTGTTTCATCTTTTAGTCTGGCATTAATATCTTGAATAAAGTAGTCCATTTTGTACCTGAGGACAGAGTATTCTTTTTCTGTTATTTTCTTCTTCTCTGCCAGCTCCCACAGCTCTGGAATGCTTTGTGCAGGACCACCTCCCTGCTGCCACTCACTGGCAGAACAGATTATTCCTTTCCGCAAAGTGACCACATCTGCCCTTGGATGGAACCTGGGCCACTGTGTGCATCCATGGTGAGGCTGCCTTCTTCAAGGCTTCTGACACCTGAGGCCAGCTGGGCTCTGAATCTTCACAAACATCAGCTCTGGCGATTTAAGTGGACTGCAAGTTTAATAGGGGCTAACAGTGTGATTGGGGCTGCCCAAAAGCTCATATGGGCTTTGACTGCAGTGAGGGGCACAGCTCCCAGGGATAAGGAGGTAGTGATCATCCATTGTCTTCTGCTCTCTTCAGACCTTATCTGGAATATTATGTGGGGGTCATGATTTAAATAGATTATTGATAACCTAGGGAGAAGTCTCCAGAGGGTGGTAACCAGGATGGTGAAGGACCTTGAGTCCATGTATTATGAGGAGTAGTTTAAACAATTGGATATCTTCAGTCTGGAGAAGTCCTGAGAGAAGGTTATGTTTCAGTATTTGAAGGGATGTCCTATGGAAGAGCAATTAAATTCATTCTGCTCAGCAGCCCAAGGACTGAATGAAGAATGATGGATGGATGCAGCAAGAAGCCAAATTTAGGCTTAGATTTCCCAAGAATTAGAAACATCCAACAGTGTTATGAGTCGGCAGCAGAGGTGTTGGTCCCAGTCTTCAAGTAGAGAGGGAGCACCCACCTGTTGGGTATGTTCCTCTAATGTATGGATTAGACTAGGTTGTCTCCGAGGTCTTTTCCAGCTCTCAAATTCTAAGATTCCTGATACAACATGAGGGGTTTGTCATATGTGAAAAAATCTGGTCAATTGCCCTTGTTGATTTCCCAGTGGAACCAGTTGGGAGTGGAGGTGGGGAGGATGTTGAACTTCTGGGATTGGAACCTGCTCGCCACTGGGGGAGGGGAGGGGTTGATGTGGGGACTGCAGAATGGTCCTGGGCAGGAAAACGTGCATGCTGGGTACACTGATATTAACTTGTTTTGAGTCATTTCTACAATTCTGATGAAAACATATGCATATAATTGTATCTCTATAAAGTACAATAAGGGAACAATAGTAAGGTATAGAGACTAAAAGGATGGTGGTCATGTTGGTGGAAACATCCACCTGTGTCTGGTCAGAGGAGAACATCAAGCTCACCCCCCAATGCAGGGGGCCTAGAATGAGAGGCAGCCAGTAACCCTGAGAAACTGAGAAGCTCAGGGGACTCAGAGGTTACCCCACGCACCCTCTGGTGTTGGGTGCTAAGCATTATTTGGTGGAGTTAAACCTTTGATTGGCAGCCACATGCTTACGATCCTGACTGCTGAGTAGCAGCAGAGCCTCCAACATGGTCACATTAGTAGCTAAGTAATGATATTGGGCATTTATAACTCATGGTTCCTCCAATGAACTAGAGAGAACCGCCTCACTGGCTTTCACAGCAACCAATACAGACAAGGGAAGTGGCAAGTCAAAGAGATAATCATGGAGGGATGGAGGGGAGATATATTGTGCTATGTTCTTCAGTAAGTATCAGGACTGCAAGTTGGAGGAATCCTGTCTCCTGGTTTCCAGACCAGAGTGCCGATTCTTAGGAAATTGAAATGTTGGCACACTCCTTGTGTGTTGGATGTCACCAGGTTCTATTTATGGACCTGAGTCATGAATGTTTGTTTTTATCCATTTTGGTTTCTTAAAGTTCTTCAAATAAAAAGTGAAAGTAAAGCATTAAGTGCTTGCTACATGCCAACATTGTGCTCAATACGCGCTGGTTAAAAATACAAAAGTAGGCAGTTCCTGCCTGTAGGAGCTTGTATTCTAAAACACAGAGTCACGGTCACAATATTTTTTGTGGGTCTGGAGAGTCCCAGGATAAAGCTAACTTCTCTGTGCCTTGGGTTTCTCATCTATAAAATGGAAGAGTGGGACTCTATGGCTCTAAGGTACCATTCATCTCTCAATCTCTGCTATTGTGTGAAGCGTTGCTAATATATTTGCACAGTTTAAGACAGAATATAATTCAGTACTCAGTTGTGTCCTACAGACAGAGTATTGTGGCATGGTGAGTTCATCTACAGAACAATGGGATGACATAAGCTTTCCAGAGACAGCTGTTGTGATGATTTAATGATGGTTCTCAGGGCAAGAGGTAGAAGGAGGGAGGGTTGGGGTGAATTTGAATGGTGCCATTTGAATGGCAGCAGGGTGGAAAATGACTGGGTGAAGGTGAGGATGAATGGTCCTACGACATTGCCGGCTGAGAAACAGAACCTCCCAGCTATGGTATGTGGTGACAGAGTTTGGAGGAGGGATAGCAGTGCCAGTAGGAGGAAAATGACTGGGATGAGAATGGGGATGCATTCATATTCCTTATTGTCTGCTAAGCCTAATGGAGAACTCATTCTCAAACACAATTATTACATGGGATGACATGTGAATTTCTAAGCAGGAAATTGAGTGAGAAGGTACAATTTCTTTTTATAAGAAAAAATGGTACCCAGTACATACACTTGGTGCTTGGCTCTAAGTAGGGATTAATGATAGGTTCAGCCTGATATTCCTCAATTTGATTTAATCTACTTCTATGTCTATTCTGAGGTTCAATTAAGTTGGTATTGACTAAGAGCCTACTATGTGCAGAGCACTGTGTTAGGATTTTGAGATCAAGGATGAAACCATAGTTCCTGTACTCCATGAACTTACAATCTGGGGGTGGGGTGGGGTGAGGCTGAAATTCATCAAATAACTCTAATAAAGCTTAGAAAATGATTATATGTCTAGGAGAGGTAAAAGAAGATTTACTCAAGAGATTCAAGGAAGAAGTCTTCCCTCCTGGGGGAGATGGTAAGGGAAGGCTTCATGGAAGAGGTGGCATGTGAACATGGCTTTGATGGAGGATGTCAAAGAGTAGAAATGGCAGAGGGAGTCTGCTTTAGGGATGGGGACTGGCATGTAAAAAGGTGGGAGAGGGCAGAAATGATGTCAAGGAACAAATATCAGTCCTGTTTGGCTGGACCTTAGAGTTCATGAAGGGGAGTATCATGAAATATGCCTGGAAGTCCTGTTTGGAACAAGTGTGAAACTGGCCTTGAACAATAGGTGAAGGAGTTTGTGTTTTATTTACTAGGCATTGGATGGCCAATGAAAATGAGCAGGAAAGTGACACAGAATCAATGGATCACTGCCTTCGAGGTGGAGGGGATCTTAGAGATCAGCAAGACCAACCCACCCATTTTTTGCTAATAAATTGAGGTCCAGAGACTTCCAACCACATGCTCAGAATTGTGCATGGCAAAGATTATTCTTGTAGGAGTATGAAAGACAGATTGTAAAGCCAAGAGATAGTAACCAGGGTGACCATTTGGGGGCTATTACATTATTTTAAGCAACACATGACTATTGCCTGATCATAGTGAGTCTGGAAAAGAGAGGATGGAAATAGAAAAAATTGGATATAGATTTAATAAAAGTTGGCAACTGATTAAAATGGGGGAGTAAAGGTAAGGGAGGGAGAAGAGTTAAGGATAACTAAGGTTTTGAATGTGTATGACTATGAGAAAGGTTGAAAGAAATGGGGAATTTAGGAGCAAAGAGGAAACTAGTTTAGTTGGATAATAGAATTCAGGAGGAGTAATGGGCCCTGAGTCTGGAAGAGAGGTCGGTGTCAGGCTTTAAAAGCTAAAGAGATGAGTTTATATTTTATCCTAGAAGGGAATGAATCCCAACTAGAGTTGATTGAGTAGAGAAGTGCCTTCGCCAGATCCGCACTTAAGGAAAATCACTTGAATGGATAATGAGAGAAGATAGGCGAGGTAGGCAGCCCAATTAGGCTGTCAAAACTGAGAAAAGATTGTAGAGACAAAAGAGATCAAAGCCAGAACCTTTGGAGAGACTTCTTCTTAGGGTTAATGAGGAAGAAGGGGAACCAGTGAGAGAGACCAATAAAGATATGAGAGAACCATGTTCTAGAAGCCAGGAGAGGAGCTGGATGGGACCTTAGAGTCCAACCAGTTCTCTCATTTTCACATTGGAAACTGAGACCTAGAGAGGGGGAAGGGACTTGGCCAAGGTCACACAAGTTGGAGGCGATTAGTTGGCAGGGCCAAATGCTGTAGAAAGTCAAAGATGATGACCTCACAGAAGCCAGTGGACATGGCAACGAGTCATTGGTCACTTTGGAGTGAGTGGTTTCCCTAGAGTGGTGGGATGGAAGTCATGGCTCAGAGGATTCTCCCAGTATTTCTCACAGATTCTCCCAGTATTTCTTATACATTTTGAATATAAATATTTTTAACATTAAAAATTTTCAGATTTCTTCAGTAGTTTTATACTTCGTATTTGTTGCTTGGGGAAAATATATGATGACCCAAAGTTGCTATAAGCTCAGCAAAACTTTTAAGGCAATTTTTATTTTACTAATCACAATACTACCTACATACATTTAAAAAATGATAATCCATATGTCTGTGATGCATATAGTCTGTCCATGTTACATATGCTTGCTTAGTCATGGATTTGAGGATTATGGGTGAAAACTTGTAACCTCTCGGGGTTGGAGATCCACTGTATGTGGTTCTAGAAAAGCCTTTCATTTCATTCCAACTTGACATTAGTATTATGTGACAGAGGCCTGGTCTTTAATCCATGGAATCCATTTCCCTTCTGAAAAGTCAAGGTTTGACTCCTGGGTCAATCACTGCATGAAGTATTTGTTAAGCACCTACTATGTGCCAAGCACCATAGTGTTTGGTATGGGACATGTATATGTATATGTACATGATATAAGTTCAAAGAATAAAACAATTTCTATTTCAAGCTGTTTATATTCCGGTGAGATCACTAGTGTGTATAAAAATATATATGAAATAAATATAAAGTGAATAAACACATATGCAAAGCAGTTTGGGTTTCCAGCAACATCTTTTCTATTCAGAGTTCCATTTGCTAGGATCAAGGCTTCTGCTTTAGGTGTGCAGATGACCCCACACTTTTCTACATGACCAACAAAAAAGGCTATTCTGGTTGGATCTTTTGATGTGGAGCTCTTTGGTTTTTACTAGCTGCGTTTACTAGTAATTACTATTTACTAGTCTTTAGTAGCTATATTTACTGGTCTTTACTAGCTGTGTTTACTAGTATTTACTATGTACTAGTTTTTACTAGCTGTGTTTGCTAATATTTACTATTTACTAGTTTTTACTAGCTGTGTTACCCTGGACAAGTCATTTACCTTGTGTTTACCTCGGTTTCCTCATCTATAAAATGACGGGATCCCATGAGACAATACAGGGGAGGCTATTAAAACATGAAACTTTACTAAGATTTCTGGAACACCTTGTATCTGAAAGGCACTTTGCTACCCTTAGAGGGGCTATGGAATTGTCAGTGCTGATGGTGGTCCCTGTGGTTGTGCCACTCCGCTCCTCTGCCCCATCCTTCAGAACAAGACCCCTTTCCTGAGCAACAAACCTTAGAAGGTTCCAACAGATCGGGCAGGGCCCAGAGAGGGAGCTCCAAGGAGTTTAGAAGGGATTAGATATACATCTTTTAATAAAGAGTGAACCGTTAAATTGCAAAATCCATTTTATTTCTGTCAGACAGTGAGACTGGGTAATTACAGAGTGAGATGGTTTCAGGAATTAGGGCCTTTTTTGTCAAGTTACTGGAAACCTGCTGAATGTGCCCAAGTACTCTAAGTCATTGTGAAGCAGGTCACCTTTGGGTGGCTTTCCCTCTGAAAAGAGGAAGGTGTTGAGAAAACCTTTGAGAGGCAGCCAGGTAGCTCAGTGGATGGAGCTCTCGGCCTGGAGTAAGGAAGATGTGAGCTTGAATCCTTTCTTGGACACTCACTAGCTGTGTGATCCTGGGCAGGCCACTTAACCTCTGTTTGCCTCAGTTTCCTCATCTGTAGAGCAGGGATTACAGTAGCACCTACCTTACAGGGCTCTTGTGTGGATCAGATGAGCTCACATACATAAAGTTCTCTGCAAACCTAAAAATCATGGCTCACTCTTCTTTTTAGAATTGGATTTAGAGACAGAACAGTCAGGGAGAATGATTAGCTGGGACAGATCAACGTTTGTTGAGTGCCAGGCTGGTGTCTGTCCCCTGTCCTCACCACAGTCCCTTTTGACTTCATCCTAAATTAAGCTGTGGCATCATAGACACATGTATTTGTAGGCAGCCTGGACTAGTAAAGACAAGGTCTTGGAGCAGTCCTGCCTGTGACACATATTGACTGTGGTCTTTAGCATTTCTTCAGGCAGCATTATGACACCATAGATTGTAGGTGACTTTGCCCACCTGTATGACAAGTTGGGATTCTCCACACCGGAAATTCCCTACAATGATGACATCAGAGATCTGGACCAAAATAAAAATGAATAATTTTAGAAGACAGAAGGGACTTTAGATAGAGGTCATGGAGTATTAGAAATGGAAGGTACTTCCCAAGGTCAGATCGTCCACCCCCACCCCACCTCCACCCATTTCAGAAGCAGAGCTGGGTCTTCTAATCTGGGTCTTCTGACTCAAGTCTGGGGCTCTCTTCATTACCAATGCCACCCCCTCATTTTACATACCCAAGGTCACGCCGAGAGTAAATGAAGTGGCTGTGATACAAGTCCAGGTGCTGATGTTCAAAATGATGATAATGATTAAGAGAAATAACTATTTCTCTATTGTATTTAATAATTAATTACTGAATTAGTATCAAGGTTTCTCCCATTTTCTACTTCCTCATCCAAAAATCAATGAGTGTGGGAAATCTTGGGCAGAGCCTTGTCAGCCAGGATGGCCAAAATCTAATCAAAGACAGTAAAGAAATTCTAGGGTCAGGAGAATGGGTGGATTCCCACTCGTTGTGTTTACTTAGACAAGTCTGGGAAAATGTGGATTCTCCCTTTTGTCAGACCCCTGATATGGAAATTGATGAATCTCTTTGACCAAAATTTGGGGGCTCAGTGTCATGCACCTCATGACCCTCATTGGAGTAAGCCCACCTCTCATTATAATATTCATTCTCTCATTAATTTTCAACCAATCAGATACAATTGCCACCCTCAGGAACACCCACCCATTTTATGATGCCAGAGAAACTACATCTCTCAAACTTTTTAATCACCAAGTGATAAATCATGAATATATTGTGCTTTAAGACTTGCAAAGTACTTTATATATACATATATATATATATATATATATATATATATATATATACACATAAATGTATATATGTGTTATCTCATTGACTCTCACAATGACCCTGAAAGGCAGTTGCAATTATTTTCCCGTTTTATGGAAGAGGAAATGGAGGCACCCGAGTGTAGGTGACTTGCTTGTGGTGACACTACAGTCAGTGTCAGAGCTGAGGCTGGGCCCCATGCCTCCAAGGCCCCTCCCCTCCCATTGCACCATCCCGTCTTCCAAGGCATGCGCTTCAGGGAGACTTTGAGCTCTTCAGAAAGCAGCTACACACATGACATTATGATCTGAGGGCCTCTGAAAATGGGATCTTGGATTTGACCCCATTTGTTTCCATTCTTTTGCCAGAATGAGGTCTGTGAAACTCTTCAGCTTCTACTGAAAGCTAATTATCTTGGTTGCTGTAAGTGTATTAAAAATATCCTTCCCTTTCCAAAAATCTATTCCTATAAATGTTATAAAAAAGAGAGATTTATTTTTCATTTTCTTTAGGGCATTCTCTCAGAGTAGATTAAGTTAACACCAGTGGGAAGGAATTTGAGTATGTAAAAAGAAAATGAATTGTGGGGAGAGGGAGGGAGGGACATAGAGAGGAGGAAGCAAACAAGCCAGTTGTGGAACTCTGTTCCATTTCTGCTTTCTTGTTATCCTTTCCAGATTCTTAATCACAAGAGAGTTCAGAAGGAGGAAGGGTTCAAGGACAGAGCTATAACTAGGGTGGGGTAACAGGGTCTTTGTCCCATGGGACCAAAATGCGGAGGTGCTTCCACCCCACTTGGGTTTTCTGTCCACAGGGGAAGATTTAGACTCTAGGCCCCTAATGTGTTAGCTGGAGGATAAGGATTAAGAGGGGAAGGAAGCTATGGGAAGGGTGCTACATTTCTAAATTAAGTAGAACATGGAACAGGTTGGGGAGGGTCAGAGAAGAGGGAATGGAGAGCAGCCCAATTTCTGGGAACCCAGGGGTTGAGCTCCAGGTAGAGGTGAAGTCTCCTGGACCACTGTCTGGCCACGGAAGAGGCCTTTCAGGGGCCTCATTTCTGTAGGGAGGGGGCATTCTCCTCTGTCCCTGATTCTGCCTAGGGAGAAAGGTAGCATAGCTTTTGGGAAGCTCAGGCCAAGGACTGAGGTGGGAAGCCCCTTCTGCACCATAACCTATTTCTCCTGCCACCAAACTAGATTCCGCCCCCCCCCCCAGGTGCCAGTACTGCTGATTGTCTTGTCTTGAATTGGCCCAGACAGGCCCAACTTAAACATTTATTAAGTGCCTACTGTATACAAAGTGCTGCACCAGGACTTACTTAATACTTAGGAATGTGGCTATTTTTGCAGTCACTTGCTGACTCCTGGGTAAGTCTTCCCTTTACACAGAGAGGTCAGTACATTTTAGATATTATCATTATGTGTCTTCTCTTCCCCATGAAGCTGTGAGCTCTACAAGGCAGGGACTGTCTTCTCTAAAGATTTTACCTACCCATGGTAACAACCACAGTGTTCTGCACACAGTAGGTATTTAATAAATGTATATTAAAGTTGATCTCTGTAACTATTGAATGCCTGGTGGTGGCTGCTGCTGCTGAAATGAAAAAGAAGGGCCTTAGCATGGTAAAAGGACTCATCATAGATGACGTCTACGATTTCTTCTAGCTTTGAACTCTGCATGTGTATAGAATGAGTCTAGAAGTCTACAGTCAGAGTAAACTTGGGGATTGAAACTGAGATCCTTATGATACAGTGGAAAAAACACTCCCCTAGAAGTCTGGAGGCGTGAGTAGTAGTCAGAACTGTAACTAGGCTGAGGCACTCAGGGCTTTGCTCAAGACACTGAAATTTAGGGGGCAGAGAAATGCAAAATGATTTTGAAATATTGTGCAATATAGAAATTTGTTACATTTAAGTGTCAATCCCACGTGCTGCAGAGAAACAACTGATCTTGGCATTTAGTAAGTCAAAATAACCAGTTAAAATAAGGAGGTGCCAGGAATTAATGATCCCCATCTATGTGTCACTTATTAGCTAATCCCCTGTTTTAGTCCCCTGATTTTCTTCATTACTTCTTCTATTCTTTCTGCATCTTAAGTTTTAAAGTTGATCTGAGGGGCAACTAGGTGGCGCAGTGAGTAGAGTACCAGCCCTGGAGTTAAGAGTACCTAAGTTCAAATCTGGCCTCAGACACCTGACACATCTACTAGGTGTGTGACCTTGGGCAAGTCACTTAACCCCAATTGCCCTGCCTTCCCCCCTGCAAAAAAAAAATGAGAGTGAGTTTCATGTTGCTGCCTTAGGTCCAGAAGTCTCACTGAGAACAGTATTTCTGGTTCCCATTCTGCTCCTAGGGGTGTGACCTTAGCCATGACATTGGTCACCTTCTACACCTCACTTCCTGAACTGGGGAAGTGGGACCAGAAGTTAATGATACACTTGTGATCAATTTGTGTGCCCTCCTCTCTCTGGGCCTGTTACCTGATTAGCAAAATGACAGTAACACCTCCCCTACCTGAAGGGAAGGACTGGCCTGTATGAGCCTTTGAGGTCCCTTTGCTCTCTTGGCTTCCGAGTCTCTTTTCATCCTGATTTCATGATTGGGAGTTTAAAGTTTTGCTAGCACTCAGCTGACAGGAGTGATGTATGGGGCAGGATAATATCCAGCTCCCATTTCCACACCTGCATTTGCCCTGAAGTGCTAAGAGCAGCGGAAACGCGGATGTCAGTAAATGAGAAGAGATGATTCCTGGGCAGCCTGTGAGCAGAGCTGATGAAGAAAAGGGGCTCCATTTCTCCAGACTCAATTTTCAGATGACAGCCCTGGCTCTGAGCTTGCCTTACTTCCCTGTTATACAGGTGAATTGCTTTTCTTTTTTCAGGAGCAGCCCTAAAAGTTCTCCTCTTTCTTGTCCTGCTTAACCTAATCTATGACAGTATTTTTTAAAAAAAATCATTTGTATTATTATCCCTGTGGATTTTCCCAGTGGGAACTGAACATTACCAGGTTATCTGGGGGCCTCTCAGAAGGTTCCAGGCATCACTGAACATTGAAAGCTTTTAGTATTTGAAGGAAAGGTATGTCCTTTTACTTAATTTTTCAAAAAAATAATAGTAGTATGATGTTCCATAGTGGGTAGAGAGATTTCCTTAGGGTCAGGGGTTCAAATCCCATCTCTGACCTTTCCTAGCTTGGTGACCTTTGAAAAGTCATTTCTTTTAGCCTTAATTTTCTCATCTGTAAAATCAATGAAATAACCAGCAAGTATTTATTAAATGCCTTTTATGTGCCAAAGCACTGTGCTAGCATCTAGGTATGTAAATACAGAGAATGAGCCAATCCCTATTCTAGAGAAGCTACCGGTATATACAGTATAAATATAAAGAGAATAAATGCAAGACAGATAGGGCAGGTGCTGACAGTTGGACTGATCCCAAAAGACTCATGTAGAAAGCAGGGATGATGACCCCCACAGTACCCCATCTTACAGGGTTTTTGAGGGTCAAATGAGCTACCATTTTGCCAGCCTTCCTCCAGTAGATTCTAGTGTCAGAGAGCTTATTCAAATCCTACCCCTACTATTACCTGTCTGGCCTTGGTCAAGTCACTTAATCTGCAAAGTAAAGATAATACTAGTACCTACTTCAGAGGGTTTTAAGGACCAATAACGTAAGTCTAGCCTTTGCCAACTTGCTGTTTTTACTCTCATGAGGCTGACCTTATGATCCTTAAAAGCGCTATATAAATGGCAGCTATTAATAATATTAATTCTTATTAATATGTAATTATTAATTTTATTATTAATATGCCTCAGTTTCCTCATCTGTAAAATGAGCTGGAGAATGAAATGTCAGACCACTTCAGTGTCTTTGCCAAGAAAACCCAAAATGGAGTCATGAAGAGTCAGACTGAACAATAATTATTAATATTAAAGCTAAGATTTGAAAAGCAGCAGGAGGTCATAGCTAGGATGCTAGACTTCAAGTGCCAACATGACCCACACAAAAGAAATCAACCAAACTCTGTGTGCCTCAGTTTCCTTACCTAGAAAATGGCGGGGTTGGACTCAATGGTTTCTAAGGTCCCCTCTAACTCTAAACCAATGGTCCCACAATTCTATGATCAGGGCTAAATAATTTCTCTTGGCTCCCTGCTGACGTCACTTTATGTGAGTGGATGCACAATATTGCATAAAATGTCTTTTAAAATGTTTCATCGATAGGCTGTAAACCTGCCCTATTCGCACACCTATTCATCGCTCTTGGTGGTGTATTTTTTGTCTTCACCCCAAGCCACTCACAGCCTTCCCCATCTCATGTTGAGGAGGAAATACACGATTTTCCTCCCTTGTAACTACCTTTCTAGCAGGCTGCCTTCATTCTCAGAAGCATACAAATAGCATACAAACAGTAGATTTAAATACCAATAATAATAACTCACACTTTTATGGTGCTTAGTGACTTATCCATGTGTGTGTTTTTTCTTCCTGATCCCAGAACTGTGAAGGAGATCAATTTCAGTGCTTTCCCATGCCCAGGTGAAAATCTGAATTTCATTTCCGCAAGTATGCCTGCAATTTCATTTCCTCTCCCAGGGTTTATGATGTTAATTTGCTAGTCTGAGTTAAGTTCCAGTTGTCATGCTTTGCTGTTCACCCCAGGCTGTGGGCTTCGGAGTAAGTTATCGCCTGTTATCGTTGCCCTTGAAAATTCTGATTAGCTCTCTTGCAATTCAGTTCTTTAGAATTAGTCCTTTCTGCATAATTTTGGTATCAGCTGCTAGAAATAATGTTTGCTCTTATTTTCAAACCTTCATTTTTTCCCCTGTGGGTCTTAAATAAAATTTCTTGTGGGACGCCGAAGATTTTTGCCCAAGTGTGACCAATGAGTTGATATGCTGCTGAAGAAGTGAACCACAAACGTACTGGTAGTTTCATTATAAATAGAAAAAGAAGACATCAAACAGAAGATGTGCCTTAATTTTTAAGGAGATGAATGAACGTAAGAGATGGGTCAGTCATATGATAATAATGACTGGTAATTGTAGAATGATTTGAAGTTTGTAAAGTGTCTTCCATGTATTATCTTAATCGGTAGAGCAGGCATAACAAAAGATGAACAGTCCAAGTATTTACTGAGTAGTTAGGGAATGCTAAAAGACTTGGAGAAAGATTTCTGAAGCATTGGGTGGATCCTGAGCAGAATACTTAAGGGAAGACACGAACTAGAGTGAAGTGGGATAAAAAGGCATGCATGGGTTGTTACATGGACCAATGGAGGAAGCAGCCCTCATGATGAGATCCCTCCCAGTTCCATGGAAGAAGCATAGTATGGTGAAAAAATCATGGGATTTAGAATTGTAGCACCTAGGTTGGAATTCCACTTCCTTCCTGTGTGACCTTGGCCAAGTATCTCTGGGCTTTAGTTTTCTCTTAAATAAGAGGAGAGGGTTGGGCCAGATGACTTCAGAGGTCCCTCCTATAAGCCAGAGTGTAACAACACCCAGTGGGCTGCAAAAGCTTGGCATGCGGACCTGGCGACTGACTAGCCATGTTGGGCATCCAAGAACCAATCATACTAAGTCTGGGAAGGCTTATTGCCAGAAGGCAGAAAGTGACATTGTCCCACTTTATTTTGGATTCCTGGAAGGGCCCACCAATGTAATGACTTGTGTCCAGAAAGTGCTTTTGAACATTTAACCATTTATATGGTTTTTGAGAGAGCAGAGCTATGTTATTCCTGGAAGTCCCGGAGGTTACCGCTGCAGTAAGCATTTTCTGGAAATAATTTTTAGCCCCTCTTTTTTTCCTTAATAAAATAATGTTTTATTTTGTTTGTCTGACAGTTTCAGTGATGTCCTGGTCAGGGCAAAATATAATGGAAAATCCATATTCAAAGATACTAATTTTAAAAACCCTTGAGGAACAATTGAGTTAACCAGTGTTCATACCTCTTCAGCTGTTTTTGTCAAAACCCTCAGAGGTTCTACTCCAAAGAGAAATTCTTTTGGACATAAATAGTATCCTTCATTTGGATTTCATAAAGTTACTCAATCCATCACCTGGACAGCCATATCTATTCTAATTTCATGTTCATGATATCATCAGTGTAAGGACTCCAGAAAGCAGCATAGGGTAGTGGAAAGAACCCTGGCTCTTCAGTTAGAAGACATAAGTTTGAATCTTGCCTCTGATGCCCACTCTCTGTGTGACCCTGGGTAGTGGTGTACCTCTCTGGGCCTCAGTTTCCTCATCTGTAAAATGGAAGAGTTGGACTATAGAAATGGCTTTTGAGGTCTCTTCCAGCTCTAGCTAGGTTCCTACATCACTTCACCTCTCCAGGCTTCAGTTCCCTCATCTGTAAAATGAAAATATTGGACTAGATGGTCTCTGAGGCCATTCCATTTCTAAATCTATAAAAGAGTGGCAATCTGCCCCATAAGAAGTATCACACTATTATGTAGCTCTAGAGCCCCCTTAGATTGCCTCACTCCAAGATATTTTATAACCTAAAATACAAAAGTGGGAAAATTAGGTCTAGCTTAGATGAAGGGTTCTTACGTTTTTGTGTGCCATGGATCCCATGGGCAGTCTGGTAAAGTTTATTGACCCCTCGAAATCATGAATTTTTTAAAAAAATTCATAATTGAGGAAAACACTCAATTTCATTTGGAGGTTAGTTAAGATAAAGATGTAATTTTTCCTTCCAATCCAACTTCACGGACCCTGAAATCTATGCAGGAATCCCAGTTAAAGAATTCTAATCTTTGCCTATCATTTCCCATTGATTCCAATCTTTAGTCACATGTAAAATACTCAAAAACCACTGGATATGAGATGAAAACAATACCCTTTTTGTAAAATCAAGTCAGCCAACCAATACTCTGTTTTCTTTCCATGTTTGGTACAATTCACTTGTGAATCCATCTGGCCCTGACACTTTTTTCTTTGGAAGCTCATTTGTGGCCTGTTCAATTTCTTTTTTCTAAAATAGACTTTTTTAGGTATTCTATTTTCTCTTTTCTTAATCTGAGCAGTTTATATTTTTGTAAGTATTCTTCCATTTCAATTAGATTATTAAATTTATTGGCATATAATTAGACAAAAAATCCTCCTAATAATTGCTTTAATTTCATCTTCATTAGTGGTGTATTCACCCCTTTAAATTTTGATACTAGTGGTTCGATTTTCTTCTCTTTCTTTTCTAATCACATTAACCAATGGTTTATCTATTCTTTTTTTAGAAAAAACCAGCTCCTAGTTTTATTTTTTAATTCAATGGTTTTCTTACATTCAATTTTATTAATCTCGCTTTTAAGTTCCAGGATTTTCAATTTGGTGTTTAACTGGGGATTTTTAATTAAATCTTTTTCTATTTTTTTCATTGCATACCTACTTCATCGATCTATTTTTTCTCTATTTTATTGATGTAGGCATTTAAAGATATAAATTTTCTTCTGATTGCCTCTTTTCCTGCATCACATGAGTTTTGGTATGTTGTCTCACTATTATCATTTCTTTAATAAAATTAATTTTTGTTCCTATGATTTGTTTTTTGATGTTTTCTTGTCATCTTGTCTCACTTGGACCAAAGACCTGAAGAAAAAAAAATAGTCTTACATGAGACTCATCAGCTTACTGCACTGATTTTTGTGTTCATAGTTCACTCCAGAAAAGTTCAGTTATCTGCAGAATTTTTAAGAGATGCATTCCAAGAGTGTTCTTTTCCACCACGTTGGTTTTCTCCTTTGGGATTCTGTTTTAACCATATCCCAACTAATGAAGAGAGGAGTCCAGCTGTTTATGGAGAGTTCAGAAAGCCTTTAGAATGTCTGCCTCCCTCCTTCTGGCCTCAATTCTGAGAATTGGACTTTTCCAAAGCAATCTTGGATGATTTTTCCCCTGAACTGCTAACTCCTCATACTCTATAAAAGCACTTAATACCAAGACTGTCTATTCCTTTCACCCTTTCCAAGTAAAGTAAATAGAAGTCTGTGCTGGGTCACTGATAAAGGAGAATTAGCTCCTTTCTAGGAAATCCTCCTGAATCTGTGGCCTGGGGCCAATCTGTTGTTTCTCAGCATTCTTGCCCTCACTGTTCCAAAGCCCATCTCTTTTGGAGGTGTTTTTTTTTTTTTTTAAGTAAGCAGGCTCCTTCTCTCTCAGGGCTCCATAAAATCAATGTGAATTTTAAACATCTCCACTGAATATTCCCATAGCGAATCTTCCTCAGGTACAAGAAAGTCTTACATTTTTAGAGTGAATGGACACCTGGATGAAAGAGGATCTCAGAGTGTGTCTAGGTCTTCTTTTATACATGAGGATACTGAAATGCTGTGATACTGAACGACTTGTGTAAGGGCCACAGAGCGCCAGAGTGGGGTTCTCACAATCACACACTGGCAGACTGTTGGGTCCTATGAACTTTCCAAAGAGTTGAACCAAAGAGAACATCTCTGATCATTGCTGTTTTTAAGAATGTGATTTGCATATCATAAAGACTGGAAATAAGCAGGCAAGCATGGTAGTAAATACACTTTTGTTTTAGTGAAAGCCAGAATAATTATGTTCTTAGACGCTCTTGTAGACCAATGGCATCCTGCCCCAAAGCAGATTGAATTTTCTTTATACAAAAGTCTAGTGGTAGAGTCCATACTAGGTTTTCTCCTGAGGGTTTCAGCCAGATTTATCCAATCAGAAGACCATAAGTGGATTTGCATATCATTTGTGTCAGCCTCCAAGAACCGGGATCCTATTCTCAGCAATTTTAACTTTAAAATGTTATTTTTTCTCCCTTAGGGGGTTGTTCTGCTTCCTTTCTCAACCTTCTCATTGTAATTGTCACCAAGCACCCCCACTTGGACTTTACCACAGAGTCGAGGTCCACATTGGTGGGGAACCTGAGGCCCTCTAGGTCCTCAAGTGAAGCCCTTTGACTGAATCCAAAATAAATAAACTTCAATGAAATCCAAACTTCAATGCACATATACCTGTGCATAGAAACACATGTGTTTGTGTACATGTATACGTGCACGCAATTCATTTTGGATTTTTGGTTATATGTATACACACACATATATAATATATATATATATATATATATATATATATATATATATATATATATATATTTCATACACACATTAAATCCAGAATCATTTGTTGGGGAGGGCACTAGCAGCTGGGGAGGGGAAGGGATGGATAGGGAAAGGCTTCATGTAGAAGGCAGTCCTAAATTTGAACTTTGGGCTGTCCAAAAGTGAAGCGGGCTGCCCTTGACAGTGGTGGGTTCCCCTTCCTTGGGGGTCTTCAGTTAAAGGCTGGATGACCATTTGTCAGGCGTTCTTCCTGGGGTATGAGTTAGACTAGATGGCCTTTGGGGGTTCCCTTCTGTACTTCTGGGATTCTAATCTACTCATGAGTATGTATTGTTTCATTCTTTCTATTTGTATCCCAATATCTAGCACAGTGCCTAGCACATAGTAGGTGTTTAATAAATGCAGGTTGGGTAAATGTTTTTGTGACTCCTCCTATACATATTAAGGATCCACCCAAATGTCCTGGAGGCCTTCCTCGAGGTCAGAGGTTCTTAATCTTTTTTGATGTCATGGGCGCCATTGACAGTCTGGGCCTTTGGGCCCCTTCTCAGAAAAATGTTTTTAAATGCATTTTAAATGCATCAACTAAACTACATAGGATTACAAAAACAAAACAGAACAAACCAAAACAAAACAAAACAATTGCATGAAATATGCTTTTACCCAAAATTTTTTATTCTGTCTCTCTCCCTTCCCATTCATGTTCACTTAGTCAATGCACATTTATTAAGTGCTTACTGTATGCCAGGTACCATGCTAAGCGCTGGGGATAGAAAGGTGAGAAATCATTCTTTTTTAAAATGTATTAGTGATTTTATTTACTATTTTAGTTTTCTTTTTTTAATTTTGAACCCTGGAGTGATTATAATAACAAACATTTATTTAAGGTTTACAAAACACTTTATACCCACAATATCTGAGCTTTACAGAAATTGTGTGAAGTAGGTTCTACATACATAATCATCCCTATTTTAGAGATAAGAAATCCAAGACATGATCATAATCACAAAACTAGAAAATGTCAGATTTGGGATTTATATCCAGACCTTCTTAACTGCAAGTCTAGGGCTCCACTTACTCTCCACTTCTCCACACTGCCAGATAAACAAGGAGATTAAAAGAATTCGGGTAACCCTTCTGGATTGGTTCAAAAGGCCATGTCTAGATAAACCAGATCTCAGAATGCTAGAAGAACTGAACATTGTAATTGCTGGACTAATGTCAGTGATCACTGAAAAGTCAGAAAATAAGATTGCTAGCACAGGCTTAGAAGGCAAATTTTGTCTCAATTTTAGAGGAAAAAACCAACAGATAAATGCCTTAAACCAGGGCTGTCCAAAATGTGGCCCGAGGGCTGCATGTGGCTCACAGTGCAATTTATGCAGCCCGCCTACAAGCATAGAAATTTACACAAATGCTTTAGTAAACTAAGCCGAGCTACCTCCAAGCTCTCATTAAAATGGCAAATCAAAATATATTGTCTATTGTTTCAATAAAAACCTAACCTGCCTTAACCTATAAAGCATTGAACTTGACTTCAATTCTTGGAAAAAATCTAGAACACACTATAAAAAATGGATAAATTCTGGGGATTTACATAAGAAAGCCTGATCACAAAGAGTCCCCCACAGATTTCCCAAGAATAAATGATTCTAGACCAACTTAATTTCCCTTTCAATAAAACCAGTCAGCAAGGTTGCTTGCCTTCCTTCAGTAGTACTTGGCAGTACTATGAAGAGCAGATGTCAAACTTTTCAGATTTTCATATGTTGAAATTTGAAGGGGAGAGATAGCTAACATTAGACAGAGTCAGGATCCTCAAAAGTTCTGGACAATAAGTTAAGGCTTGTAGAATCATAAATTTATACCTGGAAGGAATCTTAGAGCCCAATTCCCTTATTTTACAGGTATGGAAAATAACCTGCTTAAGGTTGCACAAGTGGTAAGTGACAAAGGCAAGATGTGACCCCAGATCTTTTGACTCCAAGACAATGCCCTCTCCATTATCTAATGGAGAATTTGAACAAAAATGCACATTAGTCATTTTTTTCTGTTGATGTGAAAGAAATTCTTCTCCATGTGAAAGGTGGAGTATATAAACTCTTAAGTACCTTAAAACTGAGGTTTTGTGATTCTGGGAGGAACATGTTCCATAAGACCAAGAGGCTTTTCATGCTTCTCTTGATTCTTGCATTTGAAAATCAAATTTTCTATTCAGCTCTGGTCTTTTCATTGAGAAAGCTTGAAAGTCCTCTATTTTATTGAAAATCCATATTTTGCCTTGGAGCATGATACTCAGTTTTTCTGGGTAGGTGATTCTTGGTTTTAATCCTAGCTCCTTTGATCTCCGGAATATCATGTTCCAAGCCCTTCGATCCCTTAATATAGAAGCTGCTAGATCTTGTGCTATTCTGATGGTGTTTCCACAATATTCAAATTGTTTCTTTCTGGCTGCATGTAGTATTTTCTCCTTGACCTGGAAACTGAAATTTGGCGACAATATTACTAGGAGTTTTCTTTTTGGAATCTATTTCAAGAGGTCATTGGTGGATTCTTTCAATTTCTATTTTACCCTCTGGTTCTAAAATATCAGGGTAGTTTTCCTTGATAATTTCTTGAAAGATGGTATCTTGGCTCTTTTTTTAATCATGGCTTTTAGGTAGTCCAATAATTTTAAAATTATCTCTGCTGGATCTATTCTCCAGGTCAGTGGTTTTTCCAATGAGATATTTGACATTGTCTTCCATTTTTTCATTCCTTTGGTTCTGTTTTATAATATCTTTGTTTCTCATAAAATCACTAGCTTCCACTTCCTCCTATTGAATTTTTAAGGTGGTATTTTCTTCAGTGATCTTTTGGACCTTCTTTTCCATTTGGCTAATTCTGCCTTTCAAGGCATTCTTCTCCTCATTGGCTTTTTGGAGCTCTTTTGACATTTGGGTTAGTCTATTTTTTAAGGTGTTATTTTCTTCAGTATTTTTTGGGTCTCCTTTAGCAAGTCATTGACTTGTTTTTCATGGTTTTCTTGCATCATTCTTATTTCTCTTCCCAATTTTTCCTCTACTTCTCTTACTTGCTTTTCCAAATGCTTTTTGAGCTCTTCCATGGCCTGAGCCCAATTTATATTTTTCTTGGAGGCTTTTGATGTAGGCTCTTTGACTTTGTTGACTTCTTCTGGCTGTATGTTTTGGTCTTCTTTGTCACCAAAAAAGGAATCTAGAGTTTGAGTTTGAGTCTGAATTGGTTTTCGCTGCCGGTTCATGTTCTCAGCCAACTACTTGACCCTTGAGCTTTTTGTCTGGTTATGACTGCTTGTAAAGTGGAGAGTACTTTGTCCCAAGCTTTAAGTCCAAGCACTGCTGTTTTCAGAGCTACTTCTACTCCACGGTCACCCCAAGCTCTGTCACAGCAGTGCTCCTCCTCCCTCAAGAACTGCCAACCAGGATCGCATTACAGATCCAAGCTGAGCTCAGCAAGAGAATCTGCCTTTGTGCCCACAAAGTGCTCCTTGTACTCCGTCTCTGATCTAGATTCCTCCCACCTTATGAGCAATGGACTTGGGAAGTAGCTGATGCTGGTGCTCTGGAAGCAGCCTCAGGTATTTCTTGCTGCTGCTACCACCACCACCATTGCATCAGTTCCTCCACCCCCAGAGCTGGTGCCCGAATCACTCTGAACTCAATCCTGCAATCAATCCCTAACTCAATCCCTAACTTGCTCTTTGGCGTTTGTGGGTTGAGAAGTCTGGTAACTGCCACAGCTCACTGTTTCATGACCCCAAGTCCTGTTCCAGCTGGCTGACTCAGGCTCTGGTCTTTTCCAGTGTGGTCCATGCTGGGCTGCCCTCTGCTCTCAGCACAGTGCACTAGACCCTTCCCAGTGACCATCCAGGTTCTCCTGGGCTGGAGACCTGTTTCCCTCTGCTATTTTGTGGGTTCTGAAGCTCTAGAATTTGTTTAGAGCCATTTTTACAGGTGTTTAGAGGGATTTGGCAGGGAACTTAAGCAAGTCCCCGCTTTCCAGCTGCCATCTTGGCTCCGCCCCAGAAATCATTCTTATAGTAGAAAAGCTCATATTCTAATGGAGGAGACAACATGTGAATAAGGAGACCTACACATGGAGTGGATGGAAGGTTGTCTAGCTAGCACCTGACGGAACCATGAAAATCCTACTGCAGAAGAAGGGTTTTGAACCGAGTCTTGAGGGAGGCGAAGGGGTGAGGTGGGAAGAGAAGATATTCCAGGTGTGGAAGGTCATAGAGCAAAGGAGGCAGGAGATGGAAAGGTGACACATAAGAGACACCGCGAGGAGGCCAGTGTGTCTGGATTGGAGGGTAATGCTTTGTAGTAAAATCCTTTGTAAAAATTCACTTTCAGGAAGAAGGGGAATGAGTGGCCAGAGGCATGTTCTTCCTCTGCAGGGAATCTGAGCATTAGGAGAATGAGGGGATGTAGCTGTAGCATCTACATCATCAGGATAGTCTGGAGAGAAAGCAAAGAGAAGCCAGGAGCCGGGACAGGGATGGTAGTGGTATTTTAGGAAGCAGCACGGAGTGCATTGGTAAATGATGCTGTACTTGAATTTGTCATGTATTACAAATGACTGCATGGCCCAATGGATAGAGAGCTACGTTAGAGTCAGAGGGACAGGAGTTCAATACCTGCCTCTGAAGCATACTAGCTTTGTGGCCTTGGGCAAATTGGTGAGCCTCTCATAGTCTCAGACTACCCTCTGAGACCACTGTTTACAGAGAAGTTGCTGATCTACATCTTGGAGGGAGTTTTCACACTGGGATTTCTCTCACTGATAAAATCACAGTTAAGAATGAAGTGTGTTCCATAGCAGGGATTCAGGCTCCACCAACCTGTGAACTGTGAGGAGGATGCTCGAATCTGACACTTAACCCAGGAGCCACTTAATACATTTTTATTGACTGGCTGACTAACTAGATGACTTTTTGAGACTTCCCCTTCTATATCAATGTGCTGATGATAAGATACGGGCTTATTTTAGCCAACAATTTTCAACCATTTTTCATTCATGTCCAACTCTTCATGACCCCATTGAGGGCTTAGTGGAATGCTTTTCCATTTCCTTCTCCAGCTCATTTTACAGATGAAGAACTGAGGCAAACAGGGTTAAGTGACTTGCCCAGGGTCACACAGTTAGTAAGTGTCTGAGGCCAGATCTGAACTCACAAAGATGAGGTTTCCTGACTCCAGGACCAGCACTCTATTCACTGCCACTGTGCCACCTAGCTGTCACCTAATAATTACCCTAGGCATGTCATTTTGGTCCTCTTCTGGAACAAAGGACAACAACCAACCAACCCTTAGAAATAGAGTCTCCTTAAGCTGACTTTTGTTTCTTGAAGTTACTAATTGTTCTTCTTGGTGTGGACATTAGCCACTCTTCCTCCCTAAAACAGCACACACACACACACACACACACACACACACACACATACACACACACACACACACACAGACACACACACAGTTTGACTTTTCAGAAACTTTTTATTCTGTGTCTAGTAAAATGTCTTCACTTCATCCTGATGAAATATTGCAAATGGTTTAAAAAGAAGGAAATGGGAAATCATGTACGCTTGCCTTCCTCCCATGATGTTATGCCTAAATGGATACAATGGAGGGAGTGAGATGGTATGACTTTTCCTAAACATTAATAATCAAAACAGATGGGCAGGAGGAGCAAGGAGAGGTAACGTGGACTCTTTCCAGAGGAAAAGAAATGGCTGGCTGCTATGGATGAGTTCTGTTCTTGTGGGACAGAACTATAGCTCCCCCAGATAAGTAGTAGGACTGAGGCATTGTGGGGAAATGCATTGTGCACTTGTGTGTATGTGTGTATGAAAGAGACAGACAGGGAGAGAAGAGAGAGACAGAGAGGGGAAGAGAGACAAAGAAAGAGACAGAGAGGGAAAGAATATCTGTGTAAGAGAGAGAAAGACAGAGACAGGGTGAGGGGTAGGGATTGAAAGAGAGACAGAGACATAGAGAGAGGGAGAGAAGGAGAAGAGAGAGACAGAGAGAGGGGTAGAGATGGACTTAGAGAGAGGTAAAAGAGAGGGAAAGATTATCTGTGTAAGAGAGAAATACAGAGACAGGGTGAGGGCTGGGGATTGAAAGAGAGAGAGACAGAGTCCCTTTAGATGTGCTCATTTATGAAAGTAAAGCCATGAGAGAGAGGGAGCAATTCTTTGTTCATTATTTCAAAAGAAATTTGAACAGACTATCTCAACACTGGTCATAGGGGAAGGGAACAAGAAAAGTTATTTCTTCTTTTTTTCCTCTTTCTTCTACTATTTGCTTAAAAATATTTTTTTCTCTTCTCTTTCTCCTATTTTGGGATCTGTGAGTTAGTCAGTCTGGGGAATTCCCAGTGCTGAGTGCTCCCTCCACCATGCCACTTAGCTGCTTCCTAGAGAGTTGCCTGAGGCATATGGAGGTTGTGACTTTCTCAAGGTTTGGGCAATGTTTAAACGTCCAAGGCAGAAGATGGGATTTGAAACCAAGACTTCTTGCTTTCAAGACTGGTTTTGCAATATGGTGGAACTTAGAGTCGTAAAGACCTTGGTTCAAATTCTATCTCTTACGATTAGTAGATATCTGATCTTGGGCAATTTTATATAACCTCTCTCAGCCTCAGTTTCCCCATCTATAATTTGTGTATAATAGTCATACCTGTAGCACCCACGTCTAGGACTAGCTATGAGACCCAAGTGAAAGCATGTATGCAAATGACTTTGCAAATTTTAAAATGCAAAACTAGATGCTATCATGTCTGTCCCTATCCTTCCACATCCTATCTGAAATACATGGGAAATGCTATAATATGTGGAGGGTGGGAAGCCCACATTTCCTAATGGCTTCCATGCTTCCAGGGAGTTGACAAGGCACTGGAGGTTAACTAGTTTACCTGAGGCTCCCACAGCCTCATGGCTGACCTATGAGTCATTTGAATTTAACAGGGAGTTTTCTCTTGCTTCAGATGGCAACACAATTTGGTGTCTGGTCAGTGCCGGCGTAGATGGTTTTAGACATCATTGCTCAGAGAACAAAGGTTCAAATGACTGAGGGCTGTGGGACAGTGATGGGTGGGAAATGTTTCTAGGGATGAAAAGAATCTCATCTCCTCTTCATATGCAATCAATTCAGGCAGCATAAAAGCTGCCTTCTCTCTCTGTCCTCTGCCCTCCTGTCAAATTTAGTTGAAATTGGGCTGGGGAGTCCAATCAGGTGGATACTTAGAGGGATGTTTGGAGAAATCAAGCAAAGAATCTTCAGAATGGCTAAGAGGCCCTCAAGATATATGCCTGGCTCCAGAAACACCAAGTAAAAGAATAATCTCATTTCAATTCCACTGACAACAGAGAAGACAGACTTCTACTGGCTATGTGGTAATTCATAAGCAGTTCATGGGAATATAGGCACTGAGACTGGAAGTGTTGAGTGACATGGGCTGGTATGTCAGGGCATGAGTAGAAGGCCCTCCTGCCATTTATTTTGAAGGCTTCTATTCATCCTACTGCTATGCTTTTTACTAGCCCCACTGCATCCTTGGATAGTAAGAATGAATGTTCTTCCATTAATTCCTCTTCCCAAATGATCTCCTTTCCTCTCTGGATTGATATAAGATTAAGGAAGGGGAAGTGGTCCTTCCTGGCCTTACTAAAATCTTACCTTTTTCACAAAGCCTTTTCTTATTTCCCTTAGTATAGATGCCTTTCCTCTGTCGATTTTCTCCAATTTACCCCATATAGGGGCGTATATAAATTATTTGCTGTTGTCTCCCCCATTAGACTGCGAAGTACTGGAAGGCAGTACTTTTCTTTGTATTCCCACCTTTTCTTTGTATTCCTAGAACTCAGCTCATAATAGATACTTAGTAAATGTTGTTGACTTGATCACAAAGATGCTGGTGGTGATTAAAAATAATATTGAGAAATTATCAATTGAGGAATAGTAAATTACATCAAAAAAAGCCTTGAAATGACTCCCATAAGCCACACAATGTGATGGTTATTGGGGTTATAAAAACAAAATAATCTCTATCATCAGGAAACATTTATGGACACAAAGAAATAAATATATAATGTATAGCAAGTAATTAAGATGGGGTCTAATATGAAGGGCAGTTCGTTAATAACAGGGCAGGCATTGCAGAGGGCACAATGGAAGGATAGGGAAGAGTAGGGAGGAGAGCCGTGGCTAGGCATGTCGCAGTTAGAAGTGATAGTTAGAGAAGGGAGCCATGGGAAGCATTGAAGGTTCAGATAAAAAGCTGGATTTGGCTACAGGCCTGTAAGGAAGATTCTGCCCCACCCCCACCCCCCATCCTAGGATTAACAGAGCCTATCCCAGGAGCATTCTGCCTCTTCTTGGCTTTTTCAAGGCAGTCTGTCTTTGCTCTTTTCTCTTTCTCATCCCAGATTGCAGACAGGCTGTTCTGGTTGGGAGGGGGTGTGGAGACTGGGGAAGAAGAGAGCAACGTTCTTATACCTCTGAGTCAATGGTCTCTGTTCGCAGCCTGGCTACTGTGATACTTGGCTCTTCTGCCTCCCCTCCTCCTCCATAAACATAAGTCTCGGTGGCCTGGGGTTGGAAGTCTGTGGTCTCTTTGGGGCTTCTGTGCTTCCAAATCATTTGAAACTCCTTGAACCTTTGAGCAATTGTCTGCCAAGAGGAAGTTAGACCGCGTAGCTGGAGACCCCCTGTTGAAGATGGCCTTTTAATCCCCCCACTTCTCCCTTTCTGATGATACTTGTCTTGTATTTCCCATCTTCCTCTCCCTTCCAAAGCAATAACCTACTTCTTTACAATTTCATGAATGAGATAACCATTTCTTCCAGACCCATGAGGCCATCAAGTTAATGAAAAACTCCTGTCAATAACAATAACAGTAATAATAATAATGTTAATGTAATAAAAGAACAGAAGACATTTATTAAATGGAAAATGTGCCTTAAGTGTGTGTGTGGGGAGCCATCGCTAGAGGTCACGTGTGCATTGAAAATAATGAAATGCTATTTAAGGAGGTTATGTTTGCAATCTTTGTTATTAAATATCATATTTGTACAGTGCATAAGGCTACGTGTGGAGCTGGGGAAAAACTAAGGAAGTGGTGTTATAACATGAGAAAAGCACTAGCTCCTCTAACCAGAGGGCCTGGGTTCAAATGTGACCCTGGAGGCTTATTGCCTGGGTAGTTTGGGGGAAGTCTCTTCACCTCCCCTGGCCTCAGTTTATCTTTCTGTAAACTGAAGAGGTTGGACTAGTGGTCCTTTGAAGTCTCTCCTGGCTCTGGCTCAATGTTATTTTCCTGTGTAGCATAGGGCTGTTTCTAGAAAGCTGTCTATAAAGTGAATATATGTATATTGATGTAGCTACATGCTCTTCCATAATGGGGAGGGGAAGGGGAGGTCCTATAGCTACCCCAGGTTTGATTTGTGACTTCATATTCAAAAGCTCCCCTGATGCTGAACTTCCCCAGTTCTCTTGCTTTAAAAGACCAAGTTGTTTCATTATCAATTCCATATCCAGCAGGCTTTGCAAAAATGACTAATTTACTTAAAATAGCAAGCATTGTACTTTAAGAACTCACCAAAAGGCAAAAAGCTGTAGATGCAGACCTTGTCATTGTCCCAATTCACTGTTCTCCCAATACCCACCAGCCTACCCCTTGGGGACCCCGGGCTGATCATCCATACTGCCTTCCACCTGCAAGGGAAGTCTCCTCACACAAAGGCTGTGAACTACAGAAAAGCCAGGGGCAGGACGTAAGCCTTCTTAAAGGGATGGATAGAAAAGGGGTCCCACTCTCAAGTCTGGGTCTCTGCTTCCATCACAGATAGCTGAACAAGACCAGTGATCGGCAGCCACTGCTATCTTGGAGGAACTCAGCTTCATGCCTAGTCTCTAACCAGGCATGGGGACAAAATTCATGCCTTCTACCTGGGTTATCAAAGTCTTGCCAGGAGAAAGTTTCAAGTTCCCTCATCTTTAGCAAGCAGCATCAGGCTGACAAGGAACCAAGAAAGCCTCCTCCTATATCTGCTGACTTCTGATCACTTCCGTCTTCTTCCCAAGGCCCTTTTTTTCAAAGGTTCCACCTGGAAACATCACTGGATTATGCTCCCAAATATTTTGGAGAATGCAATCCAGAGAGTTCTTGCTTACCTAGACATGAGTCAGCCTCACAGCTGGGGGGCACCAGTTTCTAACAATAGAATATTTTTGCATTGAATTCATTATAAAATCAGAGTGCTAGATTCTTTTTTTTTTGGGGGGGGGAAGCATGGTTGACTCCAAGATAGAGCAAAATTGGAATTCAAAAAGCAGATCATCTTTTTAATGATATCTTTTATTTTTATATCACCTACTTTCCCCAGTATTTTCCTTTTCTCTTCAGAGAACCATCCCATAAAGTAAAAAATAAAAAATGGGAGGGGATTTGTCCAGCAAAATCAACCAACACATTGGAAAAGTCTGGCAGTGTATGCAGTATTCCACACCTGTCACTTCCCACTTCTGCAAAGGTGAGGGAGCTGCCTTTGCATATCTCTTCTTTGGGGCCAAGTTTCAAAGTGGTTTAGTTCGAATTATTTTGTCTTCATTGTTTCCTTTTACACTATCGGGCAACTCATCCTTTCACATCATCTGTCCCCCAAAAAAAGTTTATCATAAAGTCATCATGTAATAGTGATGGCATAAACAGGAATGGAATTAATCATAGACTTGTTTACATGTTGGGTGCAGATTGGAAGAAAGAAGGAAAAGAACAAGGCAGAACCCTAAACGATGTGCTGCTTCCCTGGCAGAAGTCACTAGGTCACTGCCAAGCCCCCTCCTCTCCACCCACCACCGCGCAGTGTCTGTTCTGTCTTTAACTCACTCCCAATTCCTGGTGCCTGGAGAGGCAGGCGCGTTTCTGTGGGCTGAAAGAAGAAAGAGCTGGGGTGCAGCAGGGGTGCCCATCCCAAATGAGGAGCGAACAGAGAAAATGGCAAATGAGCACACAACCCAGCAGGGCAACACTTGAAGGGACCTTCCAGAAGAGGTCTTCTTGTCTGCCTCCTCCCCATTTCACAGAGGAGTAAACTGAGGTTTCCTTCACCTCTAGGAGACCCAAAGCAACCCTTTAAGGCCTATGTGGCAGAACAGAACTCCTGATAACAATGAAATCAGTTCTGATCCAACAGCATGGCCTTATCACTGCTGTTAGTGTGGCCTCGGCATTCTTGGAGAGCTCAGAACACTGTTGAAGCTGGGATGCCCACGTTCTAGGGAGGAGGGCATGGGGGAAGGTGATGGGTGCCACAGGAGGGTGTAAGTGAAGACCCCGAGGAAGAAGGGGCCAGGGCTTTTGGAGAGCTGCCAAGGATTAGAACTCATCCTGACTCCAGCTGTCATGACCGTGTCTCTTACCAGGAAGGAAAAAACAAGCGACTTTCTTTTGGTTTGTCCTTGGAAGCTGTGAAACAGCAGTGGTGGCAGAGTGCTCTGTTCTTGGGGTTTTGCAGATGGAGAGCTGTGAATCAGCCAGCGGGGGCAGGCCGGCCACCTGGGGACGAGAGAATGCTGAGACAGGACGCAAGCCTGGCCCTCTGTCATACCAACATTTTAATTGGAGTCTTGGGGATGGATAATTCAGTGAGTTCCTCCATTAGCTCAATTCTGCCAACTTATCAGTCTTCCTCTCCATCACTAACGCATCCCTCCAGCTGCCCTCCCAGCTTCCTTCTCTCCTAATCCCTGCCATCCCAAATCAGTGGCTAGGAATATATTCCACAACTCCTCCCAAATGCTTATCTTTCCTCAGGTCAGTCAGTCAATAAGCATTTACTAACTACCTACTGTATGCCAGAGAATGGGCAGGAATTCAAAGGCAAAGGACAGTCCTTGTTCGCAAGCAGCTCATCTTCTGATGGGGCAGACAACCTGCAAACAGCTGTGTACAGATGTGATATACCTTCCCACTTTGTCATCATGTCATAGATTTAGAGCTGGGTGGGATCAAAGGGTCACAGGTTTGTAGAGGTCACATAGCCCATACTCCTCATTTTGAAGATGAGAAAACTAAGACCCACAGCAGCTAGGTGACTTGTCCAAGGCCATGCAGTTAGTAAGTTAAGGAGACAGTCAGAATTTGAACCCATATCTTCTAACTTCAAATTGCCTGCTCTTTGTGCTGGACCATAGACAACAACAGGACGGTGAGCAATATGAAACCGCATTGGGAGAGGAAGTGCAGTGCCAGAATGTAGAAGACCTTAGAGGATAATCAGAGGAGTTCAAACTTGACTCAGTAGGCAAAAGAATAATAGAGAACGCTAACAAGAAAGGAAAATCTATCTCCCCTCCCCATCCCCACATATTCCATTCCCACAAAGGTGGGCTGCCCCACAGAGCCTCATGCCACTAGTGGGAGAGGAGACACATGGTCTGGGGAGCTGGCTCTTCTATAGCTAGAAGATGATCGTGATTCCATAGATGCCACCTGTAGCTTCCCTCACAGCTACTGATGTATCTGCCGAGCTATTTTCTCTGCTGAGCTGCCATCTTTTATTTCTCTACTGAGATGCTATTGCTCTCCATTGAGTTTCTGCTCATCTGCTGCTGACCCACTTTTCTAATGAGCTACAACTGCCATCTGCCAGTTTTCATTTGAATTGTCATTGATAACCATAAAGGAGGGTTTATAACTTTTCTGTGAGCCGAAAGATAGCTTTGAGGCTATGTCTGTTCTTTTGTGAGTCATAGTCACAGCCTTACTTGGCCAGCGAAGCAAAAGCCCTCATCAAGGGAGACTTTTTTTTGATAGACTGTGCTTTCCCCTCAGGTGGAAGCTCTGACAAATCCATTTGATATTAGGGTTGCATTGAGTAACTTCCTCTCAACTCCCATCATACCCCTGATAGCTAGCACAAGGGCCATGCAATTACCCTGGAGTTAAACTTGATTACACTGGAGGGTTAAGGTGGAGGTGGCAACTCTTATCCTCTATTCTTTCAGCTGTACCTAGGTAACTGCCCATCTTATAAGAGTCTTACTATAAGTGCTGCTAAAGGGGTTTTAACTTGTCTTAAATCTAAGTTAAAAAGGCACTGGAGAAGAGAATTTCTGTGAAATTTCATATCTGGAGTTGTGTGGTCCTGGGCAAGTTGCTCAGTGTTCCAGGCAATTCTATAAAGACTCAGAAAGTTATATAGAAGGTTCCAACCTCCATTGGTAGAGGAAACTTCCCCTCCTGAAGTTTTCTCTGTCAAGAAAGGCTCTATTCTGTATAAAATGAGGGTGTAAAATTATTGTTTCTAGAATTCTTTCTAGATCATAGCTTCTATGATTCCAGTGAAAATGAGATTTTTTAAAAAGTGGCTACAGCTTTTGAGAGACTTCTTTAAATCAAGAAAGAAGAAACCAAGATGGTTAGAGTAGCAGCAGCAGCATTTGGAGAAACAAAAATGTCAGAGGGCAGGACTGACATCCCAGAAACTCAGCAAAGCTTTGTGCTTAAATCGTGTCTCAATTAAGTCCTACACATTACTGAATGTTATGATCCTATTAATGAGTCTAGGTAAGCAAAAAAGATGGCATTAATGATCGTGATGCGGGGATTTATATCTCTGAGACATGAAATAAGAGGAGAATCTGGTAGGTTGGAAGGTCATAGCCCAGTGATTACAATGACAGTTGACGAAAGGCATGACAGCCTTCTAGCACAAACACAGAAATCTGCTGATCCCTGTTGCCCAAGTGATGGGACTTCCTTTTGTACAGTGAATCAAAGACGAACATTTGTTTTCTGACAAGTGCTCAGCACTGATGCAATGGGATTTGTATTTTTAAGTTAAAAATCAAAAGGGATACATGGAAGGACTCCACAAAAAGTTGTGCTTGCATTAAGCAGGTAGCCAGCTGTGGTGGACTTGGATTGGGCCACAGGGGATATCCTGGGGAGAAAAAAGGACTAAGTGAGCAATAGTAGGGGTGCGTCAGCTAAATGGAGCCTCCAAACAGAGGTCACTTCTGCTTTTCATCGGCTCCAGTGGGAAATCCTTCCTCATTTTCACATTCCTGGTAGACCTGGCTTTATTGACCCTGGTCTAAGGAACCCAGATGACAATTCTTCCATTGCAGTCAGCCAGTATTTGTTTCATAGATTTCATCAAATCTAGAGCTGAAAGGGTCTAGGAGATCATCCAGTCTAACAATCCCTTTTTACAGAAGAGGACAAGTTTCAATGAAGGTTAGTGACTTACGTATAACCTATGTCAAATATTTTGCCTTCTCAATGAGGGTGGGGGAAGGGAGGAGAGAATTTGGAACTCAAAATTTGAAAAAAAATCATTTTATATGCAATTGGGAAAAATAAAATATTAAATAAGAAAAAAACTTAGTGACTTATCCAACAACTAGAAAGTAGAAGATATGAGATTCAAGCCAAAGTTTTTAGACTACATCTAATGTTCTTGGTCCCTTGAAGGTATGTTCCTAAGCTGCTAGAGAAGCAATTTAAAACCACCAATTGGCATATTCTATTTCATAATTCTTTCATTTGAATATGTCATCTCCCCAGTAAGATTGTAAGCTTCCTGAAGGCAGAGTCTGTGTCAGATGCCTCTTTGGAGCCTCAAAGTGAGCAGAGCACGTAGAAGGTGATTATTGAAATCAGTGTATACATTTCATTTGCCTTAAGTAGGCCCTTCTAGCTCCAAGGAAGCAAATGTCCTCTTTGGTTGAAGTTGAATAGGAATCACAGAATCTTAGTTAGAAGGAACATTAGAACATAGAACAAAGGCTTAGAATGTTAGAACTAGAAGGAATGGAATGGTCGAACATAGACATTAGGGTTGGAAATGACTGTCATGATCATCATCACTTCTTTTGTGTCATGGACCCCTTTGCAGTCTGATGAAGACTATAGATTATTTCTTAGAATAATTATTATAAGTCATTGAAAGAAATGCTAAATTTCAGTTAGATGTTAGTGGAAAATAAAGCTGTATTCCTCCCTCCTCCCATTCTAAGTTAATGAATCCCTTGAAATCTATTCAAGGGGTATGTAGACCCAGGTTAAAAAAGCCTAACTAAATCTAACTCTCACAATTTTCAGATAAAGTAAAATGAACCCCAGAGAGGGGATGTGCTTAGCCTGAAGTCACACAGAAGTAAGTCCAAGATAGCAACATCAAGATGGCATCATGCCTTTGGATGGGTAGGTGGGGGCAGGAGTAGGGGATAAACCAGTGACAAATCATATAATCATAAAATGGTAGGATCATAAATCTAGAGCGGAAAGGGGCCGTTGGGTCTAAGCCTCCACCCCTTATTTTCCAGAGCAGGAAACTGAAGCCCAGGGAAATAAAGTGATTTGCCCAAGGTCATGCAGGCTCTAAGCATTAGTAGCAGTATTTGAATGAAGGTCTTTGGAGTCTAAAATCAATGCTTTTTCCACTGAACGGGGCTGGCTCTTTGGAGTCCAATATCTCTGCTGCCCCAGCATAGAGAGGAATTGGCAGAGGATGCTCTGAGCCTCTCAGATGCTCTCCGGGGTTCTGAGCCTGAACATATAACTCACAGGACTGAACATAATGCAGATGTCATACTGACTCTGTGACCCCCTAAATCTTGAGATGATGGCTCATGAGGCTGGAAATGGGCCCATGTGGTCCATCATGGGACTTTTATAGCAGAGATAGGGCTCTGTCCTCTAAACCTCGATGGGGAAGCTTGCACTTGTGAATGTAAGTATAAGGATAGAATAGCATCCAAGACAAGTGGTCACCCAGACTCCACTTTCTGACCTCTAGGGATGAGACGTTCACTACCTGCTGCTGTATCAGCCCTAATTATTTTGGACAGATGTAACAATTAGGAAGTTTTGCCTTACATCAACTCTGTATCTCTGCCGCTTCTCATTGCTATAATAGGTGGCATCTGATGGGGGCCTCAGCTGCTCACCTTTTGAGCTGAGTCATTTTTCATTTGTGTCTGACTTTTCATGACCCAATTTGGGGTTTTCTTGGCAAAAGTAATGAAGTGGTTTGCCATTTCCTTCTTTTGCTAATTTTACAGATGAGGAAACTGAGGCAAATAAGGTGAAGTGACTTGTCTAGGGTCACACAACTAGTAAGTGTCTGAGGCCAGATTTGAAGTCAGGAAGATAAGTCTTCCTGACTCCACGTCCAGAGCTCTGTCTACTATGCACCTGGGTGCCCATTATCATCTTTAGCTGGAACTAGAAGAAATGCCTGATCTTTGAGATATCCATTATATGGGAACAAAGGGTGAGGGAAAAAGACAAAAATGGAACAGGCCCTACCCTCAAGTGGTTTACATTCTATTGGTAGAAAATGATTTGGATGGTATAGTGAAGAACATGCTGTTCCTAGAATCCAAAAAGGCATTTAGGTAGATAGACAGATAGCTATAGATACTGTCTATAGTTACAGATTGATATATAGATAGACATAGATATCTATAGAAATCTATCTATCTCTCTCTATGTGTATATATATGTATATATATATGTGTATATATATATATATACATATGGAGAGAGAGAGAGAGAGAGAGAGAGAGAGAGAGAGGTAGAAGGAGAGGGGGAGTGAGGAGAGGGAGAAGGAGAGGGAGGAGAGGGAGGGAGAGAAAGTGAGGGGGTTATTTGTTACTTAGTATATGCCAGGCACTATGCTAAGCACCAGGTATGTAAATACAAGTTAACAAGATATTTTCCTGCTCTTAAGGAGTTTCAATCTGAGTGAAGGGTGAGCACATACAGGGGCAATGGAAGGAGCGCTGAGCCTATCCATGTGTCTGAATGGTAAGGAGATCACAGAAGTGATCTGGAGCTTTGGGCCCTTGGAAGATGAAGCCAAAAGCCTCACCTGTCAGAGTTCGGGGTGTCCAGGATGGAATCCAAGTTCCCTGTTGGGGGAGGGCATAATGCCTTTGATGAGTCCAGCCAACCTGGCCCATGCCCTAGCTGCAGAATTCTCCTGTCCTCTTTCATCTTTATTCATTGGCTCATTCCCTCCCCTGAAATGCACAAAACATTGATCAAATATTATCCAAACACATGACCTTGGGATAAGTGCTAGGGATACAAAGATGAAATGTAGGAGTCTGATTAAATGGTCTCTAATGTCTCAGCTCCAAATTCTAGGATCCTGACATATGTCCTGTGATCTTGATATGAATCTTATAACTAGATTCTCTTATAGCATCTTTGTATTATCTCCTGGTGATAGATTGTTTATGTGAACTAAAAGAGAGCAGGGAGTTAGGGACAACACCGAGGTTGTGAACCTGGGCGAGTGTGCCTGACACAAAGTAGCTGCTTAATAAATGTTTATTGATTGATTGGTTGGTGACTCAATAGTACTAGGGTGGTTCAGAAAGAGGGATGGGTTTGGAGAAAACCATACTATATTCTATTCTGTCCACAGATGAAGCTCCTGTAGATAAACAGCGAACATGGGGTCAGAAACACATGCCTGAGTATTAAATATGAAACAAATGGAGACTCAAGACAGGATGAATTGGCAAGGATGTAGGGTTGGTATTGGTGAGCAGCTAGGGGAAAGTAGGAAACATAGTATCAGGTTTGGCTAAAGTTCAAGAAACTGGTTGGTCAGCAAGATGTGAATATGAGCAAAGACCTGAGTCTTTAATGCTTAACACAGTGCTTGGCACATAGTAGGCACTTAGCAAATGATTGTTCCCTTCCTGCACCCTATGAACCACCTCAGCCTCCTTTTAAAAAGATTCCCAGATATCATTTGTTTTTACATTATCCATAGTTCCCAATGTATCCCTCCCACCATCTCTTACATTCACCCTTTATAATAACTAAGGAAAAAGAAGAAAAAAGTTCTTTAAAACACATCAAAAAAGTCTGATGTTGTCTGTATTCACCCACAAAGAAACAGGAGAAGGTCTCTTCTCTTGCCTCTTGGGATCAAGGTTAGTCATAATCCACAGCGTTCAGTTTGGATTGTCTTGTTGTCTTTCCATTTCCACTGATGTGGTCTTTGTGGAGACTTTTCCTGGCTCTGCTTACTTTACTTGGCACCTGCTTGTCTCTAGCTCTCCATGTTTCTTGATATTCTCCACATTTGTTCTTCTTATAGCCCAGTACTAGTCTATCGCATTCCTGTAGCAGAAGTTGATTTACCATTGCCCAATCCATGAGCAACTATTGTTTATTTCCAGCCCTTTTAAAATTGACTTACTGCTGTGATCTTCCCCTCTCTGCTGGTACCAGGACCACAGGACCTCCAGCCTACTGACCTGATGCCATTGGTGTTAGGGCCACAAGACTTTGACCAAAGTCCCGGCTTACTCTTGGCTGTAGCCCCTAGTAGGACCAGGAAAGTCAGGATAGCACTCGTGAGACCATTTTCTCCTAGGTACTTTGCCTACAGTTAAGGTAAAGTATTCCCAGATAGACAATAGTGCTTTGGCTACGGTTTTCCAGTCCAAAAATTAGACTGCCCATTGGCCTGGTTACCTGAGATAACAACAGCCTTTTCTGTTCAATTCTATTCTGTATGAAAACAACTAAACATCACCCCAGATGGGCACTAGTCAGCATGCTCTTTAAACATACAACAAACAATTTAGAGGAAGAGGTGAAGAAATTCAGACTCTTAACTACAATATTCTCTTGGAAGTGATCTCTTCATCCTCCCAGGCCATTTTGCTTGTACTTGTCATTGATTTATTGAATTCTGCCTTGTTATTGTTATTTGTACATATGTCTTCTCTGTATCTCCTACTGTACTATAAGTTTCTTGAAGGCAAGGACTGTATCTTCTTTTTTGTCTTAGGCTAATGGCCTCTAGGTGGCGCAGTGGGCCTGGAATCAGGAAGATCTGAGTTCAAATGTAGCCTCAGACACTTACTAGCTGTGAGACCCTGGGCAAGTTGCTTCACCTGCTTCCCCTCAGTTTCCTCAATTATTAAACAGAGGTAAGAATAGCATCCACCTTCCAGGGTTGGCAAGAGGATCAAATGAATCAATGTTTGTAAAACACTTAGCACTGTGCCTGGCGCATAGTAGGTGCTATATAAAATTAATTATTATTATTAGCTCAGTAAGTTTGTGGATGATTTCTACTAAGGGATCCCAAACACCTGTATATAAGGGCCTGGTCCCAGACAAAATTGCAAAAGAGATACATTTTTACTTCCTTGTACATTCTAACCTGACTTTTTCATGTAGTTCTATCTTTTCTTCCCCCAACCCTTGACACCTTTTCTTGCTATCCTGTGGGCTCCCGTTACACTCATTTACTATTTGTTTTCTCAAACCCACTATTAGGAAAGGACCGGGTAAACACACGCACACTGATTGACTGGTATGTTTCATGGGTTCCCTTACCCAGAAGTCCCACACTAGACTCTGTCATTAATTACCTGAGTATCCTTGGGTAAGTTGCTTAATTTCTCTGGGCTTCAGTCTTCTCATGTGTAAAATAAAAGGTTTGGATTAGATTTTAAAATTCCCTTCCACCTCTATGATTCTGCTATGATCTGTGATCCAATAAGAGTAGTTGCATTTTAACAAGTCACCAAATGTCAAACCAAAGGAATGAGTGAGTGGCTAAGTGTGGAATAAAAGTCATTGGGAGTGCATGTTGGAGGTTATCTCAGCCCATAGGTGACATCTAGTAATAGGTAATAATAGTAGTGTATCTGTATAATGCTTTAAGGTTGGCAAAGCATGTTACATACATCTTATTTGATTTTTTTTCTTGTCAGTTCACTTCAATTCAGTTGAATCAAAACAAAATATTTAAGTGCCTACTTTGTGTAAAGCATTGTGGGATAGGCAATGGAGATGTGAAGATACAAAATGAAGTAATCTTTGCCTTAAAAGAGCTTCTAGACCATTGAAGGAGATATGACACATACTGAGATTTGGTACAATACAAGGTAGAGTGTATTGGGGGTAAAAGATAGAGCCAGACAGAGTTCTTTAGGAAAATCTGAGGATGAAGAGAACAGTTTCAGCTTTGTGTTTTAAAATCCCTTCTTCATAAAAGCCCCATGGGGAAGGGTGTCAATGAGGAGATGGTACCTAGGGAAGGAAGATAAGGATGGTCATTTCTGCGGTTATTTACGAGGAAAGAGAAGTTCTTTCCTATGTCGCACGTATAGCCAAGATGGGGGAAAGGACTACATTTCCCAGGAGATTGGAACTCAGAGCAGTAATACACATGAATGGAAACAAGGACTTCATTTCTCCTGTGATGCCATAGGTCTGTAGAAAGGCGGTATGAAGAAAATTCTAAAGCATTATTGGAGGTTTCTGCATGAGTTATTTATTGACTAGAAGGAGGGAAACATGAGCCAGGAAAGCAGCATGGATGTGACCATGATGAGTAGCAACTAGGATTGCGTGAGGCATTCGAAATTGAGAGTAGCCAGGTAAGTAGTAGCCATGTGGTCATAGCGGTGTTGGTGTTATTGGTGTCAGTGGTAGTAGTGGTGGTGGTAGTGATAGTAGCAGTTGTAGTAGAAGTAGCAGGAGTTGTAGTAGTAGTGGAAATAGAAGTTAATAGTAGAAGCAGTAGTAGTAGCAATAGAAATAGAAGTAGTAGTAATAGTGGCGTTAGTAATAGCTAGTAGCTAGTATTTATATAGCACTTTAAAGTTTGCAAAGTATTTTACAAATGCAATCTTTTTTAACCTCACAATAAATCTGTGTATTATTATTTTCATTTTACAAATGAAGAAACTGATGATTAGAGATTGGTGGTCTCCTAGGAGCAATGCTAATGTAATCCATGACAAGTTTCCTTTCTCCTTCATATACTGCACTTCAGCTACAGAAAGACCTTCCTCATCTCTTTCCCTAAGGGAGCCAGGAGTCTTGTGGAAAACCAAAACTAACCTAGGAAAAGGTGAATAAAAACATATTTGTCTAGGAATATGTCCAAAATTGTTCTCTGTTATTTAACTCTTCATATCTGTCCCAATCCAATATTTTACTGTTCCAATGCTATTCGTGGCCTGATTCTATTAGCTGGTGAGCTGCTGATTATCTAGGCCAGCGTTAACTTCAGAAATTCCCAATTTTCAAATTGGGTAGAGGCAAGTGAGCCAAGATAGTATATAATAATTAAAAATCCTCATGATTTGACCCTTAGTCCATGAGTGTTCAGAGAAGTTGAGACCTAATGCACTGCCACTACCTTAAGTTTTCGTCGAGGCATTCTGGGTCTTAACAGGAACATTTGGTTCTGATATCCATAAATGCATTTCTCCTCTTGCCTTCTCCACCTTGATGTCAGTGTAAATAACTAATGGCATCCAGGCATCCAAGAATGTAACATTTTACTTCAACTCAGCTCTATTAAGTATGCAAGACCCATGGGCAAGGTCAGACCAACATAGAGCCTCATCTGACCACCTCAGATTACGGACAATGAAATTGTACTTGCCCTCCATGAACTTACATTCTCTTGCAGGGAGACAAGATGTTCACAAATAAAGTACATACAAAATAATATAAAGTAATTTCAGGAGGGAGGGAACACTGACAACTAGAGAGTTTGGAAAAGGTCTTGTAGCCCTGCCATTGTTCTTTGGCCTAAGATATGGATTCTAAGAGACAAAGGAAGGGAGTGAGAACATTCTAGACAATGGTGGGAGAGTGCAAGGCGTGGCTTGAGGATGAGCAGAGATAAAAAGTTTGCAGACCATCATGAAGGGTTGTTCAGTACATGAACTATCGACATGACATTCCCTCCTGGAGGGATAAATCAGGGTATTCTCTCCCCTCACCCCCAGTTTCACATGGGTGAATTAGGCAGGATTTTTAGATGCCATGCTTTTGTTGTTCTTAAGGTGGCTACCAGTAATTTTGGTGGAGGAGATTGGCAAAGGACTTCGTGCATCTGTATAGAGCTTAGACCAATGATTTATTAGTAATTGGTATATAATCCGACTTCAAATGATTTCCTTGGGTACTTTGATGCCATTGTCCTGTCCTATCATGTCTTATAACAAGCTCATGGATTGATGGAATATTAGAGCTCGATCCAGCGCTGGTGTGCTGGAGTCAATTTGTACTTGCTCCCAAAAACCAATCGTTAAATTTTCCTTATGAGTATTTACACATTGCAAATCGGCAAATGCTACAACTCATGGCTTGAGTTATTGTTCCATTGATTGCTGAGATTTAGGAAAGTGATAGAGAAAATGTTAATAAGGAGATTAAACTTTTTAAAAGTGTGTTATGCTTTTTGTTAAACATTGCTGGCATAATCATGGCTGGACCAGACTTTGGAGCCTTTTCACTTTACAGATGAGGAAATAGACTCAGCATAAACATGACTTGGCTCCCAAGTCCCAAGAGCAGTGGACTCAAACTGATGCCTTCTAACCCTACAATATAATTTAATGGAATTCCTGCTGAGAAAGGAGGTTCAGGGGAACCCAATCATTTTTGCTCTAGTCTTTGTATTACCAGCACCCAGTAGGTGCTCTATAAATGTTTGCTTAGTAATTTCCAATGAGCCCAACCCTTAAGAAACTCATACTGTCAAAGTAGGCAATATTCTACAATAGAACATTAAATTTGGAGTCAGAGGGCTGGTTCTGCTACTTTGTTACCTCTGTGTCCTTAGACAAATCACTTCACTTCTGTGGGACTCAATTTCCTTTTCCTTAAAATGAGGGAGGTGATACAATGAGGTGCCTTCCAGCTCAAAATGCTCAGATCCAAAATTTCTGCCTCTAACCTGTTTTCTATCTTTTTGTGTTTCCCAGCGAACAAAGTCCTGCCTGAGCTTTAGAAGCCTTCCCGGCTAATCTTGCAGTGAAATTGCAATGTTGCATTTGGGGCCTCAGCTTTATTTCCATAACAACAGACTGATAGGTCTTAAACACAGGTTAGTGAAGGTGTTTTGATGCAGCCTCTCCAAACCCTATTCTTTTAAGCACTTTCCCCTTCATTTTAAAATCCTTCTGAGAAAAGTTTAAGCCATCAGATGGATCCTGATTTGGTTTCAATTGACTCATTATACCCCCTCACCCCAAGTAGAAGCTATTTATCTTATAAAAAGCCTTGAAAATAAATCTGTAATGATATTTCCTAGTGAACTAAAAGTTCCATCTTTGCCAACACAAAAGGATTTGCAACCCAAGGCTCTGAATCATAGATTACTAGAGCTGGAAGGCATGAGCGAGATCCAATCCATTACCCTCATTTGGCAAGGGGGAAACTGAGTCTCAGAGAAGGAAAGAGATTTGCCCAAGGCCACATAATTTACCAGTGTCAGAGCTGGGATTTGGAGTCCGGGTTCTTGATGACCAGTCCAGAGTTCTTTCCAATGGATGATGCTTTCTGGGTTTAAATGAAGTCTCACCTGATATCAGAGGCGAGACCTGGCATTTGGGAATTACACCTGTCTTTTTAACATCTGTTGGTCAAGGTCAAGGATCTGGAACACCTTGTAGGTGAGCACACTGACCTTTGTTCAGTGCATAAAAATGGTCAGCAATTTAACAGGTTTGTCTGTTCTCTCCAGGGACAGTGACACGGAAGAATTATCCAACTAGGTCACTTTTCACTAGGAGAGTATGTTCAGGTGATAAATGTTCTCTGTTTTGTTTTTCTTGGCAATTTATCTGCTTGTTTAATGTTTTATTAACTTATTGTGAAAGGCAGCATGGCCTAGTTGTCAGAGAGCTGATTTCTAAGCCAGGAAGACTCAGGTTCAAGTCACTTCTCTAACACATACAGACTGTGTGACTCTGGGTGAGTTATTTCCTGTATCAGCATTATAGGAAACTCTCTGAGAATCAGTTGCCCAATCTATATTGCTAGGAGTATTTTTTCATTGGGAGTCCCCAATAATGATGTTACAGCTCTAGTCTCCCCCAAAATATTTTATTAGAAATTCTAATTAGAAATTTATTAGAAATTAGAAATTTTATTAGAAATTTATTAGAAATAAACTAGAAATTTATTTAGAAATTTATTAGAAGTTTTATTAGAAATTTACTGAATATTAGGACAAATACCTACATGTATACAAATGCCTCAACCAAAATATGAACTGTTTATACTTAAATGAACTGATTTCAATGCCTAAAGTATTTCAACCTCTCTATCCAAACCCCATCCAGGTTCTTTGTGCATTTGTTCTCATTCAATTTTCCAAATAACTTCGCGTTTACTTGAATTTCATTCTCTTTTTTTCTGCTTTTCTGCATTATTGCATAAGTGTCTCTTCAGAGTTCTTTGTATTATTCACACTTGTTCATCTTAATTGCAATATAGAATTCCCATCAACTTATCCCAGTTCTTTTAACCACTCCCCTACTGTCAGGCATTGTGGAGGAGCAGGTATACTCATGTATTCCTGTGAAATTACAAGCTTGTAGCATCTTTCTGGAAAGCACTATGACAATACATAGTGCAAGTTACAAAAAAAAAAAATCATCCTAGACCCAACAATTCCATTGTTGGAAGTTAACCTTGAAGGCATTATTAATAACAACAACAAAAATGGAGCCTTCTCTGTGTTTTTTTCCAGTTATTGCAAGTTATTTTGGTAGCAGGAATTTACAGTGGATTTTATTTATGTGATTGTAGCTTGGATGAGTGGTTTATTCCCATGCACATCTTCATTTCTTAGGAAATTGTCTACTTCTTACAGTGCCTTGCACATAATAGATGCCGGTCGAATCGAATTTCCAAAGAAACACATAATGGAGCCCCAGAAATAGCTATGGGGCACGTGAAAATGTAGAGGGAATAAAACACTGCCTCTCCCCTTTCCTTCAATGCCATTGACTGGCTGAAATATTGATCAGCAAAAGGCTTTCCAGTGAGAATTGTACACACACGGCGTAGCCCCTCTATGTTCATTGTTTAAAACCTTAGATGGGTCATTTTACCTCTTGCACTCATCTTACTGGTCTTTGAGGTAGACAGTCCTGAAATTCTAATCTATAAAATATTTGAATTTTCATATCCGTACAGGGGATTATCTGTAGATTTCTCTTACCCAAGCCAACGGTTCTTTCCCATGGATAATTTTGAGTTATCTAAACTTCCACAGAGTTTTTTTTCCCTACACCACAAAGCATCTCTTGATAGTTAATATTCTATGATAAATTAAAACCTAATAAGTCATTCTTCACTCTTGAAACATCCTTGGCCTATGTCTTTAACATCTCTCTCTCTCTCTCTCTCTCTCTCTCTCTCTCTCTCTCTCTCTCTCTCTCTCTCTCTCTCTCTCTCCAGTCTCTCTCTTCTGAATGCTATTAGTAATGTTCAGAAGACAACAAACGAAACCCTCACATCTCTGGCTTTACTGGAAATATTTCTATATTCTCAATCCTTGTCTTTGATGTCTAGAGAGAGTGAGCAGTACAATTCCACTTGGGGTCTCACGTTTGTGAAATAACACATTTCCATTTCAGTCTGATCCCTTGGCTTCTGCCTCTGTTTTTCCCAAATGATCCTGTGACATCATAGGTCCAAACTCTTATAGCCAATAGGCAATTGGCTTCCCAGCAGACAGAGTGAGCCTGTATAGCCATGGGGGTTTGTTTTTTGCTTTGTTGTTTGTAGAAACAGGCTGGGGTCTTAGATGCCCCGTATGTTTTCAGCCAGATACTAATTAACAAATGGAAAGTTTTCCTGCCCAATGGATATTCCCAGCTGATTTAAATCAGAGTAATGGGAAGTGTCAATTTCATTTAGGGGATGTCAGTTTCTGACATGCAGAAGAACCACTGAGATGCTGATTTGTTGTCTGAAGAAAACCTACCTCAGAGCTAAAGACAAAGACTGAAGGGTTGACTTTTTATAAACGACCTATATGATATCAAAATTAATACTCTCACTCTCTTCCACCCAGGGCCAACTCCCCCTTCATCTCTTCCAAGGCCTCTCTTATCTGCCCATTTGGATCTCAAGTCAGATGGTTAGCTAGGGCACCTAATTCTATGTTTTGTACAATGCCTCCCACATTGTCGGTGCTCAGTAAATGTTAAATAATAATATTTCATTTTTACCCCCTGTAGTTATCTGTCTCAGCCCTGGAATTCAAGCAGGCACCGTGTCTTCTCCACACTGCACGGTACTTAATATCCTGCCACTGCTCACAATAAATGTTAAATAATTTTTGTAATAATCCCTTTCAAGGTTGTATCCATTGTCTAGCATTGCTTTGCTATAGCAAACAGCACCGGGTGAAATACAATTATAGAATAAGGGATGGTTAGATTTATGTTCATTTGTGTAATAGAGAGTTGTTCGACTATTGAGATGACTAAGCATCCCTTTCTATGTGCCTTATGAGACACATAATAAATAGAACATTGTATTTATATAGTGTCTCTTTTTCCCTCCATGCAGCTCAAAGCAATTTACAAATATTATTTCATTAAAGGAGCAAGGCTTAAGACTGACAAGATCTCCCAGATCCCCTCTCCAGGGCATTGAGCCTTTTCTTTTCATTTTAAAAATTCTCTGTAATGTTCGTTGCCATTTGGCTGGATTTGCCAATTACATTCTATAGAGAGGATGCTATATGACCCATCAAGGCTGCTTAACTATCTTCTCTCAGACTCTGTGCCTTATGGAATCTGCTTCTCTTTTCTTAGGTCTCATGACTATGTTCTGGGAGCTTCTACAAGTAGTGCCTTGAATTAATAACATTATAGGTTTAGAGCTGGAAAAGACCTTACAAGCCATTGGGTCACAGTGCCTCATGCTTCCCCTGATGAAATCAGAGAAGGTAAATAAATGATTTCCTGAGCTCACACCAGTCATAGGCATCAGAGACAGAATTTAAGCCCAGCTCCTGTGACTCCAGTAAGTTGCGCAGCTAGTCTAACTTTTAATATGTTTCCATTTGATGTGGGTGGTCCCTTCATCAATAAAGACATCTATCCCTCTATGACTTTGTAGAGTCTATTATACTGTGAATTCCTGGAGAGTAGGGGCTTGTTTTGCCTTTTTTTGTCTTCCCAGTGTTCAGTACAGGACTTGGTGCATAGTAGGTGCTTAATAAATGCTTGTTACCTTGACTTGGCTTTGACAGATGCTGCCACCCTAGTATAGAATTATAAGGCATTAGTGTATAAATAGATGCTTCATAAATACTTGACTTTACTTGACTACGTGAGGTGATGCTCACCCAGTGTTGAACTGCAAGGCACTGGTGGATAAAGTCATTTAATAAATAGACAATTAAATACTTGAAGTAACTTGACTTTGAGAGACGCTGCTCACCTGGTGTGAAACTGCAAAACATTTGGTGTACAGAAATATAAGTCCTATTAAAGCCTTTTTACCTTGGTAATAGTGGTTTCATGCCAGACTGACATAACTATCAGGAACCCAAATCACCTCCATGCCATGATGGGGCATAAGAGGAATGCTTTAGTGAAAGATAAATAAACATAGGCTAGAATAACCTGAGAGAATGAAAGGGCAATCCGGATCAGAATGCTGGGTTGAATCAAATAAGATGAAATTTAATATGAACAAATGTAAAGTCTTATGTTGGGGTTCAAAAAGTCAACTTCACAAGTACAAGACAGGGATGCAGTTTGCCTGCAGAGGACTGGAGTTTTTAAGAGACTTCAAGCTCAGTAGGAGTCAATAGTGCAATATGACAGAAAAAAAGACATAGCTTTGGGAATGAAAAGAGGAATACTGCATTCTACCCTGCTCCTATTATATCCAAAGAATCACATCCAGTTGTTATGCGTAAGACTTTTAGAGAGTTACCTGAAGCACCAGAGAGTTAAGTGACTTCTCCAGAGTCACCCAGCAAATATTGATCACAGGTAGAACTTGGACTCAGGTCTTTATGACCTCAAGGATAGTCTTCTCTACACTACATCATGCTGCCTTATGTGGCTAATGTTAGGATAGTACAGGATAAGACAGGACCATATGAGGTGGGATGGGATGGGATGGGATAGAACAGGGCCTGGACTTGTCACCTTTTGGTATAGGGAACTCCCAAGTGAGGAGGTCAGCACCTTCTCTACAACCTATAATCTTAGAGAGTCGTCTAGAGCATGGGGAGTGAAGTGGCCTGCCTCAGTGGTCACCCAGTTAATGTGTCAGAGGCAGGCCTGGAACCCAGGTCCTCCTTACTTTGAGTCTAGCTTTCCATCCACAATTCACGCAGCCTCTTGGCTTAAGCTATTTGGCGCAGAATAACTAAGGTTCCCATATTTATCAGTGGATCAGCAGTTGGTTGATTTCTCGTAAGAGCTATCTTTTTTTCTTAATGAGCATTTAAAAACACAAATTGGATACAATAGAATTGTTTAATGTGTAGCTACCCAATACTTTCCTTGTGGGTCCCAGTCACTTTTTTGGGAAACTGTCTTGTGCGCTGGGGATGGGGAAAAGGGTGACAGTAGAATTTAGTGGTAGCTAACATGGATGGGAATAGGGACAAAAGGGATTTTAGTTCTCACAGGATGAGGGAGGAGGGACCAATATTGACAAGACAAGATTGTCAGTGGAAGTGCTTCAGATTTGGGGCTTTAAAAATGAGACAAATCAACAGTGACAACTCTATGGAAGACATAGGCACAAAGGCTGTATTGTGATCCCCTCTTGCCCTTTTCTAGATGTCCTCTGGCTTACCGGTGTCATTCTGAAAAATCAAAGAAACCAGGGGAAAAGATGTAAAGGAAGCAGATTCAGCAGTATCAGACCTTAAACAGTATCATTAGGTGAGAGCATTGTTGAAGTGTAAATGGATATTTTTAATTATTTTAAATGAAAAAAATTTCTGGTATAAATAAAACCAATGTAGCCAAAAATAGAAGGAATGCAGAAAATTGGGGGAAAAACTTTCATAGACAATTTCTCAGATAGGATGGTTGATTTAGAAAAACATGGAAAGACTTGGACCTATGAAGGAAGATGATATGTACCTTCAGAGAAACGGATGACAGGTGGAAATAAGCATAATACAGTCTTAGAGAAATGTGTATGAGTGTATATGTGTATATATGTGTACGTTTATGAATATCTATGTATGTGTGTATACATATGCATACATATATATTTTATGGATAGACAAGACAGATAGGTAGATAGACAGACATGTCTAACCGTAGCCTTCTTTTGGAATTATCTTGGATCATTGTATTGCTGAAAAGAGCTAAGTCTATCATAGTTGATCATTGCACAATGTTGCTGTCGCTGTGTACAACGTTCTCCTGGTTCTGCTTAATTCACTCAGCATCAAGTCTTTCCAGGATTTTCTGAAATCCGCATGCTCATCATTTCTTATAGAACAATAGTATTCCATTACATTCATATACCATACCTTGTTCAGCCATTCCCCAATTGATGGACATCCCCTCAACATCCAACTCTTTGCCACCACAAAAAAAGCTGCTATAAATATTTTTGTATATGTGGGTCCTTTTTCCCTTTTTTATGATCTCTTTGGGATATAGACCTAGAAGTGGTATTGCTGGGTTAAAGGGTATGCACAATTTTATAGCCCTTTGGGCATAGTTCCAAATTGCTCTCCAGAATGGTTGGATCAGTTCATAACTCCACCAACAATGCATAGTGTTCCAATTTTCCCACATCTTCCCCAACATTTATCATTTTCCTTTTTCTGTTGGACACAGTATTCTAAACCAGACATTGGCTTCTGTACTTATTTTTCTCTTCTGAAAATCACCCGTGCCACCATGATTCTCAGTTTTCTTTGCTGAGGACATAATGGGATTCAGCAATGCTTTCTCTACTCCTTCTGGTTGTAAGCTCTCTTGTTTGGACCCTGACGATGGATAATAAGTGTTGTTAGTTCCCTTTGAATTCACTGCCCAATATAATCATTGTTTTACTTGGACTGAATGGTCTATAGTTGATCCAGAAGAATGTCTCTTTCTAAATCCATAATCTTAGAAAGGTCATGTGGTGGGAGGGGTGGGGAGGGAGGCATGCACCAACTTTCGAGTCATATGACTATAGAGGTAAAGCTGGAAGGGACCTCGGAGGCCATCTGGCCCAACTCTCTCATTTTACAGAGAAGGAAACTGAGGGCAGGAGAGGGAAGTGAGTTGCCCAAGGTCACAGTGAATGGAGTGCTGGGATATGAACCCAGGTCATCTGACTCTAACTCCATTCCACTTTATGCTGTACTGTGCTGCCTCCCTGACAGAGGACCTAGTTTCAGGTCTTGAATTTGATATTGCCTGTGTGACTTTGGGCAAGTCACTGACCACCTCTTTGCCTCAGTTTGCTCATCTGTGAACATGAGGGGATTGTACTAGTTGGCCTCTGGGGAGCTTTCCAGCTACATCTCTAGAATCCTACAAACTCTCTGCGTAACTCCCAGATAGATAACAATTCCCCCTGAAGATGCTTACTAGATTGATTGGTTTTTATGTGAACACTCCCCATAGAGTTTCTTGTTAATAGCAAGTCCATTTGTGTTTCTTGCTACTCTCCTGTCTCCCCCATTCCAAGCTTTCTTCTAGCTCTTCCTTCCTGGGCTCTGATTCTTACTCAGCAGGTGGATGGGATCTTTTCCAAGCAAATGACAGGATGAGTCTTTATTTGGGGGTAAAAATAAAAACGACAACAAAACCAGAGACATATACATCCAAAATAAGCCTAATAAGGTTAAGAGATGCTAAGAGTCATTGGATGCCTCCAAAGTAATAGAGGAAACAGAGGAGATCAAGACATTTTCAACTTAGAAGGATGGATAATGGAAGATGGGTGGCTAGGCATGCATCAAGCCTTGGGCTGACCCCAAGGCTGCTCTCATAGGTTTGGACAATTTGTGGGGAGGGAGAAGTGCAATTTATTTTTATTTTTGTTGTTTTTTCAGCATTCAAACTGTTTAATAAGGTGAAAATTGACATCAGTTTAAACAAGTTTCAACTTTTTCTCAACTGATTGATATTTGGGTAATTTTAAAAGTTACAAGAGCAATCATAAACCATAGTTGGAAACATTTTAAAAAAAGAAACGTTTAAACTAGTAAGAACCACACTTGAGCTGGTCTGAACATTAACTACTTTAAATTTTTTAAAAATATAATCTAAAAACCAAAAAGAGTTTTAAAATATGATCTTTGTTTAAATTTTTATTTATTTATTCTAAACTTAAGAAATAAAACAAGCATTTCTATAACATAGTAGACGAGAGAAAAAAGGCGATTGTACATGAAACTGCAAATCTATTATGTACAACTTGCTATTCCTTTTAAATATATAATAAAGTTATCACGCAACTTTCTAATTTAAAAGCAGTAAAGACTCATGAGTATGTTTAGGCTTTGAATTTCTCTGCCTCTTTTAGTGTCGCAAAAACATTCACAGCAGCTAAAATGTTCAATTTGATTTAATGATTTAAATTCTTTTTTTAGAATCTGTTATAAACAGGTCCCTGTGTTATCCTGGGAGAAACGCAATCATAAATAAGGTACTGTTCCTGTCCTCGTGGAGTTGTGAAGGGGGATATGCTATGTCCACAACCATAATAGAAAACATGCAAATCAAAAGCTACAGCAGGTGTGAGGAGGGAAAGATCATTATGACTAGGGGCATTGTACTGAGCTCATCCAGGGAAGAGAAAAGCTGCCCAGGGGAAGAACAAGGCCGTGATGCCTTCTATCTGGTGCTGTTGATGCTGCTGCTGCTAGTGTGTGTGTATAAATATGTACGGATAGATAGATTATTTATGCGTGTATGTACACATATACACAAACACATCAGCAGTAGAACAGCCAGCCACACAGGTTCTGTCACCTCCAAGAGAAAAGGTGAAAGTGAATTCTAGCCGCAGGGAAGTAAAAGCATAGCATGAACAAAGTAGAGTGTGGGGTATTTTTAGAGACAGCAGGAAGATCATTGTAGACATATCATAGGAGGCAGGGTAATAGTGTTGGCTATTTTGGATACATGAGATGAATAGATAGTGTCATGGAGGCAAGTAACATGACCTTGGACAGACTTCGGGAGACAGTGGAAGGCAGAAGGGCTTGGCACGCTATGGTCCATGGGGGTCATGAAGAATCAGACACAACTGAAAAACAAGATTGCTGCTAAAATCTCTTGCTACTCAAATTCTTTGATTCTGTGGGTCAAAGTTAGATTGTGGAGGGACTGGATTGCTAGTTAAGAATTTGGACTTTATTTGGTAGGCAATAGGGAGCCCTATTATTAAAGATAGATTGAAAGCAGGAGATTCTAGCGGGGAAGGACCATGGAGGAGGCTATTGGAAGACTCAACTTGGATGTAAATAAAAACTACTGGAGTGAGAGTATGAAAAAGGAAGTAGATACGGAAATTGGCTGAAAGAACCAGCAATTTGATTCAATGGGGGAGTAGGAAGAATTTGCTATGACATCAAGGTTTCAATCATGTAACTGAGTGAATGTCATATACTGAATTTGAGGCCCTGAAGTGCCTCAAGGCAGAAGGGTTGGGGAGGCAGTTGGATATGTGGGTTTGAAGTTCAAAAGAAAAACTAGATTTATATCTGGGAATAATGAGTGTAGAAATAAATGATGACTAAAAATGTGGCAATGGGTGAAATTTGGATGGGAGAGAGAGAGAGTTTAGAGAGACTAGAACAGAATTCATTAAGGGGCACAGAAGAGAATGAGAAGCCAACGACAGGAGACAAAGAAGGAAAGACCAGGAAGATGGAGAATGTAGTACCCATGGGAAATGTCACTTTAAAAAAAGCCTTTATTGAAGGTAGATCTTCGTGTTGAGGTGGTAGACTAGAAGTGTAGCATGAAGTATAAATTGTTAGACATGGCCAATGTGTTTGCTTCTTTTACTTAACTCTAATTTTTGTTACAAGGGAAGTTTCCATAGGAGTGAGGTTTATTGGAGCATAAAAAAGTCATTGATGACGATGGTGATGATTTCTAACATTTACATTGAGTGTTAAGGTTTCTAAAGTGCTTTATAAATATTGTCTGATTTGATCCTCAAAACAACCTTGTGGAGTGGTGATTTATTACCCCCATTTTATAGCTGAAGAAACTGAGTTGGGAGGATTAGGTGACTTGTCTAGAGTCATACAGTTGATAAATGTCTGAGGCAGGATTTGAACTCAGGTCTTCTGGATTCCAAAGCTGGCTATAAATGACTTTAAATTTTTTTTTCAAATATCCAGTCACACAGCAAGTCACTGACAAGTCTGGAAGTAGAGTCATAGCTCAGCTGGTGCATTGTGATGTATTCATGTTTAAATGGCAGAAGAAGCATACAGTATTATATAAAGATTACTGATTGAGCAGGTGATAGAAATCCTAGGTTACGATTTCTTCTTTGCCCTTGTCTAGCTTTGATCAAGTCTGTTAGCATCATTTGACCTTGATTCCTTCATTCTTCAAAAGAAGGGATTAGATGTTTTCTAAAGTCCTTTCCACTTCTGACATTCTGTGGTATTGTGATTCTGAGGTCATTACCACCTCTAAAATTCATTCATTCTTTCTTTCAACAAACATGTATTTGATATTAAGCCCCACTGTGCCAGCTGCTAGAACTCTATTTCTTATGAAACAAATGTCTTGCTTTTTCTCAGACAGATATCAATTTCACATTGCCTGAAGTTTCATAAACAAGCTCTGGGTGATTGATACATATAATTTGCTGCTGGTGGTGATGGGCATGGTTATGCCATCAAGTAGGGTATTATCAAGCATTACTATTTTATTTTAGAGTTTTGCTATTTTACACAAGAGAAAACTACAAGTTCATTAAGTGGCTAGATATAATCCTGGAGTAGGTGAGTACATTTCCAGTAGAAATGAGATGGAAGTAAATGAGATTGAGGTTGGGAACAGTGTCAACCAATCACATCTCAGATGGGAATAAATAGCTGCCTCTTGATTGGCTGCTGGCAGAATCCACAGGAAGTGATTAATGCTTGGCTTCTCTGGGTTCCCTAGGACCTCTTCCCAGGAGAATGTTAATATAAATGGAAACTCTGCCATGTTTTTAAACTATCTGTCATAGTAGAGAGATTTTCAGAGCTTCTGGATTAAAGAGATTTTTGAATGTATGTATGAGCAATACATGGACTGACTTTTTATTTCAGCCAATATTAAGATGTATTATCCCTTGAGGTTTGTTATTAACCTCAGGTTCACCTCCGTTAATATTTACTCCTATGGTCAATAAATCTTGAAATTCACTTCAACAGTAGCCAATATCTGGGTATTATGAGTTATTAATCTTACCCAAGATAGAAAATGGTATGAATATTTTTCTTTCACTAGAGATTTTTTGGTGTTTTTTTCCTTTCTTTTTAGGTGACATAAAAGAAAAGCTAATTCTTCTCTGAATTTCTGAACTGTCTATTTATTTTCAGAAACTGCTAAGATTGTGACTCCAGACTGCTCTGCAGCATGAAGGGGTCAGAAAGACAATACCCTTAGTCTCTCCTCTGTGAAAATTACTGTCACCTGAAGGAAATAAGAAATGATTGTCCCTCGAACCACAGCTACTTGTCATTTAGCTATCTCCCTTTGATTTGAGCAAATTGTGAAAAACACAAACATTGTGACACAGAGACTTAATGATCCTGTTGTGTATTCTGCCACATGTGGGGCACTTGTTCATTTCTGGGGGCTGCATTTTAAGAAGGACCCTGAAGAGCTGATGTGCTTACAGAGAAGGGTAAGAAAGTTGGCAAAGTGTAGGTAGGGATGAATTTTAAGAATTCAGAACTAATTCAAAGGGACACTGAATAGCTGTGTGACCCTGGGAGAGTTACTTAAGCTCTGACTGTGGATAGGGGTATAGTTCATGATCAAACAAGAGATAGAAAAGGCATAAAGTGGATAATTTTTATTACACTAAATTAAAAAGATTTTGCAAAACAAAACTAATACAGTCAAAATAAGAAGAAAAGCAGGAAACTGGAAAGGAAATTTTATAGCAGGTTTTTTTTTTTTTGTTAAAGGTCTCATTTTTTGAATGTATAGGGAATGGAACCAAATCTATAAAAATAAGAACCATTCTCCAATTGAGAAATGACCAAATGGCAGTTTTCAAAAGAAGAAATCAAAGCTATCAGTAGTTATACAAAAAAGCCCTAAATCATTAATAGAGAATTGCAAATTAAAACAACTCTGAGTACTCTTTCACTCCTATCAAATTGGCCAAAATGACCAAAAAGAAAAATGATAAATGCTGGAGGGGATGTGGAAAAAAAAAACAGGTACACTAATGCATTGTTCGTAGAGCTATGAATCAGCCCAACCATTCTGGAGAACAATTTGGAAGCATGCCCAAAGGGCTATAAAATTGTGCAGACCCTTTGACCCAGCAATACCACTATTAGGTCTAGACCCCAAAGAGATCAAAGGAAAAGGATCCATATGTACAAAAATATTTATAGCAGCTCTTTTTGTGGTGGCAAAGAATTGGAAACCGAGGGGATGCCCTTCAATTGGGGAATGACTGAATAAGCTGTTGTATATGATTGTGAATGCTTTTGCACTGTAAGAAATGCTGGAGATGGTTTCAGAAAAACCTGGGAAGACTTATATGAAATCATGTAAAGTGAAGTGAACAGAACCAGGAGAACATTGTATACAATAATAGCAATATTGTAATGAAAGTCAACCGTGGAAGGCTTAGCAATGATCATCAGTACAATGTTCCATGACAACTCCAAAGGACTCATGATGAAAAATGCTATCTACCTCCAGAGAGAGAACTGATGGGCTCTCATTGCTGATTGGAGAACCCAAGTCCAAATCTGGGTAAGCAATTTAACCTCTGGATGCTCTAGGCAATTCTCTAAGATTTTTAAATTGTAGAGAAGGTGTTGACCTGCAGTGGCAGAGGGAGTATCCTCATCTGGGATTTCTTACTATTGAAAAAATGGCACCAGTTTCTAGCCCTACATGCATATGGATGTGAGGAAAAGGGAGTAACTCTAAATAAAGGAATCAGCAAAAGCTCATCTTCTCAGCCTGAAAGGAGATTAGGGATACTACATGAGGAGGGTGAGGAGTGAGAGCATTCCAGGCATGCATTGGAAGGATTGAAATAAAGAGAGTGATTAACCCGAGATAGAATTGCAATTCCCTTGCAATTTGGCTTACTAATTGGCTTGCAAGTGAACAAATGAGAACAGGAAAGGGAACTGATTCCAAAGGAATAGTCCTGCCCTGGGGAATTGTTTGGCTGTGGGTGACTAGGAGGTAGAACTGTTCTGGTTCCTTCTTTGCCACTTATCTGGAGAATGAAATGAGCTGATTGGCAGAAATGCCAACCCATATTCCAGGTGGAGGGGACCCTCAGCCACACCCACAAGTGGGTGGAGCCCAGAGTTGAGTGACAGCCAGCTCTTCTGAGAGCCCGTGAGAGCCACGGGTTTGGCATTTATCGTTTAGCTCCAGAGCACCCTTGCTGTGGGGTGGTGTTCATCTCAAGTGAGGCTGAGTGCTTATTTAAAAGTTAATCCCCTAGAGTCCTGAATACTTCAGAAGCCTGGGTTCTTGCCATAGCATCCCTTACATTGCATAGACAAAGGCAACTAGAATTTTAATGGTTAAGCAATAAAAAGACACCGAAGATTTTTGAGTACAATAGGGCCTAGCAACATGAAGGCCAGTCTGGCAATAGCATGAAGGATGGATTGGCCCAGAGTAAGAGGTTAGGGTCAGGAAACTTATCTCACCTAGTTGCATTCCTTAAAAAGACGTGTTGGGCTTACTAGCTGTGAAAATCTACAAGATGAGGAGGCTGGGTTAAAAGAGCTCCGGGGTTCCTTCCAGCGCTACCATTCTATGAAATGCTTCCCTGCACCATAGATTTCCTCCAGATTTAAAGAGACAGGGGTCTGCAGGCACCAACTAATCATTTTAAGGTTGAAGAGACTGAGGGTCAAAGAGGATAAGTGATTTGCCAAAGGTCGAACAGGTGGTAACTTGAGGCAGTTAGTTGGTAGAGTGAATGGAGTACTGGGCTTGGAGTTCGGAGGACCTGAGTGCAAATCCTGCCTCAGACACTTGCTGTGTGACTCTGGATGGAGGAATCATTTAACCGCTTTTGGACTCAGTTTCCTCAATTGATAAATGAGGATAATGATAGTTCCTGACTCACGGGGTTGTTGTGAGGATCAAATAAAGGGACAACAAGCCCTTTGTATACTTGAAAGGGCTTCATACATAGCACTATTGGGGCTGTGGTTTCATTGGCATAGGGAGCTGTTGTTTGAGGAACCTTTTCTACCAATTCTCCACCTTCTCCACAACTTACAGTCTTAGAACTGTCAGAGGGGGACTTGAACCTGAGTCTTTGTGGTTTTGAACCTATCTCTTAGTCATTATCACTATTATGTGACAGAGGGGCTATGAACTGAATTCTGTGACTCCAGGGACCCTGCAGGACAGCTTGTACAGCCCCTCCCATCTGTGGTTGAGGAAGGATAAGGTATTAGTAAATCACATGGGGGATCACATGGCTGGGATTTGAACTCGGGTCTTCTGAGGCCCAATCTAGCAGCCTTCCCATTATACTATGAGAATCTCCCTTTCACTTGTCCCTCTCTCATTCCTTCCCTGCCCCACATGGAGAAGGCATTTAATCAATGCTCGTCGAAGTGGGAGCAGAATGTAATAGGGCTCTTTGTAGATTGCTTTGTTATCTGAAGGCTCCATCAAGGCTCCTCTGATGTTTCATTGGTGTGAAGGTGGTCAGCCCTGTCACTAGAAATCCCAATGTTAGCAGTCAAAGACAAACTCAATTCTCTATCTCAAAACCAGTGAGATGCGCTTCATTTAAAATAGGATCTGGAGGAAACAGCCACCATCTCTCCCATTTCATCCCCTCTCCATCTTTAGAACCATAGATAGGCTTCATCGGTTGCTGTCCACCTTCATTGGCAGCTGGTTCCCCTTATCGGCTGCTGGCTTGGGCCTGAATTAACCATGAGTTGGTGTTGTCGGGGCAGTGCAAGTATGGATGTCCTGTACAGGCTGTTGTTTGCATAATGTATTGAGCATGCATGTTTAAACGACTTGGGCTAGATCATTAATCCTAGGTATAGTAACTGAGCTCAAGCCCCTGTGACTCTCCTCCCTCTGGAATCTGAATCCAGGCCAACTGAGAGCCTTTGCTGAGAACAAGAGCTCCGGATGATTTTCCTGAGCTATTTCATGGGGCTTGACCATTCTGTTTGCTGTGGCCCAGAGGAGCTCATAGAAATTGCTGTAAGCCAATGAGTGGAGTGGAAGGCTTTCCATCAGGGAAAGATCTCCCAGCTAGACTGTGAACATCAGGCGGGTTAGCAGGCTTCCATGTCTCCCTGGTATTTAGTCTGGTGTTCTGTGGGAAGAAAGCACTTAATATTGAGGAATTCTACTTTTTAATTATTTATAATTTAATTATAATAATTATTTAATCATTCCACTTTTTAATAGGCCCAGGTATTTGAAAGTTCTGTCCAGGATTCCTCTGATATTTAACTGGTACAAAGATGGTCAGTCAGCACTAGATATCTCAGCCACCAAGGCAGAAACTACAAAATGGATGTATGAGTGGGCAGAGCCTAGGACAATTCTTCAGTCATCAGGGGAGCTACCATTAGAGTTTGGAACCAGCTGGGCTGGCGATTAGATGGTCTAGGATTCAGAAGGTAGATGGTATATTGGACTGAAGTCAAGAAGATTTGGTTTTAGATTAGCTATGTGACCCGAGGGAAGTTACTTGACTTCTCTGAGTCTTATTTCCTTCACCTGTAAAATGAGGGTGTCCAGATCTAAATCTATGATCTTATGATTCCAACAGGGTTGGCAAATGTGGCCCTTCACCCTGTTTGCATCATGACTAGTTTTTGTATGAGCTACTGGCTGACATGGTCTACCCCAGTCAAATAAATTTGAGCTGAGAGAGGGTCTTTCTGTTGCTGAAAGACTGGATCTCATACACCCACAGGATAGCCACCACTTCCAGACTTTTTCCCAGACAGTAGGGAAAAGGCAAAATGGTTTGGGTTCTGGCAGGCAGAAGCACGGGAGTGGGGGGAAGTCCTAAAATGCTTATCTCTTTTGACCCTTGAAATGATGACCTAAGGGGAATAGTATTGTACCACAGTGGTATGAGGCCAGAAGAAGGCGAGGTAGTTTAAGGGAAGCAGTGTTGGAGTGTGCCTTTCTAAATTTCAGTGCCCTGGCCAAAGCTCTGATCACCTCACCCTAGTGATTGTTCTAGAAGATGCCTGAGTTCATGAAAGCTGTGCCCACAGAATACAAACTCTGTCTAATCCTCTTGAAATAGATAGACTCTCAGTCTGGGCTCAAAGATACTTAGTATGTGAGGAAGAGTCCAACAAAATACAGTCTGGCTGATCATCCAGAAGTTGGCCACCTGGTGAGGAATTATTTTAAACCAAGCCAAGTCATGAGGAGTACAAATGGTACTATGACAGAAAGGGGTGGCAATCAGCGCTAATGAAGGGAAAGGAACACTGATGGAATCATGAATCTTGTGGAGTATTACAGAATGCGTGTGGCAAATGCAAAGTTTCCTGGGTAACAGCCATAATTCTTGCCAATTTTTTTTTGTCATGCTGACTCACTGTGTGACCTTCAGAAAATCAAATGATGATTATGGTGATGAGAAATAACCTTTCTATAGTGCTTAGAATTTTTGCAAAGCACTTTCTACATACTTTACTCTTGCCATGGGTGCCACAGATCAGAAAATGAAAACCAATGCACAGCAATGATACCAAACCTATTACACTATTCATTTCAATGTTACATATATCAATTTATTGCCTACTATGAGCAAAGCAGGGGATCAGGTGTCAAGAATTTATTGTTGTTATGGCATTTCAGTTGTGTCCTAGATACTGGAGTGGTTTGCCATTTCCTTCTCCAGCTCATTTTACAGATGAGGAAACTGAGGCAAAAAGGATGAAGTGACTTGCCCAGGGTCACACAGCTAGTAAGTGTCTGAGGCCGGATTTGAACTCAGGAAGATGAGGCTTCCGGACTCCAAGCCTGGTGCTCTATGTGCCATGGAGCTGCTTAACTGTCCCAGGTGTCTAGGATACCAAGACAAATATAAGATCGTCTCTGCCCTCAAGGAGCTTATATTCTTTTGCACATTTATTTGCATTTTTATTTGTGTACAGATAAACAGATGCAAAGTAATTTGAGGAGGGAGAAAGCAGGAAGAAGTGGAACTAGTAGACTTCAAGGAGAAAGCATCTTCAGCAAAGTGGAAATGACAGAACATTTTCTGTTTTCTCTCTGACACTTAAGTTTGCTTTGGGGAGAAATCTATCTTGTGATGGACAATTGGAAAGTACATGTCTTCTGTCTTCCAATTATAAGCCCAAGGATGGCTCCCCCACGCAGTCCTTCCTGGAGCTCCTAAGGCAGGAAGATGAGAGCAGCATCTTTGCCTGGCCCAGGGCTCATCTGGGGACAGGCATGACAATTTGGGAAGAACACTGACAAACTTGGGAAACATCCAGAGAAGGAAAGCGAGCATGGCGATCAGCCCATATGTTTAAAGGATCTGTGGATGGTTAGCTTGGGGAGTAGAGAGCTGGGGAAGGGGGAAGGTGATGGAATGTGAAACTGTCTTCATGCATTTGAAGGTCTGTTATGGGGAAGAGGGATTAGCCTTGATCTGCTTGGCCCCAGGGGGCAGAACTAAGGGTAGGAGCGGTAGTGACTAAGAGGAAAGTTTACCTTGATATAAGGGGGTGGGGATAATAAAAGCCTTCTTGGTGTATAAGATGAGAGAGCTGGCCTGAGGACCAGAAACAGCCAGCTTCCAGTACTGCTTGAGAGGCATACCAGCTGTTTCCTCACCTGCTAAACCGGTGAAATCCCAGGTCTTGTCCATATCTCTCTTCCTAAGTGGACAATAGCTCTTAACAGTTTACACCCACCAAAACCAAAATGAGCTTTCATGGAAGGTAGGGGGCTCCCCATCACTGGATGGCCACTTCTCAGGGATATTTGGCTGTGAAAGCCCTTCACAACCCGGCTAAACCTACCTTCCCAACCTCATTAGACACTACACCCCTCCCAAACTCCATGGTCAAGCCAAGGTGGTGTTAGCCATCCTCTACGGTTGGAATATGCATTCCATCCTCAGTTCCACTTGAACCAAATCCCTCACATTCTTTAAGAATCAGATCAAGCACCAATTTATACACAAAGCTTTATCTGACCCCTGCATCTGATAGTTCTGTTCCTTTCTCTCTAAACTCATTTGTTTTTATTTTGTTTATATTTCTCTCTCTCTCTCTCTCTCTCTCTCTCTCTCTCTCAATCTCTCTCTCTCTCTCTCTCTCTCTCTCTCTCTCTCTCTCTCTCTCTCTCTCTCTCTCTCTCTCTCTCCTTGCCTCCCTACATATTTATCTACCTACCTATGTATCTGTTGTTGCTGTTCATTTTCAAAGAGGACAAATGACATCATAATATTAGGGTAAAATAAGTGTCTGTCTGTCTGTCCTTATTGTTTTCCCTAATGGAGTGCAATCTCCTTGAATGCAACCTCCAAGTAAAGACTATTTGACTCTTGTAGTTATATTCCCAATGCCTGGCACACAGTAGGTGTTTAATACATGCTCATTTATGATTTGATTGGTTGTAAAAGTTATTCTTGTTCTTAGAAGTGGGAAGAACCCCAAAGGCCATTGAGTCTGACCCACAAGATTCTCCTTTATAACACATGTGGCCTCCACACACCCAAAGCTGAGATTCTGTGATTTTGCTGGTAGCTAAACACAGGGAGCTACAGCAGCCACGTCAGCACCCATAGGCATAGGGCAATACCAAGAGAACCTCAAGCACAACTGGGAATAAAAAATATCATTAACATAAGTTGAGATCAATAATAAAGTAGATGGGTTTGAGCAGTAAGCCAAAGTCAAAGGCCAAAAGGACCACTCTGCAGCCTTTGACACTCAGGATCACCTTCTTTTCTGTGTTACTCTTTTCTGCCTAGAGTTTGGTGGCTCCCTTCTCTCCTGGTTATCCTTCCTATCTAGCCTCTTCTCAGTCTTCTTTGATAGATCTTCATCCAGCTCACACATGGACACCTGAGAGTGTCCTACAGGGCTCTGCTCTGGGCCCATTTCCCTTCTCCTTCTGTATTGTTTCACTCAGTGATCTTATCAAGTCCCATGGATACAATTGCCATCTTCATGCAGCTAATTCTCAGATCCATGTGGTGTTGTTTAGTCATTTCAGTCGTATCCAATTCTTCATGGCCCCATTTGGGGTTTTCTTGGCAGAGATATTGGAGTGGTTTGACATTTACTTCTCCAGCTCATTTTACAGATGAGGAAACTGAGGCAAACAGGGTTCAGTGACTTACCCAGCATCATACAGCTAGGAAGTGTCTGAGGCCAGATTGAACTGAGGTCTTCCTGACTCCAGGCCTGATGCTCTATCTACTGCATCACCTAGCTGCCTCCAGATCTCTTTATCCAACCCTAACTTCTGTCCTGACATCCAATCTCACATGATCTTCCTATCTGATGTCTCCAGCTGGATATCCTATAGCTATCTTAAACTTGCTTGCCTCGGCAACACATTTAACTAAATAACAAGACCTTTTAAATTCAAAATGACAAAGATGAACTCATCATCTTTCCCCATAAACCCTCCCCTCTTACCATTACTGCCGAGGGCACCACCATCCTCTGAGTCGACCAGGCTCACATCCTGGGTGTTGTCCTTGGCCTCCTTGACTCACCACCATCCCTCCCTCCCTCCCCACTTCCAAAATCATTCACCAAGGCCTTTCTACTTTCCCTGGAACCTCTCTCAGATCTCTCTTCTGACACTGCCACCACCTGGGGTAGGCACTTGTAACTGTTGCCGGTTGGTTTCCCTGGTTTAATTCCCTTTTCACTCTGGTATATCCCCTATTTAGCCACCAAAGTAACTTTCCTAAAGCCCAAGTCTGACCATGTCCCCACCACCCCTTATTCAATCATCTCCAATGGTTCCCTAGTACCTCCAGGATCAAATATAAAATCAAATGAAAATATCAAATATGCAAATGACATTCGAGGGATGGAGATGACATGAAGAGAGGCCTAGCTTCCAGGACCAAGGAGGTCATTGTCCCATTGTCCCCTGTCTCCTTTAGACCTCATCAGATGATTGAGTTCTGTTCCAGGGACAAACAGCGGGAAGAAGAGGGTGACGAGGGGTCATGGAAGGATTAGTTGAAAGATCTGGAGATGTTTAGCCCAGGAAGAGAGACTTAGCCGGAACATATTAGCTATCTTTAAATATTTCAAAGCTCATTATACAGAACAATCAGTAAGCATGTGCAAGTCCTGTGCTAAGCAGAGGGCATACAAAAAAGGGCAAGAAACAAGGTCCCTGACCTGGAAGAGCTCGTGTGAGGATTAGCCATTTGGCTCCTGAGGGCATAAATGAGCCTTAGGTAGAAATTGCAATGAAGCACATTTAAATTTGACATCAGAGGGGTAGAGCCAAGATGGTGGCAGGAAAGCAGGGACTTGCTTAAGCTCCCCGCCCCCAAATCCCCCCAAACACCTGTAAAAACGGCTTTGAACAAATTCTAGAGCTGTGGAACCCATGAAATAGCAGAGGGAAACAGATCTCCAGCTCAGGAGACCCTGGATGGTTGCTGGGAAGGGTCTATTGCAGGGTGCTGAGAGCAAAGGGCAGCCTAGCATGGGCCATGCCAGGACATGCGGGGCTGCCTAGACAGACCAGACCCGGAGTCAGCCAGCTGTAACAGGTCTTGGGGCCATGAAACAGTGAGCTGTGGCAGTTACCAGACTTCTCAACCCACAAACACCAAAGAGCAGGTTAGGGGGAAACTGTGGGATCAAGTTCAGAGCAGTCCAGCTGCCAGCTCTGGGAGTGGATGAGGTCGTGCAGTGGTGGTGGTAGCAGCAGGAGGAAGCTCTGAGGCTGCCTCCAGAGAACCAGCATCAGTGGCTTCCTGAGTCCCTGACTCACACAGTGGGAGGAATCTAGCAGCTGATCGGAGTTAGAATGCAAGGAACACCTTGTGGGCACAAAGGCAGATTCTCTTACTGTGCCCTGCTTGGATCTGAATTGCGATCCTGGTTGGTGGTTCTTGGGGGAGGAGGAGCACTGCTGTGACAGAGCCTGGGGTGATGGGGAAGCAGAAGTAGCTCTGAAAACAGCAGTGCTTGAACCCTAAAGCTTGGGACAAAGTACTCTCTACTCAACAAGCAGTCATATCCTGACAAAAAGCTCAAGGGTCAAGTAGATGGCTGGGAACATGAAAAGGCAGCAAAAACAAACTCAGACTCAAACTCAAACTCAAACTTTTTTGGTGACAAAGAAGATCAAATCACACAGCCAGAAGAAGTCAATAACATCAAAGAGCCTACATCAAAAGCCTCCAAGAAAGATATGAATTGGGCTCAGGCCATAGAAGAGCTCAAAAAGCATTTGGAAAAGCAAGTAAGGGAAGTAGAGGAAAAATTGGGAAGAGAAATAAGAGTGATGCAAGAAAACCATGAAAAACAAGTCAATGGCTTGCTAAAGGAGACTCGAAAAATACTGAAGAAAATAACACCTTAAGGAATACACTAACCCAAATGTCAAAAGAGCCCCAAAAAGTCAATGAGGAGAAGAATGCCTTGAAAGGTAGAATTAGGCAAATGGAAAAGGAAGTCCAAAAGACCACTGAAGAAAATACCACCTTAAAAATTAAATTGGAAAAAGTGGAAGCTAGTGACTTTATAAGAAACCAAGATATTATAAAACAGAACCAAAGGAATGAAAAAATGGAAGATAATGTGAAATATCTCATTGGAAAAACCACTGACCTGGAGAATAGATCCAGCAGAGATAATTTTAAAATTATTGGACTACCTGAAAGCCATGATCAAAAAAAGAGCCTAGACATCATCTTTCAAGAAATTATCAAGGAGAACTGCCCTGATATTCTAGAACCAGAGGGTAAAATAGAAATTGAAAGAATCCACCAATCACCTCTTGAAAAAGATCCCAAAGAGAAAACTCCTAGTAATATTGTTGCCAAATTCCAGAGTTTCCAGGTCAAGGAGAAAGTACTACAAGCAGCCAGTAAGAAACAATTTGAATATTGTGGAAACACAATCAGAATAACACAAGCTCTAGCAGCTTCTACATTAAGGGATTGAAGGGTTTGGAATACAATATTCCGGAGGTCAATGGAGCTGGGATTAAAACCAAGAATCACCTACTCAGAAAAACTGAGTATAATGCTCCAAGGCAAAATATGGATTTTCAACAAAATAGAGGACTTTCTAGCTTTCTCAACGAAAAGACCAGAGCTGAATAGAAAATTTGACTTTCAAACACAAGAATCAAGAGAAGCATGAAAAGGTAAACAAGAAAGAATTCATATGGGACTTGCTAAAGTTGAATTGCTTTGTTTACATTCCTACATGGAAAGATGATGTGTGTAATTCAGGAGACCTTTTTCAGTATTAGGGGAGTTGAAGGGAACATAGACAGAGGGCACAGGATGAGTTGAATATGAAGGGACGATATCTAAAAAAATGAAATAAATTTAAGGGATGAGAGAGGAATATATTGAGAGAGGGAGAAAGGGAGAGATAGAATGGGGTAAATTATCTGACATAAAAGTGGCAAGAAAAAGCAGTTCTGTTGGAAGGCAAGAGGGGGCAGGTGAGGGGGAATGAGCTAATCTTACTCTCATCTGATTCAACTTGAGGAGGGAATAACATACATACTCCACAGAAAAGTAAGGGATAGGAGATAAAAAAGGGAGGGGGAGATGATAGAAGTGAGGGCAGATAGTGGGAGGAGGTAATCAAAAGCAAACATATTTGAAAAGGGACAGGGTCAAGGGAGAAAACTGAATAAAGGGGGACAGGAAAGGATGGAAGGAAATATAGTGAGCCTTTCATAACATGAGCATTGTAGAAGGGTTTGCATAATGATACATGTGTGATCTATGTTGAATTGCTTGCCTTCCTGGGGAGGGTGGGTGGGAAGGGAAGAGGGGAGAGAATTTGGAACTCAAAGTTTTAAAAGCAGATGCTTAAAAAATTAAAAAAAATTTTTTTGCATGCAGCTGGGAAACAAGATACATAGGGAATGGGGAATAGAAATCTATCCTGCCCTACAAGAAAGTAAAGGGGAAGGGGATGGGGGGAATGGAGTGAAAGAGGGGGTGGCTGACTGGGGAATGAGGCAATCAGAACATATGCCATCTTGGAATGGGGGAGGTAGAAATAGGGAGAAAATTTGTAACTCAAAATCATGTGGAAATCAATGTTGAAAACTAAAATATTAAATAAAATTTATACAGAAAAAAAAACCTAAAATATTTGACATCAGGAGAAACTTACTAATATTTAGAATTGTCCAAATGGGCTTCCTCAGGAGGTAGTGAGTGGCCTCCCCATCCCTGAGCAGAGCCTCAATGACCACTTGTCATAGAGGCTCTAAGTGGAGATTCCTTTGGGTGTGGCTTGGACTAGAGGCCTCCCTGGTGCCTACCAAATGTCCAGTTCTGCAGTGTCATTGAGTCGTTCCTTTGATGCCCAAGGACCCCACAATGCTTTGCACTTAGGCACAGCTTAATAAATGCTTGTTGAGTTGAATTGAATTAAATTGTCTACAGATGGCATTTCAATTCCAGCTCTGCTGTTGACACGGCTGCAGCCTCACAGGGAAGGCCTCCTGAGTTCCATTTCTTTGCAGTGCTATCATTCTATGACTCTCCATAGAGTCATTTTTTCCCCCTAGAAGTACACAAATAACTAGGATCCCCAGCAGAACGTGATCAATGGACTGGGAGAGGTACATACACACAGCACTAGGGGGTTTCAGAGGCAGGAGTGATCACAATGCCTTCTCAATGTGGCTGTCATTCCCTGAAAGCTACCTCAAATCAGCTAATTCTCCACCCCCTCCTCAAAGAACTAGTCAGGTCCGAATCTCTTTAGAATAGCTAGGAGGTGATTGGTCAGCATTGATTATGCCAGAAGGTGGACTTCCTTCGAAAACTGAAAGCAGAGATTTCCTATGAATCTATGTATGCATATGAAAATCCGAGCAGCAAATTCCGGGCTAACCATGTGGGCCCAAAACTAATTTGCAATTTATAGCCTTAGAAATGTGTGAGGGCACTGAGGGGTTACGTAATCTGCCCTGGGTCATACCTAGTATGTGTCAGAGGCCTTGCTTCTGGCCATAGTCAGGCAGACCCGGCATTGAAGCCCCCAGCTTCAGACATTTACCAATTGTGCGACCCTGAGCAAGTTACTCAGGGACATAGCCTAGCAGAGTAGGAAAATCACTGGCTTTGGAGTCAGAGGATCCGTATGACCCTGGGCAAGTCACTTAACCTCTAGATCACAGTTCCCTCATCTGTAAAATGAGTATAATAATGCCTATAGTACCTACAACCCAGGGTGGTTGGGAGGATCAGAAAAGACAATGTCTGTGAATAAGTGGTATTGTGTACACATATCAGCTGTGACTATTCCCAGCATCAGTGGGGTGGAACCTTCAGCAAAGCCTAAAGCCTGGCTGGCCACAAACCGCTGCCCATGGTGCCCGGGCCTCTGCCTGTGCAAATACCCATTGGAGTCTGTTTCTTAGCCTTCATTTTTGTGGTTCAGTCACTTCCTTCCCTGAATCCATTGAAAAGGATTCTGAGGGCTTCTTGATGTATCAGAGGCGAAAATCCAGTATCTCGGTCCCAGAAAGTGGGAGCAGGGCAGGACTATATTTCATGTGATGTGCCGTCAGTAGCCCCTGAGGTCCAATCTTCTATCTCTTCTGGGGTCCTGAGCTGCTGGGACTTAAAGAGTCTTCATAGGAGAAATTAGACTGAGCCAGTCAATGGAGAAAGCAACAGATTCTTGGGGGAGGGTGGTGGGGGTGTAGGGAGGTATGTGTGTCAATCAACAAATCTTTAATGAATATTTATTATTGGTCAGTCATTGTGTTGGGCAGTAGGGGTACAAAGAAGAAAATTAAGTCACCATACACATGTGTATACACTATATACAAAATAGAAACAAGGTGATTCTGTAGTTAAAGACATGTCCACGTTGTCTCTCCCATTAGTACATAAGGTTTTTGTAAGTAGGACTTTTCTTTTCATCGTATTTCCATCTCTACATCTAGCATAGTGCCTATACACACAGCAAGAGGTTAATAAATGTTCATTGAGCAATAATTGGTGGAGATTGGCACTAGCAATTAGAGTGATAAGGACCAGCCTCCTGTACAATGTCACCCTTGAGCTGAGTCTTGAAGGCAACAAGGATTTCTAAGAAGTGGGAGGGAGTGTGTTCAAGGCATGGGGAACAGACAAGCCAAAAGTATGGAGGGAGGAGATGGAGTGTCTTGAGTGAAAAACAATGAGGAGGCCGCTTTGGCTGGCGGGTGGTATTCATGAAGAGTAGTGAAGTGGAGCAATGCTGGGATAGGTAGGATGGGATTGTGCAGTGAAGTCAGAGAGGTCATTGCCATGTGCCAAGTCCTACACTTGGGTTCAAAAATCAACTTGACAAGAACAAGATGAGGGTGGGGTCTGACTGAAGAAGCCCAGAGTGGAGTGTTAGCTCAGTATCTATTCTTGGTGTGGTGCAACTGCCAGGAAAGTTCATGGAACTTAAGGCTGCATCAAGAGAGACCCACCTGCCAGGAATGAGGAGGAACAAGGCCTCTGACCTCTGCCCTGGTCAGATCACATCTGGGATAATGTTTGGTTAGGGGATGCAGCAGTTGAGGAGGGACGTTCATAAACTGGAGAGAGTCCAGAGGGGGCACACCAGAATGTGGAGAGCCTGGAGTCTCAGTCGAAGGAAGTAGAGCTATTTAGCCTGTAAAAAGGGAGACGTGTGTGTGTGTGTGTGTGTGTGTGTGTGTGTGTGTGTGTGTATGTGAGAGAGAGAGAGAGAGAGAGAGAGAGAGAGAGAGAGAGAGAGAGACAAAGAGACAGAGAGAGAGAGAGTGTGTTTGTATTAGTGTATGTGAGGGGTGGGGGCATGGGGGAGGGTGCACAATGAGCCCTTTATGGGAAAGAGAAATTCGATTTGTTCTTTTTCCCTCTGAAGGACAGAACCAGAAGCAATAAATGGGAGACAAAGGTAAATCGAGGCTTGATGTCTGGAGAAGTTTTCTCGCTATTCCAGCTGTGCAGAAATAGAAAAGACTGCCTTGGGTGATCGGAAAGTCTTAGATTTGAGGTTGAAAGGGACCTTAAAGGCTGTTGAGTCCAGTGCCCTTGTTTTACCAGTTAATAAACTGAGGCTCAGATACATGAACTTATTTGCCCAGGGTCCCTCAGGTTGTAAATAACTATGGAGACAGAGGAAGATTCGACTCCAGATATTCCTGACTCCAAGCTCAGGGCACCATCCACCACCACTGCCCTGTGCTCCAGGAGAGGGTTAACAGCTTTCCAGATTTGTTGTAGAAGAGATGCCTCTCAGATATGGGCTGAACTAGATGGCTCTTGGGGTCCCTTCCTGCTCTGAGACTCTGTGAGATTTAATATTTGTTTCAAACATAGTAGGCTTACAAATTGGTGATTGAGATGGCAAATTAAGAAGAATTCTTAATTCATCCCAAGCTTTTTTTCTGAAGATCATTCCTCCCTACACCTTGGGAAGTAGCTACTATTTTCCCTTCCTCAGGTAAACTGAGGCACAGCTAAACTTGCTCAAAGCACATCTCAAGTGAACCAGAGATTCACTAAGAAGGCAGAGCCCCTGCAGCCCTTAACAAAATCCTGATGGAATGAGCCCTGCTAGCTTTGACATAATATTATATTAAGTAACATCTGAAATTATAAATTTGCTTTTCCTTTAATTGTCACTAATCTCTATTTTTCTTTTGTATTTGAGAATTATGCACCTGTCTGCGCCTTTCCTTTCAATTTAATTTTGGGCACTTTGCAAATGTTCTATTTTACGGAAAGCCACGGTAAGGCAGGGGCTGCTGAGGGTGATGGATTTTTATTGCATTGTTGGCAAACCCAGCGTTTTGTAAATTAATTAGCCTGTTTTTCTGATTTGTTTTTAAAGAGTAATTGTTTGCAGCTGGCTGCAGCAAAGGTTTTCTCTCCCTTCCTGACTCTTGCCTTGGATGCTTTTAAAAAATTAAGCTGGCTGAGCATTGGGGCATATTCTGGGTTCTGGGGCCTCGTCCATCTAAACTAGATTCCTTCCTGTTACAACGTGAAGAATTCCTTCGAGGCTAAAATGGAAACTTCCATCACCCTGCCTTCTCCCCCCAGGAGAAGAAATCTTTCTAACTAGCGTCTGTCACCTCTAACTCTTCATTCATTGATCCGGTAGGTATAAACAATCTTCTACATAAATTGCTGATTTTTGCTTCTCTCTCTCCCTCTCACAGCAGGCCATGTCCTATAGCATCTCATTAGAAATGATCTACCTGACACATCCAGCCCTTTGAACCATTGCTTTCATATTTTGTTAATTGCCATTTTGCTTAGCCATCCATTAGCTGTATTCTCATCAGGTTTGATACCAGGAAGTGCTGGAGAAGTCCTTGGGTCTTTGATGCCCTTGAATTATAGGACAAAGTTGCTTTAAATGGTCATCGGGTTTAGGGGATCATATGAGGCTCATGACCGAGAAGCTCAGGTTGGGAAGGACTTTTTAGCTCATCCGTCCCAACCATTCATTCACTTCTGCAGTAATTCCCTGGACAACATTCCTGACAGATGGTGCTTGAACAGCTCTAGAGATGGAGAACTTGGCACCATGCAGGACTGCTTTGTTTATAAGAACTCTCTTCTCCATACTGAGGGAAAACCTCCCCTTCCTATAACTTCCATTGCTAGTTGCAATCCTGTCCTTTGAAAGTACTGAGAACAAGGTTAATACCTCTTCCACTTGAGAGCCCTTCAAATCATGGGGACTATGTCATTTTATTTCAATCATATACCAGCCCAGGGATGCTACAGGGGTGCAAATGATGAAATAGCATGGTATCAGGAAAATCAAAATCGAAGGCGACCCAAAGGTCAATGGAGAGACCTGTGCTGTGTGAAAATTGCCTGCAGCATGTCAGTAAAAGTTATTTCTTGTATGGGGAAATGGAAATGAGGGAAAAGGATGTGAGCCAATCATGTAACTAGAAGGAAAAGATGGGAAGTCCAAGTGTACATTGGCAGCCAAGAAATAGCAAAGATAAATAAACAAGCAAATAAATAAATGGCTGAATGGATGGATAGATAGATAAAAGTGGAGGAAGCCTTTCAGTGCACAGAATAACCCTCAGGCAGAGGGGAATGCAGCAGATAGAACGGTGGACTTGGAGTCAGGAAGGTCTGAGTTTAAATTCTGCTTTCTACCTTTACTAGCTGTGTGATCCTGGGCAAGTCACTTACTTAATGGGCGTCCATCTGTTACCTCATATGTAAAAATGGGGATGATAATAATAGCACCTTCCTCATAACACTGCTCTGAGAATCAAATGAGATAACAAATGTAAAGCACTTATGGTGCCATATACATGTTAGCTACTGTCATGATTATTCCATCCTCCTCGCATTGATGGAAAGACACGAACAGTAAGAGGCGATATGAGAAGGCTCAGATGAGTCACGATGGTTCTCCATGACCAAGGGACGCAGACAGAAGCATCTCAGTGCTATGCCCATGCCTCTGTGGCCTCTTCAGATTATTCTGCTCAGTCCCCCCAACGAGGTTCAGTGCCGATCCTTTTGATTCAATTCAGTTCAGTTCAGTTCGGTTCTTTTTGATGCAATTCAATTGAACAAGCATGTATTAAACACTACAATGTCAGCATTGTAAAACCAGGACTCCCCACAAATATTCCTTGCTGTCACTATCAGAGATGGAATGCTGAATGAGATGGACCCCTGGCCTTAACTTGCATAGCATTTCTGCGGATAACAAATATTTTTCTTCTATCCAATTTTCCCACCAAGGTGGTTGTATTTCCCCCTCACAAATTACCTTGCATGTGTTTTGTATATTCTTTGATATGTATGTGTTGTTTCCTGCCTCTTTTCTTCTGGAATGGAAGCTCCATGAGGGTAGAGACTGTTTCATTTTTGTCTTTTTATTTCCAGCACCTAGCAGTGTCTTGTACACAGTAGGCGCTTAATAAATGCTTATTGGCTGTCTGATTTAAAGAGTAAAAAGTCCTGGTGTTGCTGTGTTACTCTATAGCTCAGTGACCTTGGCCAAGTCTCTTAACTTTTCTAAATATCCTCTTCTTCATCTACAAAATGAGAGATTTACCCTAGACAATTCTAGGAAAACAAGATCATAGATTTGAGCCTGAAGGGCCCTCAGAGAATGGAGGATCCCAGGTCAAGAGCTGAGAGGGAACTTAAGCCATCTAGTCCTTCCCCTTTATTTTACAGATGAGGAAACTGAGGCACAGAGATTTGAACACTTGCCCAAATCCACACTCCCAACCCCTGCTGATGATGATCCTTCATTCCCTGGGTCTCCTCTGTACCTTTTTTTTTCCTAGATTGAATCTGTCTTCAGGTAGGGGGCCCAGAGCTGCAGGAGGGATTGCAGTGATCCGTGTGCCATCAGTTGGTCTAGGGCAAGAAAGTATTTTCTCCTTAGTTTCCTGAACTTTGCAGTTGCTGGCCAATGCGAGGTTACTTTTCTGGGCTGTTACAATCCTGTGGGCTCTTGTTTCAGGGAGTATCAATGAGGGAGCTTCAATTTCTTTCCTGGATCACAGCTGGCAGCTCAGCACTTTTGATCTTTTCCCTGTGTTTGGCACTATTTTCCCTTGAATATATTACCTTCTGCATACTCTCATTGACTTACTCCTATCACTTTTCTGCCCACACAGAGCCTCATGGGATCTTCCTGTAGTTTGTTCCCATTTGTCATTTCACTGCCTGAAAGCATTAAATGTCACTTGCAGACCTGAGGATTTTACTGTCCACATCCACTTCTGGCCAGTTATCTAAGTATCAAATAAAAGCAGTCTCCACATCAACCCTTGAAGGGCTCTTGTTTTTAGTCCAGAAGAGGGCCTGTGGTGCCTTACACACACACACACACACATTTCTCTAGCTCTTACTATCCTAGATTTTAAGCTGGACAGGACCTTAGTCTCACTAATGATCAATCAACCTACAAGCATTTATTAAGTGCCTTCTGCATACCAGGCACTAGGGATACACAGACAAAAATAAGAGAGTCCTTGCCCCCAAGAAGCTTGCATTCTGTTGGAGGAAACATCGATTATACACACAATTATAAGCAAGCTATATGTTGTTGTTTGTCTTTCATTTCATGGAAGATCAAAGGCATCAACAGTTTACTTAGCCCTCACACAGAGGTGCTGGTCCTCCCCAAACACCCAACACCTCTCAAACCCATCAGTGAGTTAAATATAAAATAAATAAAGATCATGGGGAGGGGCTAGGCACTTGTAGCTCAGGAAACCAGGAAAACAATATTATTGAAAGTGATTTGCCCATGTTCCCACAGCTAGTAAGAGTTTCAGATTAATCAATCAATTAAGAAGTATTTAGGCAGTGCCTACAGCATGTAAGGTACTATATTGGGCACTAGAGATAGAAAGACAAAAAAAAAGTTAAATAATCTCTGCTCTCAAGAAGCTTATAATCGACCAGGATTTGAAGCCAGGTTTCCCGGCTCCCAGCCCAGCTCTCTCATCCCCTACACTGTTCAGCCTCTCTCTTTCATTACTTATGTCTCTCTGGGTCTTCCATATTAAGCAATATTTAAAATTAATTTTTGGTGTATCTGTGGGTATTTGAAATTCAAAATAAATTCTGTCACCCTGTTTCTGGTCATCCCCCTCAAAGAACTCAAGGATCATTTTTTCTTAGAGAAGCCATTTACTTTCCTTCATTCTTCCTTAAGTGGACCAATCCTTTAGTATAGGTCATCCTAATTAAATAATCTAAATATTGTTGACATTCAGCTTTTTACCTATAAGAGAAACTTTCTGGTCTCAGAGGAGTAAACAGCGAGTCATAAATACTTAGGATTGTAAAAGACTTGAACTGTCTGTTCCAAACCTTTCATAGTAAAGTAAGGTCACATAGGCAGGAAACAGTAGAGTCAGTTTTCCAAGATGCTTTAAAACATGGCAACATGCTTTGAAATTTCGAATGCAAAATCATGGCAAAGGACAGCTTAATGGACCTCGGCAAAATTCAAATAGCCAATTTCTGGCAATCCCTAAATTTATTACCAGAATTTAAGCACTGAAAAAGTTAAAAGGTGGTAAGGGAAACCCCCCCCCCAATAATAGAGCCTATAAGGAGAGCATTTGCTAAGATTGTGTTCTAATTACTCAGGTTCTTAGTGGGAGAGGATGCTTCATAATTTATAAGCCAATTTTTGTTTAGTCAAATGAGGTCTTTAATTTGTGCATATTACAGCAACTATAAAATACAATTACACTTTACATAGCAAAACAAATCCATAAAACAAAATGAATGGATCCCTGTAAAACACCCCACATGGAATTCTGTTTGGTATTCAAATGAGGACAACTATGAATCAATATCCATTATGACTCTCTGATAAAGTGATCCAGGTCACATCTTGCTATAATGAATTCTGTTGAAACAAAAAGTTCACTCCAGAGAAGTATTTCTACCTCCTGGCCCACAGCCTATGACAACCATACTGCTTGTGTTCAGCTTTGGAGCCATGGAATTGGCCACAATGGATAATTCTACAGCAGAGAATTCCACAAATGGGTTTTGTTGCACTTTTCATTTATAACTAGTGACTCACTAAACTCTAAAGCAAAGACCATCTACTAAAGTCTGGAGGGAATAAATGGTGAAAACAAGACTCAAACTCAGGTACTCTGATCTTAAATCTAACGTTTGTTCCAGCACAGCAAACGGTTCCCCAAAGCCAACAGTTAAACATTCCATGTTAGAACTATACGTGGGACCAATGACCCTGTCTTTTACGTCCTTGGAATGCAGGGAGATGGATATTAGTGGGCCACTTTATGTCTGGGTGGCCCGGGGAAATGACTTGACCTTTCCGTGGCTCTGTTTCTTCTGTCAGATGAGGGTAATAATACCAGCACTACTTACTTCACAGGTTGGTTGTCATTTTAGAGAAGGATTCCAATGTGAGTTATTATGGCCAAGATGAATAAGAATGAGTCTTGGAGTAAAGTGCTCACTTACATGATATAACCAAACTCCCCTGGGGGTACCAGGAAACCATTTAGTAAATTGCTTTTCCCAAAGGAGTTAGTATCAATGCTGTCAGTAGTTTATTTTAACATGAGGGCAAGAAGACGAACAGCAACCATGAGTCAGATTAATGATATAGCTTTCTTATATGAAGGGTTTCTTTTTATATTAGTATATTTTAAATTATGTGTTGGCATTCAATCTTTTTCGGTTGTGTCCAACTCTTCGTGACCCCATTTGGGGTTTTCTTAACCAAGATCCTGGAGCAGTTTGCCATTTCCTTCTCCAACTCATTTTACAGTTGAGGAACTGAAGCAAACAGAATTAAATGACTTAACCAGGGTCACACAGCTAGTAAGTGTCTGAAGCCAGATTTGAATTCAGGTCTTCCTAACTCCAGGCCCAGTGTTCTATCCACTGTGCCACCTATCTGCTCTTTTTAAATTATAGAATAATAATATTTAAATATAGAAGTGATCTTAGGAATCCTCTAGTCTAATCCCTTCATTTTACAAATAAGGAAACTGAGATGCAGAGAATCCATGTTCACCCAGCTAATTTAGTGGCAGAAAAATGTATGTTCTCTAAGAAAGAATCCAGTGTATTACAGTACAAGCATGGCAAAGTGACATTAGCTCACAATGCAGAGAGGGACTGCTGCCTGAAAAAAAAGAAATCTTATGTAATAAATTATGTTTTCCAATTGTCTTCCATTTATATACAGCTATGATATATTCCTACAGGGAAAAATTTTGGTTTTTAAGACAAACCAGGGCCCGATTGCTTGGGGCTTGTTTTCTTCCCAACTTCCCTCTTAATTATATGCAGACTAGTTCACTCTCTAAGTCCCTCCTTCATGTGGGTGGGGGTGCAGAGTGGTGATTGAGATAGGGTTAGTATGTTTGGGAAGATATGAACTGCTGGTCAGTGCTGAAGGGCAGGGAGAACAAGGTCTAATGGGGGCGGCTGAATCAGCAGTTGGTATGGTGGACTGCACCTAAAACAACATGGGCTGGTCACAATCTGGGAAACCAAGTAAACAAAATATAAAGACTGATGCTCAATGGAATCAGGTTGAGTCAATCATATAGAGTCCCTGATACTCCTTCAGTGTTGACTTCCTGAATTTCAGGCTCTGAACTTCTGCCAGCAACAAGATTTCCATTCATCCCCAGTGTGTTCGATCTCGGTCAACCAGTGTGGCTTTTTGGTTCATGCTTATTGTCTTCTAAATGCAAAATGAACTAGGCTTCAGGAAGGATGCAACAGTGGAATAACCATTGACTGCCAAAGCCAACTGCCTTGAAGAGTTAGTTCATTAGCTTCCCTCCCATGCTGGAGAATTCCTTTAATCCACCCATTGTTTTTATTTTTATTTCTTAAGTCCAAATCTGTGATTTTATCTCTAAGTGGAACTCTTGGTATAGAAATTCCTACAACTGATAGAATCAACAGCTTGACCATAACTTAGAGAGGTATCTAAGGCAATGAGAAATTAAATAACTTTCCCAGGTGACAGTATGTGTCAGAGGTAAGGTTTTGTCTGACTATAAGGGTGGAGTCTAGCCATTAAACTGGTCTGCTGCTCAGTCAGCAAATGTAAATAGAAAAAAGTAAGGAAATCCACAGTGAGGGCTTAGAAAGTAGCTCATAGGCATCTTTGGGGAAGAATTCTATAGTGTTTAAAAAAGAGAGAGAGGAGACAGGCAGGTTTTGAACACAGTAAGGCACAGTAAGGGTGAGTATTTCTGGATGTTTTGCCTTTGTATTTATCAGTATGTTTTCATTTACCAATGAGTTCTCCCTCAAAGGGTCTTGTGGGCCAAGTTGGGGAGCAGAGCTTCTCGAGGTCTTGGGTCCAGAGAACAATGAAAGAATTTGATTGTCATGAATCAATCACAAGGTCGGCCAGCAAAAGTTGCAACCTTGAGAGAATCTTGGCTCTTTCAGAGTATATTGGCATCAGAAATAAGGAGATTTTGACAAAAGTCACAGGACCCTGACAATAGGTAACATTACTAGGAAAAGATAGCCTTGATCTTCGGTAATCTATGAGACAGAACTGCGGATCCATTCAGAGATCCATGAAATAGCTGGCCTCATGTTCAAAGGTATGTTTTTCATGCTATGTTTATTGCTTTCTGTGTGGATGTCGGTTTTTAATCTAAGAAAGGAGTTCCTAAAAAGCCATCTTTATGTGTTCAAATAAGGCTCCTCCTTAACCTGAGAGAGGAGCTGCCATTGCCTTCTTCTCTCATTACCCTCACTCCAGATGCCATGTACTGCTTCCCTGCCTCACGCACTGCTCTCAGAGATGAAAAGCCTTATTTTTAAAATGTGGGTCTTTCTTTCCAGAAAAAAAAAAAAACATGAGACCATTAAATGCACTATTCAATTTTCTGAAGGCAATTGAGCCCAATCACCTTATGTTCAATTTTGAGCCCAACTCCTTTGTGAGCTGCAGTGTCTGCTAAAGATCTATGTGCTGCTGGACAAGCTCTATTAATTGTTCATTTAACAACATATCATAGCCTGGACAAAAGACATTCTTCATCCACTTGGCTTTTCCTGTGTGGATACTTACACTGAATTCTTCTGAGATTGAGGATCTTACTTGGGAGTGAACCTAGGTCACTTCCACCTCTAAAACGTTATGATTCAATCATTTTAAATATCGGCAGTGGAATAATTCACCAAGCAGTTGTGAATGCCGTGCCCTGGGATTTGATGCAATTGACACAAAGTAATTCATACACTATTTGGAGGACCTCACTATGTATGGGATGGGGACCCTTTTCCATTTGGATTCCCTTTATGATGCTACAACCACCATTTGCCAGCACATATTTTCCTGTTTTACTCTCTCTGACTTCGCAGACCAAACAATCTGCACCTGGAAAAATTAAAATACAGTATGAATTTAAAGTGAACAGTTTAGTCCCTGACTTCTAAATTCTTGTGATAAAATACAAAAAGTATTGGACATAAAGTCAAGAAGATTTGGGTTAAAATCCTACCTCTGATACTTACTCACTTTGTGACCCTGGTCAAGTCACTGAACTTCTTTATCCTCAGTTTACTCATTTGTAAACTGAAGAAATTGAAATTAATGTCCTCTAAGGTCCCTTCCATTTCCAAGTCCGTGATCTCTCTCTCTCTTTCTCTCTCTCTCTCTCTCTCTCTCTCTCTCTCTCACGCACATGCATTGTGTTATGTTTATGTATTCTAAAACAGTGCAGTTTTAAATTATTAAAGCTTTTGGGACATCCTGAGCATATAAATATCCATAAAAATGTAACAATGTATGTTGTTATAATATACATATAAACATAACAATGTACCTATTATTAACTTAGCATATTGTGTATTATATACTGTTATAACCTACTGGTGTTTTATATCATATTACATATCATAATATACAATACTTTGTTGTTGTTCAGTTGTATCCATCCCTTCATGACCCCTTTTGGGGTTTTCTTGGCAAAGATAATGGACTAGTTTAGCATTTCCTTCTCCAGCTGATTTTTGCAAATGGAGAAACTGAGGCAAGCAGGGTTAAATGACTTGCGCAGGGTCACACAGCTAGCAAATGTCTGAGGCCAGATTTGAACTCAGGAAGATGAGTCTTCCTGACTCCAGGCCCAGCACTCTATTCACTGTGCCATCTAGTTGCCCACATAACACTTAATCACCTATATATCATGTGATCATAGATAATACATTATTTCAATATATTACATATCGTAACACTATATAACCTAACAGTGTGTTGTGTAACATTCTAATGGTACATAATAATGGATTATAACATACTCAATTATTCATACTGTATATAACATATGTGTATATATGTAATCATATGAATATAGCTAATGGATCCGAAGGTGTAAAAATAGAGAGGACCTTGAAGGTCAAGTACTTGAGTGTGTGTGTGTGTGTGTGTGTGTGTATCATATAGTATGTGTATTATATATATATATATATATATATAATACACACACACATATATACACACATACCATATATGTCTGTGTGCATGTACACATAATTATATATACATATAAATGTGCATACAAATTACATACATGCATATACACACACACACATACACATACACACGCACACATCTCATGGACTTTGGAGTTCCCTCCAAAGATACAAATCACGGCCTATCCATACTAACCCATCCCGTGTAACTCTCCTCTATGTCTTCCCCCAACTGGGGTGAGGGGGTGGGTGTGGGATTCCTCCCAACATGTCGGAGGCCTTCCTTGTTTCCACCTGGTGCCACTGAAGCACTACATCCATGATCTTAAATCTAGAGCTATGCTCTTCATTTTATACAGGAGGAAGCTGAGACTTAAATAGGTAAACCAGCTTTCCAAGAATACTCGACATCTATATGATAGAGCTTGGATTTGAACCCAGATCCTCTAGACTCCCAAGCCCCCTCTGCATAGCCCCCTACTGCTGGTTGTGTCACATTGTCTCGGACATGAGAATGGCTGTGTACTGAGCCACAGGCTTGGCACTCACCTCCAAGTGGGTATCACAGAGTTTTCCTCTTCTGGCATCTTACCCTGCTGCTCTTTTGTTTGCAGAAAAAGGATCATTTTGGGGGCATCGTAGACTGACAATTCCACCATCTGTTGTCGTTTCAACTATATTATGGGTCCACATGCTATCAGTGGTTTGGTAGTCTTAATTGCCAGCTCACAGATGCCACCACTATCTGGACGCGACGCCACGAGCAGAAGGCAGGCGTGTAAGTTCAGACATGAAGGGTTTCTCCACCAATACAAATCTGGAGAAGAACAGAACTCCTTCCAAACATTGTTGGCTGAAATAACTATGTTCTCATTGAGCATGAGGAATATGGAACCAGCCACTGTCTAATGACCCTCTGACATTGCAATAAAGACCTTCTGGCTGCAGTAGATATATTATCCTTCATTGTTCCTCCTTTGGTTTCCAGATCAAGCAGCACTGGAAGAAGAAATCTGTTCCAGGTAGTTTGGCAGGCTAGTAGTCTGTGAGACAGTAGGTATGGGTTGGGGTTGATGTTTCCCCACTCCATCACTTAAAACCAGCCTGTAATCAGATTGTCAGAGTTAAGAAGAAGGCGAGGACCTCAGAGAATATATAGGAATTAATTAATTAAAATGGGGATTTTAATTTTGTAGAAGAGAATACAACAGGAGGAGGGGGAGGTATAAGCCCTGATTTTAGATTCAGTGATCCTGTGTTTGAATACTGCCTGTAACACTACTTATGTGACCTTGGACAAGTCATGTAACCTCAATGAACCTCCATTTTGTCTTCTGTAACACGGGAGAGTTGTACTACTTTGTCTCACTTCCAAATCTATAGATGCCTAGAAATGTTGTCACATAGGGTTAAACTTACTCTCTTTGGCCCCAAAGAGTACTACTAGGAGTAAAACAAGGCTTGATATGAGAAAAGGGAAAAAAATCATCTTAATAATTAAAGTCCTCTTTATTAAAGGCCTTCAAACAAAGGCTGAATGACCACTCAGTGGGGATATCATAGAGATTCTTTGGTATGTACAGCTTGCCCTAGATGGCCTCAGGGGTCCCTTCCAACTCTGAGATTCTGAGAATGTGACATGGCAGGGTTGAGGTGGGGGGAAAGGAAGATGCAGAGGTTTCCACTGGCCTTGGTCCCTTGACCAAGCTTGCTGTGGTTCAGGAGTAGGGGGTGGAGAAAGGAGTGGTTGACTGCAACTTGTCAATGACGATATTTAGGGATACCAGAAAGTAGGTGCTGGTTTCTTTGGCAAAGAATGGCTAGACAAGTATGGGAATGTATGAGGATTGGGATGTATCGGGAGTATGGGATGATGAAAGGGAGTGGGGAAGAAGTGCAGACACGAGACTCCAACTGTTCTGTTGTCCTTCCTTTGTATTTCCTGTGATTATCATAGCTGGCAGGAAGAGGGGTGTAATGTTAATGGAATAGGAAGATCTCCCCTGTCCATTAATAGGCTTATGTGACCACAGGTGTTCAATCACAGCTGTGATGCATCCTGAATCACATAGAGCCCATTTGGGGAAGAACTTGCCTAGGGGGAGGCTTGCTTGCAGGAAGGCTTCCACACCTTTTGATACTAAGCTAATTAGGCACTGAGTCATGAGTTTGTGATGCCCTCTGGTTCTGAGAAGTATATGTGTGTGTGTGTGTGTGTGTGTGTGTGTGTGTGTATGTATATATATATATGTATATATATATATAATATATACATATATACGTGTGTATATATATACACACGTATATATATGTGTGTGTGTGTGTGTGTGTGTGTGTGTATACATATATATATATATTCTGAGGTTGGTATTTTGCTTTGGGGGTTTGCTTATGAGAAACACCTTTTGATTCCTTGGACAGGACTCTGAGCAGCCATTTATTCAGAATGCCCCCTAACTGCTCAGATATACCTGTGCTTCCCCCTGATCTGGTGGTGTATACAGGTAGTTGTATTACCTTGTTCAGACAGCTGGAGCCCTGTGTGTTGGTCTTCGTGCTAATTTCTCTGCTTGTGTTTTCTCTGATTGTATTTTCTCCATGTTCAGTGTGCTGACCTTTCCCCTGAACTAGTGAATGTAATTAAAGTAAGATTGTTGACCCCTTTAAAGTTGTTTTCCTTTAGAAAAGCAGATCAAAGAACCTGTGCCAACAGGCCCTCCTGGGTATGCCAGAGTGCTTGCTGTTACAAATGGCAGGACAAAAGTCAGGATGACTGGCGACGGCCTAGGATACAGTAGATGACCTTGGCGTCTTTGGTATCTGACCAAGTTCTAAGTGCTCCATAGCACGTACTTCAGCCACCTTCATGGCCCTTGGAACAAATTGTTCTCATCTACCCATTCCATGGGGGAAAGTCTTCACATGCTTGGGGTAGATATCTCCCTAACTCACTGACAGATTTGAGGCCTGTCAGTTACTCTCAAGCTGGTTTAGCCTGTCTGTGTGCTGAGTCCCAGGCTCACATTCTAGTGGAATAAAAAGCTGCTTACTAATGCTGGGCTGGAAAGGGACTTGGGGGCCAAGCCTACAGGAAGGGGGTATTCCCCATATTCTTGAAGGTGAGCTATATAAGGCTTCCAATATGGCACTAGCAGGGCCCTTGGTCTACTGGCTAATGGGTCAGATGGTCTTAGGACTGTAGTCCCATGTGTTGAACTGCCCAGGTTATATCCCTTCTTCCTTCCTCTATCCCTAACACTCCTTTCCATATTTTATAACCTGATTGTTCTCATTCATGTCCAAATGTGTATGAAGATTTGGAATCCCTTTGGGAGAATATATAAGTGGACCTGCAAAGGACCAGCCTTGATTAGCAGAGACAACATCAGCTAACTGAAGAGAGTGGTGATGGTGGGATCATAGTTTCATTGATTTAGAGTTGGATGAGAACTTAGATGTTATTGAGAACAACACACTCATTTTACGGATAAGGAAACTGAGGCCCAGGGAAGTGTGTTGACTTGCCTAAGGTTACACACAAAATATAGCTGGATTCAAACCCAGGTTCTCTAACACTGTATATATTTCGCTTATACCTCTATGTATTCAAGTAATCTCTACTTTTAGAATGTCAGCTCCCTGAGGGCAAGAATTGCCTTCGTATACCCCAGAGCTTAACACAGGCTCGAGAAAAGGAACAACAAGCTAGGGACATGATAGGTTGAGGATTAGAACTGGTGTCCCAGACTTCCCAATTCAGCACTCTGCTTCAGATCCAGTCTTAATTCTGGTCAAGTACGGGTTAACCTAGATTAGGGGTGGGAAAGCTGCAGTCTCAAGGTCACTTGTGGTCCTCTAGGTCCTCAAGTGTAGCCCTTTGACTGAATCCAAACTTCACAGAACAAACCCCTTAACAAAAGGATTTAGTCTGTAAAACTTGAATGCAAAGGGCTGCACTTGAGGACCTAGAGGGCCACATGTGACCTTGAGGCTGCAGGTTTCCCACCCCTGACCTAGATGGTCTATGAGATCTCCTCCAGCTCTTAGATTGATAAGTAGGTGACCAGATGGTCTTTCAAGTCCCTTGCAGCACTAACATTCTGTTATTTCCAAAATCATTTTTGTCTTTGTACCCCCAGACTTTAGCATAGTGCCTGGCCCAGAGGAAGTACTTAATAAAAGCTTGATTGATTAATAGTTCTATTTGATTTGGGTATTCCTCTGATTCCTTGCTTCAGAAATCATCCTGAAACATTCTAAGTACAGCCCTACCTGAAGGCAGGGGGCAAAAGATGACCTCTGGGAGTCCCTTCCTGTCCCCTGTTCAACACCAGTTGTGTCTAAGAACATTTAGCATCAGCCAGAAGATTTCTCTCTTCTCTAAACTCAAAATAACAGATATCCCAAAGCTGGTGACCCTGATTCGGCACCAAGGCATTCTCTGCTTCTGCCTCTCCTGGCCATTCCAGGCAAAATTCAGGCACAGATGCAAGCCACGTCTCCCACCATTGATCTCTGAATAATCTCTGTGAGTCATTGGAGTTTCCAACCAGGCTCTGCCCGCCAGGGTGGCCTGCCTCCTTTGTGTGTTACTTCATCCTCATAGAACATGCTTGTCAAAGGGCCAGAGTATGACGGACAGATGTGTGATGAAAATGCATAGAAAGCTGCATTTTCTAGGTCGATGTCTGGGGAGTCAAAGGGAGGATTCTTTTCTCAGCGCTGAATGTTTTCTGCAGCCAGTTTCCTTGCCATTCAAAGGGCCATGGCCTTTAGATTGAAATGCTTTTCCTAGTTGTGTGGTTTTTTCTTCTCCTCCTTAACCAGATCTTGAAGCTGTTTTGGTAGAGGACACACTTACGTTACGACCTGAGACAAAATCTGAGGCAAATTTTGGGGGAATTGCATCTGCCCTCTGATCGCTTCCATACTTGCTTGCAATAGCTATTTTATTATTACTAATTTTGACTGGGGATATGGTTTATGATGGCATCTCTATCCCCTCCCCCAAGGTCAGACGATCCAGCTGCATCCCAGAGATTACCTGTGCTTCATTTTTCTATGTATTTATTGAGGAATTCATATTACATTTAAAAAAATTGTGTTAATATTTTTGTTTTTATATAAGCTACACTTGCCAGTATATTCTCTGCTCCCTTCTCTCTCAGAGAAAACAAATATAACAAATACAAATACATATTTATAAAATATATAAAAAACATGTACATAAAATATGTACATTTTTATTTTATTTTTATAACAAAGAATTAAATAGGGGGAAAAAGAGGTCAGTAAAACTAATCAATATTTCCACAGAGAGAAAGGTTTAAACTCATATGTAGTATTCCACATCTATCGTCTCCCAACTCTGCTAAACAAGTAGATAGATAGGTAGATAGATAGATAGATAGATAGATAGATAGATAGATAGATAGATAAAGTGGAGGGGGGCAGGGAGGAGCTTCTCATGCCTCCTCTCTGGAGCCAAACCCCATCATTCTAATTTCAAAGCATTCAGTTTTCATTGTTTTTGTTGCTGCCATCTTTTCCATTTACATTGTGCTAGTCACTATGTATCTTGTTTTCCTGGCTTTGCTTACTTGACTTTGCATCAGTTCATATCATTTTTCCCATCTTTTTCTGTGCTTATCATATTTATTTTGCATTATATTCATTTATCACAGTTTGTTTAGCCATTCTCCAACTGATGGACATGGACTTTCTTTCTTGTTCTTTGTGACTACACAAAGTGATGTTGTAAATATTTGGGCACATATGAAGACTTTCTTTTTAACACTGACCTCCTTGGAATATATGTCAAGTAATGGGACATCTCTGTTAAGTGGTATAGAGAATTTTGTCATTTTCTTAACATAATTCCAAATTACTTTGCAAAATGAATGGAATTGGTAGCTCCACTAACAGTACTAATTAGTATGCCTGTCTTTCCACAACCCCTCCAACATTGACTTTTTCCATATTTTGTTTTCTGTGTCAATTTCTACATTCCATTTTCCTTTATCTGTCTGGAAATTGGTAAGTGACGCAAAGGCATGATAGAAGTATGTAGGCTACAGCATGCTATCATCCATGTTGTTGTCATTTGTCCTTCATTCTTGAAGAGGACCTGATATCAGGAAGGTGATGCCATGACTTGCAAGTGAATCACATTTAAGTGAGGGAGGGCTGTGCAAAGTCACCAGCCTCACTTTCTCCTTCTAAACCATCTGGATCCAGTGGGAAAATATAGCTCAGGATGACTGGAGATGGCCCTTGATGCAGTCAAGACCTTTGCCTTTTTAAGCTAAGATCTTTCCCAGGTCTCAGTTTGATTGAGACAAGGGCCATTCAGTGATTAAGGCCAGGTAAGAAATGAGGCAAAAAATGGCCTCTTCTACCTAGTTAAAAAAAATAGTGACTTGGATGAACAGTCACATAAAAGATCTGGAGGCCATGTAATCCAGTAGAAAGAGCAGTGGATTTAAAGTCAGAGAACCTGGCATAAAAGATAAATTCCTACTCTGATGAAATCATGGATCCTTCACATAGGATCAGAAGGTATACTTGGGTCATTTATCTGCACTGGTGGAGTAAACACCTTCATTGATGAGATCACCGATATGTCCAAAAGCTACTAGTCTCACAGCGGACTTGCCTCAAATCCCTTTGGGTCTGGAAAGATTCCATTAGTTTACCCCATGGCACTATGATGAATTTCAGGAAAAGATAGTGGGTGGCATAACAGTAACTGGTGACTGTGATCACTATCAAAGCAGTGCTTGTTAATTGCAATTTATAACTTTTTTCTGGGGCTCTATTTGCCATGGTAGGCTTAATCAATCTGAATTCTTTATAGGTTCAATTTTGCTTAATGAGGAACTGATGAAATTCAAAATATAATTAAATATAAATTGAGTTTTGATATGACTCTAATTGGAATGAAAGATTTTACCATTGCAGGAAAATACTTCTCTTTAGTGATGTCATTTGGAGATAAGGAAGTGACTGGTCATATATTTGATTGTTCTTATGGACTGGTCATTGATGGCGAATAGGGTCACGCCTTCACAAAGCAATGCCTGATTGAAATACAAGACTATTCTCTGGACAGTTACCATGGATCTAGGGAATGCAAGAATGGAGTCCTGAGGCCATGTAACAATGTTGATGTAGCCAGCATTTATGGAGGCCTCTAAGACTTGGAAGGGCAGCTAGGGGGTGCAGTGGATAGAGCGCTGGGTCCAGAGTCAGGAAGACTCATCTTCCTGAGGTCAAATCTGGCCCCAGACACTGACCAGCTATGTGACCTTGGGCAAGTCACTTCATCCTGTTTGCCTCATTTTCCTGTATCTATAAAATGATCTGGAGAAGGAAATGGCAAACCACTTGAGTATCCTTGCCAAGAAAACCCCCTGTGCGGTCGTGAAGAGTTAGACATGACCGAAGTGGCTGGACACCAACTGCCAGCTTATAAGTAATATTATTTCATGTGATCCTCACGATCCTGAGAGGTAGATGCTATTATTATCCCCATATTTTGTGGATGGGGAAATTGAGGCAAACAGAGGTTAAGTGACTTGCCCAGGGTCACACAGCTAGTAAAGGTCTAAGGCTGGATTTGAACTCCAGACCCAGCTGTGCTGTATCCACTGTGCTGCACTAGTGTAACTAATGTCAAATGTAACTAATTTGGACGTTTTAGCCCAGAAAACAAGCGAAACTCACTGAGGAACACTAGCTCCTTATTGCCGAGTCCTCATCCTGGATTTCAAGGCCTCCATAGTCTAGCTCTATCTAGCTCCATAATCTCCCTTTCTAGACTTACCTCACATTACTTGTCTTCACAAACCCTATAGCAAGGTGGAGCAGGAGATACAACATGAGACCTGGAGTCAGGAAGATATGAGTTGGAATCCAGCCTTAGATCTTTAATGCCTGTGTGACCCTGGGTCAGTCACTTAATCAACCTGCCTCCGTTTCCTCATCTGTAAAAATGTGGATAATAGTGGCATCTACTCTCCAGGGTTGTCTTAAAAATAAAATGAGATAAATTTGTCAATTACTTTGTAAACATTAAAGTCCTTTATAAAATGCTATTGTTGTGGTCATCGATATTGTTGTTACATTCTAACCAAACCGTACCACTAGCTGTTTCTCTGATCTGATGTTCTATCTCCCACCTCCATACATTTGCATTGGGTCTCTGCCATGCCTGGAATGCACTTCTTCCTCACTTCTGCCTCTCAGAATCATTCAAAAGAGCCATGTGGCTCTTCCCACTCTGCTACCTCATGGGTTCTGGGCAGCCCAAATCAAGACAAGGACAAAGAAAAGGGGACTTGGCAAGCCTTAAGAACCTATGAGCCCAGCTTTTATTATTAGCTGTTATATGGGGGAAGGTGCCCTGCTGCATCCCACTTTTCTCGCTTGTGAAATGACATCTAGGATTCCTTCTAGCCCTAAACCAATGATTCCATGACTTTTTGGGGAGGGGGACATTAATAACTAGGGGGAATCAGGAAAGCTTTCATGCCAAAGGTATTGTTTGACCTGAATTTTTGAAGGAAACTAGGTGGGTGGGTTGGGATAGTGCCCTATCAGTTCTCTGAAATATTGATTCTTCAGAGATTGTGCTATCATTTTTAAACAATATAGCACCATGGGGAAGAATATTGGTGGTAAAAAAGGGTGTGTGTGTATGACAGAGAAAGTGACAGAGAGAGGGAGAGGAGAGGAAAGAGGGAAGAAGAGAGGGGGCAGAGAAGGGGAGAGAGAGGAATAGAGAGAAGGAGGAGGGAGGGAGAGGTGGCAGAGAAGGAGAGAGAGAGGAATAGAGAGAAGGAGGGAGGTAGGGGGAGGGGGTACCACTTCAGGATCATTAGGAGCACTGTATAACTCCACATTTGTTTGTTTTTTTTTTAAAATGACTGTTGCAATGGTACCAGCATGCACATTAATCCAGGACCCTTGAATTAGTTTTAACAGTAACATTACTTCACAGAGAGCAACTTTAAGGATAATAAAGCTTTCCTCTAACAACCCCCACTGTAAGGAAGGAATACAAACATTACTATCCCCAGTTTACAGAAAAGGAAGCTGAGGCAGAGAAGGTGAAATGACTTGCCTAGGGTGATACAACTAGTAAGTGTCAGAGGTAGGATTGAACCCAGGTCTTCAACCTTCAGAGTCAGTGCTCATTCTACAGTACCATATTTCTTGACTTGGTCTCTATAGGGGACATCCTACATACACCTTTATAGATGCCCAAGGACATCACTGAAAATTGACTGAACAATGAGCAATGATTCCGTCCCTTCAAAGGGAAGAAAGGATTACTAGATAGACTATTAGGTGAAAGTAACAAGGGTCACGGTACCTTAAATTCAATTACTATAGAGCTCCTCACTAATAAATTGAATTAATTAATGCAATTAAATCCAATAGTCATTAAAATGTAGCCCAATTGGCTGAAATGAATCCTGGCAGATGGACCTGTCTAAGCTATAGGTGTCACATAAATGAGACTCAATAGGAACAGGCAGCTGTGAGTTAGAATCTAAGTGTCAATCTTCCTAAGGTTTCATGTTGTTGATTGAAGGATGCATATCTCCTATGTCCATGGTGCTTTAACTTAGATCATTTGATAGGATAGTTAAAATTAAAAGGGCCAGCTGTTCTGACTCACATTTCCTTAGGTTTACCACCAAAAAATAAAATATCATGTATATGTAAGAGCATTGCAAATATTATCATACATCTGTTGAATATGCTCTAAATTGAAAAGGATGAGTTTTACCATTACAGTGTCATAAAAATGAAATTTGGGACAAGTCAATGTGTGAAAGGAGTGATGTGCTATTGGGGAGGCAGGGCAGATGGGAGCCTTCCCACCCAACCAGAAATAGTTGCCAATTGTCCTAGCAAGGACGTTAGCCAGTCTCCTATTCAGAGACTGCCCATAGGCAGCATATAAAAACAGCAGGTTTGACCAGTCCCGGGTCCAGAGGTCTTTAAACTGACTCTTATATTGTGGTTATTGAGCTGAGAGTGCTGTGAAAGAAAGCCAGATAAGACCTTTTTGTAGTGGAGCAGTAAATCTCAGGAGAATCTGGTTACTCGGAGGCTTTCTTGGTGTCTGTTTGTGCGTCCCTGGCTGTGTGAGGTCCTGGAAAATTCTTGTGCTCTGGGTTGGACTGCAAGTTTCTTAAAGGCTTAGGCACAGAGCACACTGCAGGGTAAGGCAGTGTTGACTCTGTGTCACAAAGTTAATGACTGTGTCCCTGACAGCAAACTTCAGAGTTCTGTTGGTGTTGTTCATCCTTCGTTCTTGAAGAGGGCCAATGACATCACAAAGGTCACGTCTTGACTTGCGTGTGAACTGGATTTAAGTGAGGCATGGCCGCACAAAGTCATCGAGAATGAAAAACGATTGAAGATAACTCTGCAGTGAGTGGCCACTAAGATGCTACAAAAGAAGGTCATGGCACAATCATATCCAAAGATTCCTTTGCATAAGGATCATAAGGTTCATAGACTTAAGGTTGAAAGGGAATGTCGATGCCATGTGGCCCCAACCCACTGGAGAAACTGAGGCTCAGAAGAAAATATTACATGCCCAGGTGGAGAAGGCATAGTCCAGGGTTCAAGGCCAGGTCCTCTTAAATTGAAATTCCATGCCGTTTCCATTCTCCCATGGTGCTTCAAGTGTGTCTCCAGGAATCGGTCACTCCTAGCTAACCACCCACCCACAGTAACACTATGGATTAATGTGTGTGTGTGTGTGTGTGTGTGTGTGTGTGTGTGTGCATGCATGTGCACATGCTCATGTGTGCACGCTCAACCTTGGCTCTCTCTCTTACATTCTTGTACAACATGGGGCTATACTGTAATATCCACATGGATCTGTGATTTCACCAAATTAGATATTCTCTCCACCTATGCAGATCCTAATCCATCTTGTTCCTGATCTCCCACAAGTTTATCACAGGTGGTCTGCCTGATGTGCTGGGGCCCTTCCTCACCTTCTTCTGATATCACGAGGATGTCCGTGAAGTAGCAGTATCCAATGTCCACCTGTTCACCAAATGCACCCCTCCCTCTTCCTACATCAACAGCCCATCTTCTTTCCTGGTCATACATTTTCCTGATGGTTTTCTTTTACTCCTCCAAAATTCCTGTTTTTTTTCTCCTTATAGCTTGCTCTCACCCACCAAGCATCTCATCACTGCCATTGCCCTCAGGCTGACAGATTTGATTCTTCAAGTACTGTAACGTCCTATGACTCACTGCCATTCAACACTGGTTGTGGGAGGGAAAATCACAGATCCACAGAATTGGAAAGTTGGAAGGGCTTTAATGACTATGTAGTTGAACCCTGAAAGGAATGCCTGATGTGACAAACCTGAGGAGTGATGATCTAGCCCCTACTTGAAGATGGCCAGGGAAGGAGATAAAGAGGCCTATTTTGGCTTGATGTAACTAGAGCTGTCCCAAAGGGGAATGAATGGGCTGCCTTAGGAGGTGATCGGTTCATCCTCACTTGAGGTCTTCAAAGGTTGGATGATCACTTCTCAGTAATCGACACTGGAGATTCCTTCTGAGGAAGGAATTATCTGAATTATCTGGTCACTGAAGTCCATTCAATTTCTCAAATTCTGTGATTCTGTTGCTCTTGAAGTCAGGAAGATCTGGATTCAATTCCTTCCAAAAACACTCTGTGATCCTGGGCAAATCACATGACCTCTCTGAGTCTCAGACAACACTGTAGGATGAAGCTACTGATTTATACGCTAGACTAGAGTTTGCATGTCGGGAGTTCTCTGGGCTAAATACCCCCAGACCTTTCAACTGCTTCTAGCATAAAGTTGGTGCTTACTAAGTATTTATTTATTGTTGGCTCTCCAATGTCCTTACCATCCTAGTCACCCCCATGGACAGGCTCTAACTTGTCAGTGCTCTTTCCCAGTTAACCCACATATTCAGGTGTGGACAAGTATGTTCAAGGATGAGAACATAAAGATGAGTTGCAACCTACACTCATGGAAGGACTGCTGTCTTTAGGAAAATCACACATCCGTTGGAGTATCCCAATACCAGTACGATGTCCATGTTCTCCTCCAGTCATCCCCAGCTCTACAGAAAAGTGATTGACTTGTATATAGGTTTTCCAAGTATTTCATCTCCATGAGCTCATTCAATCTTCACCAAAATGCTAGGATATTTGGACTATAGGTATTTTAATATTCATTTTTGCAGATAAAGAAACTGGGGGCTTGGAGACTTGACTTGCCTGAGACTGCACAAATAATAAATGGTAAAGGTGGGATTTGAACCCAATTCTCAGGATCGATCCTGGACTTAAAGTTAGAAAGGACCTTAGAGGCCACCAAGTTCCACCTCCCCATTTTACAAATAAGGAAGTTGAGACTCGGACAGGTTAAATGACTTGCCCATAGTCACACAGCTAGTAAGTGTCTGAGGTAGGATTTAAACTCAGGTGGTGCAGTGGGTAGAGCACTAGGCCTGGAGTCAGGAAGACCTGAATTCAAATCTGGCCTTACTAACACTTACTAACTGTGTGATCCAAGGCAAGTCATTTAACTGCATTTGCCTCAATGTCCTCACCTGTAAAATGAGAAGGAAATGCAAACCACTCCAGTATCTTTGCCAAGAAAACCCCAAATGGGGTCAGATGTGACTGAACAACAAACAATTCCCCAAACTTCAAGATCAGCAAATTTCTACTAAAACAGGCTGCCAAACTATCTGACTTAAGATGTGTCTGCGAATCAAAAAAAATCCCCCATGCTTAACAGCTCTCCATAGAACGGTACATATTTTAGCTGTTTAGGCAAATAATGACTAAAACAGTTGAGATGTAGTGACTGAATTGACTCCAGCACCTGTGCTTGACTCTTCTGCCATCCATTTTCATAGTACATTTACTTGGCTAATGGGCTCCCTGCAGTGGAAGAGGCTCTGGGCTTCTCTGCTGTGTTAGCAGTCTCTTGTGACCCCTCAGATAAGATTTAGTAGGAGCAGGCCAGAGAACACTCTTCTGCTCCTCAAGCTTCATTATTCTTGCAAATTGTACATTATTTTACATTTACTAGTGTGCTATGAAGCATTGTAAATAACATAAGCCAGGCAGCAATGGCGGGCTGCAGGCTGAAAGGCAGTGGGGAGGAGCCCTGGAAGGAGGATGGCCTGATGGGCCTGATACATTTCCCATCATGGGATGTCAGAGATCCCTTGCAGTTCCATAGGCATGACCCCTGCTTTTGACAGGGCTGGGCAAAGCTCACCCTAAGTAGAATACAGTGGAGTGGGTGGCCATCTCTGGGGTCTCATGTGAGGAATACCAAAAGGACTTGTAGCCATTCATCTAGCCTGGGAGGTGGGATGGGAGCAGCATGGTTGGAGTAGTAACAGATTTAGAGTCAGACAGCTTGGGTTAAAATCACAGCTCTATCTGAGAGACTTTGGTAGGTCACATGACCTCTTTGCTCATCTGTGAAATGAGTTTCCTCATCCATCAAAGCCATCAAATTTGGATTAAGCGACTTTTTAAAATATTTTTTCAACTTATTATTGATTTTTAACATTCTTTAACATTCTAATATTTTTTCTTTTTAAATGTTGGATTCCAAATTCTCTCCTTTCCTCCAAACTCCATCAAGAAGACAATATATCGATTACACACATGAAATCATGCAAAACATTCCCATATTAGCCATATTTCAAAAAAAGCAAGAAAAATAAAGAAAATAAGAAGATTATACTTCAACTTGCACTCAGCATTCATCAGGTAACTCTCTGGAGGCAGATAGCATTTTTTTCACCATGAGTCCTTTGGAATTGTCTTGGATCATTGTACTGATAAAATAGCCAAGTCTTTCACAGATGGTCATCATCACAACATCGCCGTTACTGTGCATGATGTTCTCTCAGTTCTTACATATCTTTGCATCAGTTCATAAAAGTCTTGCCACAGTTTTCTGAAACCAATCCCCCTTGTCATTTCCTTCAGCACAATCAAATGCCACAACTTGTCCAGCCATTCTCCACTTGAGGAGCATCCTCTTGATTTCCATTTCTTTGCCACCACAGAAAGAGCTGCTATAAATATTTCTGTACATATCCATCCTTTTCCTTTTCTTTTGTTCTTTTTGGGATACAGACCCAGAAGTGGTATTGCTGGGTCAAAGGGTATATACAGTTTTGTAGCCCTTTGGACCTAGTTCCAAAGTGTTCTCCAGAATGCTTGGACCAGTTCACTACTTCACCAGTAGTGTACTTATTTTCCCCTCATCCCCTCCATAATTTGTCATTTATGATAGGTGTGACATGGTAACTCAGAGTTATTTTAATTTGTATTTCTCTAATCAATAGTGATTTAGAGCATTTTTTCAAATGACTATAGATAGCTTTAATTTCTTCTTCTGAAAGTTGCTTGTTTATATCCTTTGACCATTTATCAATTGGGGAGTGGCTCTGATTTTTATAAATTTGACTCAGTTCTATACTCAGTATATATTTCAGAAATGAGGACTTTATCAGAGAAACCTACTGTAATAATTTTTAAAAATATTTTATATTACTTCAGTGTCTAGAGTACTTTTTTAAAGCAAAATGTTGTTTCTCTGATTATCTCTTTTAATTAGGTCTATTTTTGCTTTGGTTTTGTCTGAGATAATAAGTGCTACTTCTGCCTTATTTTCACTTCAGCTGAAGCATATTAAATTCTGCTCTAGTCCTTTATTTTAACTCTACCTGTGTCTTTCTGTTTCAAGTGTGTCTCATAAAAAACACATTGTTGGATTCTGGTTTCTAATCCATTCTAGTATCTGCTTCCATTTTATAGGTGAACTCATCCCATTTACATTCACAATTATGATTATTGTGTATTTCTCTCCATCCCATTTTCTTCTTTTCTCTCTTTTTTATCCTGCCCCTCCTCAAAAGTCTATTTTGCTTCAATCACTGCCTTCCTAAATCAATCTTCCCTTTTATTATCCTAACCTCCCCTCCAATTTCTCTTATTTCCTTCCCCTCCTATTTCCCTATTGGGTAAGCTACATTTCTATATAGTACTCTGTGTGTGTGTGTGTGTGTGTATTCTTCCCTCTTTGAACCAATTCCCATGGGAATGAGATTTAAGCATTGCCTGCTATTGCTCATTTTCACCTTTATTGTAAAAGCTCTTCCTTGAGCTCCCATTTTACGTGACAAAATTTTCTGCATTTTACCTCTTTCTTCCCCTTTCTCCTAGGGCATCTCTATTTCTCACTTTTTCACTTTTTTTGGAGATCATTCCAACATAATCAACTCATATCTATATTCTCCATCTATGTAAACTCCTTTTAACTGCCCTGTAATGGTAAAGTTCTTAGGAATTCCATGAATCATCTTCCTGTATAGGATTGTGAGCAATTTAACTTTATCATATCTTTTATGATTACTCTTTCATATTTATCTATTTTATGCTTCTTTTGTGTTTTATGTTTTAACGTCAAATTTTTTATTCAGTTCTGATCTTTTCATCACGAGCTTGATAACACTCTATTTCATTGCATATTCATTTTTTCCCTGAAAGATTACACTCAGTTTTTCTGGGTAGATTATTCTTGGTTGTAATCTTTGCTCCTTTGCCTTCTGGAATATCACATTCTGAGCCCTTCATTCCTTTAATGTGGAAGCCACTATATCTTATGTGATCCTGATTGTGGCTCCATGATATTTGACTTCCTTTTTTCTATCTTCTTGAAGTATTTTCTCTTTGACTTGGGAGCTCTGAAATTTGGCTATAATATTCTTGGAAGTTTTCATTTTGGGATCTCTTTCAGAAGATGATATATGGATTCTTTCAATTTTTTTGCCCTGTAGATCGAAGATATAAGGGCAGATTTTCCTTTATAATTTCTTGAAATATGATCTCTTGGCTCTTTCTTTGATCATGGTTTTCAGGTAGTCCAATAATACTTAAGTTTTTTCTCCTCAATCTATTTTCCAGGTCAGTTGTTTTTCTAATGGGATATTTCACATTTTCTTCTTTTTCTTTATTCTTTTGACTTTATCTTATTGAGTTTTTTTGATGTCTCATGAGATCATTAATTTCCACTTGCTCAATTTCAATGTTTAGGGAATTATTTTCATCAGTGAATTTTTGTACCTCCTTTTCTATTTGGCCAATTCTGATTTTAAGGAGTTCTCTTCAGTGGATTTTTTTGCCTCTTTTACCATTAGTTCAGTTCTGTTTTTAAGGTGTTTTCACTATTTTGTGCCTCTTTTCCCAAGCTGTTAATTCTCTCTTCATAATTTTTTTTTGCATAATTCTCATGTCTTTTCCCAATTTTTCTTCTACCACTCTTGTCACTTTCTTGAACTCTTCCAGTAATTCTTTTGGGGTTTGGGTACAATTAGTATTTTACTTTGATTCTTTGCGTGTAGCTATTTTAACATTATTGTCTTCCTCTGAGTTTATGTCTTGGTCTTCTTTGCCATCATAGTAGCTTTTTATGATCAATTCCTTTTTGTTGTTACTTGGTCATTTTTCTCAGCATATTTCTTCACATTGAACTTTATGTCATGGTTAGGTTCTGCTCATCTTGGGGTAGGGAGGCCATGTATCAAGCTTCAGGCTTTTTAGTTTGGAGGATCTGCAAGTTTTTGGTGCTTCCAAGGTGGTGTGATCCTGGGAGAGATCTGATCAATGCTCTAGTCTTTACCCCTGGTCCCCTGCATCCACAAGCACTAGTGCTTCACTCTGCTTTGGTAGTGTGACCAGGGCCCTACTCCCTTGTGACCAATGACCAGTACTCTTCTTTGCCCTAGAACTGTGACCCAAAATTGCATATGGATAACAGAGTTGCTAATCAGCCACAGTTGTACCCAGTGGCAGCAATGGGACCCTGTAATCTCTTTCTAACTAGTTGTCAATCCCCTTACCACCCCGGAGCTCCCAAAGCTGTTGTGGGCACTGTTGCTACCATCGCATGTATGGTTTCCAGATATGCCTCTACCCCAGGGTCACAGGCTTCTGCTGACCTCTTAAATTTTCTTAGGCTGGAATAATGCCTCACCCCAACCTTTTGTTGGATCTTCTGCTCCAAAAATTAATTTGATGCATTGTTTTGAAGTTTTTTGGAGGAGAATGTTGGGAGAGTTCAGCTGGGTCACTGCTTCTAATGTGTCATCTTTGCTCTCCTAATTAAATGACTTTTAAGGTCCCTTTCAACTTTGAATTTATGATTCTAAGTGAATTGCCCAAGATCACTTGGCTAATAAGTTGCAGAAGCAGGATTTGAACCCAGATTCTCTGATTCCCAAATCTAATGCTCTTTGCTCTTTCTACTCTATCACAGCCATCGCTTTGAGTGAAGGCATGGAAAGCCCATGCTAAAATAATTTTCTTTGAAGATAGTACATTAAGCTGTCATTCACTAGCACAAATTAGTTGATCTAAACTCCAAAGAGCAGAACAGGGTCTTGAAGGGGCTAGACAGAAGGCAGAAATTTTGATGGGAAAGAAAAAGAGAGCCATAAGGGAGCCCAGGTCATGGATAGGGTGTCATAGAGGGGATTTGGGGGCTACTAAGTGGCAGTATGAAGGCACTGGGTGCCTGTAGGGTAGTATAAACCCAAAGGGGAATGGGAATCCTACTGCCTAAAGGCATCTTACTGTCTAAGAGAGTATACAGATTATTTACCACCTTCCAGAAAAGAATTAAGGCAGTAAATGTTTTTTTGTCTTTGTATTCCCAGCTCTTAAGATAGTGCTCAATAAATACTTGTTGAAATAAATTAAAAGTACTCTGCTGACACATTTTTCCATTGGGCTAATTCTGTCTGGTTGGGTAACCAAGCTTCAATTTGGAGAGATATCTTCTCTTTTGCATTACTTAACAATAGTGAAGAGAGGAAGCATGATCTATAGGAAGAAAGCCAAGTAGCCACTGAAGAATTGCTTTGTTTCTTTGACTGGGCCCCCAGTGTCATGGCATCGGAGATATAGAGCTATAGACCTCCCTGCAAGTCCCTTCAGAGCTAGATAATGGTAGAGTAATCTACATAGAGCCAAAAACAGGTCCCCCAAAACTTGGAGCATCTCTGGAGCCTCTGGGGCCCTGGGGTGTTTGGGTTGATGTATTAGGAGGGCAGAGTTTATAATCTCAAAGAGGATCATATATATGTCTGAAACGTTCGGAACCGCTGGATATAAGAAACTCTCAAAGTAGGAGGCAGAAGAATCAAAACATATATTTAGGCTCCACAGTAACCAACCCATGAACCAGCTTCCCCATTTTGATATATTGATCAAAAGCTTCCAGGCCCAATAAGTATGCCTCGCAAGAGTAACCAGGAGGCCACAGAGAAGCATGATGGTGTAAAGCAAAATCATATACATGCTTCCCCTCTATGGTAAAAAAGATTACCCACTGGCCTCAAGTCCTTGTTCAGCTTCCTCCTGTAGGTCAGCTCTGCTACCGGCAGCTCCTGCTTCAGCTTTGGCTGTGGCTGTAGCTATATAGCAGCCTCTGGCTCCAACGGAAGCTGTTTTTAACCATCCGGCTTCTGTCGGGGTGTAAGGTACGCTGGGGAAAGCACAGGTTCTTTCAATCTGCTTAAGCAAGGTGAAGGGGTTGACCGGGAAAGCACAGGTTCTTTCGATCAGCTTAAGCAAGGGAAGCAAGGTGAAGGGGCTGACAAGCTTACTCCAGTCCAACATACAAACAGCATTCAGTTCAGGGGAAAAAGCCAAACTAGTCAAGGGCACTTGTTGACTAAGTGCTAAGGAGCCCATTTTTGGTTACCAACACAGTTGACCACAGTGAGCCAAGGCAATCCATTCCTGATCCCGAGCCAAGAACACAGCACCTCAGAGTAGGAAGGGTCTTTAGACACCAACTAGTCCAAACTACACCTGACCAAGAATCCCATAATTAAAATTATTAATGGAAATGGTTTATCTTTTGCTGGAAAAGTATCAGCAAGGGAGGAATCTCATCCAAAGGAGCTTGCTGTACTTTCAGATGGCCCTATTGGGTAATTGTTAGGAAATTTTTCTTGCATTGAGTCAAAATCTACCTCTCTGCAATTTCTATCTACTGTTGCCCAAGGAAAACAAGTTTAATTCCTTTTTCATATGACAGTACTTCAAAAGTTTGAAGGCTTCAGTGATGATTCCCTTAACGTTTTCTGAGCCAGACTAAATGGCCCCATGTCCCTCAACCGATTTTTATATAGAATGGTCCTCAGTTCCCTAATTTTCTTTGTTGCACACTTGTGAACTTATTCCAGTGAAGGGGAACCCACCATCTCCCAAGCTCTAGCCAGTTGTGGACAGGTTTAATTGGTGACTATCAGCAAAACAAATGTAGTCACCCTTTCACAGGAAAGTCCTTCAAATATGTGAAGATGCCTTCCTTCATTCCCTTCACCAAAGTCTTCTGTCTTCAGAAAAATTCTTGGAGAAAACCATCTACAATTGGTTCCTCGATTTCCTCGCCTCTCATTGTCTTCTAAACATCTTATAGTCTAATTCTGATGTCATCATTCCACTGAAGCTGCTCACCCCAAAATTACTGATCGGGTCTTAATTGCTAAATCTTTCCTCAGTCCTCAACCTTCTTTATCTCTCTGAAGCCTTTAACATCGTGATTTACTTTTCATCCTGGATACTTTGGCATTTCTGGGCTTTCAAGACATTATTCACCCCTGGTTCTCCTACTTATCTGATCACTTTTCAGTCTCTTTGGCTCAGTCTTCATTCCTTTCACACCAGCTTTGCAGGGGTGGCCCCCAAGGTTCTTGCCCATTTGCATTCTCTTTTCTTTTCTCTCTATACTATCTCACTTAGTGACCTCCTCAGTTCCCATGGGTCCAATTTTCTTGATGTACATGATTCCCATATCTATATCTAGTCTTTCTCTGAGCTCCAATACCACAAGACAATCTGCCTTTTAGATGTCTTGAACTAGATGTTCCACAGATATTAGAAAATCAACATGTCCAAAACAGAACTCATTATCTTTTCCCTCTAAAGCCTTCCCTCTTTTCTATTTCCTTATGTGTCCAGGGTGTCCAGAGTACTACTACCTTCCTACTCACCTAGGTTCATAACCTTAATATCATCTGAGATTCCTCACTCTCACCCGCCCTACATAGCCAATCCATTGCCAAATCTTTTCATTTCTACTTTCACAGCATCTATTCATACATACATTTATTTGTATATATGCATGCATGTATACACCCATGTATATATATGTAGACACATACAGTCTCTCCACTCACCCAACCACCATCTTAGTTGATGCCTTCATCACTGCTCACCTGAATTACCTTCTAAGTGTTTTCACAGTTTCAAGTCTCTAAGATATCTTCCACTCAGCTTCCAAGATGATTTTCCTAAAATACAGGTTTAATGACATTCCTCTTCTCAATAAACTCTAGTGGCTCCCTACTGCCTCTAGGATCAAATATAGAGTCATTTGTTTAGAATTTTAAAATCTTCATAGCCTTGTCCCTTCCGACCCTTCCAGTTTTCTTACAGGCCACTACCTCTATGATCTGGCCACACCAACCTTCTTTCTGTTCCTCAGACACAACATTGCATCTTCAATTCCCAACTCTTTGTACTAGCTGTCCTCCATGCTTGGAATGTTCTCCCATGATCTGGCCACACCAACCTTCTTGCTGTTCCTCAGACACAACATTCTATCTTCCATTCCCAACTCTTTGTAGTGGCTGTCCTCCATGCTTGGAATCTTCTCCCTCTTCAATCCTGACTCTTGGTTTTCCTAATTTCTCTTGAGACTCACCTCAAACTCTACTTCTGAAGGAGGTTTTTTCCAGTCTGCTGAACTCTTCAGGGAGAAATCTTCAGGACTGACTTCCTTGGCTTGACTCCAGGATGATGAACCAGGAATGATGGGTGGGAGTTGCTAAGAAGCAAATTTGAACTTGACGCAGAGAAACCTGCTTAATGATAGGAGCTGAACAAAAGTGAATTGGGATTCCTCAGAAGGTGGTGTGGTCCTTCTCACTGGAGATTTTCAAGGAAAGGCTGGATGCCCACTTGGTGGACATGATATAAAGGAGATTCTTGTTCAGGTATAGGTTGGATTAGATTGACTCAGTTTCGCTTTCAATACTTTAGTAGTCGTTCAGTTGTTTCAGTCATGTCTGATCTTTTGTGACCTGACTTGGACTTTTCTTGGCAGGGATAGAGATGAGGAAATTAAGTCAAAGAGGGTTAAGTGACTTGCCCAGGGGAACACAGACAGTAAGTGTCTGAGGCCACATTTGAATTCAGGAGGATGAGTCTCACTGATTTTAGGCCCAGAGCTCTATCCACTGTGCCATCTAGCTGCCCATGGGTCTAAAGTAGGAAGTGAGTATATCTGAAAGGCCACGGTGATGGGTGGTGGTGTAAGGAATCTGTGGGATGATTCTTGTTGTGATTGGGATGGAAACTCTCCTAAAGATGAATCAAAGAAATGCCAAGCAACATCAATGGTCCAGATGACCCAGAACTAATGGTAAGAAAAAACCATGCCTAGGGAAAGTTATAGAAAACATTCTACTAGTTCAGATGTGAGAGACAGGAGAGTAATGACAGAGATCCTGTACACCAAGAAGCAGCTGCTGGGCCAGCGATGAGGATTAGAGGAGAACTAGGAGAAACCTGGCCAGGAAGGAACTGGGGAATGGGGGGGTAGCCAGGGGTTAAAGGTTCCCCATTTAGAAGCTTTCTATTTTAATTAATTCTTCTGGTGAACCAGGAGCTAAACTCAATTACTGTCTTCTCAATGCTGGCACCTGGGGCCAACTCAGGCATCCTGTCCTAGGTCCAGCTCCGTCTTGGAGTGAATCACCTCATCCCATGCTTGATAGCCTGGGTGCAAACTCATAAATGTTATCTGAGTACTCATAACATAGAAAAACTAGATAACATATAATAAAGCAAGCACATGTGATCAGGTCTTGGCTTTATAAGATAGTGTTGCTTATGGATAGTGATTGGACCTCTGATTTCATTAGGGTACAGAACTCCTTCTACTAATGCGGATGGGCACCTTCTCTGTGGGGACCTTCTCTACAGACCATGAAGAGGATGTGATTTTTCCAAGGTCACACAGCCAGTGTGTGTCTGAGGCAAGGATTGAACCCAGGTCTTCCTCAACTTGAGACAGCACTCTCTACCTAGACAGTGAGAACGGCAGAATTTGAGCCTTCTTGACTCAAGTATCTATTCATTATAACACCCTGTGTAAGGAATATCATCTGGAAGAATATGCCTGGAATGGGAAATGAGGAATCGGGAAAATGATCTGTGTAGTCACAGAGGTAGGATATGAACCCAAGTCCCCTGGCTCTAACACTAGTCCACTATAGCATGCTGCCTCCCATTCCTGGTCTTTCTAAGGATCTCTCCCCATCACCTCCCCAAGATGTGGGCTGGGCTCTCTCCACTGCCTGGGACACCGAAGGATTCTGCTTGAGTTCTGGTTGCTCCGGCTGATATAGGGCAGGGTAGGGGAGGGATAATCCGACCCTCCCAGGTGAGAATTGGGCTTCTGGCTTCAGATTAAGTTTTCTCAAAGAAGCAGTGATCTCTATGATGATGCAGTTTACAAAGCATTCGTCCATTACTACAGCATTTCAAATGCAGAGGGTTAAATGAGGGTGTTTTGCAGGGAGTCTCAGTCAGGCATGGCTTAGACTTTTTGACTTCTATGTATCAAGATGCTGTGATTCTATAAATAGGCTTTTGTGAGCTTCCTGGGACCCTGATCATGAGCTAATTGTTTCCAGGAGGGAATCTGTTCTAAACATTGTCTTGCAAATCACATTAAAGCTGCAAGTTGTCTTAGAGGTCTTCTCCTTTGACAGCCTTCCATTACAGATGAGGAAACTGAGGTCTATGAAGGCAAGACAAGTTGCCCATGACCATTTAGTTCACAGGTAACTGAGTGAAGATCTCCAGTCTGGTCCTCTGATTCACTAGCCTGTGCTCAAGGTCCTTGAACCTGGGCCTTCTGATTGCTTGCCAAATAGGCCTTTAGGGCACAATTCTGGCTTAAGTGAGTACCAAGGGCATCCTCCAACTGCCTATAGGCTGTGTGAGTTCATTACAGTGGCCTAGGATGGGCTTCAGTATTTCAGTGGATCTAGGGTATTGACTGCTGACCATCTTGGCTTCATCTTTAGTGAATTTTGTCCAAATCCTTCCATAAATCCTCCATTTTGGACTTAACAAAATACCCTAGAGATTTTCCTCTGGGACTTTTAATCATTCATAGGATCATATAACTAGAGCTGGAAAGGACTTTGAGATCATCCTGTCTAACCCCCTCATATTATAGCTGAGAAAATGGAAGCTTGATAAGTGACTTGCCCAGGGTCACATGCTCAGTAAGTATCTTAGACTGGATTTGAACCTGTGTCTTCCTGACTCCAACCTAACACTATGTCACTTGTACCACCAGCTGCCTCTCATTTGAGCCTCACACCAATCTCATGAGGTAGCTTGTGTTAAAATTGCATCTTGTTCTGGTCCCTGACCACCCGCCCCACCCCATTTCTACTCAGTTTTAATAGTTTACAATATAGTAAGTTTACAATAGTAGGAAGTAAGATTGCAGAAGGGAACCTAGATGTTACAGACTGTCCCAATGATCAAAGGAGCAACATTTGCTAACTGTATCATATATGGATCACAAATAGCATCCTGGTAATATGTGCTGACTCAGGGGAAACCATCAAGGCTTTGCTGTAAGGGCCCTTGGTCCTGTGATATGTAAATCTCAGACAAGTCCTAGACATCTGTGTTAAGACCAGCAGAACATTAAATGTTGCTGATAATTTTGAGAGGGTGTTGATATGTTAATTTTAAAGTTTTACCAACAACTTTGAGAGGATCTAGATATGTTAATGAACTAAACCCAAATTCGCATGGGTAAGAGTTAGTCTGTCCCCCTATAAAAATGAAACCTCTAGCTCCCCCCCAAGCAGTCTTCCCTCTCCTTTGGGTCCATACTACCAAGTGTTCCTAACCCTAATCTGTGATCACTCAAGCAATTCTCTGTGCCTCTCCCCTTCTCCATCCTCTTCCTCACACCACCTGCCTTCCTCCACTAGCCTATCCCCATCCTCATGCCATTAGCCTGTGTACCCCTGTTTTGTTGCTTGTCCCTCTCCTTTCTCTGTTGTTTACCCCTACACCCTCTGTGCCTTGTTAAAGTCTGATCGCTTCTTCACTTCCCACTGTCATTTTGGTCTTTCCCGGTGAGTACCCAAAGAATTAGCTGGCCCATTTCAGAACTTCATAAATTAATTAGCAATTCATAGGTGCTATACTATCATCCCCATTTTATAGATGAGGAAATTGAGGCTAAGAGCCAGTAAGTTACTTGCCCCAAATCCCGGAGTTAATAGTATCTAAGGTGGGATTTAAACCCAGGTAACCCAGAGACCTACTCTCTATCTACTACCCTGATCGAGAATGAAAATTTACAACTTTCAAGGGGAAAAGGAATGACCATTTAATTTGGCAATTTATGAGATGAGAATGAGAGTGCCTAGTCTAAGTAGGCATGTGTGAATTCTATACAGATCTACTGATGACCTGACTGATTATTTTGTACATTTTCATGTGTCCATAGAGGGAAATCCTCATGGACTCCAGTAGTCAAGGCACTGACATAGTGCCTCTCATAGACTCTCATGTGACATTCTCCTCAGTAGTCCATAAATTATTCTCCCTAGCCTCTGTCAATAAAAGAAAGTCACATATGAAGATGCCTTGTTCAAAGTCACATTGAAGGCCTGGGGAGGAGGCAGGACCTACAACTCATCATCATAGATGTGGCTTGTCTAGTTCTCAACTACTTCGCCTTCTCTTGAGCATATGTACAACTGGGGAGATGGGGGGAAGAGGTGGGGGTGAGGAGTGGGGGTGGGGGGGTGTAGTGGCCATAAATCCTTTCAAATGTATTTTTGCATTATAAAGGATAACAGCTGGAGCTATGAAAACCTCACATTGGGAGCATGCTAGGAAAACAAACCAAGCCGGAATCCAAACATGATCACCTATTTATCTCCACACAAAGGAAAAACCATGTGGATGTCACTGACATTTGTGCAGGTTAGAGGAAGTCAGAGAAAGGTCTTTCTGGAACTGGAAATGTTTTTGTTGTTTGTCTCTTCATAGATCTGTTCAACTGGAATTCCCCCCAAACCACTCACTATCCTAAGGATAGTGTCCATAGCTGACTGTGGTTCCCTGACTGCGTCTCCCCCAGAGCTTTGGCCAATGTCTTTTGGAAGCCAGAAGAAATTTCTATTTATCACCCTTTTCCTGGTCTCTTTGAAATCACCACCCCCTTCCTCAGAGAGCTATGAAACTAAATAATTCCCAACTAGAATGGGAATTACTGAGGCCCATCCAATTACTACCGACTAGAAATGAGTGTTTATATTACATGGATAAAGGCACTGAGAATGTCTTGATTCTATAAAATAGCTTAATGTAGAACCTGGACCTGTGATTTCATTAGTGTAGAGAACTCCAAAGTGAGGAAAGTCCCTCTAACAATGCAGGTTGACACTTTCTCTGCAACTTATAGTCCTAGAGAACTGACCATATCACAGAGAGGTTGTGACACACCCAGGGTCACATAGGCATTCACGTCAGGGGTGGAACTTGAACCCAGGACTTTCTGATTCATTTATGTAGATCAGGGGATAGAGCATTGAACCTGAAGTCAGGAAGACCTGAGTTTAAATCCTGCATCAGATACTCATTAGTTGTGATCCTGGGAAAGTCACTCATCTTCTTTGTAAGCCTCAGTTTCCTCACCCATCAATAATAAAACTTAGTTCATGGGGTTGTTGTGAAGATTAAATGAATGGATATTTACAAAAATATAAACTGCTTAGATCAACAGAAGAGGAAATAGAATACTTAAATAACTTTATCTTAGAGAAAGAAATTGAACAAGTCATGATTGAACTCCCCAAGGGGGAAAAAAACATGGATTCACAAGAGAATTCTATCAAACATTTAAGGAAAAATTAACCCCAATACCATATAAACTATTTGAAAAAATAGGTAAAGAAGGAGTCTTATCAAATTCCTTTTATGATACAAATATGATTCTGATACCTAAACTAGGGAGAGAAAAAACAGAGAAAAAAACTATAGACACATTTTCTTAATGAATATTGATGCAAAAAAGTTTAATGAAATACTAGCAAGGAGAATACAGCAATATGTTACAAAGATCATACACTATGACCAGGTGACATTTATACCAGGAATGCAGGGCTGGCTCGATATTATGAAAACTATCAGCATAATTGAACATATCAGTGACAAGAAGAACAAAAATCATACGATTGTATCAATAGATGCAGAAAAAGTCCTTGACAAAATGCAACACCAAGTCCTATTAAAAACTCTAGAAAGCGTAAGAATCAATAGATCTTTCTAAAACCAAGAGCAAGCATTATCTGTAATGGGGATAAACCTGAAGCCTTCCCAATAAGATTGGGAGTGAAATGAAGATATCCATTATCACCACTATCATTGTACTAGAATTTCTAGCTGTGACAAGAAAAAGAAATTGAAGGAATACAAACAATGAAGAAACAAAACTACCACTCTTTGCAAATGATATGATGGCATACTTACAGAACCCTAGAGAATTAACTAAAAAGCTAGGTGAAACAATAAACAATTTTTCACAAAGTTGTGGAATAAAGACATAAATCATCAGCATTTCCATATAGTATCAACAAGGCTTAGCAGCAAGTGATAAAAAGAGAAATTCCATTTAAAATAACTGCAGCTAATATAAAATACCTGCGAGTCTGCCTGCCAAGACAAAGCCAGGCCTACATGAACACAATTACAAAACACTTCTCACACAAATAAAGACAGATCTAAATAATTAGACATCTCCGGCCAAACTTCCAAGTTGTCTTAGCCTGGAAATTTGTTTCACTCCATCTTTTTGTGGGTTCTGCTGCTCTAGAATTTGTTTAGAATGATTTTAAATGTATTTGGAGGGGTTTGGGGGAGAGCTCAAGTGAGTCTCTGTCTTTATTCCACCATCTTCGCTCTACCCAGATTTAAACAATTAGAAAAATATTTGTTCACAAATAGGCCAAGCCAATATAATAAAAATGGTGATGCTATCTAGGTTCATTTACTTATTCAGTGCCATATCACTCAAGCTACCAAATAATTATTTTATGGAGCTAGGAAACATAATAACAAAATTCATCTGGAATGAAGAACATCTGGAAGGAAGAACATTGAAGGAATCAATAAAAAAATGTTAAGGAAGGTGGCCTAGCCATATCAGATCTCAAACTATATTACAAAGTTGCGATCATCGGAACAATCTGATATTGGCTAAGAAATACAGTGGTGGATCAGTGGAGTAGATTAGGTATGCAATACCCAGTAGTAAATGACCATAGTAATCTAGTGTTTGATAAACCCAAAGATCTAAGCCTTTGGGGTAAGAACTCAGTATTTGACAAAAATTGCTGGGGAAAATGGAAAGCAGTTTGGCAAAAATGAGGCATAGACCAACATCTCACCCCATATACCAAGATAAGTTTGAAATGAGTACATGATTTAGACATAAAAGGTGACATCATAAGTAAATTAGGGGATCATGGAAAAATTTACCTGTCAGATTTATGCATAAGGGAAAAGTTTATTACCAAACAAGAGCTAGAGGAGATTACTGGAAATATGATGTAGAATTATGATTACATGAAATTAAAAGGCTTTCGTACAGACAAAGCTAATGCAGTCAAAATTAGAAGGAAAATAAGGAACTGGGGGGAAAAGTTTTGCAACAAGTTTCTCTGATAAAGGCCTCATTTCTCACATATATAGGAAACTGAGCCAAATTTATAGAAATAAGAGCCATTCCCCAGTTGATAAATGGTCAAAGGCTATGAACAGGCAGTTTACAGAAGAAAAAAACAAAGCTATCAGTAGTCGCATGAAAAAATGCTCTAAATCAGTACTGGTTAGATAAATGCAAATTCAAACAACTCTAAGATACCCTCACACCTATCAGACAGGCTAACCTGACAGAAAAGAAAAATGACAAACACAGACAGCTCTCAAGACTGTAACTCAAAAGGGCAGTTACTGATCTGCATCGCTCTACCAATTTCTTCAGTTGGTCTCCAACCAATCTCCCAGTTTCCTCACTGGGAGATTCCTATACCAGTGAAATCGAGGGCCCAGATCCAAACCCTATCTCCAAAATATTCCATGCTTTGGTCCAAATCCCCCTCTAACAAAGCTGATCAGTAAAACTGTTCTCATACTTATGGTCTTACTGTTAAAAAGCTTGCCCAGGGTCTCACACGCTCATACTGTCACATTCACACAATAACACACACTCATACATACTCACATACACACTCACAAACCCCCTCATACATGTTTATATTCTCACTGTTACACATACCATCACATTCTAACACTGTCACGCTCACACAATCATGCACACAACATACTCACACACAACCACAAGCATTCTTACACACACTCACACTCATACACTCTCTTATATTCACACTTCATAAATGCTTCACACCATTACCTGTCCTGGTATGTTTTTGTTTGTGTTTTGTTTTGCTTTGCTTTTTTATTGGAGCTTTGATTTCTTTGAGACTATAAGCCAGAGATTATCTGCCAGCTCTACCTCATACTTAACAGGTATTTAATAAGTCTTTGCTGATTTGTGGTTGATTTTGGTGAGCTCTGGTGGTCAGTGGGCCCAAGCTCACATTGTCTCACCCCAACAGAGTCGAGAGTTTGGTGCTGGTGAGAGGTGGAGTGAGGAGGGGTGGGGAAGGGATGAACAGAGTACCAAACTCTCCTTGGCAATAACATACCAATAAAGTTAAACACAACTGTAATTACATAACAAAATATAACAATGTAGGTTGCTATTTCCCTTTCCAATCCAAAAAGTGAAGATGGCTTAATTGTTTTACACCCAGAAATGGTACAGTTATGGGTAAATCATTAACCTTTACACTGCACTTCTTAATGTTTGTTAAAGGAAGCCAGAATCCCTGCAAAGTCCTCATTAGCAGTAATTCAGTTGAACATAGGGAATCCAACCTGACAGTGTCTCTCTGACATTGGAAAGAATTCAAATGGTTCATTTCATCTGTTCTTTGTTGCGTTACATTCCATTGGAAACTGAATGTCCTACCACAAAAGCAAATCCGAGCATATCATCTCATCACCTGGGGACCACTGGGTCATCAGCACATGGATGAGCAAGCCCTGCCACGAGAAAAACCAAACCCAGCATAAAGATTACATGGGGCTTTGTCAGCCACAGGCCTCATGAGAGCATTCTCCTCCTATTAAAGCATTTGGCCCAGTAAAAAGCAAAGTCCCTCAGATACTGGCATTTGCTCTTAGGTAGAAGGAAAAGATGACAACAATTAGAAGTATGTATTAAGGACCTACTATGTGCTGGGTATAGTGTGCTGAAGATCTAAAGATAAAAGTGTCTTCTACTGGTGTGGGGGGAGGCAGTAAGTACAAATGTTCTCACAACAACCCTGAAAAGTAGGTAATCATTATTATCTCTATCTTACAGATGAAGAAACTGATGTTAAGTGACTTGCCCAGGCACACACAGCTAGTGTCTGAAGCAGGATTCAAACTTAGGTTTTCCTCATTCCAAGTCCAATGATCTATCTAGTATGCCTCTTCATTGCCTATAACGAAAAAACATAGAAATAATGTCGGTGCCCAATGATCAGAGGAATGGCTGAACAAAATGCAGGATGTAGAATATTATCACAGTGTAAGAGGACATGAATGCAGAGAATTCAGAGAAGTCCAAGGAGACTTAGGAAGAGTGAAGAAAGTAGAACCAGGTGAACAATATACTCAATGAAATCAACACCAAAAGGCATCAAACCTTCATCAATTATATTTACAAGTCCCATCCAGAACAGAACAGATGACAAAACAGACTTCATTCCTCATTGTGGAAGCAGGAGACTACAGATAGGGAATGTTCCTGTGAGATGCATTCATTTGTTGATCAATTTTGCCAAACTTTTATTTGTCATAAGGGATGATTTAAGTGTGCGACTGTATGTAAGTGTGAGTGAGTGAGTGTGTGTGTGTGTGTGTGTGTTTAGACATATACCAGGAAATGATTATAGTACATATAAAAAAACCAAACGTCATGAAATATTACTGTGCTATAAGACATGGTCAATAAAGAGAAGCATGAGAAGACATAAAGTGATAGACAGTAAGCAGGAAGCAATATGCCCAAGGATGACAATATTTTAAATGAAAAGAACAAAACCAAAACAACTGAAAAGTGAAAACTACAACATTTTAATGACAAGGTGGCATTTCCTCTCATTTCTTTCCACAAATATGGGGTTCTGGGTATGGATACTGCATGTAAAGTTAATTTTGCTGAACTTCCTCCACCCTCTTTTTTTAGTCTGCATTATAAAGGACAACTCTGGGAGGACTCACTGGGAAGTGTGGTAATATAAAAATAAAATATCACAGTAAAAATTTAAAGACAAAGACATCAATAAAACTTGCTATACGGAGACTGTGATTTTGCAATTGTCCAGAGTAAAGGGCAAGAGCCAGGAGGCTTTCTAGTTTGCAAACTGATTTATATACATTGTCTCCTTTAATCCTCCCAGCAGCCCTGTAAGGAGGTAGGTACTATTATTGCCCCTCATTTAAGAGAAGAGGAAACTGAGGCTCAGAGACTTGACAAGGGTGGCACAACCAATACATGTCAGAAGTGTCATTCAATTCCAGCTGCTTCCTGGTAGAAGGTCACTACATGGGAGCCTGTTGTACATGGCTGCACCCACCAGTGGCAAATTAACTTACTCCAGCCTATTGTCTGGTAGCTTCTTCTTTTGGCGGATCGTACTTGTTAACTCAGTTCTAATCTCTATCGTTTCTATTCTGCTGAAGGACTACAAGTGTTAATTGGCACCCTCTAAATCTAGAACTATGGGGCAAAGCCTAAGGCACCCCACACTAGTTATGGCTCTGCCTTGAGGATAATACCTACCATCATCAGGAGGAAGAGACTTTCTCCTCCCTCTCAGAGGAGACATATATCTATCTGTTCAGCATAGTGAGGCAGGTATGGGTCTATAATACCAACATCATATTAATAATTATAATAATAATCATTATTATATAGGGTGGCTTAAAACCTGTGAAGTTTGTTGCTGTCCTCATGTAAATAGTAAAGACAGAAATTTGAAACAAAGGATTAAAGGGAAGATGATGTCTCACCTCAGCTCCACCTGGCTTTCCTATCTTTTTCTCCTCTTTTTAAATTGTTTAGGAGATCAAAGGGTCTAAAAGGAGAAAGATAAATAAAACAAAATAAATAAAGTGAATGAATGAATGAATGGATAAATAAATGGAAGAATAAACAAATGAATGAATGAACAAATAAGTAGGTAGACAAATAAATAAATGATGGGTCAAAATAGACAGGCCTTGAAACTTGGGCAGCTCTTTTGCAATTTCTTTAGCAGAGCTTCTCACTCTCCCAAAATAGAATTTTGAGAGCATAGGGTCCCTATAAGCTGTTGAGTGGCAGAATATGGAATTTCTAGCCCTAAGTTAGATAGTTGTCTGGAACCTCAGCTTGAAATTCAACCTGTACACCATAGTTTCAAAGACAAATCAAATGCTTGCACATTCTACTTCACCAATTGACTATTCTGTGTTCCAAAAGAGCCGGTTCTCTAGAAGTAAAGATTGTCCTTCTGGAAGAAAGAAAAAGCTGCTTAGGGATAAGATTTGAAAATGACAATTCTCTCCTTGTTTATGAAGGGAAAATAGTTGGGGCTTTTTTCCTCTAATCTGTTATGATATTATATATGAGAAGGACTTATCACTCTCACTGAAAGAGCCAAAGTTTAAACCTCTGGGTTCTAAACTAAAAGATGATGAAAACCCCATGAGATAGGTAATGCCAGTATTATAATCCTAATTTTATAAACAAAGAACAAGACATTCTGAAATGTGAGGTGACTTGGCCAAAATCACACAGTGGTTTGCCTGGTAGGATTGAAAATTTTTTGGATTTTGTTTTGACTGAGTTTTCTGCACTTTCTAAAATAATCTCCTTGATGGAGGACTTGATTGGAACAACTTGGTAGAAGCAGTTCATTTTCTATTTAACAACTATGCTCTTCTCAAAAGGAGAAGGCATATTCTGTGGTGGGGGAGGGAAGGGAGGGTGCTGGTGGTAAATGGAATCTTTTCAACTGGCTACCGAAAGGAAAAATTATAGTTGTCCTGTGGCCTCTCTTCCATGAAGGTGTTGGTACCCTCCAGCAGATAAGGGCAGGATAGGGAGCAATAAATACTAAATAATGATCAGGTAAGAAATAACATTAAAAGAACCATATTAACATTGAAACATGATGAAAGCCATGATGATGATGAATATTTCAAAGTAAATAGTCCAAGCCCAAGGCCCTGCACAGAATAAATGTTTGTGGACTTAAAAGAAGCAAGTTCTTGGCTATAAATAAAATTTCAGATCTCTAGGGATGTCCCTTGGTCTCTGTAGTCCTCAGGGCTTTTGGTACCGAACCAGTTTGCTTGACTTCAGGTTCTTGGGACAGCCTCTTCCATTCCTTCCTCCTCTCTGTGGTCACTCTCTATGTCATTACTCCATACTTTGTTTTTAATTCAAAAAGTTTTATTTTAAATTTATGGAATAAAATGAGCATTTCCATAAATCTTCACCCAGTTCTGGGTGTTACACTTTGGGATTTTCTAAGGCCTTGTTGGGTCCAACAATGACAGAGGAAGAAAGAGAGGATAAACAAATGGGGAAAATACAAACACATAAAGTGACCACATAAGGATGGCAGAGTTCTCCTGGTAGCCTCAGTTTCCCTGGGCTTCTGTCCTGTTCTCCTGCCCTGCCCCTTAAATCCCCGAGTATCTGCTTTCGTGAGAAGGGATTCCTGGATCTCCCCAAACAGTCCTGCACTCTACTCTTCATATTCGTTTTTGTCTCTCAGTGAAACCTGGCAGGGGAAAGGAGTCCTAGGCTATCGAAGAGACTCTCATGGAGAAGGGAGTAAATTCACATTGGACAGATCAGACCAGACTCATGGCTCACACTTTTCAATCAATCCAGTTGGACATTTATTGAGTCCTGTCCACGAATGGAAATAAGAGCTACAAATGGAATTCTCAAGAGCTTAGTCCAACATGGCCAGGGAAGCAGAGAGGGATAGGACACAGGAAGGCATGTCATGAAATTTAAGTATACGTTAAGTTTCTACTATATATGAGTTACTATTGGACACTGGTGATATACGAAACACCAAAAAAAAGTCTCTGCTTTCAATGAGCTTCAATTCTACTGAGGAGAGAAAGTTTATGCTTTTCTATTAATTTGTAAAAATGAATAACCTTCCTTCATGGTGAAGGCTGTAAGTGAGAAAGGCACAACCAGTGCTTTATTGGACAGCATGGTAGGGAGAGAGGCACTCATCTGAAGGTTGGGAAGCCTGGATTCTTAGCGGCAGTTGTCTTGCTATTAAGTCACCTGGGGAGGTCAGTTCCACTCTGAGCCACAATTTCTACATCTGTAGAATGAGAGGATGGACTGGCTGATCTCTAGCATGGCTTCCACTCTAAACTTCTCACTTCTTTGTTTGCTGAGATTTGCATTCGAATTCCTTTGTTTTGGTTTTTTTTTAAATATCAGGAGCAAAGCCAATACACTTGGTAAAAAGGCTGGCCACTAAACACTCCCAAGATTTTGCCTCCTGTCACAGAATCCCAGTCACTACATACAGAGGGTATGCATCTTTTCTAGACTTTTATTCAAAATATCAGAAGCAATTAAGGCACATAATTGGCTCATTTAGGTGACAGCTGTTTTTAAAGTCGAAGACTTTAAAATAAGAGTTAAGGACTCCCGTTCTCTCTAAAATCACCACAATTAGTCTTAATTGTCATCTCTTTTCAAAGTGTGGCTCAGGGTCTGAAAAGTCACTAAATTTAATCTTTTCAAATGTCGACATAGCTAGAATAAGGGCAGTAGGGGCTATGGATGCAATACTGATTATTGTTGTTTCTCCTTCATTCTGGAAGAGGACCATGACATCAGGGAGGTGATGCCATGATTTGCAAATAAACTGGATTTAAGTGAGGGAGGGCTGTGCAAAGTCACCAGCCTCACTTTCTCCTCCACAGCCATCTGGGTTCAGTGGCAAGATATAGATCAGGATGACTGGAGATGGCCCTGGATGTAGTGGGAGACATTGGCCTTTTTAAGCTAAAGTCTTTCCCATGTCTCAGTATGAGGCAAAGTGGACATTCAGTGATTAAGGCTAGGTAAGAAATGAGGCAGAGAATGGCCTCTTTTACCTAGTTCAAAAAAAATCAATCTGGGAGGGGAAGACCTCAGGGTTTCTAGCCAAAACAGAAACAAATGCTATTTACACTTACCCAGCCTTAATCACTAGGTTCTTTATAGACTTTTGGAATAATCTTTCCGTTCCATCCCTGGATTCAAGTTACTCTCTTAGGCACTGACCCCATCTCCTGGCAAATTCCCAAAGGTTAGATCCAGGGCTTGTTAACAAATCATTAGTCGTCTGAAAGAACAAATAAGCAACAACAACAACAATACAAATCCCTCAGACCTCATGGTGAAGAACAGGAATGATTTCCTTAAAGTGACATCAAAGAAACACATCTTCAACCAACACTCCTAACACCTATGGTCAGAAGCAAATCACCAGGGATGGAAGGTTATCATCCTGGCCTTGGCCCCAAGGTCAATATGAGGGGGCTGCAAACACCGAGATAACAAGTTACCAAACACAACTGTGATGCTGTTTCTTCAGGACATGCAAGTCACTACTTCTGGAGGCAGGATCATTATTCCCATGCCATGGGTGACATCCATCACGGTTTTAGAAGAGTTTGGGCAGAGGATAGTCAAGAAGATATGAGTTCAAATTTGGCCTCAGACAATGATTAGCTGGGTGACCCTGGGCAAGTCCACTGACCCTGTTTGCCTCAGTTTCCTTGTCAATAAAATGAGCTGAAGAAGCTAAACCATTCTAGCACCTTTGCCGAGAAAACCCCAAATGGGGTTACAATGAGTTCGTCATGACTGAAAAATAACTTAACGACAAGTCATATGTACTCTAGGAGCCTAGCTTCTGTATGAATTTGGAGTGAGTGTGTCTTGTCTCTCATTAGTATGGATACATCAGCACTCAAGGTCCAACACTGGCAAATCGAATTCTTCAAGTCCCCAAGACCTCCAGCAGGATATGACATGGCACAGCATACCAATTTTCTTCCTCCACATTCATTCCAAATCCATTTTCTTGGCTTCCTTATTACATTGTTCTTTTCAAAACTTGTGTTGTTACATGATTATCCATTCAGTGTCTAAGTTCCTTGGGCTCTAAGCATCAGAAGGGAAGGAAAATGAAATTATATTGAAATTTCAAGATACTGGCAAGAGACTCCTCTCTTTAGCTTTTTGAAAATGTGCAGCCCAATGGTCTGATTAGTCACTCCAGAAATTGTTCTTTCAGGGTAAGTAATATGCCACCTCCCGCAGACACAATGAGGGACGGGGTATCATAGGATATGACCTCTAGAGATGAAAGGGACCTCAGAAACCATCTAGCCTACCCCCCCTTTTTGCTGAGTCCCCCAAAGTGAAGCAATGTGCTTATGGTCACAGAGTAAATATTGGATGTGGGGTTTGAGCTATGGCCCCTGACTCCAGAATCATTGCTCTTTCTAGTGAATTATGCTATGACTGGAAAGAGGCAACATGGTATAAATGAAAGCTCTCTGGGCTTGGGGTGAGAAGGCCAGGGTGCAAGTCCTGTGTCTGACACTGGCTTTGTATGACTCCCCTTTACCTCTCAGATGGTGTACGGATTTCCTTTTCTGTGAAAGAGGGATAGTATTTTTATGCTACCTTCATCACAGGATTGATGAAAGTAAAGTGCTTCACAATCTGAAGACTGCTCTATAAATGTGGATTATAAGTAATTTGCTCTATTGGGAAGTTCTGGGCCAATGCAAAATATGAATGGGGCATCATCTCATCCCACCTCATCCCAGGTGATCTGCCCTCACTGATCTGGGCTACTTCCACTGTGCCTTGGCTCTCTAGGAGTCCCACTGAAATGCTCTGCCAAGCCCCCCTCAGTTGGGTGCCAAGAGATCCTACCCCAGGAGTTCTTAAGCTTTTCTGCATCAATAACTCTTTTGGTTATCTCAAAATAATGGTTTTATGTAATTGAAGGAAATGATAAATTTCAGAAAGAGGTTAGCAAAAATAAAGACATGAATTTTTCCCACCCAAGATCACAGACCCCTTGAAATCAATCCCTGGATGCCTTGGGGATCTATGGACCCTGAGTTAAGAATGCTTGATTTATATACTAAGTGTGAAAAGTTTGAACTGGCTGAGGAAACTTGCTCATGTCCCATGGGCATAAAATGGAGAATCAATTTGAAGCCCAGAAGATTTAAGCAGACAGAATCAGGAAGAAAAGACAGCCAAGAACTCATCGGACATGGGAAGATAAGAACTCTGACCTTGGTCCCCTCTTCAAGTTCCTCTGCCCTCCACCTTCAGTTGGAGGAGGACTGGATGAATTTTGGAAGGTCTGAGAATCTATACTTTTCATTAATATCCTAGCAGCATCTCAGAATAACTGACAGAAGTGTCTGCATTGGGAATCTGGATGTGATGAGGGAAGGGTGACTCCAAGGCTCAGCAGAAAATCTGTAGCATGCCTGGGGAGAACTTTTGAGCGTTCCCCAAAGACGAGAGAAGGGGCTGTGAGTGAATTGCCTTTGCCACTCGTTCTCTCCAAGCTCAAGACCACTTTCTCCTGCCCCTTTGTGTTCTGGTGAAACAAAGACTTTTGCAAAGCTCTTCCATATTAATTGTCCTTATTATAATACCTTGGTCAATAATATTCATGTCTAAAAGCTAGTTAAGTCTAGCTGGTTAATCGATGTCACTTGACGGTCAAGGGTAGAAGCTGACAAGTGGGATTATGAGCAAGAGCATTAGAAAGACAACCTCAATTCCTCAGGGCTACTCCTTGAATCTAGGGGGCAAATGGTAGCCAAGACCTGGGGACCTGTCCTTCCAGTGAGAGAGGTGAATGGGAGAGTACTACCAGAGCTTATTAATCGATCAATAAACACTCATTAAACACCTACTATGTGCCCCTATGATAAGCAGGTTTACGTGCTATGTATGTACTTAGGCTGATTAAAGAGTTAAGAGGTGTACAGTGTTAGCAGAGAGCCATATACCGTCCAATCATTGCAAGTTCTGAGCAGTGACCATGTTAGGCTGATCATAATAATAAGGCAAAAAACTTTAGAATTTCATATTTTGCTAAACTTTTCCTGATAATAATCTTGCCCAGTACAAAAGATACCAAAACTCAGAGAGAGGAACTCACTCTGTCATGAACAAATAAAAAGTAAGTTTTGAGACCACAATCCCAGGTCTCCTGAATCCAAAGGTACTGATTCCCCTCCCCCGCCCTGCCCCTGCCAAGATCATGTTTCTCAACAGATCACAATGGATGAGCACCTATTACAGAGACAAGTGTTGCAGTCCATTTACAAAACTCAACTGAAACATGAAATCATAGGCCCAATTGTTGTTCTCTTGTGTAGAAATAAGCATAAATCATTCAAATCAAAGAATATAATTACCGTGTAATAAACCATTAAAATAAAATATAATTAGTACTACAATGATACATTTAAACCAAATGTATAGTTTTTCTTTTCTCACTTTGTTACTTCTTTAGGGGGAGGTCCTAGAACCATGATTTCATTGAAATAAAGAAGAGAAATCTCCCTCTATCCTAACAGGTTGACACTTTCTTTACAATGTATGATCATATGTAGAAGAAAAAAAGATTGGGCAAATAACCATATGTAAAGAAGAACCAAAATGATCATGTTTGTAGATGATATAATGGGGTATTAAAAGAATCCTAAAGGGTAAATCAAGACATTCATTGAGACAACGTCAGCAAACTTTCAGGATTTAAAGTTAATCCATAGAAATCATTAGCGCCATAGCCTTAGAGCACTGGCTCTTCACGTCTTTTGGACCCCACTGGAAGTCTGGTGAAGCCTATGGACCTCTTCTCAGAAGAATGCTTTTAAATGCATAAATGCAAACACACAATCACAAAAGAATCCAGTTATACTGAAGTACAGTGATCAGAAAAAAATGTTAAGCTCACAGATGGGTTAGTTGTCTTAGCTGCTCAGAGCACTGAAAATGTAAGTGATTTGCCCCAAGTAATGTATTGGAGGTGAGATTTGGGTCCCAATTTAGGTTGACTTAGGTCTTCCTCAGAAGGCCAACTGTCTATCTGCTTATGCCAACTTTAGCTGAACTTTGGTGTAGGATTGCATATTTGACATTTAAGATCTATGGCTACTACGCCATACTAGGTCTCATTAATTTTTAGAATATGTAATCCTCTTTCACATACTGATCCTCACGTGTTTGTTTGATTGTTTTAAGTCCTAGATCTTACTTCCCAACAGCTGGAGTTTTCTTGCTTTCTACCCTTCCCTTCCATCCCCTATAGATGAAGCTGCTTGGACTCTGCCTATGAGTTCCTCCTTTTCTGAAATTTTGTTCTCCCTCTTCCCTAGTTGGGGGCTCTTTGAGAAATTGAGTCCCCCCTCCCTTCCTTGAGCTGTTTGTCTGATCTGAGCACTGGAGAACTCAAGGCAGCAGAAACTTTGGACCATGAGGATCTCAAAGTTCTGGAAGGGAGGATCACCTTGCTAGAGGGTGTAAGAAAGGGGTAGAATGATTGGGAAAGACCCATGTCAGAAGGGGCAAGGGAAATAGCCAATGACAATGGGCTTTGAGGGTTAGTTATCTTTTTGTCTTGGAAGAGAGACATAGCAATAAAAGAATTATGTCATAGGATCTTTGATTTGGAGCTGGGGAGTACTTTCATACTTTCATACTCCATTCCTATGAAATGAGAAATAAGAAATGATGATGAGAGGGGACCAGTGTGGCCACCCTTCCCCCTTATGACATAGCTATCCTAGACGCTTTTCTTTGGGTCCAGCTTTATGCTGAATTTGATTTAAGGACCAAAATGGTTTCTGCACCTCTTTCCAAATCCTCCTGCTCAGCTACTTATTGCCTGAAATTACTTATATAAGAGGCAGTCTTTTATTCCACACTTAAGAGATAAAAGGCTTAAATGCAACAGCCTTAGAGAGTTAATATGTTGGTGTGAATTAGTTTCAGCCAAGGTGTAAATGATATCAGCTCCTTTCCAGCTTTGACAGAGGAAGGGGCTTAAAAGGGTGTCTGGCAGAGGAGGGGGAGAAAATACTAGAATAGGAAAAATGAAGAATACCCTGGAGCCTGGTGACACTGGACCCAAACTTTATCTTGACTGTATTTGTCATCTGATATTACACAGAGTAATTAAAGTTCCTTTTAGGAAGAGACTTTGGGCAAAGGCAGCTCATATTCTGCTAGTGGTCAATCACTCTTTCCTTCAGGCCAGCATTTTGAAATGACGATGAAAATTTTGGACTAAGGTATGGGGGTGGGGGAGGAAAGGAGGAAGCAAAACCCTGTGCAATGCTCTGAGGGAATTCATTTTGCATTCTTGGAAAACAAATTTTTTACTTTTCCCAATGATTTGAAACTGCTCAAGTCAATCTGGTTGGTGATGAGTGGTACCTGTAATCTCAAAGTCTGTGTTTGATGGGAAGGTATAGGGAGGAGAAGAAAGAAGCTGAAAATAGAATAAGTATAATCTGGGTTTTTTGGCTGGAGCATTTGTATATGAGTCTTCTCATTGGTAGAGAGGATGGTGACTCAAGGCTATGTGTCTTTGTGAGGGGTGAGGAGAGGAGAGACATTCCTTATTCTTGCTTTGAGAGAAGAACCAAATGATTCTAGTCTCTCTTCAGGGAGAAAGCCATGGAGAAAGATACAGATTTAGGAGGTAGACATGTAGGGGAAAGCTGGTTACTTCACATGTCCCCAATTTCCAGTTTATTTCCCTAGAGGTTTTGAGATTCCCCAGAGGAATTTCTCACTGGATAAGCTGAAATTTAGCTGCAATATTTTTGGTATATTCTAATCTCCATAATTTCTATGATTTTGGTTTGGTATTTGCTTGGATAAATGAGTTCAATCACTCTTTCCTATTTATGATGGTCTTTTGTGTAACTAGAATTTGTCAGGAAGGAGGCAAGCCTGTGGACATAGCTTGAGGTGCCTTTTCCCTTTCAATGGATAGTAACCAGAAAAGCAGCTTACCTAAAAGAAATAATTCCCCTAGAGCAGCAATACTTAGGATGACAAATCAATAAATGTCTAGGCTAGTGTCCATTTCTCCTTCCGAAGAGAACAGTGTAACTAGGCTTGTGGCCCCTTCTTCTGCTCCTCTCCAGGAAAGAATCAAAGTCCCCCAAACAGAGGAGTTATTTATTCATGCTTCTATTTCAGCTACATTTAGACAACCCACGTGAATGTAAACATGAGCTACATGGGCAACAGACACCCTACACAGAGCTCCACCCCCCATCCCATAGTTTGACTTACTTTGGCCCCTGTCTTGGTTGTAGTTAACGTGTAACTAGTTTTTCATCTTGCCCTATCTCAGGCCTTCCTAGCCATCACTTTTAGGAATGTACCCTCCCAGTGAATAGAGCACCGGCCCTAGAGTCAGGAGGACCTGAGTTCAGACACTTGACACAGGTACTAGCTGTGTGACCTTGGGCAAGTCACTTAACCCCAATTGCCCTGCCAAAAAAACCCGAAAAAACAAAAAACAAAAAAAGGAATGCACCCTCTTCACCTCCCCCCCCCCCCCAACTCTGAGGACAGTAATCAAATCAGAACTAATATTCCCAGAAAGGACATGTTAAACACTTGACCTATGTTTCCAATCACTGTTCTCTTTGGCTGAGACTCCTCTCTATATACTGACTCCCCTTATTCCAATGTAAGCCCTTGCTCGCTTGCATTTGTATCCCCAGTACCTAGCACAGTGCCTAAAACATAGAAAATCCTTAATAAATGTTTTATTTCTTTTCTTTCTTCCCCCCCACCCCCATTGCCTTCCCTTCCCTTACTCCCTCTGTTTTCATTATCAAGAGTCTATTGCTGTATTTCTCATTTTAGAAAGGACATCTATCACCTGGAGATTATCCTGAGCTAGGAACACTAAGATGGGATCCTTTGAGGTATATGAGTGTGTTCATCCTCCAGAAGAGAATCCTTGGGGGTGGGGGTGGAGGTGGAGGTGGCAGGAATGCCTTTAAATCATATGGATTAAATTTGTTTTGTTTGGCCCTAGAGAGGACAGAACTAGGAACAATGGGTGGAAACATTAAGGGACAAATTCCAGCTAAGAGATTGTAAGTATTCAAAAATGGCATGTGTTGCCTGGAGAGGTAGCAGGTTCCTTTTCCCTTGAGTTATTCCAGGGATGATTGGATGACCACTTTGGGTATATTGTAGAGTAGAATCTTGGTCAGGTCTGGGTTTGGACAAGATGGCCTCTAAGGTCCCTTTCAGGTTCAAGATTTTCTGATTATTTACCTTTAAGGATCTGGGTACCTGACTCTTTATCTAGTGAAACCTAGGAAAGATGTTCTGTTTGGTGTCAAATATGTACAGAATTATCATTCATTCCTTGGGCCAGTTTTTCAGTTTTTTGTAGGCTAGGGACAGGTTGTTTCTTCCCCTGGGGAATAGGGACCTCCATGCTGCTGACCAGAAGACATCATTTACTTTCTTATTTATCATAGTCATTTTTCATTTGTCACAGGATGGAGAAAAAAATCCAGCACCTTGTGTCCAAATGTTTCATATGGGAATCACAAATTGCAATCAGCATTCTTTTTGCTGGCATTTATAAATCATTTGTCTCATACCTACACCTTAAGTTTTAAGAAAGGATAAAAGCAAACACACTCAAAGAGGAACCATCAGTCAATTTATAATCAGGAGACCGTGGTGTAAATTCTGTCCTGATACTTAGTAGCCACATGGCTATGACCTCCTCCAGAGAAAGAACATTTCCACTTCTGAAGCCTACCCTATGTGAGACCTTGTGCAAGTCACTCAATCTCTAAAGATCTATGTCCTTATCTGGAAAATGATGCGGTTAATACTAGATGTCTTCTCTAGTCCCTAAATCTCAGGTCCTCTGAACCTTCCAGCTCCATGATCCTCTGAAGGTCAGTATGACACGTTTCTGACTCATGCTCTCCTCCTCTCCTTATCAAATTCCCTCCCCACCCCTACACCCCCGACACACACATACTCACACACACTCTCCTTCGAACTCCCAGAGGTCTTGATATTGAGCCAATCTCAAAAGCCTGAAACTCTATCCCAGGAAAAGAGATTCACTTTTAGAGTTCCTAAATAAAAGAGAGAAGTACTGAATGGTCAGCAGGCCCTGCCCAGCCCTAAAATAGGCTTCTACTAAGCAAGCTGGCCGAAGTTGGCATGGCCACAGGGCCTAAATATCAGGGGGCTCATCTTGCAAAGCAGGACCAGACTGGGAACCTGGCCACACAATTGAGAGCAGGCAGGAACTCCTTCGAACCCAGGCGCCTACTGAGCCTAATCCCCCACCTAAAGGCTGGAAAAAGCCCTCCCCTTCCAAAGCCTCACATACCCCAGAGGTGCCCCCCCAAGAAATGGGGGGGGGGGGTGCTGGCAGGTTGTGTGCTGCCCTTTCCCATTCCTCCCTACTTACCCTGTGACTTGCATTCCCATCTAGGGCTGAAGAAACCACTCAACATGCTGAGCTAGACCTTGCTAATAAAAGACCCCTGAAGAAGTCTGACCCTAGACGTCTCCTTCTACCTGCCTGTTCTTGCCCAAGAAGGTTCTCTATCTCGGCAAATTGAAAGTAGAAAGAACACTTGCTCTTGGAGTCAGAGGACCAGGGTTCAAATTCTGCCTCTGACTCTCACTACGTGCCTATATGGGCAAGTCCCTTACCCCTGGTCCTCAGTTTTCCCATCTGTAAAAATGAAGAGGCTAGGATGGATATCCTTGGAGGTCCCTTCAGCTCTCGGCCTAGGATCCTTTACCCTTCCTGTGTCTAGGAAAGTTGATGCATCTTGGGGCTCCAAGGAGTTTCAAAAGGGGGGCTGCAAAGTGGAAGACGACGTGCTAATAAGTGACAGAGTACGGACTGCACAGCAGCGTGGAAGGCGTGCACGGTATGCGCATAGCGCTCGGGAGGGGGTGGGGGAAGAAGAGGGGAGGGTGCGTTTCATTCCACCTGCAGCTATTTGTCACTAGGCTCGGGGACGCCCAGAGGATCCCAGGGGCAGCCTCAGCAGCAGCAACAGCAGGCGCCGCCCTCAGACAGCTGCGAAGACAGCAGCAGCCTGCAGCAGCCAGCAGGGAGGTGACAGAACCCTTCCTCAACCTCCCAGGCACAGCAAGCACGGGCATCGCCAGCAGCAGCGACTGAGGCCGCAGAGAGGAGCAACCGCACCTGCGAGATGGAGGGTAACTCAGTACACACTTTCCCTTTCTTTTCCTAACACTAGGCTCTCCAGCGAGGTTAGAGAAAGAAAGCGCTGGGGCCCGTTCTCCCTTCCCAGCATGATTGCCCTCTGCGATTAGCTTCGTGCCTCCACTCCCCAATTCTTTATCTGATTTTCCCTTTTCCGTGGGTGAGGAAGGCGGGGGCGGTGGAGACTAAAACTGAAGGCACAGATTTCCCCTGCCTTTGATGGGGGAGGAAGGTGAGGGGAGACCAGGCAGAAGGTGTGCCCTTCCTTCTGGCCTTTTCTTCTGCTTCTTTTCTTTTTTGCACCTGTTGAAGAAAGGGGCTCACCCAGCCTGTCAGTGTGGGGCGCAGCCCCGTGGCGGGGCTGCTGCTTATTTGACTTGGGGACCCTCGGATGGCAATGGAGTGAAATAATCCAGGAGCGCACACTTTGTAAATTGGGCAGAGATCCTTGGAGTCCAGGGAGGAAAGACAGAGAGGAACTCAGCGTAAGGGAAAAAACTGCCCGGCAAAGTTGTGGCAAGTTTTCCTTTTGCGCTTTTCGGGTCCTGCCTGATGGCATTGCTTTAAGCGATCGTCACTTACCTTGTTATTACTTGGGGCTCTTTGCTGAGGAGTTAGCTCCTGGCTTCTTTAAAGAGAAGCAATCCTCGAGGAATAAACTTGCCTTTGTATCAGACCGAGGTGCATCTCAGACTGTACTGAGAATTTCCTAATGAGTCCTTGTTAAAGGTAAGCCCTGGAGTGGTTCCTGTAACGAGAGAGGTTTGTCTGTGATCATTAGAGGGCCAGGCTGCAAATCGGCTCTTCTGGTCGAGTGGGAAGTTTAAAACAAAGAAACAACGCATTGCTGATTATTAAAGCAAAGTTTCTGTGTTTGGTAATTTCTCTCTTTTCACACTTCCAAAGGCTGTGGGATCTTCTGAAGAATAACTGAAATTTATTCATTATTTTGAACCAGACCTGCAACTTCTCTGGGGATAGGAAACAACTAGGCAGAGAAATGGTTATTGGCATGCTGGACCTGGAGTCTGGAAGATGTGGGTTCAAAACTTGCCTTGGACATAAAACCCTGAGCAAGTCAGTGAATTTCTCTTAGCCTCAGTTTCTCAATTGTAAAATGTGGATAAGAATCACACTCTCTTCACAGGCACTTTGTTTGTAGGAAGGATCCCTGGAATAAAGTACTTTGCAAACCTGAATGCCCTTTATAATTATTAGCAGTTACTTTTATTATCACTGCAGACCTGCACCTGCTCAGTAACTTGAAGAGATGCCCAGACCCCTGAGCCATGAAGAGATTTGCCCAGGGTCACACAGGCAGTATGCTCCAAAGGCAGATCCTGAACCCCGAACTTCTTGACTACAGGGCTAACTCTACAATACCAGACTGCCTCCCAGTACTTCACATTCATGCAGTGCTTCCAAGTATGGAAATTGCCTCACTGGTGTGACCTCATTGGCACTTAACAAGACACCTGTCAGGTCAAATCTATAACTTTTATTACCCTCACTTTACAGATGAAGAAACTGAGGTTCAGGGTGGTTAGGTGACTTGTTCAGTTCCTGTCAGAGACAGGATTTGAGCCCTCACTCCAAGTCTAGGATGCCATCTAATTGTTTGGGTATTTATTAATAAGTGACTTTTATTTGGTGATAGATAAGAGGAGGGGAGGGGAGGGAAAGGTAGGGGAAAGCAGAAAGACATGGTTACCAACTAAAACCCATCAACACATGAAACATTGACAGCTCAAACTTTTCAGAACTCCTGCAAGAGTATAAAATTTGTTTCCAAGCTCAGGAGCTAATTTGGAACTTCCATGAGTAACATAGAACCTATGCCCTATCTATAATGGATGTTTCCTCCAAGGGCCCTAATCCAAATGAAACCGGCAAGTAGGCTTTTTATCCTTCAGAGATGACTTCCTCTTCTCATTTGTCATTCAAATCACTCTCAGTGCAACTCCCCTTGATGTAAATGTCCCTGACTTTCTGAGAATCCAGGTAGAGTCCAGAGGTGGGTACTGGAGGCTGGACCAAATTTAGTCTCTTCTAATGAATGTGGCTTTGCCATGTTGTTGGGTCATCGAGTCGTTTCAGTCCTGTCTTACGCTTCATGACCCCATTGGGGTTTTCTTGGCAGAGATTCTGGAGCACTTTGTCATTTCCTTCTCTAGTTCATTTTATAGATCAGGAAACTGAGGCCAACAGGGTGAAGTGATTTCCCAGAGTCCCGCAGCTTGTAAATGTCTAAGGCCAGATTTGAACTCAAGGAAGATGAATCTCACTGACTCCAGGCCTGGTCCTCTATACACTGTACCACTTAGCTGCTCAGGCTTTAGAAAGATAGAAAACAAACAAACAAACAAAGAAAAAAACTTGGGCATTTGCTTACCTCCTAAGTCCAGATCTGGAGGCGGCATCCCATCTAGTTCCCTTCATTTTATAGATAAAGAACCCAAATCCCAGACAGGGGAAACAATTTGCCTGAGGACACACATGGATAGTAAGAAATCATATTGGGATCCTAATGGAGGTTCTCTCACTCTAAAGCCAGGGACTTTCCATTGCATTTCCAATCAGCTTGGAAATTTTCACCAGCATCTCTGTGAAAAATTGTGAGCCACCTCTATTAGCTTCACGATTCGGCTGTAATTGCAGGATTATTTCTTTGCTCAGTTAGATGACCACAAACCCCAGTGCCTTTAAGAGCAGAGGTAGTTAAGGATCTGCATCCCGAAAGGGACTGTGAAATTGATGACCGAACCCTGGATCAACTGCAGTTATGTCCAAGAATCATTTAATATGTGATGGCCCAGGTTTGATCACAACTAAATGGAAAGGGAAATGCTGCTGTTATTGTGACAAACACATTCTAACAGTGCAGGGCACACACTATTTCCTCCAAACCCTTAGTAGTTTTCCAGATACATTTGGCAAGTTAGTGCAATCTGAAATTTGATAAGTGTGTTAAATGATCTGTCTTACTTAATCATACCATCTTCTTGAATATCAATGACAAGCCTATAAATTATGTAAGATTATAATAGATAGGGGCTCCCAGTGCACACTGACTTAATTTTCCTACCTTTAATGGCTGGTATAGACTTTTAGACTTAGCTTTGTCTACACCTTATATTGAATGAAATGTTAAGATGACACAGTTAAGTATATAATCAAGGCAAAAAAAAAGTTCCTTTATGTTAAGGAATACAAAGTATTATTTTGGATCTGAGTGTTGATTCATTCATCGAGTGTTTATTAAGCAGCAACTATGTATCAGATTCTTGTGTTAGGTGATGAAAGATACAAAAACAAAGAAACAAACGAAAACAAATGTCAGTCCCTGCCCCCAGTGAGCTTCTATTCTATTGGGAGAAACAACATGAGTGGTAACATGGGTAGCACAAAATATATAAAAATTATCAGAGTAAGAGTAAAAGTATTAAGTGATGACAAGGTGTGCCAAGCGCTGTGCTAAGCACTAGGTATGGAAATAGAAAAGAGACCACAGGCTCTGCCCTTTGGGAGGTTACATTTTAATGGGGGAGATAACATCTAGAGATGGTTAGAGAGGGTTATTTCATTTGTGAAAGTTGCAAGGATGGAGGGAAGTGCCATAGAGAAGCAATTTGACCCCTCCTTTCCAATGGCAATGATGCTATTGATTTAATTATGGCTTCAGAACTGGGTCAGGATAGTGAGATTGAGAGGGGAGGGAGTCATAGATGGTACAAGGCATCTGGTGGGGTCATGGTCGGAGATCATGTGAGGTACGGTATGATTTGACCACAATCACATAGCTAGCAAATTTTGGTGGTGTGGGAGGCTGAGAGAGCTGGGAGAGGTCACTGCCAAACAGTGGGACAAGGACTAATCTCTATCAAGCAGTGGCTCTTCAGCTGAACCTTGAAGGAAGCTAGGGATGCTGTGAGATGGAAGGGAGGACAGAAGCCGTTTATTATTTTTCTGCTCAGCTTAAGTTGAGGTTTACCTCTCACACGGTAGCTTTAATGTTACCTCGATGAGCAAGGTTTCTGTTTGGAATGCTTTGAACAGAATGAAATTTCAGTGGTGGAGAAAGAAATGATTTATGTGGGAACTCTGTGTCTTTTTATATGACCTGTATAATGTAACAACTTGCATCCTCAGCTGAAAGACTGAGTCCCAGAGTTGCAAGTTGGAAAGAACCATCCCCCTGGGTATTCTTCCTCATTAAGAGAGAGGGTACTGTCAGCAAGAACTTGCCACTCTTCCTCTCTTGTCTGCTACCTCTGGAGGGAATACTGAAGAGGGAAGGAAAGGGAGGTAACTGGGGGGAAATGAATGAGGCCCTGGCCTGATCTCCCTTATGAAGCTGCATCTCTTGTCTGGGTGGGGCAAGGGAGTAGAGGACCTGGGATGGACAGGGTCTACCATGGATGGAAGTGAGGCTACTGTATTCCTGTTGGGTCAGTCTTCCATGCTTCCCCAAAGCAAGGAGAGATGCTTTGCATCCCAGAATTTCCTGATAGTGACAGGATTCTCCAATGTTGTTTCTCCAAATACTAAAGAGGAGAAAGGGCTAGGTTTGTGTATGAGTGACTCTACCTCATGTAGACACCTTGGTGTCTACAACTGATCACCGTTTCCACTGGAATATCTGTGAGATGCCATAGACAGAATCTTAGTATGGAAGGGGCCTTAGAGGTCAATGTTTTTACTCCATAAAAGAATATGTTTTACAATATTGCTAACAGGTTGTCGTGCAATATCTGTTTGAATATTTCTAGAGATGGAGAACTCAGCACCTTAGAAGGAAGCTTATTTCATTTTGGCATAGCTCTGATTATTAGGACATCTGAGTTCCTTTTTGTGGATTGTGGGATCCTGGATGTAAAGCTAGAAGCCATCAAAGGGGACATCTAGGCCAACACTCCATTTTTCCCATGAGAATGCTGAGGCCCAGGAAAGTTAAGTGACTTAGCCAAGGTCACAGAGGTAAAAGAGGTGAAATTTGAACCTAGGTCCTCTGACTTCTGAACCAGTGTTTTTGACACTACCCCACTGATGATGAGTGACAAGGGAAAATGTGTGTTCTGGAGGCCAGAAAATTCTGTTCTTTAATGTGATGAGGAAGTGGGACGCATGCTCTTGGTAATCATGTGTCTTGGTTAATAAAGCATTACCAAGTTTCCCAAAGAAAGTATGCAATAAAACATGCTTAATGTTAAAGTTATATTTTGAGAAACTTCATATTTGTTTACATAGTACACTGGAATGATTGCAAGGTTTGGAATCATAGGACTCGAGTTCAAACACTGACTCCACCATTTAATATCTTTATGACGTTGAGCAGATCATCTGACTCTCTGTGCCTTGGCTGCCTCATCTGTGAAATGAGTGAGTTGGACTCAGTGGCCTCTTTGACTTTCTCTTTGGGATCTTGTGTCTCTAGTTTTCACTCTCTCATTAACCTGCTTTGGGACTTTGGCCAAACCACTTCAATTCTCTCTGGATCTCAGTTTCCCCATCTGTCAAATGAACAGCTCCTTTCCTTCTTTAGTACCCTATGACTCTGTCTTCTGTGGTGGAAAGTAGCAGGGCTTCCATGGCCATTATTAGGAGGTTTCACTATCATGACAGTGGCAAACTGGCAGGAACCAATTGCTAGGCATCTTTTGTGGAGAGCTGGGTACCAATGAACTGACTGTGCATGAGAAGGATCCGGAAAATTGGGCTCTTCCATGAAACCTCCCAGCTTTTTCTTTGTCTTGCTCGGTTCCAGGAGTGCACAGCACTTCCCACACATCCCCAGCCATGCCACCACGTGAGTCCCCTGCCCTGCTTCCTAGATCTGGTTTGTGTGTTGTGCCCCTCCCCCCGTTAGAATGGGAGCTTCTTGAGGGCAGGAACAGCCTTGCTTGATTTGTTTATACTCTTAGCTCTTTGTGCAGTGTCTGGCACAAAAAAGATTCTGAATTTAATGTTGTAGCTAGCTAGCTATCAAGTCTTAAGAACATTTCCTTTGAAATCTATGCATTGTCTAGCTTCCTGAAAAAAAAATTAAAGTCAAAGAATTCAGAAGAGTATTCAAAGCCTAGGTCATCATAGCAATAACTAACGTATGGTCAGTCAACAAGCATTTATTGAACACTTACTATGAGCCAGGGTCAGTTCTATGTGTTGAAAATACAAAGAGAGGCAAAAACATGGCCACTATATCAAAGGCCTTGTATTCTAAAGGGAAAGAGAATGTGTAAATAACCACATATCCATAAGATATAGACAGAATATGTAGAAGGATAATCTCAGAGAAAAGGGAGTGGTGGTAGATTGGAGGATGGAAGGGGGAGACCAGAAAAGGCCTATGATGGGTAAGATTTGGGCAGAATCTTGATGGAATCCAAGGAAACCAAATGTAGAGTTAGGAGGGAAAGCATTCCTGGCACAGGGGACAGCTGGGACAAAAGCACAGAGGCAATAGATGTCATGTCTGGTGGGAGGAATAGCAAAGAGGCAGATATAGCTGGATTATAGAGTATGGAGAGACGAGTAAAATGGAATAAGACTGTTCAGGTGGGAAGAGACCACGTGGTGATTTTTACTGCAGTTTGTTGAGTAGTGGAAATAACATGATCAGACCTGCACTTTAAGGAATTCTGTTGGACAGCTACATTTTAGTTTGGCAAAATTCTTTACCCATCATTCATTTCTCGTAGTAGCCTTGTGAAGTAGATCTTACAGATATTGAAACCCCTATTTTGCTGTTGAGAACATTGAAGTTTCCAGTGGTGACTTGACTTACCCAAGATCACTCAGCTAGTAAGAGTTGGAAGGAAGCCTAAGGTCCCTACCACACTGCCTCTCCAAAGGGGCTTGATCCCCAGAAGTGGCATCTCTAGGCATCCATTTGGTCACCCCAGATACACTAACTCTAGGCAATTAGAACATAGAAAATCTCTTCCAGCTTGGAAATTCTATAAAAAGGTTTAGTGTGGTGATAGGAGATCACAAAAACCAGGGCATTTCTGGTGAGGGATATTTTCACTTCCTCAAATGTAGAGCAAATGTTTGACAGTGAAATTGATTGTGGTATGAGAGTCATAACCAGAGGCTTAAAAGGAATAGCAGAAGTTGCAGATCTCCTAGTGGGAAGAGACCTCAGAGGCCATTCTATCTGACAAGCGGTCAACCAGCTTTTGTTCTGAGACCTTCAGAGATGGGAAACCTCCCAAGGCAGCTTATTCCATTTCCAGCAAGCTTTCATCGGTAGGAAGTTTTTTATTGATATCAAGAAAAGATTTGACTCTTTGTAATTCCCACCCATTGTTCCTCGATCTGTCCTCTGAGGTCAACAGAACACATTTCTCTTCGTTTATGTGTCACCTCTTGAAAATACTGGAGGTCAGCTACCCTGCCCTCCCCTTTCCTTCAAGCCTCCTCTTTTCCAGGCTAAACATCTACAATATTTTTTCATCCAACCTTCGTACACTATAAACTAGAGGCCCTTTACCTTTGTAGCCTATTTACCCTAGCTCGCTTCATCTTTCCAATGGCCATCCCAAAGAACTGCATAGAACTCAATACTCTAGATCCTCTAGCTGTGTTCTGACCAGGGCAGAGGACTATTAGGTTACCAGTTTTGGACACTGTTATATACTCACATTGTGCTTACAGCCACTAAATCCCTTGGATCTTCATGGAACCCTGAGTCGAGAGCTGCAATGGACCTCACAGGCCTTCTAGTCCAGTTCCCTGATTTTACAGATGAACAAAGTGAAGCCAATGGAGGTTTAGTGACTGGCTCAGACTGGCCCAGAACCATATGTGTTCCACCTTGTGCTTTGAAAGTTGATTTCTTAACCCAAATATAAGTCTATAATGATGAGGAGGAAGATGATAGCTGGCATTTATATACTGCTTTAAGGTTTACAAAGTGCTTTACAAATATTGCCTTGTTTTAGGCCCACAACAAACCTAGAAAGTAGCTGCTCTTATATGAATTTCGCAGATGAAGAAACTTCTTATTAGAGTGGGCCCAATGTCTCAGAGTGTTGAGATTTTTTTGACTTCTCACTCTTGGGGAATGTAGGTGGCTCAGTGGATAGAGCATTGGCCTTGGAGTCAGGAGGACCTGAGGTCAAATCAGGCATCTAATGCTTATTAGCTGTGTGACCCCGGTTGAGTCACTTAACCCTGATTGCCTCAAAAAAAAATTCCTACTCTCTCATTCCGTGTGTTAGATGTCCCTTTCAGCTTTTTATCTTGAGCAGATTTTGTAATCGTGTCATCTCTGCATTTATCCAAATCATCAATAAAAATGTTAAATAACCCAATGCCTAGCTTCCCTGGAGCCTTCCTTCCAACCTGTCATCAAATGATGAAATGATTCGTCTTTGGGCACGGCCATTCAACCATTTCCAAATCCACCAAGCTTGACTCTCTAACTTAGCTCGCTCCATCTTTCCACAATGATCACATGAGAGACTTGGTCAAATATTTGGCTAGAACCAAGGTAAACTGTATCTATGGAGGTTTCCTGAGCTTCCAATCCAGTAACCCTGTCAAAAATGAAATGAGTTTAATTGAGCATGATCTTTCCTTAATGAACATTGAATATCCCAGGATTGGGAGAGATAGGGGCAGGGGTTGTTCTATTTGGGGAAGACTTCATGGAGGACATGGGGATGATCAGTTAATTGCAGTCTCTAGAATAAGGGTATCCTGGAGTTTCTAAACTTGCTTTTTTTGGTAGCTTGATGACTGTATTTCAATATAATGTATTTCCTGCGCAGTCCTATGTGTTTTATGTATTTAAAAATATCACTCTAAAAAAGACGCCATGGGCTTCACCAGGCTGCCGAAGGGGTTCAGCCCACACATGCAAAGTTTGAACCCCTGCTTTGTAAGGATATACGGGTTGATTTCATCCTCACTTGCCCCAAAACAGAGGTTCTTAAGCCTTTTTGTGTTGTGGCCCCTTTTGTTAATCCAGTGAAGCCTATAGACCCTTTTTCATAATAATATTTGTTGCCTACATTCACAATCAGAGAAAATGCTAAATTTCAGTTAGATGTTGGTGAAAATAAAGCTGTAATTTTCTCCTATCCGTGTTCACAATTTATCTGCATAAGCATCTGTGGACCCCAGGTTAAGAAGCATGACCCTGAAAGGAGACCTTGTTACATTTAGTAACACCCAGACCCAGGACGAGGCATCATTGTCCTGTGCAAGGTTTTGATAATGAGCCTCTTGAGAATTAATTTCAACTGGAGACCTTGACCCCCCCACAAATGTGTTTTGGTCTGTACCTCTGTGTTTGGGAGAACAGAATTGTCTGGTCTTAAAATTACATTGCATTTTTAAAAAATACATGTTCGAAGGTCTCCATCATCATGTGCCCATGGGTGGGCTGGTCTCAGTTACCAATGGCTCTCTCTCCGGCCCAACTCTGGATTTCTGCACCATCTAGGAGAGGCAGAACAATATGATAGCTAGTACTGAATTGACACCCTTGCCATGTGGTGTGACCCTGGACAAACCATGAGATCATGAAGTTGCAGGTGGTATATTGAAGATTCAAACCCAGATCCTCTGGGGCCAAATACTGCATCTTTCCACCTCTAAATCTCAGTTTCCCCATTTGTAAAATGAGCACAATACGTAGTACCCACCTCCTAGGGTTTTATAAATGCCAGCCATTATTATTGTAAGGATCCCATGGTAAGGTCAGGAGTGGATGGTTTGGGGCTGGCATCATTGCATGGATTCCCCAAATCAGTGACATCCCAGATCTATTGGAGTATTTTGGTACTGGATATCAAATTAAGTAATTAAGATGTATTTTCTCGATACCATTTATAAATTTTTAAAAAATCACCATTTTGATTAAAATAAGAATTTTCTTTCTGAAGTATACTCTGTACTTGGCTCTATTTAATTTTAAGCAGTTTGATGAATGTAATTTAACTTTTTCTGAATAACGTAGGGTCATTATTATGAATATAGGTTCAGAGGATTTAGAGCCAGGAGGGGCCTTAAAAAACTCATGCTCAGAAATTACTCTATTTCTCTCTTCCTGCAATTTTCTGGCTGTTTTAAGCATTAATCATCTAAAAGGGACATCTTCCTTCATTACCTCACAGTTAGTCAATAAGCATTTGTTAAGCACCTACTATGTGCCAGGCACTGTGTTAAGCACTGGGAATAGAAAACTAGGTAAAAGACAGAAGCTCCCAGTCTAATGGGACAGACACCAGGCAAATGACTATGTACAAACAAGCTAGAGACAGGATTAATTGGGGATGATTAATAGAAGGAAGGCACAGGAATTAAAAGGGATTGGGAAAGGGGTCTTGAAGGTTACATGATTGGACAGCCGGCTCTGGTAGGTTCTACCAAGCTGGAAGGACTTTGAGAGCAGATAAGGCCAGCGATTGGTTGTCTGTCTGGGAACCAATCCTGCCACCTCCAAAGAAGGCATTACTAGGCTGGCCACAGGGTGATGTAGTCTTTGCCCATAGCAACTCTCAAAGACCATCTACTGATTCATAACTTAGATCAGTGGGACCTGATGAATCCTCATGTTCAATCCCTATATTGCACAGGCCAGGGAAAGTGACTTGCCCAAGGTTGCACAGCTGAAACTATAATGTTATTGGATTACTTTGAAATACAGGGATGCCCTAAACAAGATGCTGAGCCTTCCTTCTTTTTTTTCCTTCCTTCCTTTTTTCCTTCCCTCTTTCTTTCCCTCCTTTTTTCCTTCCCTCCTTTTTTCTTCTTTCCTTTCTTTTTTTTCTTCTTTCCTTTCTGTGGGCAGAGGTGCTGGGAGGATGTTCTGAAGAGTATTTAGCTGAAGATGGGGCATGAGAAGGGCAGGAGGTCTATATTGTAAGTTCCTTGAGGACTAGGTTTGGGTTTTCCATTTCCTGGGTTGTCTATGTGTTAAATGTAATGGGCACTCAATGAATTTCAATGACTGCTTGGCTTTTCCCATCAGTAGTGTAATAATAAAAAAAAAATACTGGACCATGGTTTGATTCCTACTTCTGTAATTTGTTAACTGTGTCACTATGGAGAAATCCTTTCACCTCTCTGGGCCTCAATTTCCACATTTGTAAAAAAAAAGAATGCTAGTTATTATTAGGAAGCTTAATGAATCTGAAGAAGAGATGAAAAATGTACCTCCCTTCCTTCCTTACAGAGGTGGAGAAGCATGGGTGTGGAACGTTGCATACACTGCTGAACTTGGATGCTGTATTGGTTAGTTTGCTGAGCTGCTCTTTTCTCCTGTTCTTTTGAAGAAAAGGTAGAGAAGGGTAAAAAAAGTATATTTGGAAATGGAAGTGTTGGAAAACAGAAAAGCATTCAGTGCAAATTTTGGAGTGATTTTCTTTCTATTGAGGGTAAATATGCTCTAAGGGGGCCTGGAGAAGCGTCCAAGTGGCCCATGTTGAGTTCCACTCCATTAGTCTTTTCTCCATTATTCTGGGTAATGTCAACAACTTCATTACTGTTATTGTTATCATTATCATTTTAAATAGTTCTCTAGGTACAAGTAGAGAGGCTAGAATAGATAAAAAGTGGTAATCAGTAATGCACCGACTAAATGGCTGCCTACTTCTGTCTACCTGATTTACTAACACGCTGATGGTAGATTAAGTGATTGCCTGTTATTACAAAGAAGGTGATGTTAATGTGATTTATTCTAATTAAGTGGCTGAGGATTTCTGTTAGGCAGGCTCTGGTCCTAAAGTCACAGGATGCCAGGAATAGAAATGCTCTTGTCTATCCCCCCTCCCATTTTACAGATGGGGAACTTGAGGCCCAGGGAGGAGGAGTGACTTGGCTAAAATCCCCCAGAGAATCAGCTGGGACTGGAACCACATCTCCCGAGAGCCAGTCGGGTTCACCTCTCACTTGACTCTTCTTTCCACAGGGGAAGGTATTTAGAAATATTCAAAGCATGAGCAGGCAGAGCACCTGTAAGGTCAGGGAAACTGGTATTTACATTTCTTCTTTAACAACTAGAGGCTTCTTGATCTCTTGCCTAGAGAATTTCAGCTTCCAGAAGCATCTTGGCGGAATACATTTTGGAGTGTCAAGCTATGTAAATGACTTGAGACAGCCGTGTGTCATAATGAAATATTAAAACCTACTTGGGTGATTTAGCTGCAGCATTGTTGGGCTTTAAATTATTTCTTGGTTTAATTTTTCTGTCTCTTTAATTTATTGCCTTTTCTTTCATTTGTTCCAGTTTTTCACAAGTGATGGTATTCCCATTTCAGCATTTTTGGATGCCATGTTTTTTGACCTTCTAATACTTCATATTGACTTCCAAAATCAATGAGACTTAGATGGTGTTTCAGGATTTATATTTTATCTGTTCCTTTCCACTGTCTTAAATGGGTTAAAATTCCACCAAGTCACACTTTTACTGAGTGAATATTTTCACCCTGCTCGGTTCTACTGAAATACCAGTCTGATTATTGGTACTAAATTTGCAAGAAACTGGGATAGAGACAAGATCTTAATGTCAAATGGATCATTTCTGATATTTGAAGACATTTTCACTTTTAAAGTAGATGCCACTGGCTAAAAACAAAAGCAAAGGAAATCTTTTTTAATAATTTTTTAAATTAATTTTTGTGAAGATAATGTACTTTGCAAAAACTTAAAATGCTATATAAATGGCAGCCATTATTATGTTTTTTACTTTACATCAGTCATTTTATGATATGCCTTCTCTCCCTGATTTGAGCTCAAAATTGTTGCAAAGAAAATTGTTTAAGCCAAATGAACTTCACTGTAGAGTGTCCATGTTCCTGACCTCTCCACCAAGAGGAAGGAGATATAATCCATCATCTCTCCTACAGTGGAGATCAAGACCCGCTGAATTTAGCTGCCTTTTAAGGTCATTTTTGTTTCCATTACTATAGTCATTATGTATATTGTTCTCTTGGTTCTGTTGACTTTGCTCTTCATCAGTTTGCATAAATCTTCGCGTGTTTTCTTAATTCCTTATATCTGTCATTTCTTACACTGCAATAATACTCCACGTCAGAGCTGTGCCACTGGTTGTCCAGGCATGCCTCTCATGTATGGACAGGCTCCTCTTTTTCTGCCAAAAAAAGTAGTGCTGCGAATGTTTTGGTACATAGGGAGCCAACAACTACAACTTGAAATAGGTGCTGACTAGAACCATGTGCTGACAGTTTTGAATGGAATTATACTCTTAATTAATAGGTACTCCTAAAACAGATGCTGATTGAAGCTCTCTTAGATGAGGGGTTCTTAACTACAACTTTCCACGGGTGGTTCCACTCAATGCACTGGGGGGTTTGCTCTCTTTCTTCTAACATCATTGTCCCCCTTGGCTGTCTAAGAGTAATCTCTGATTCTTGCCACTTGAATGGCCCACCTTCTTTCTTATGTAAACAAACAAATTGATGGCATAATAGATAGATGTTGAACTAGGAAGACCTGAGTTCAAATCTTGCCTTGGACACATCTAATAATTATGTGACCCTGGGTAAGTCACTTAACCTCTCTCTACCTCAGTTTCTTTATCTGTAAAATGGAAGTAAGGATAGCACCTACCTGGCAGGATTGTCTTGAAGATTAAATGAGATACTTTTTGTAAAGCACTTTGCAAAACTACTATGTACATTCTGGCTATTATTAATTATTATTATTAGATATATTTTATACTGTTAATAATATTGTATTTATTTTAGACACAAATGTGCTTATGTTTTTGATGCATGTTTCTCTTGCCGTTTTGGTTAGTTATGATTTTGAGTCTTCTGAGATTGGGACATTCCAGCACTTATAACCAGAGAGCATCACTGGAAGAAAGCTAATATGAAAGAAATGGACTTTTGTAGTGGGGAGAAGTTTAGGATCATTCAAAGTGCTGCAGGATCCATGCACCTGCTGACCGAATGCTAGAGAGCCCAATGTTTTCTTTCTGCTCCATTCTGGGCCTGGCTCATTGCTCATCTGCTGTGCCCACCCTGGTTATATACACACTGGTGAGCTAATGCCGTGCATCAAACTCTATGCCAGAATATCACTGACGTGCATTTTTCATCCATTTTGTTTTTCCATTGTAGATGGTTAAATCGATCTCTTTTACAATGTCATGCAATTAGAATAATGCCACCTATGAACAGGGAGCTAGATGGCTCAACAAAAAAGGCCTGGAGTCAGGAAGACCTGAGTTCAAATCTAACCTCAGATACTTACTAGCTGTGTGACCCTGGGCAAGTCACTTAACTTCTATTTGCTGCAGTTTCCTTATCTATAAAATGGGAGATAACAACAGCACCTACCTCACAGGGTTGTTGCAAGGATCAAAAGAGATAATATTTGTACAGCGCTTAGCACAGCGCCTGGATTCTCTTCCCTTTCCCTTCTATGACTAGGAGCATCCATCGGCCCTTCAAAAGAAAATCCTTCATTTGTTTGGATTCTCTCTAGGACATATTTCTTGCTGTTGGCAAACACTTTAGACACAAGCCCATCCCTCTGTCGTACGTCTCTTGGCACCACTTCAGAGCTGACTGTTGGACAACATTGTTTTTCTAGGTCTCCTTGTTCTGGTCTTCCCAGAATCTCAGGGTTGGAAAGGCCCTCAGAGGCCCCTTCTCTCTTCAGAGCCTGTGATAAGTGGCCATCTCTGCTCAAAGTCCTACATCGATGAGGTACCAAGGGGGAGCTTGTCCCACTTTGGGAGAGTTCTAATTGCCAGGAAATTTTTCCTCACACCAAGCCCAAATCTACCTCTCTGTAACATAAAAATAATGATGAGAATTTGCATTTACACAACACTTCAAGGTTTGCAAAGTGCTTTACATGTATTTTGTCTTCACTTTACAACAGCCCTGTGAAATAGACACTATGGGGAGTATGCCCTCCATTTTGCAGGTGAGGAAGCTGAGTCCCAGAGGTTGTGACTTTCTCATGACCACAGAGCCAGAAGGTAGAAGTGATATTTGAATGCAGGTCTTCCTTATTCTTAGCAGTGCTTGGCACATAGTAGGTACTTAATAAATGTTTAGTGACTAAGTGGCTGACTCTCAGTCAAACATTACTGAAGTCAAGCTATGATGGCTACTACATTACGTTTTCTTTCCTCCCCCATTCTGGACATCTCTTTCTTGTCTTCTGTACCTATGGACTCTACTTGAGGAAGCATGAAACAATCTAGTGAACACTGGATCTGGAGTCTGGAGAGAGCTGAGGTGGAGTGATGCCTCTAATATTTACTGGATGACCTTGGAAAAGTCACTTAAATCGGAGCCTGAGTTTCCTCGTCTCTGCAATAGAGATAACAGTATCTAAACTACTTACCTCACAGGGTTGCTTTAGAATTGAACGATAGGATATCTATTAATTGCTTTGCTAACCTTGAAGTCCTATGTAAATGTCAGCTCCATACTACTAAAAGTCTTATGCTTTATACTTATTGAGATATCTGAGCATCTTAATTAATGGAATTTCTCAATGAGGAGTGATTCTATGATTTCTGAACAAATTGTTTTAACCAAACCAAATAAAACAAAACTAATGATACATTCCTACAGATAGCAGGTCTCTAAGGTATATTTTTTAAAAATATCTTACTCATAAATATTTGATTTCCATTTTATATTTTTCTAGAATATGTCTATTATATTACTTTAAAAGCCCATTATCAGTATCAAATAAGATTTTAAATACTTTTAAATATCACGAATTCCTAAAATACTCTAGCAGATCTTTTTCTTTTACTGGGATAAAAGAAAAATAAATGTTCAAGAAAATTAATTTTCTTATTTAAGTATCAACAGGACACTTGGTTGCAGTGAATCTCCTCCCAAAAATGCGTTACCCAAAACTGAACAAAATACTCTAGATGCGATGTGACCAGGGACAGTATCACTTTCTTTTGTTCTGGATATCATGAATCTTTTAATGTACATGAAATGTTTGGCTCCCATATCATACTTGACTCATATCAAACCCCAAATTGACTAAACCTCTATATCTTTTCACATTGGAACCAATATCTAGTCATGTCTTCCCTATTGTCTACTTCCTGTATCACTGATTTTTTGAATCCCAGATTAGGCTCTTAGTCTCTGTTCAGTATCTTCTCATGACATTTGGCCTATCCTTCTAGAAAGCTGAAATATTTTTACCTCTTAACTCAGTTATTCAATATATTAGCAATCTCTCCTCACTTGATTTCATCTGAAAATTGAATTAATCATAGTATCTAGGCCTTCATACAAGTCACTGATAAAAATGTTGAACAGAAGAGGGCTAAGGATCAATCCTTGGGACATTCTACTGGAGACTTCCTCCAAGTTGACACTCACCCAATGATGAGTCCATCCATTTCACCAGTATTGAATCTAACTATATTATCATCCAAGCCACATCCTCATCTTGACCACAGTGGATATCATTAGAGACTTAGTATATCTGGATTTCAGTGAGTCATATGATAATTTCTTTAACATTCTCTTGATCTACCAGTTTCATAACCTTGTCAACAAAGGAAATATGATTTGTCAATTTTTTATGTATATGTGGGAGACAATTTGTCTGAGGAGAATGATTAAGGCTGCATTTTGGCACTTATAGGTGGTAGGGAGGGAGCGTGGTATAATTAAAAAGTCCATACACCTCTAAAATTAAAAATAAAATAATGCACCATCTGTGCTGGAGGTTGCCAACCTCTATGCTAACAGTTGCAGTTCTTTTCCAAAACGCCCAAATCATATTATTCAGGGAATGAGAAAGTATTGACAAAGATGCTCCCCCTCTCTTCTGAAAAGGATCGGTGGGACATGCAAATTGCCCATCATTTTAGAGCATATATTTAAATTACTAGTTGAATGGATACATTTACAAATCTTGAAGTTAACACTTGAATAATTTAGTTCTCAGACTCTGCAGTACACTGCAATTAATAGATCATAGAAACTTAATTGTTTATTCCTCTAGGAGGCTAAAATTGCTTTCAAATAGTTCTGTGTGGTGTTGTAATTGATAAGAGACTCAGGAAATAATATTTGAAATAGAGAAATTTGAGTTTTATTTCTTGCCTTCCCTTGGTGGGACTGTAATGCTTTAGTAATCGGTAGTTTAGACTGCCAGAAACCTGAAGCATCTGGCAAAATAAAACAAAAAGGCAAAAAAACCCCTCAAAATAAACAAACTCCCAAAACCTAAGAATTAGCCCAACAGGGATGGGCAACTCTCAAGAATAACACCCTGAAGGCATCAAAATGATTCCAATGAGAAGAAAAGAGGCATAGGCCTAAAGAGAACAATGCAAGACATGTCGATCAACTCCAGTTTGCAAAAGAAGATGGATGCAAGGGCCAAGTAATTGATTAATGCAAATAATAGGACGGACTTTTAGGAGTAATTTCAGGAGTGCTAGATCTCCAAATAAATCAAACTTGTCAATGAATACTAAAGATAGCAACAACAAAACATGTTTGTTTGTCATTATTTTTTTCACCACATTGAGTACAAGGAGATCAAAGAAGAGCTGGATTCCATGTAGATGGAATGTGTTGATACTGCATCTCTGTGAGTGAGAAGACTTGGAGATTCACAGATCTAGAGCCAGAAGGGTCCTTAGAGGACATTCAGTCCAACCTCTTAATTTGATAGATGAAGCAACTGAGTGACTTGTCCATGGTCACACAGGGATGAACAAAAAATGTCTTCGCAAGGTTCAGATGAGTTACTGAAGGAACTGGAAAATGTTATTGATATATTTCTGCAAGAAAACTGAGCAATTACGGAAATTTGGAAAGGTGTTGAAGGACTGGAGAAGGACAAATATTCTGGATTTTCAAAAAAAGTGAAGAGAGTAGAGTCAGTCTGCATGTTCAAGGCTGATAAGTTTGAGTTCTATTCCAGGCCAAATTCTAGATTCCTTTATTAAAGGGATGGTTTGTGTGCATTTAGAAAGGGAAGCAGTGATCATTAAAAAAGCTAGCATGGCTTTATCAAGAATAAAGGCTAACTTCAATTCTTTTTTTGATAGGGTAGCTCAACTAGGTTGATTGGGGGAATACTATGGACCAGGAGGATCTCAACTTTTTTTGTTGTTTGTTTTTTGGTACAGGTTAAGAGAGTCAAGGCTGGAAAAGTTCATCCTAAAAGATCTAGTGTTTTGAGTCTTGGTGAAAAATCTAATGTTCTCCTAGGTTGTATTAAGAGAGGCAAAGTGTCAAAAATGAATAAATAGTCCCTCTGAGCTCTCCCTGGGTAACACTGCTTCTAGGTAAGGTATTCATTTTGGGACCCCAAATTTGAGGAAGGATATTGATAAGGTGGAGCATATCAGAAGGGGTGGGCCAGAATGAGGAGATATGTAGAATCTGTGCCATATAAGGATCAGTTAAAAAGAAAAGAAATATTTAGCCAAAAATAAAACAAACCTTGGGGGATGACGATGGAGGGGAGAAGACACATGACAGCTCTCTTCAAGTCTGTCAAGGTCTGTTATATAGGAGAGGGATTAACCTTGCTCTGCTTGGATGCAGAGAGCAGAACTGGGTGGAAGTTACTGAGAGGCAGATTTAAGGTTATTTTTTTAAATGCCCGAAGCATTAGAGTTTAGAATGGGCTGCTTGGGGAGAGAGTAGCTGTTCCCTCCCTGGAGATCCTCAAACAGAAGGCGGTGAACACTTGTCAGGGTTTTTTCAAGAGAAATGGTGCCTTTCGGCAATTAGGTCTTGGTTCTTCAACAGCTAGGAGTGGTGAAAATGGCTAAGATGAGCCAAGGAGAGAACTGGTCTACCTGACGACCTGTCTTTGTATCCCCAACCAAGTACAGGGTCCTGCACTTAGTGGGTGCTTTCCCAATGCTTCTTATTGGATTGTCATGTGGATTCTAAGCTTTTTCTAGAGAAATGATCAGAGGGTGCCCCAATCTCTGGCTAGCCTTCTCCACTACAAGCCTATTTTCTTCTGGCATCCCTTGGTTTTAGTCTTACAGAGCAAGACCCAACATCTGTGAGCAGGAAAGATGGATAGTAGGTAGTGAAACACACCCAGAAACATCGGAATTTTCTCAACAACTGAGTGACTTTTTCGAGAACCTTGTTTCTGAATCCAGTCAATCGCCTGATTAGTCTTCCAGGGCCCATAAAATTAGCCTGTTTTGAGAGTGCTCACTAAGTTGTACCCTAGCAGGCACTTCTGAATCAATTCCATGAAGGTTTGGTGAGCATTAAAGGTCTACCTGTGCCAGGCTTTAAGGGGAACATGACATCATGCATTGTGGGATTCTGAAATTATGCTTCCACCAAAGATACACAAAAGTTATAACTAGGAAAATGAACGACTGAAAAAGCATTTATTACTTACTCTGTGCCAGGAACTGTGCTTAACAAATATTATGTCATTTGATCCACTTAATAATACTGGGAGGTAGGTGCTATTATGCCCATTTTACAGCTGAAGAAACTGAGGCAGGCAGCATTTAAGTGATTCACACAGCAAGTAAGTATCTGAGGCTGAATTTGAACTCAGGTCTTCCTTACTCCAGGCCCCACCCCTCTATCCACTGTGCCACCTAGCTGCACTCTAATAGAGTTTACATTCTATTAGACAAAACCTTTGAAGACTGGTAAATTACATCATTCCAAAAGACTTCCCGCTCCTTCACACTTTTCTTTCAAAAGTCATTCAGTCACCTATTAGTTATGGAATTAATAGATGATTTATGATCTCCCCCTGTTGGAATATAAGTTCCTTGAGAGAGAGACTGTCTTTGCTTTTATATTTCTATGGCCGGCCCTTAACGTAGTGCTTGACATACAGCAAGTGCTTAATGAATACTTCTTCATTCATTCATTCATTTGTTCATTCCTTCATTTTTTAATTAGTTCTCTTCTTTTTTTGTATCCCTGTTGAGATGTTATGTCAGAACCTTACCTGCTAACAAAGCTGATCTACATGTGAGGAAGCAACTCACAGGCTCTCAGAGCTGGAAGGGAGCTGGGAGCCTGGGAGCCATGCAGACAGTGATCAAGTTTAACCACTATCTCTACAGGACTTGTCTCTATACCAAACCTCCCAAGTGTTCTCCCAGCCTTTGCCTGAAGAACTCAAAAGAGGAGGAACCCACCACATCCCAAAGAAGCCTATTTCTAGGCTCTAATTGTTAGGAAACCTTTTCTTCCTATCAAGCCTAAATTTGCCTCATTTTAACTTCCAGTCATCCTTCCTGCTCCTACTCCGTGGGGCCAAGCAAATCAAAGATAATCCTTCATCCACATGCTAGCCCTGCAAGATATTTGTTCTCTCTTTGGGGATTCTTAACCTGGGGTCCATGAACTTTAAAAAAAATGTTTGGTAATTGTTTTTCAGTATAATAGATTGGGAGCAGCTAGGTAGTACAATTTATAGAGTGCCAAGCCTGGAGTCAATAGAGATCCAAGTTCAAATCCGCCCTCAGCCACTCACTAGCTGTATGATCCTGGGCAAGTCACTCAACCTCTGTCTACCTCAGTGTCCTACTATAAAATACGGGTAATAATAACACATACTCACCCTCCCAGGTTGTTGTGAGGATCAGATGAGATAATATTTGTAAAGCACTTAGCACTGTGCCTGGAACATAGAAGATGCTATATAAATGCAAGTTATAAATCTCCTATAAGTCTATATATTTTATTTTATGAATTTAAAACTATGATTCTAAGAAGAGATCTATAGGCTTCACCAGACTATCAAAGTCCATGATGCAAAAATTTTTTGGAAAAAATTTTTCCACCTTCACCCTCATTCCAAGTTCATCATCCTAAATTCTTTCTACTTTATTGATCACCCTGAAAAGGGGTATTATTTCAGTACTTCAAAGGTCTATGATTTCATGGGTATGAGTACCCCTTATAACAATATGAATGACTACTGATATTTATATCATACTTTTATAGCATTCTACAGACATCTCATTTGTGCTTCATAATAACCCTATGATGTGGGTGTGTTGGGTATTAGCAGTCTCGTTTCACAGTTAAGGAAAGAGATTCAGAGAGACTAGATATCTCACCCAGTTTCTGAGATGGGCCTTGAACCCAATTCTGCCCAGTTCCAAGCCCAGCACTCTATCCACTCTGCCATTATTCTGCCTCTTTCCCCACTAGAAAACTTAGTGGATGCTCTTTGAGAGTTAGCATGGCTCAGAAATTCACCCTATAGCCGATGTATCAACAAGCAAACATTAATATGTGCCTACCCTGCACTAGGCACTGTGCTAGGTATTCATAATACTAATATAAAAGTGAAATAGTTCCTGCAGTCAAAGGGCATGTTGTTTCCTTCTACTGAAGGGGAGATGATACGTCTACAGATAAGTACGTATACGATCTACAAGACAAATACACGGTGATCGAGATAGATACTAACATCAGAGGAAATCAACAAAAACCTCTAAGTGATGGGCTTCTTGACTTGGCTAGTCTGGTCCTCAGATAGTAGAAGGACCATTCGTCCCAGATCCTACACTTGAAACTGTTCTGCCTTGGAAAAATCTACTAGCATTTACATTGCTTTGGCATAACGTTTGGGAATCTGGGATCAGCTCCACACCGGAACGAGCCGCTGGAGCAAGTTGTAGAGGAAGCATAATTAGTGGTGTTGAGTTAGCAATTGGGATATTGAGGATGAGGGCATGGAACAAACAAGCAAGTTATGAAACATGCTCGTAGGTCTCAAAAGAAGGGAGACAAATGCGGAATGACTATCACCAACTAAAAGGGTCAGATCAACTGCCCTCTTACTTTCTGCCATGTTAGTTATTATTCTAGATTTAATTATATATTCTATAATCCTCCCCCTGAGAAAGCTGTAGTCATTTGCTCCATTGTTTACTTATATAGCCTCCTTTCGTGTCCCCTCTCCCCAGGGATACTCATTTTCTCTCTCTTTTTCTTGTTTTCCTCTGCCCTTCCTCCACATTGGCAGGTTGAGGTTTCACCAGAGGAAGGGTACCTATTACAACTTACTATTCTCAGGGTCCTAGGAGTAACCTGTGTGGGTGACTTTCCTTACCAATACTGTAGCTAGGAGCTCCCATTGGCTCATTTAACACAAACAAATCAAACAGTAAAACTCCATTAACCTTAACCAAAATGTTCACTGAAAATGCAAGGCAAACTATTTACACACATGTGCGTGTGCGCGCACACACACACACATGTGTATGTATACACACACATATATTATATATGTGTGTATATATATATGTGTGTGTGTGTATACATATGTATGTATACACCAAGAAACCTAAATTCCACTCTCCCATCAATGTGCCTATGGGGAAAGTATGTATGTACACATGCAAAGTCCTATAATAGTAAAGTATGTGTGTAGGTAAAGGTATGTGGCTAGAGCAACTCCATTTTGGAACTATAGACTTTGATATCCTCTGTCTGTCTCAGGAACTGTCTGTAAAGAGTCCTTGATGAGTGTATCGCTTGTGAACATTATGAACAAGTGGTTCCATTGCTAAGTTGAACTACTCCATGCTCTTCTGGACAAACACTTCCCTGGGTACAACATCTTAGCTTATAAACCTATCTTCTACTTGATTCTCTGGTGCTGCATTTTTTGAACTGTTCCTCTGCTCAACTTGGTTTGCTTCATGACAGGTGCTGTAGTTTCTATCACTTTTGGAGTCAGATTTAACAATGCTTCAGAGGAAGTAGTGGTATGCTTTTTAAAGAAAAGGCAGTGACCTTTATGTAAGTTTGGTGAAACCCTCTCCAATTCTCCTACTTTACAGATTCATCTTCTTTTCTATCTGCCAGTAAGAACAGGTGACAATGCAGATGAGCATCTACCTTTGTCTATCTACCTCTTTGCTGTCACAGTCTTCATCTTCTTTCTCAGTAAATGGTAGTAGTAGAGAGAGCAGACTTTCTTTGATATAACTCCTGGGCTTATTCTTTTACCTCTCTAGCTTTCTGTTTCATCAGCTGGGCCCCTCTATGAAAGACATCACATTTTCTTATGGTTTCTTATGGTTATAACCATCTGTTATAACCATCTGTCATCTATGGAGAATTGATAGAAAGACATACATGGGAAACAACTAAGATGAGAATATTTGGATTGGTCACATTCTACATCCCTGGATGTCGTGATTTCAAGGAAGGGCCCTTCACTGGGCAAGCTGCAAGAGTATGAATTTTTCAGCCACAATATCTTTTGAGGATTGTAAGTTACAGGAATCATAAGGCCACCAATCATAGCATCCTGGATTCAGAACTGCAAGGGAACTTAGAGGTTATCAAATCCCACTATCATATTTTACAACTGAGGAAACAGGTCCAGAATAGTTAGGTGGTTTGCCTAGTGTCACACAGCTATCTGAGACAAGACTCAAACCTAGTCTTTTTAACCTCAAGGCTAGATCTCTAGATCCATAGAGGGAATCTGTCCATTGATGAAATCTAACTAAGATCTTTGAAATGTTGAAGTTGTCTATTACTGTATAGACTGAATTTTCCTCCCTTTTCCTTGGTTCTTCTCTCAACATCATTTTAAGGGCTTCTTAAGTGGGGAATGGTTTTTGTCCTATTCCCAGATTCTCTTCCACTAACTTTTCTCTTTCTCTTCCCACCCTTCTACGCCTCTCTGTTACCCTTGGTTCTATCATCCTCCCTGGCAACAAGAACCATTTCACCTCTGCTCCCCCCACCCTGTTTACTGATTAACCCTTACCAATTTGCTATAGTTATTTTTAAACTCACCTAAGGCATAATTCAGCATAGAAACATATACAACAAACAACATCCTGACCTTAATGGAGGGCTCACCCATAATGGTGCATGCAAAGGGTGCAATCTTCTACATCAGGCACATCTACAATTGAATTTATGCATCAATATAGCATAGGCTCCCAACTGTGTAAAAGCATCATTTAGTTCACATGCTGCTCAATATTATTGACTGAACTGCTTGACCCCCTGGTCGTGAAAACTCCTTGGGTGTTTCCTGAAATCAGTGCTTTGGAGACTGTGAACATTTTGACTTCTCTGCTATTCTAGGTGTAAGTGGGTTTAGGACATGTGGAGTTTCATCATTTTGTTATCATTCCAGCCAGATTTTTGGAGTTGTTGCTGTCTGTGAATTCAGATACCAAATCCTGTTACTAAGGGGAAAATAAATCAGAATAATGTAAGCCAACATTTATGTCAGGTTGTAAGATTTGCAAAATTCTTTCAATACATCATCTCATTTGATCCTCACAGTAAAAGTCTGGTGTAGGTGCTAATCCATTTTACAGATGAGGAAACTGAGTCTGAAAGAAGTTGCCCATGGTCACACAGCTAATGAGTATCCAAGGTCGAATTCAAACTCTTCTGTATTGTGTGACTCCAACGCTCATCTGCTCTACTACTTAGCTTTTCTCAAAGGAATTATTGTGTGTATGTGTGTGTGTGTGTGTGTGTGTGTGTTTAATGATAACATCCTCTGGGGACATAACCCAAATTCCCTGAAAAATCAGCAGTTTTCCTTTTCACATTTGCCTCAATGGACCTGGCCATGGGTAGGCAACCCTGCAGAACTTAGGGGAAGCCTGTGAAAATGTGGGGGCCTTTCCTCCATCAGCTGGGTCCCAGAGCTCCTGAAGCATTTGATCCTAATGAATTTTAAATCCATCATTTCAAAACCAAAGTTAATTGAACTTGAACATGAAATAAGATTATAGGAATTCATTTTGGGGGAGCTGTTGGCAACTCACCTTTCACATTCTCATGCAAACCACATCCTTTGCAGAAGATCCCATCTTTCTCAAGTTGCAAAAAGTGGTAAATCTTCCCATGACATTTTTATCTGCTCGTGGATGCTATTTGAGCATGCTAGCAATAAGATATTTTTTTTCTGAAGGGGTGAGGTAAAACTGGAGGGTTGTATCCAAGCATTTTCTTTCGAAAAAGATGGACGTTGGTTTGCTCTACATGGTTTCTAGATCACTGGTGCCTCATAAATGTTAATATTATTAATGGAAAAATGGAAATATTTGAAATACTTTAAAAATAGATTTAGATGTTTTCCCTAAAGAATCAATCAATACATCTTTTCTCTTCTCTTCTGGTCTGTTCTATTCTCTCCTGTCATCTGCTCCATTCTGATCTTTTTCTATTCTATTCCATTCCACAAATATTTATCAAGCACTTACAATATGCCAGGCATTGGAAATGATTTTCTTAGATGGCGGGTGCTTAGCTTTACAAAATGAAATTAATGTATGTGGTTATAAAGAAGAACTAGGTCATGAAAAAGAATAAGACCGACTTAAAGCCTGTTAGGTAAATATCAATTTAATCTTCAAATTAAATGGCAGAATCATTTTTGTTGAAGGCTATTTCCTCTCTATTCAGTAATCCTTAATCTCCTATTTAGATGACACCATTGATGATATTCTCACATTAAACTGCTTTAAAACAGGAGCCATTTGTGTAAAATTGTCTGGTCTTTACTCATTTCTCCCCTTTCCTCTCACCTTTTACCCACGCCCCTGTTGTTTTCTGGCTGGGCTTAAAGGACAGGTTTGAAATGGTTAAAAACAAGGTTGCTTCCAACCTCACCTCCCCACCCTCCACCTCCAGCCTTTCCACAGGAAAATGAGAGTGAGTCTGGAGCACGGAGACTGTGCCTAGAATATGAAGGCTCATTTTAAATGTCTGCTCGCCACGTCAGGTGGAAAGAGTCCTGACGTTCTGTTCTCTGTTATTGATCTCTGGCTCAAGAATGATTTATGAAAAGGAAAAGTAGCGTTCTCTTAAAAAACATTACTTGATTGAATATGTCCATGGAGAAGAAGGCAAGTATATATGTGTCTTTGAAGGCCTCTGTGTGTGTATGTGTGTGTGCGCACACACGCATGCATGTGTATAAGGGGCAGGGAGATGTACTGAGCTTCCCCAATTCTTTGGAAGATGGGCACACACAATAGATGAGAGGCTGCAGCTGTCACTCGACATTTAGAAGATTGTCAAGTCAAAATAGACAAACAGCTATGTATATATGGGTTGCACATTTCCACTTAGAGCTGAGTTCTCCTTGGTGTGGGTTCTCACTCTACTTTAACAGTCCTGCATACCACTTAGTTACATGCTCCCGTAGAAGGTCCATCCAACATGCTGAGGTATTCTCATAGACCTCTTGACATTTTGAGGGTCCCATGCAGCATATGTCTGATTCATAGATTATTCTCCCTCTCTCTTCACAATGTGACAAATCTACCTTCTTTTCTAATATCCATCTCTCTGATGACATCCTTCTTGGCACATGGTCTGTGTCGTTCTTGGTTGCTGATATGCAACAGCCTGCCCATTCCCTCTAGTTCCATTGAGGTGACCTTCAAATGTGGTTCCTTATATGTCATGGTCTTGTGTGACTACCATCTATTCAGAACCACCATATGTCAGCCTGACAGCATGGTTGTCACATGCTATAACGATGCTGTGTGTACATATGTTCTAGATAAATATGTATGTATGCATGTGGTTCAGTAAATTCAAGGAGGGAATCAACAACTCTTGGCTGGTTTCACTTGAGATATCCTCCTACCTGCAGGCATTGCTATTATCAGATGAACTCTCAAGGTCCCCTTTCTAATTCTGATTCTCTGGCCTGTCTGAACAAAATGAAATAAGAGAGTATAATCAGGAAAGATATTCCTTGGAGGAAATGTCATTCTTCTTACTGCAATAAGAATTTAAATATCTGTTCTCAGATTCTTTTATTTGTGGGCAAAATCCAAATTAGACTCTGGTACATTGGAACAACTGTCAACAAGCAGTTATTAAGCACCAACTATATGTCAGGCATAGTTGAATGCTGGAGATCTACAAGGAGATGAAAACAGTCCCTGACCTTAAGGGAACAATGTAGGTCATTTAGAACGTGCACCACAGTTATATGGATCTCGGAAAAAGGCATTATTTTGCAATAGAAAATTCACTTTAGCAGTTTGATTAAATTTAACAAATTCTTATCAACATACATATTCTTTAACTGTAAGGAATTTACAATCTAGCAAAGGAAATAACATTTTAATCTACTCATAAAATTGAAATACAAAGCAGGAACAAGATAAGTACCTTAGGTGGGTACAAAGCCCTTGACAAGATCTGGAAAGCCTTGATGGAGTAGGTGATATTTGAGCTGAGCCTTGAAGGATAAGTTGGATTTCAGCAAGTGGGGTCTTGGGCCTGAGGCATGGATCAAGTGAAAATGTGGTGATGAGAAAAGATGGGGCATGATCAGGGAGTGGTCCAATTTGATGTGTCATGGGTCATAATGTGACATGTGGGTAGAAAGGTAGGCTGGAGCCAAGACCCGGAGAGCCTTGAATGCCAAGGTAGTACTCAGCCTTTCCAGAGTGAATTGTCATGGTCCTCTTTGAGAACAAAGGACAAACACAACCTGTGTAGCTTCTGCCTCTGCCTCTGCCCCGTCTCTGTGCTCCATTGTGATGGCTGAAGGCTGCCTCTTTACCTTCAGCTTTATTGGCTAGATTTCTTTCTCAAAAACCAAGCCCTAAACCCAATTCGCTCTGGAGCTCATGGATTGGACAATAGGTCCCTGCCCTCCTAGCACACAGTGAATATAAATACCAAATAGTAACTGTTTCTCTTTTGGCCAAGAACCCTGAGGGTCTGACCCTCCCAGTTTGATTTTTTTTTTGAGTTTTGATTAAAGAGGCCATCCCTTGATTAACTTGTTAAAGAGAAGTTATCTGACTCAAAAGTGAGAACCTGAAAAGACCTGAGCCCAAAAGGGCCAGGGTCTCCCAATGCATCCTGGGCCATCTCTAGTCGTTCTGGTGAATATCAGGCCACTGGACCCAGATGGCTCTGGAGGAAAAAGTGAGGCTGGTGACCTTGCACAGCCCTCTCTCACTCAAATCAAAGTCAAGGGTGAGTCATGCCATCATTTCCGTTCAAGAACGAAGGACAAACACAACAAAGATTCTGAACTTTGTTGATAATGGGAAAACACTGGAAATTTTTAGCAAAGATATGACAAGAATGAATGGAAAAAAATAAAACAAAATAAAACCATTTATTAAATGCCAGGTACTATGCTGAATGCTGGAGACACAAATACAAAATTGGAAAGTCTTTACCCTTAAGAAGCTTACGTTCTAGTTGGAGGAGACCATATTTATAGGGAGTGATATTTTGGGCCACTGAGAGATATTTTGCTTTGCAAATTTACAAGGATAGTAGTGTGGCCTTTGGGAAATAGAATACACACCTTCTCTAGTAGCAAAGAATTTGATTATGGCTCTGAAACAGGCAGGAGGGATGGGATAGAACATACAAGTCAGCTGACAATTAGATTTGTGCAGCGGAGATGAAAAGAAAGCATCATAGCTAATATTTACAGAATGCTTAAAAGTTTGTAAAGTGCTTAACAAATATTGTATCATGTGATCCTCACAATAATCCTCGTAGCTGCTGCTAAGATCCCCTTTGTACAGATGAGGAAACTGAGGTTCAGAGATTCAATGGCCAGCCCAGAGTCAGATAGCAGAGAAATGCCCAAGGCCAGAATTGCTCTCAGGTCCTCCTGATTCCGAATCCAGCATTCAATTTCCTAAGCAGACTGCTGCTTAGTTGCATTTCCCATCAGCTGAATTGGGGACACTGTATTTTATAGAAATGGCTCACCATTTCTGTGTCGGAGGTGATCTCTGAGGTGCAGAAGCAGGGGTAGTTGTAGGCCAAATTTACCAGTGGATGAAATTTCTCTTTTCTCTCCATTTCCCTTTCCCAAAGCCATTTTTTCTCCTCTCCCTGGCATTACTCCCAGAGAACTCTCAGGTAGCCAGTGCCCTTTCCTCCATTGATGCCCTCAGGAAAGGGGTGATGCTAGTCATTTATATCTTGGTTCTGTTTCCCAGGGATATTTGCATGTTAAGCCTTTTCTTTAATAGCATAGCGAATGCTTGTGTTTTATTTTTATAGAACTTCGCCCATCAGCAGGCATGAGGTTATACACTGACGGTGGGAAGAAGAGGGAAGAGTAGGAAAACATAGTAAAATTTCCCTAAAAATGTTCATTATGAATGGTGGTGCAACATAAGAAAATGCCCCTTAAATAGGAAGTATTTTTTCTTCTCCCTTTTTGCTTTTTTTTTTTAAACAGGTGATCTTAAACAGCAGGAAATGGCCCCAAACAAGAGGAATGTCGTCTTAGTAGATGGCGTCATACTTAACGGTCCCACAACAGATCCAAAAGCAGGAGAAAAATTTGTGGAAGAGGCCTGTCGGTTAATCATGGAAGAAGTGATCCTGAAAGCTCCTGATGTCACAGAGAAGGTAACTAATCCCAGAGCTGGAAGATGCTCAGAGGTCATCGAGTCTAGAGGTTCCCAAACTTATTTGGCCTACTACCCCTTTAAAAAATACTAAGTGCCCCTTGGAAACCTCCTTTCTTTAACCCTTTAGCTTTTTATTTTTGAAATCTGCATCATTTCAAAAAGATATAAAATATGTATTTTGAAATGACCCACACGCAACATGATCTTGAGGTCCTTCCTAGTCCTGGTTGCTTTTGTTTATACCCTCCATCACAGGTAGTACCCAGAAGAAAATGAAATACTCCAGATGTGTTCGGACTAGGGGGGAGCAGGCTTACCCCCCCCCCCTTCCTTTTTCTGCAAATCATAAAACAGCCTAACATTTCATTATTGTTTTCTTGGCAACCATGTCACATGGTTAACTGTAATTGAGCTTGCAATCCACTAAAACCCCAAGATCTTTTTCTAATGAACTACTCTCTAGCGAGACCTCCCCTATCTCGTCTTAGTGAAGTTGATTTTTTTGAACCCAAGTTTATTAAGACTTGAAATTTAATAGGAGTAAATGTAATCTTGTTATAATTGTCTCACATGTTCAAGTGTGTGGAATTCTTTTTGGCTCTTGAGTCTTTAGCATATTAGCTATTTCTCTTATCTCTAGGTCATTTGAAAATTTGTTAGGTATGCTATTTATATCTTCATTCAAATCATTGCTTAAAAGTGTTAGAGCACAAAAAGACTGTCTCCCACATGACTAGAACTCATCCAGGGCACCTAGGTGCTCCCTTCCTGTCTCCCTATTGATTTTAGCTATCAACCTATTAACCCCCCTTTTTTGTTGAAACCTTTGCTGACCAAAGTTCATTCTATTTGGCAGAGAAAATAGAAACAAAACAAGATATTAGCAACTCTACCTTTTCTCTGCAGTTTGTTACCATCCCATATACCCTAAATATGGCTCTTAGCCTCTCCACGATCATCTCTTTTCCCTAGCATAGCTAACAAAATCCTTCCCATTGTCCTTAGCTGTTCTTACCAATTTCCCCTCAATATTAACTTGAGGACTCCCAACATTGTGTTCCATTTTGTACTTATCCACCATTACTTTCCCTTCCTTTCAACCTCTGTACATGTCTTTTTAAAAAATCTAAGTTATTCAAGAGTTCCTTGTGCTTCCACACCAGCCTCTTTAGATAACTCTAACTTCTTCCTTTAATTGGTCCTGTTTCTCTTTATATCTTTTCAGAATTTCATTCTTCAGAGCTTCCTATTATTCCTGAGATTACTTTCTCTGCAGAATTTTAGTTTGTAAAATTCTACCTATCCTTTTACTGAATGCTTTGAATTCTACTTTCCCCAAGTCAAGAGTTCACAACAGACATTTCCTTTCCCTCTTGATTACAAATTCTAAGATGCGATGGTCACTTCTCCCTAAGGTTCCCATCATTTATTTCAAGCAAATGACTCTTCCTTGTTGATAGGAGTCATACTCAGAATCCAATTTGCCTCTCTTGGTTCCTTCATTTTTTGAAGGATGAAATTATCATTAAGACAAATCAAGAAATCGTTAGTTGCTCTTCTTGATGTGGAGATGATCTCCAACATATGTCTGCATAATTGAGATTCCCCCATCTTGCCCCCATGCCAGGCAAATGAGACAATATTTATAAAGTGCTTAGCACAGTGCCTGGCACATGGTAGATGTTTAATCTATCTTTACTTCTCTTCTTCCCCCTCGCCAGGCTTGTGATCTCTTTCCCAAAATGGTAGTCTATTTCCACTCTGTCTAGATTGTCTACAGCACACGCCAATGACAATATCACGGTGGCCTCCATTGATCTTTACCCAAACATCCTACGTCTGGTTCTTGATTTCTTCAGATGGCTATAGATGGTACTACTCCAAACCCATTTTTACCTATTCTGTTCCTTTAAAAAAAAAGATTACACATTCATTGCTATTTTCCGGCCACATGTTCCTTTTCACCAGTTCTGAGCAAGGTAAAATTTTCTTCCTTGTTTTTTCTCGTCCACTTTTCCATTACCCACATCTTGTGCGTTTGTGTGCAGACATCTGGACTGATTTGCTTTGTTGCTTGCTGGTTTTCCCCTCACCCCCCTTTTTTGTATTTTGTCTCGTCTCAGTTTCTTGGCACGTATACAACTGTTTTTCTTCTGCCATTGTTGCTACCTTCTGTGGTACCCAGTTGGTGAGTGCCATTTAGATATTTAGGTATCTTTCTCTGTCCTCCTTCCTCTTTAGTGTAAATCCCTTTTCTTTAGATTTGTAAAACTCCAGGCAAATATATTTTTATCGGCCCTTTTTATCTACATCCAATCCCTGAACAAGAGCCCTACTTTCCTGTATTGTTGAGAGGAGAAACAGGATCAGGAAAGGCTTAATTAACAGTGGTACATGACCTGAGCCTTAAAAGAAGAGATGAATTCCTTTAAATTTTTTAAACATTTTTATTTAAAGTTTAAATTCCAAATTCTATCCTTCCTTCCTTCCCTTCTCTCCCTCCTCCCTGAGACAGTAAGTAATCAGTTATAGGTTATACATGTGCAATTATGTTAAACATTTCCATATTAGTCATTTTTTACAAGAAGACTCAAATGAAAGAAAAAAGAAAGAAAGAAAGTGAAACATAGCACGCTTCTGTCTGTATTCAGTCAATATCAGTTCTTTCTCTGGAGGCGGATAGCATGCTTCATCATCAGTCCTTTGGGATTGTCTTGCATCATTGTATTGCTGAGAATAGCCAAACCATTCACAGTAAAGAGATCAATTCTTAAAGGTTAGGTTGAGGAGGGAATACGTTCTTCTCCTGAAAGATGGTGTTCTTGAATGTCCAAAGGTGGGAGATAGCATTCTGAGTTTGAGGAACAGCAAGGGGCTGAGTGTCAGCAGCTCACAATTTATCCCCTCCTCCTCTCTGCTCTTTTCCTGTTGGATTGAAAGCTATTTGGGTAGGGAGCTTAGATTTTCCTTCTTTGTCTAGCCATATAGGATGTATCTATCATTAGGCAGTCAAATGGGGGACCCCTAAAAGATTCAGCACTTGTGGTTGCCTGAAGGTTGTTAAAATGTCCCAGAAGCAGAGGCAAGTCTAATATTTCTCAGGCCCTGCCGAGCGAGCCGGCTGCTGGTGAACTGTAACACCTTTTTTCAGTCATTTCTGATTCCCCTCTGCCTGGATGGATGTGATTTCCATGTCACTGTTTGATTTCCTCTGCTTCCTCTTGACCTCATGCAGTATTTATAGCATGCATCCCCACACCCCCTTCCATCTCCAGGTTTGCGAATGGCAGCCTCCGGAGCAGCTGAAGCAACTGCTTGATCTGGAGATGAGGGACACTGGGGAACCACATCAGAGACTCTTGAAACTTTGCCAGGATGTCATCCGATACAGCGTCAAAACCAGTAAGGCTCTTAATTTGTCTCATGACCTCTAGCTCAGCGACAAGGCAATGTGTTCTCTTAGAAATGGGTTTTCTGTTAGAAAAGCAGATTATAACTAGGTTTATGGGATGGAAAAGATTGAAATGAAAACAAACAATGGATCTGTTGTTTTTAGGGGTGTCACGTAGTTTAGGTTGTTGGCATTTCTTCTGATGATTGAACAAAGTTGACTCTGTGACCAAACCAATTGATTTTTGCAGAAATCTGCTGTGAAGCAAAAAAACCCAAGTTGACAGCAAAAGAGCTGATTGGCTGACCATGGGTAGAAATGGACTGTAGTTTTACAGTGCCCTGCTCTTTCTAATGTGCCCATTAAAAAAGTATTTACCATGACAGCTTTTCCCTCCTTGTTCCAATCCTGCATTCAGAAGTAAGCAGCTTAAATCTGCCATGTAATTTGGGTTCCTATGTTGGTCATGTGAATTTTACAAGGAACTAAAAATTCTACATGATGGCTCTCCGAAGTCCTTATGAATGCTAGTAAGAGACTGCTCCATTAAAGTATCCTTACAAGTTCTTTGACCTTTGATTGACATCTCATGTCTAAATTTTTAAAAAATAAGATCCAGCAGGAACACAAAGACCTTTAGCAAGTTGGAAGAAGTAGAAACACCCATTGTATTCTAGCTCATAGATGGTAACACATGGAAACTGAGAAGCATTGTTGTTCCTTCTTCATTTTCAAACAGGATCAATGACATTGTGGGTGATGTCTTGATTTGCGAACGAATAGAATTTAAGTGATGCAGAGTTACACAAAGTCATCAGCCTCACTCTCTCTTCCAGTGTCATTGAAGTCCAGTGGCAAGACAGAAGTCAAAACTACTGGTGATGGCCTGGGGCGCAGTAGATGACTTTTACATATAGTCTAATGTTAAGCAGCATTGGTTTTGGTTTTGTAGTTAGACACCTTGAGTTCAAACTTCTTCTCTGCCACCTGTGTGACCTTGGGCATGTCACTTACCTGTTCTGAGTCTCAAGTTCCTTATTGATAAGATGAAGGGGTTAAACTTGATGAGAACTAATTTCCTTCCAGCTTGAAATCTAGGAGCATATTCTGCTGACCACTCCTCACCTATTGGATACTCTCTCTTCTCTATATTTTCATGAATGTTCTTCCTTTTCATTCTCTTTTGATAGCTCATCATCCATATCATTCCCCTTAGCAGTAGATATTCCTCCACATTCTGTCCTCTTCCCTCTTCTATTCTCCCTCTATATTCACTCTCTTAGTGACTCCAACAGCTCCTGTGCATTTAACTGTTATCTCCATGCAGATGACTCCCAAATCCATATATTGAGCCTTGTTCTCTCCCCTGAGCTTTATTACCAGGTCACTAATTCCTATTGGATATTTTGAACTGGATGTCTTAGCAACATCTTAAATTTAATGTGTCCAAAACCGAATTCTACCTTCTCCTCTTACGTACTTTGCAATTTCTATACAAGACAGCATAATTCTTTCAGTTTCCCAGGTTCATGGGCTTGGCATTACGCTTAACTCTTCATGCTCCTTCACCTCACATATCCAATTTGTTGCCGGATCATACCATTTCTATCTCTATAATATGTCTCAAATCCAAGCCCTCCTTTCTATTGTCACATACTCTCCACTTTAGTTCAAGTCCTCATCATCTCTCCCTTGGATTATTATAATTGCTTTCCAACTGGTTTATGTCCCTAAGTCTCTCCCCACTCCAGTCCATCCTACACACAGCATTGAAAGTGAGTTTCCTCAAATGCAGCTCTGACCAAATTACTGTTCTATCCAATAAATTCAAACGCTTCCCTAGTATTCACCAGCCTTGTTGTTGCTCCACCAAGTCCAACTCTTTGTGACCCCATCTGGGGTTTTCTTAGCAAAGATCCTGGAATAGTTTGTCATTTCCTTCTCCAGCTCATTTTACAGATAAGGAAAGTGACACAAACAAAGTTAAGCAACTTGTTTTATTCCCTAGAATAAGAATAAACTATAAATCCCCTGTTTGGCTGTTGAAGCTCTTTACAACCTGGCCCCAAACTATCTTTCCAATCTCATTGGACATTATTCCTCCTCCTGTACTCTGCAATCTGGCCAAATTGGTCTTCTCTCTATTCTTCAAACATGTCCCTCCATTACCAATCTCTATGCATGCCCAGAATGTACTTCCTCCTTCCCTTCACTTCATGGAATCCCACTTTGAGGGACTTTGTCTTTGAGACACAGCTTAAGCACCATCTATGGTACAAAGCCTTTCCTGATTCCTTCCCTCACAGCTGCTAGCCTCCTTCCCCAAACCACCTTGTATTTATTTACTTTGTATGTATTTGTATTTACTCATTTTACTATATATATATATATATATATATATATATATATACACACACACATATATTCATATATATGTGTGTATGTGTTTGTATATGTATATGTATATATATATATATATATATATCTACATATATATTCATTTGAATGTCTCCCCAATTAGAATGTAAGCAAGAATTGTTTTATTCTTTGTACTTGTGTCATTAGCACCTAGCACAGTGTCTGGCACTTAGCAGATACTTGCTAAATGTTTGATGATTAATTTATTGACCTTCTAAGCTTATATGGATTAAGTAAGCACCCATGGCAATGTGATAGAGTATTTTTTCTTAATTGACTGCTGACACACAAAGTACCCCGTGCCTAAATTTCAAAAGGAGAAAAAAATCAGTTAAAATGAAAGATACAGATTTTTAAATGCAGTAAAAAGTTAATCCATTGCTTAGGACCAACCTAGCTTGATGCCACGTGAATTCTGACACTGAATTAAATTTAGTGGAAAGAATCTAATCAAATTACAGCTAAAAATAATTGGATTGTATCCCCTTGGGAAAGGCTGGTGTATTTATCAAAAGCCCCGTTAGCATTTCGGGAGCAGAGATACATATCTTATTATTATGGTCTATGTCAGAAGGGGTGGAATGACATTTAATGTCAGGGATTCTTAGTTTACTGGACTTGTTCCATGCTGTTGCTATGGAAATCACTCATAAATTAACATGGAGAACTCTAAAAATTCTTTTTGCAATCATGGCTCCTAGCCATGCCCAGATTCCATTGGTGGATTAGAGGAAGAAGTTTTCATGTCCTGTTTTTATAGTTATTTTCTCTCTTAGTTATTTATGTGGGGGGATGGGCTGGTTTCAAGGAAGAAAGTCTAATGGAGACAACATTCATTGTAATAGGAGGCTACTCATGAACACGGTTCCCCGTAGATTCCCAATGGCATTGCCCCATTTAGAAATGGGGAGATGTTGGTTTGTTCTGTGACATTCCATGATTACACATGAAATCAAATGTCCTGTGAGTTACGGGTATGGATATTCTTTCCCAAGAGGTAAAGCCAAGGACCTCAGTAATGCTTATTACAAGGGGCAATGGAGGGTAGGGGAAAGAATACTGGATTTGAAATCAGAGGACTTGGGTTCAAATCTTGACTTTGCCATTATCTAAGTGTGTGAATTTGGACAAGTCACTTGACCTCTCTGGGCTTCACTCTCATCCTTTGTAACATGAGAGAGTTGGCCGATGTGGCCTCTGAGGTCCATTCCAGTCCTAAATCTGTGATGCTGTGTGAAAATCAATGGGGTTGTTACAGTGGGGGGGTTGCCTTAGAGAACCAAAGCAGTGCCAGAGTTGGGATCTTTGAGGCTGTTGAGTTCAAGGCCCTGTTGGACACATGACTCTCCTCCCCAAGCAGTCAATGAATGTCGGCTTGACTGCCTCCATGTTAGGAGAAGCAAGGAGCAGCTCAGGTCATTTTTGTAACACTTTATCCTATTTCATGGAGCCATAACTTCTCCCTGCCCCTGCCCCCTTTAACTTGACATCCTTGCTCCTGGGCCTAATCCTTCCTTTCTAGGATGATGCAGAGTCAAGGTATTCTCCCTTTCACAAGAATCTCCTTACTTATTCAGCTCAATTCAATCCAATTCAACAAACTTTATTAAGCAGCCTCTACATGTGGAGCACTTTGCTAGGCCCCAGGATACCAAGGCATAAGGAGAGAAATTCCTTCCCTGTCCATTTCTTTGCCCTTATATCCCCAAGCATAGTACCTAATACATAATAAGTGATTAATAAATGCTTTGTTGGTTGATTCTACTGAGGGGGTTTACATTTTTCTCCCCTAAATCAATCAGCAAATGTTTGTTAAATGCTTAACTGAGTATCTGGTACACAGTAGGCACTAAATAAATGCTTATTGACTTACCCTGTTACCTGGCCTTGGCCTACTATATGGGGCCTGAGGATACAAAGACATAAGTGAAAGTTTCTGCCCTTAAAAGCTTATATTCTCTCTTTTTTCCAGTCTAATATCAACCAATCAGCCAACAAACACTTATTAATCAGCTACTAGGTGCCAAGCACCATACTAAGTGCTAGGGATACAGAGAAAGACAGGAGAGTCCCTGCCCTCAAGGAGTTCACAGTCTGATGTAAGCACCTTCCTACAAGGAGGCCACTTCATCTTACTAAGCTTCAGTTTCATCCTACTTAAAATGAAGAGGCTGAACTAGATGGCCTCTCATTCGGTTCTTCCAATGTTGCTCATGTGATATGCTTTGAAGTCCCTTCACTGTCATGGACAGCCTCTAGATCATCTCTAGGTGTTCAATGTTCTTCCACTAATGTGGCACCTAGTACTAGACACATATTCCTGATGTGGTCAACAGACCCCTGCTTACATGGTCTAGGGGCAGCTAGGTGCCCTAGAGTCAGGAGGACCTGAGTTCAAATCGAGCCTCAGAGACTTGACCCTTACTAGCTGTGTGACCCTGGGCAAGTCTTTTAACCTTGATTGCCATACACACACACACACACACACACACACACACACACACACACACAAGAAAGTTTGTGTCTAATGTTATCTGAATCCTAACTGAATTCAGTAATAGATGTATATGTTTTAATCATCTTGACCTTTGTCTTGCCACTGGACTTCGATGATTCTGGAGGAGAGAATGAGGTATCCTTGCCTCACTTAAATCCAATTCACCGGAAAATCAAGATATCCCACTCATAATGTCATTGGTCCTCTTCCGGAATGATGAACAACCACCACAAGAACCTATGGCTTTCACTTTTGTATAGCAGCCATATAGATACTTAATAAATGTTCACTGATTGATACTGTCAGTTATGGCAGTCCAGTTGGAAAAATGTAAGGGTGGATTTACCCAGAATAACACATAACAACAACAACAGTAATACCAGCGATATTACCACTAACCTTTATTATTAATAAACCAGCTTGCTGAGCATTCTGTTTCATATGCAAACATAGAGTGACAAAGAACAAAGTAGCAGTCCCATTCCTAAATTTTAATCCTCGGGAATCATTTCTGTGAGTGACCCGCTATTAAAATTTACACCGTTGGAACCATGTGCCCAATAAAAAAGAAATAGACTACTAAAATAAGATGTGGAAAAATTCTTCCTCTAATCAACTAATGGAATCTGTACATGGCTAGGAGTGATTCATGAAGAATTATAATAACGGTAACTGATTTTTAGTACTTCAGGTTTTGCAAATTCCAGAGTGTAAATCTTGTCTCCAATACTTACTAGTTATGTGACCCTGGGTAAGTCACTTAGCCTCTTTGTGCCTCCGTTTCTGCATCTCTAAATTAGGTGGCTGGACTGGATGGCCTCTAAAGTTCCTTTCAGGTCTAAACCTATGATCTTCATGTGAATTACCTTATTTTATTCTTACAACAGCCTTGAGAGATAATTACTGTGGGTATTGTTTCCCTGTCTAACAGATAAGGAAGCTTTGGCTCAAGGAAGACATGGCTTGTTCCTGGACAAAAGCTAGAATGTATCCAAGGCAGGATTTGAACCTAGGTCTTACGCATTTACAAGACCAGTCATTAATGCACTCTACCAACCTGCCTTTCTAATGAACAAAAATTTGTAGAATATGTGAGCAACTCCTCATTGCCTGTCCCTCATAAAACCCTGCAGGGCAACACTCTTGGTGTCTGTTCATAAGATTAAAATCTAGGGTCCATGTTGAGAATAAGTTTCACCAGTTAAAGGAAAAGCTTCTAACAAATGGGCAGACAACAATCAAAGGGGAAGTTTCTCCTGGAGTAAAACAAACATAACAGAAATAGGAGATAAGCTGAAGGTTCCCTGACTGAATCGTCTGATTGCCTCGAGGCAATCTGCTTGTTCCAGGAGAAGCCCATGAGAAAAGACTTTAAAGTTCTCTCTTCCTCTCCACATGTGTGTGTGAATTAAGAATGACTTGTGTTTGAATCAACAGATCACCCAAGATTCTTCAATCAGCTGTATGCGGGAATTGATTACTATTCCCTGGTTGCTCGGTTCATCACAGAGGCTCTGAACCCAAGTGTGTAAGTGAAGTGTTACTGGAATTTTGTGGCAAGAATGGATTTCTTTCCATTCAGATATTTGGAGTGTTTGCTAAATGCTTGTGTCGTGGTTCCATTTCTGTCCTAAATAATAGTCATAATTGCTGACTTGCACATACTCATTTTAGAGGGGTGAAGAGGGACACAGATCTATGATTTAATTGATAGGGAACTCATGGTATAGAAACTTCCTCCCCAGATACAGGTCAATGACTCACCTGAAACTTCATAAAGTCATAGCTCTAGAGATGGAAGGGATCTTAGAGACCACTGAGTCCACGACTTGAACAGTGGTCTTTGTGCCTTGGGCAGCTAAGGTGGTACAATGGATAGAGTGCTAGGCTGGGAACCAGGAAAACTCATCTTCCTCAGTTCAATTCTGGCCTCTGACACTCACCAGCTTTGTGTCCCTGGGCAATTCACTCAAGCCTGTTTGACTCAGTTTCCTCACCTATAAAATGAGCTAGGGAAGGAAATGGCAAACTACTTCATTATCTTTGCCAAGAAAAACCCCAAATGGAGTCTTGAAGAGTCGGACATGACTGAAACAACTCAACAAGAACGTTCTGACTAAGTTTTCCTTATTGGAAGCTCTTAATGGTTCTTAAGTCTTAGCCCTGTGCTCCTCTGCATGAAGGGGTGTGGGAAAACTATGATGAATTTCCTACTGTCCGCTCTCCCCTGTTTGTGCTTAGAAGGGGATACAAGCAATAATAGTAGCTGGGACTTACAGACTCCTTTAAATTTTGCCAAGCGCTTCACATGTGTGGTATCATTAGCAACCCCACAAAACCCCGTGAGGTTGGTGCTTTGTATATCCTCACACCCATTCAGCAGATGGAGAAACAGAAACCCAGGGAAGTTAGTTGATTTGTCCAGGGCCACATGACTAGTAAGAATCAGAGGCAATGTGAACCTAGGTCTTCCTGACTCTAACCATAGCAAGCTGTATCTCATACATCCACCACTAAACCTCTAAAAATAAAAGAGTGAGCCTTTCAATTTCTTCTAAAAAATCCAAACAAAGCTAGAAGACACTTACAATACAGACACGCACATTAGACAAATTTTTATATACCTCTATCCACACTAATGAAATCCCTAACTGAGGTGAACTTTCATTTTTCTCATAGGCATCAGTGATTGTTAATGTACTCAGTACACTGCCAGAATGACTATTTCTGAATATGTCGTAGTCAGAATTTCCATAATATAAAGTTGGTGACATACTTTTGTTCTTTATCTCTGAGATGATATATTTTAAGTAGGCTTTAATTTAATTTATTGACTTATATTACCAGATCTGTATTTGCATCCATAATTTTAGGGTTCAAATACCACCTCTGACATGCCGGCATGACATTGGGCAATTCATTGGCCTCATAGAGCCTTGGTTTCCTCATTTGTAAGATGAAAGAGTTGGACTACATGGTCTTAGGGGTCCTCTCCAGTTCTATGTCCTTGATCCTGTAACTTTTCTGAGACTTAGTTTTCCTCATCTGTAAAATAAGGGGGTTTCCCTAGATGGCCTCTGAGGCCTGGGATCCTTCATCTCCTTTCACAATCTGCTAAGGCTTTAGAAATGAGCCCAGTGATATACTGTACGTAGGTCACCTGAGGGCCAGCTTAGCTGAACTGTCACCACCATAGGTTAGCCAGCAAGGTGGCACATTTGGTTTTTGTTTTGTTTTGGGGGAAGGTGAACTCATGAGGGTTGACCACTCAGGTGTGAATGGACTGATAGCCCCTTGGAGGAGAGACCTTGGCATAGGAAAATTAACCATTTCACCAACTTCCAAGGTCTATCTATATAGAGCAAAACAGGCATTGGTTCAGTGTTCTTCTCTTCTTGTTCCCTCCTCTGCCAAAAGATCCAAGGTAGGGGTTGGGTTGAAAAGAGAGCACAAAACAAAATGGAAGAAGACTTCCTAGCTTTTAAATACAGAATCCTAATTTCTACTCTTCTGTCTCAAAGGACCCATAACTCAACCTTCTTCGGCTCATTGGCCACTAGTATTTATCTACCTGTGAATAATGCCTTCTTTGCTCATATATTTTCATACTGTGGCGAGGAAATTTCCTGAGAACCACACCAACTCAGGACCAGTAAATCCAAGCCTGCCTTTTTCTACTGAAAGAACAGGCATGTAACTGCAGGTTTTTGATTGAGTAACTGAAGCTACTGCCTACAGACGTGTGTATGTGTTGCTGGGGAAGACAGAGGGACATTTGGACCGTACTTCTGGAATTGAAGCTTCTTTTATGTCTGTCTAGTTATACCTATGAGGTGTCACCAGTGTTTCTGTTAGTGGAAGAAGCTGTTCTGAAGAAGATGATTGAATTCATTGGCTGGAAAGAAGGAGATGGCATATTTAACCCAGGTAAGAAAGAAGAGTTATTGTCTTCTTCCTTTCTTTCCTGACATTTTAAGAGTACGTCACTCCCATCTTTTATATTAAAAACAAGATCTCGTGTACTGGGCATTGATGCAAAACGCTGAATGTTAATGATGCTGTTTGGCGAAGATGGATCTTGTAGCTTTCTTGAAATTGACAGCTGTGTGTGCTTTCATGCATGTAGCCCCACAGAATGAAATCAGGTCTGTCTTCCCAAGAGCCGGGGTCCTGTCTGTCTCATCTTCAACTCTTCTATGAATGGACGCATGAGTGAAAACATATTTATTAAGTGTTTGCAATGTGCCAAGTCCTGTGCTAAGTGCGGAGGAGACAGATACAAAAGTAAAGACACTCTTCACCCTTGAAGAGTTCATTCTAACTGAAGAACACAACACATAGAGGGGACTGGTGGCCAGGGAGAGGCATTTGAGTTTGGAAAATTACAGGGGTGGAAAGTAGAGCTGTAGAGGAGTGGAGTGACACACCCTCTTCCGGATCAATCATTTGATAAGTGGGGTTGAAGAGAGAGGGGGAAGGGAAGGTGATTGGCAAAGGGGAAATTTTCTATGCTGGTAAAACAATAGTTGCTTTGCTGCATGTCCGTGTGTCCTTGTAAGTGTGTGTGTAGATCAATGGTCTGGGCCTAGGATTTCCGTGGTTTGCAAAACCACTTGTCTGGAAGCTCCCTCCATCCCGATTGGCAAACCAAGTGTCACACTTGCTGGATTGGCCAACCCTGTACAACTCAGAGTCTTAGAGAGACTCCTGAGGCTGCCCAGCTAGGGTGTGTCAGAGGCAAGCCTCAAAACCAGGCCTTCCCAACTCCCAAAACAACCCTCTATACACAATGCCACAAGGCCTTTCTTCTATGTGGTTGTTGTCTGTGTGTGTGTTGTCTGTGTGTGTGTGTGTGTGTGTGTAGTGGATAGAGATTGAATCCTGGAGTCAGGAAGAACTGGGTTCTAATCCTATCTCAGAAATGTACTGGCTGCTTGACTCTTATAAATCCTTTACACTCTGAGGGGCCCAGGTAATTCTCTGAGACTAATGGTTGCTGTATTGTTAGAGGAAAGTTTCTCACCAAGAGTTCTCTCTATCCATAAAATCACAAGTCCTGAGTTTTTTTTTGTAAAGTAGATATTTATATTATGAATTTATACTGCATATACATATGCACGTATGTGTACGTGAATACAATGGAAGGGAGACAGGTAGCTGTCACATCCATTCACTAAGTTCACGTATGCTGGGTAGAAATGAGCCTGTTTGGAAATGGGCTAGATAAGGAAAAAATTTCTGGCCAAACAAGAGATAGAGAGCATTACAGGATGGAAAATGGATAATTTTGATCATGTTAGTTTAATTTTTTTGCACAAAGCCAATACAACCAAGATTGGAAAGAAAACAGAAAACTAGGGGGAAATTTTGTAGCAAGTTTGTCTGATAAACGCACCATTCCTCACATATGCAGAGAACTGAGTCAAATTTATAAGAATACAAATCATTCTCCAACTGATAAATGCTCAGAAAATATAAAAAGGCAGTTTTCAGATAAAGGCATTAGAGCTATCTATAGCCATATAAAAAAATTCTTTAAATCACTATTGATTAGGGAAATACAAATTAAAATAACTCTGAGGTACCACGTCATACCTATCAGATTAACTAGTATGACAAGAAAAGGAAAATAACAGATGTTGGAGGAGACGTGGGAAAATTTGGACACTAATACATCGTTGATAGAATTGTGAACTGGTCCAACCATTCTAGAGAGAAAATTTGGAACTATGCCTAAAGGGGCTATAAAACCATATATACATACCTTTGATCCAGCAATAAATACTACTAAATCTGTTTCCAAAAGAGATCTCCTCAGAATGGAAAAGAACCTGTTTGTTCAAAAATATTTATAGCAGTTCTTTTTTGTGATGGCAAAGAATTGGAAATTGAGGGGATGTTCGTCATTTGGAAATTGGCTGAACAAGTTGTGGTATATGGTTGTAATGGAACACTATTGTGCTATAAGAAATGATGAGCAAGATGGTTTCAGAAAAACCTGGAAAGACTTCATGAACTGATGCAAAGTGAAATGAGCAAAACCAGGAGAACATGGTGCACAGCAACCACAGTATTGTAAGGATGATCAATTGCAAATAACTTAGATGGTCTCAGCCATAAAATTATCTAAGACAGTTCTAAAGTACTCATGATAAAAAAAATGGCTGTCAGTCTCCAGAGAAAGAACTGATGGAGTCTGAAGGCAGATTGAAGCATCTTTATTTTTTTGGGCCTGTGTTTTCTTTCACAACATGACTAATATGGAAATACATTTTGCATTACTTCACATCTGTAACCTATATCAAATTGTTTGCCTTGTCAATGATGGGGAAGAAGAGGGAGAGAGGGAGAGAATTTGGAATTTGAGATTTTGAAAAACAAATGTTAAAAAAATTATAAGTAATTGCAAAAAGTTAAACATTTGAAAAAAGAAATTAGTTAGAACCATACAAAGGACACTCTTCATAGGTCAGGAGAACTCTGGGGTGAGGAAGCAAAGGCCTGGGTACCTCTGTTGTTGGCCATTAAAATGGTAATTAAGTGGAAAATTTGTAGCCACTAGGGAGCCCAGGTCCCAGGCAAGGTCAATTGGGACCCAGGCCACAGTCCTCTTAACTGCTTATTCATGGAATTATTTCCAAGGAAACTGTAGCTAAGAAGAGCTGGATGTCAGGAAAGATACCTTCAAAGATGCCTTTTCACTTTATTTTAACAGGTGGCTCTGTGTCCAATATGTATGCCATGAATTTGGCTCGATACAAATACTGTCCTGAGATTAAGGAGAAGGGACTCTCCGGGCTGCCCAGACTAGTCCTTTTCACATCAGCAGAGGTAAAGTAATTGCCCCAGGGCCAAGACTATTTTCTAAAAAGCTATGGTTCAGTAGCGCTGGTTGAATCTCAGGGCTATTACTGTATGACTTATTGTAGCTGTGTATTAATAACTGATGACCAAAATAATGGGCTGTGATAAAGATCACTATTTTTATCAACATGGGGTATAGAAAGAACTTTAATAGCAGACTCAGAAAATCCCCAAAGACCATACATGTGCATGGGCACCACACACACACATACATGCACACACGCACACACTGTGCATCACCTTTATTTGAAGTGTTCTAGGCTGTAAAATTCTCTTTCAAGAAAAGGGAAAATTTAATTTAAAAGACAGCACATTTTCTCTCTGGGCAGAGTCTTCCTTCAGCATCTGATTAATGGGATTTCAGATGACTGAGGCTAGGATTTGCCATGACACATCCAGGCTGTGCTGCTCATATTCCTAGGTTCCCCTGGGGGTTAATAGACTCTGTGCCAAATGCAAACGGTAGCACCTTTGACTCTCATGTGGACAGCTCCGATTTTGAGCCTAAGCCCTTCTGCACAGAATTGGAAGGAAAATAATCCAATTATTATGGAGGACTTACATTCATTCATCCACTCAACAAGCATTTATTACATATTTACTGTATGCTAGGCAATGGAGATGAAAAGACAAACCCAAAAGAGAGCTTGCCCCCAATAAACTTACATTCTATTGGGAAAGAACAATAGAAACACAGTTAGGTAAATCAAAATGCTTTAAAAAGGTAAATACAGGGTAATTTCTTCATGGGAAGGCATGTTTATAGCTAATAAGGGAATAAGAAGTGAAACTTGAGCTGAGTCTTGAAGGAAGATAGGGGTTCTATGCAATAGAGTTGAGGAAGGAGCGCATTCCAGGGCTAGGAGACAGTCTGTAAAAGTGTGGAGGTGGGAAATGAAATGTTGTATAGAAACAGCAAATAGACCAATCTGATTGTCACATTGTGTGTATCCAGGAGAGAACTATGCATTAAGCCCAAAAGAGTGAACTGAAGCCTGATTATGAAGGACTTTAATTGTCAAAGAGAGCACACTGTCATCCTAGAAGCAAGAGGGAACCCCTGGAGTCTCCTGAGAAAACTAATGGCATGGTCAGACTTGTGCTTTTAGAATACCAATTTGGCAGCTATGTGAAGGATGGATTGGAGAAGAAAGATACTATGGGCAGAGAGACAAATTAAGAATCTGTTACAATGACAAGCAAGAGATGGTGAAGGTCTAGACTAAGATGGTGGCTCTGTGGGTGGAGAGAAGAGAATGGACACAAGAGAGATGGTATGGAAATAGAAGTGACAAGACTTGGAAACTGAATAGATGTAGAGGTGATTGTGAATGAAGAGTCAAAGATAGCTTGTAATGTGTGAACTTGAAAGACTGGAAGGATAATGATGCCTTCAACAGCAACAGAGAAGCTAGGAAGAGGGGAGGGCTTGAGGAGAAAGATAATGAATTCTATTTTTCACATGTTGAATTCAAGATGACTAGAGGATATAGCATGGAAATGTCCAATAGACACTTGGAGATGAGACTCAGAACTTTGGAAGAAGATTAGGGCTGAATATATGCTGTAAATCCAGGAGACAACTGTATAGAGATGATGGTTGAAGTCTGGGGAACTGATTGATTCCTGAAAGAAAAGAGGGCCCAGGTCAGAACCCTGGCGTTGACCACACTTAGGAAGCAGGGTATGGATAGTGATCTAACAAAAAGGACTGAAAACAGGTGGCCAGGTAGGTAGGAAGAAAATAAGAAGGGAGTATACTACACCATGAGAACCCAGGAAATAGAGAGTACCTAGGAAGAGGGGGTGGCCAACAGTATCATATGCTACAGAGAGTTCAAAAAGGATCAAGACTAAGAAGAGGCTAGCAGATTTTTCAATTACAAGATCACTCTTAATCAAATTCCTCAACTCTCATGATCTTCACCTTCATTCAGCCTTAGCCACGTCCAAGGGATGGTCACCCCCTTGATCTTGACATCACCCATAAATGTTCCACTTGAACTTTGGAGAAAATAGTTCCAACTGAGTAGTGCTAGAAACCAGATTGCAAGGTGATGAGATGCAAATAAGAGGAGAAGAACTAGAAGTAATGAGTTTAGACAGACATTTCCTTGGAATTTGACTATGAAATAGAGGAAAGCTATAAAATGGTAGCCTGAAGAGACAGTAGAGTCAAATGAGAGATTGTTTTAAAGATGATGATGACTTGGGCAACATTTATATGCAAAAGGGAAGGAGCCAGCCACTCAGAAGAAACTAAAAATTAGAGAGGGGAGGTAATGAATGGAGGGGAAAGTTGCCAGGGAAAATAGGAGGGGACAAGATCAAGGGCACAAGTAGAGGGGTTGGCCATGGCAAAGAAAAGGACTATCTCTTCATAAGACATAGGGAAGGATGAGAGAATGAGAGAGAAGGATTTTTTTAGATAAAGAATAGCTGTAAAGAACAAGTTGATGGTAAATGGTCTTTGTTTAGTAAGTAAGTAAGATCTTCTGCTGGAGGGAAAGAAGGAGAAAATGGTTTGGAGGTGCCGAGGAGGGAAGAATAGATTTGGAACAGTCACTGTGGGTGTACAGGACACAGTGAAACTCAATTAGGGAGGATTGCCTTGCCACAGTGAAGGCCTAAGTAAAATAAAATAAGATAAATTTATACTGGACCAAGTCAGTATGGTTTTGTGGCTTCTTCCAACATGATGGAGTAGCACATGAGTAAAAGCAGAAAAGGTGGACAAAGGGGTAACTGAAAGTTGAAGTTTGGCCAAACGTAAGTGGTGATTAGATAAGGGGGTAAGAGATTTGAACGTAACGGGCTGCGTATAACTGAACTGGTTAATTATGGAGTCAAGTTGGAGAGGGGAGGGAAGTGAAGCCAGAGCAGGGGTGGTGCTCTTGAAGAAGGCTGAGGAATGATGGAAATGGAGGTCACAATAATAAAGATGAATAAATAAGCTTTGGAGGAGTGAAACTCAGAGGAGCAATAGAAGCATAGAGAAGTTACGTTTAGAGGAATTTCAGAATTCCTGATCCTGGAAGTGGAGCATTTATGGGTGATGTCAAGATCAAAGAATGACCATCCCTGTGTGTGGCTGAAGTAGAGTGAAGGTGAAAGTCATTGGAATTGAGGAACTTGGTAAACTGGGAATCCAGGCTATTTGATCATAGGCTCACAGGGCCATTGATTTAAAACTGGAAGGAGCCTTAGAGGACATCTATTACAACCCATTCATTTTTCAAATGAGAAACTGAGGCCAAGAGAGGTTAAATAACTTGTCAGTATCTGAAGAGAGATTTGAATCCAGGTCTCACTCACACTAGTGCCATGTTGCATTTCTTGACATGATACCAATGTGCATATTGAAGTGCCTAAGTATAAGGGCAGGGGTTGAAGTAGAGAGGAAGACTGTGAGCCAAGGCCTGAGTTCTTGAGAAAGGAAGGACAATGACCTAGGGGCTGGTACCTAACTATTGCCAGGAACTAGATTGGTTGATCTATCTGGATGGAGCAGCTTAGAGGAAGAGAAGATGCTCACTGGTGACATGGGCTTCTAGGGCCATTATAATAGAAAGACCTGGGTTCAAATTCTTCCTTTTCTCTTTACTTCTCTGGGTGACCTTAGAGAAACTACTAATCTTCCCCAGTCCTCAGTTTCCTCATCTGTAGAAATGAAAGGGTGGAGCTAAATCAAGGGTTCTTAGCTTTTTATGTCTCATTGTAACAACAATCCTGCTAGCAGCTACTGTAGGGGTGTAAGACAAATAATATCAGCACACAGAGGGCTGCCAGCACAGGTGCTTTGATCTGCTTATCTAAGGAAAGCAACTATAAGGGGTTAACAATCTCAGTTTAATTAAACATAGTTCTGGGGGAAAAGATCAGCCCCCTGAACTTCAAGGCACATACAAACAGAAATTACAAACATCAACAGACAGACCTTGTCTGATTCAAATCACAATTCATGGTTACCAGAGAAATACCAATGTCTGTCTGGGTCATCAAAGCCAGGGGGCAGTTACAATGGCTTGCCCAGAGTCTCAACACTCCCTCCATGAGTGAGCCCCACAAGTCAAACACCAAGCTTCCCTCAATCATGTCCTGGTCAGAGCCCTGAGCACTCTGACCTCACCCAGGCTGGGTGTGTGAAAGTTCCCCATCCCCAGTATCACATCTATATAAGTCAGTGACTCCTGATTGTCTTAATGCTGAGAAACATTCCAAGACAAGATCCCACTTTACCAGCCCCATTCAAAGGCCAGAATCATTAAAGGCATTCAAGAGAAGAACAGCAAAAAGCCCCGCCCTGATTACCACTACATTTATGAACTCCTTTTTGGTAGTTTGATGAAGCCTATGGACCCCTTCTCAAAATAATATTTTAAATATATAGTATTGCAAAGGAAACAAATTATATTAAAACAAGACTCACTCCCCCATAATATTCTGATAACCCTTGGAAGATAATCTTCTAACTCTCTATTCTGTGATACTAAGAGGGCTCAGTTTTTCCTGGGCTTTGCTAGAAGAAGGGGGACTGGCTTCTTAAAATTCCCTTCCACTCTTTCTATGGAATTTCTTCTTTCCTCTCTTTATTTCTCTTCCCTGACCAAGCCCCTATTCTGAAGGTCATCTCCTACATACCGTAGCTCTAGACCATTGTCAAGTACATGTAAGGTTAATGGGGTATAAGATCTTCCCTCCCATTAATAATCCTCACATGGAGCCCTGAAAAAGAGCCAATTAGGCTCTGGGCCACAGGGATTTCCATACTTTTCCAATTAAGTGCTGACTTCCAAGCTTCTCAGCACTAAGCCAATCTAGTAAAGAGTCTTTGATTGGAAACAGTATATATTGTATTGCTTGGAGAAAGAGGTGTGGGTGGAGAGAGAAGCTGATGGAGAGAGAAAGGTGTGGAGGTAAGAACTTGTCTAGGGAAACTTAAAGAATGCCTAAGATGTCATTCTCCCTGGATTGGTGATGTATACAAACATTTTTTGTTACCATGCTAAGTTTTGCTTTCCAGTATCTGAATAAATATTTTGGTTTTGTCTTAGAGGAAGAGAGTTTTTTGTATTTTGAGAACCAACCCTGGAAATGCCTATGTGTATTCATAGCAGCTGCTATGAGTGTCACATTGGCATTACGGTACACGAGTGAGATAGTTACCTGAACTCATTCTAAAGTCCACTTTCTCATTTCTCTTGGCTATTTTCTTTTATAACTAAAAGCTACTTTCCTTTGGAAAAGGGCAAGGTGCTCAGTAGGAGATTTCCAATAGAAACCAGCCTTCCTATCCTCCCTTGGCTTGATCTCCTGAGGAGGTTCTGACCTTTGCTTTTGGTTCATTCCATGCCATGTGAGGAAGAACAGATAAGAGCTTAGAGGAACTGACTAGACTACTTGGTCTGGGATTCTGAAATTGGTTTTCAATAGAAACAAGGCCTTCTTCTCCAGGGGGTCTTCCTTCAGTGACAAGACAATGATGTTTAGGAGATGTGAGTTGTTTCCAAAGGATATATGAAGGGAAGTTTTGGATGTTTGTAGGAAGATGCTCTTTCTTCCAGTATATTCCATCTCAGAGTCCTTCCCCTTTCTAATAACCATGTTCCCTTCCCCCAAATGTTTTTGATGGACAGGGGAAATAGCAGAATCAAAATGAACTAGCAACATTTTTAAGGCAGGAATTCTTAACTGAAGGTCCTTAGACCCCCAAGGTATCTATGGATAGATTTCAGGGTGCTCTTGTGCTTGGATGGGGGAAAATGCACCTTTATTTTTGCTGACCTCAACTGAAATTTAGTGTTTCCTTTAATTAGGAATGTAGTCAACAAACATTCTTCTGAAAAAGGGTCATTTGGCCTCACTAGTCTGCTAAAAAGGCTAAGAATCTCTGTTCCATAATTTGGACAGGTGTGATCAAACCTGAGAAAGCTATCCTAACATATGTTAATTGCTCATTTATTTCAATTTCCTTCCCTATTCTTCATTGTATTTATACCTTGCCTAAGCTCTCCTAGAAATATAACTCTGGAAAAGAGAAAGACACCTCCATTGAAAGAGAGAATAAAGGAGATGTCTGGGAAAGCTCAGGGTGAAAGGTGGTGCTAGGAAGTTTCAATAGAGTAAAAGGAAATTGGATCACCATGCCATTGTGAAATGTTGGCTAAATGGCTTTTGTATCTCAAGAGAAGGCCTATATGCAAAGGAAGGCAGAAGCCAGGCTCTGTCCACCTTGCCAGCGGGAGAGAGATAGAAAACAGAGAGAGGTCATAGGCCTAGTTTTCTCAAGAAATCATTTTGAGAGAACAGCTTTAAAATTGGTTATTTCAGTATTATTTTTAGTATGTTTATTTTCTCATTTAGAGCCATAATTAGGCATTCTAGTAAACCAGGGAAATTTTTATAGAGTTTGGGGGAGAAGGAATGGAGTCCCACGGCATGTGCAGAACTGTGAGAGACCTCATGCCACTGTGCCTTACATTTTATGAGGACTCCTCAAGGGAGGAGTCAAGCAAGGCCAGATTATGGAAAACTTACTTGGGTAGTCACCTTAGTCATGTACTCTGACATTGCCTGTGATAGGTCTTTTGTAAGAAAGGGAATCCCTAGATACAGCAGCATGATGTAAGGTACAGGGGATGATCTGTCATAGTGAGATATAGTCATGCCAGATAATGCATCTGTCTGTCTCCCAGAGAGTCTGTCCTAGGACCTTGTGGCATTGGCTATGACCCCTAACCCCTGATCCTTCCCATCTCCAAGAAAGTGGAAGGGGGAGATGATAGCATAGCAACGGGACCCTGAGAATGGTGCCTTTGGTCTGAGGAGGGGGGTGGAATCGACACAGGGCCAGAGAAAGACTGCCTTGAGGTACAATCCCTCCAGTCATCCCACTTGAGTTGAAACTCTGTTGCACTTTCTTCCACAACAAAATGAATTCAGGCTATAAAATTGACATTGGTTTACTCATCCTTATCAGTGTTACAGTTGGTCCCCACCTGACCACCTATACTCACACTTGACTGTCAGTGATGGGGCCCAACAATTGCTGAATCCCATGAGGACCAGGCAGCAAAGAAAGGAAGGACATGAGCGAGACTGTTCAGTCAATGTCAGCCTTCTGAGAGATGGGTGTTCAACTTCCCCTGTTATCTTCTAGGCCCCTGGAGTGTGGGCTGCGGCTCATTGGCCCAGATTACTATTTTCCACGGTGAACTGGGGCAACATTCAGACTCTGTTATTACAGGGCAACCTGAGGCTTTGTGGGATCATAATCATACACAAGACAAGAGAAACTTTTCAGTTAAAATCACCAGCTGTATGCACTAGGAGGTGCCAAGGACACAAAGATAACTGCTTAACAGTCCTTGCCCCAATGAGTTTCCAATCTTGCCAGAGGAGACAACATGCCCATTTCTAAATAGGCACAAAATGGAAATGAGGCAATTTGGGGTATAAGGCACTGGTACCTGGGGGGTAGGAGGGAGCTGACAGGAAGTTTCATGGAGAAACTGTCATTAGAGTTAAGTCTTGAAGGCAGCTAGAGGTTTTCAGTGGTAGAGGTTGGGGAAGAGCATTCTAGGCATGGGGAACAGCCAGTTCAAAGGCATAGAAATAAGAGATGTAGTGTTATATAAGCAATGCTTTGATATTTATTTAAATGTAAAGATGTGGCTCCTATCCCATTGCCCACTTAGAATGGCAACTCCTGGTAAGTATGCACTGTTTGATTTTGTCTTTATATGTCTGGTTCCTTACATGTAGTAAGTGCTAAATAAATGCTACTTGCATTGTATCCAAATTCATTCAAGCTCACCCCCATCCCCCATCATTTTAAAGATGAGGAAACTGAGGTACAGATAGGGAAGTAACTTTCCTGAGGTAAAGATAGCTGGACAATAGCAGAATCGACAGCTCTTGGTTGCCAGTTGAAGGCTGTTTCCATGACACCATGGTGACTTCTCAGACAGCTACCTCCCTCCTCTCTGTATAGCACTGCCTGGTCTAATGGATAATGTTGGCTTCATTCATTGACTTAGTATCTGTGTAACCTTTGGCAAGTAACTACTTCTCAGGGACTCAGTTTCCTCATCTATAAAAATGAAAGGGTAGAACTAGGAGATCTCTGAGGTCCTTTCTAGCTCTAAATCTAAGCTCTTAAGGTCCTGTGACCTGGGGTTGAATCAATCCATCATTAAAGCATTTACTAAAGCCGTGTCAGCTGTGTACACATACTTGGAGATTCCATTAAGCTATTGACAGTGACCTAAGGATTATTCAGATTTCATAATTTAGTAAAACTGTTTAAAGCAATATCACCTCCCCAGATTAGTCACGATCCAAAGCTTGCTTAGCGTTGGGTGGTCACCAAGATTTCATGAACAGAAGTGTGTTAATTCTACCCTGGTCAGGCCCCATATCTTTAGAAAATACATAAATAGGATGCGCATGCCAGAAGGGAGTAAAAGGACTGGAGAAAGGGTGAGGATTGATTGAAAGCCCTGAGGACATACAGCCAATAGAAGATTTGAGGGCTGACATGTGGAAGAGAATTCTGGCCCCACAGGGCAGAAATAGAAACCAATGGAGAAGAATTCCAAAGAGGAAGATGTAGGTTTGATGTAAGGAAGAACTGTTTTAAAAAAAATTTTAAAGCAATGTATTACTATTAGGGCTACCTCAATATATAGAATGGGCTGCCCTGGGAGGGTTCCCCCTCACTAGGGGTCCTCAAGTGAAGACTGGATGGCTGATTTTTGGAAGTGGAATCAACGTTAAACATTTAACAGAGACTATCCCTTGTTGACAATTGAATGCCCTTTCGATGACACCATGGTGACTTCTAAGCTAGATCCCTCCCAAAGGAGGGCCAGAAAAGATTGGGGCATGGGGGAAACAAGATGGCCACCTTCAAGCATTTGAAGTGCTGTTATACGAAAGAGAGATTAAATGTGTCCTGAGGCAGACCTGAAGTCATGGGAAGGAGTGACAAAGGGAAAAATATAGGCTTGATGGTGGGAAAAACTTCCTAACACAAAGAGTTGGACCAAAATAGAACTGAGGTGTTGCTAGAGGTAGTGGGTTCCCTTGCCCCATCATCGCAGCTGCTATCTGCAGGACATCAATCACTTAATCAACAAGCACTTGTTAAACCCATACCATGAGCTATCTAGAACTAGCTGTGCTAGATATTGGGGATGCAAACATAAAAATAGGAAAACTTCTACCTTCAAGGAGCTTATGCTCTATTAAGAAACTCTCTCCTTTCTCTCTCTCTCTCTCTCTCTCTCTCTCTCTCTCTCTCTCTCTCTCTCTCTCCCTCTCTCCCCACATGCACACACATATGTATAAATGTACATGTATATATACACATATATGTGTACATATGTATGAATATATGCTTTCGATTATATCAAGACATACCTCTATACAGATATGTGCGAGTATACATGAAATATGCATGTATATTTATACAGAGAAAAATATAAAAGAAATACAAGGTAGTTATTGGAGAGAAGGCTCTAGCAGTGGAAGTCATGGTTTGGGAGGAAAGGATGCCCCTTTCTTGTCTCTGTGTGTCCTAAAATGGAATGCCCAGAACTGTATGCTGTGTTCTGGGTAGAACAAAATTGGTAGAACTCTGTATAAAAGGTACTTGGCATTCTTCTGAAATGTTCTAGGGTTTGGATCTCAAAATACCTAGGTAATAAATATTGATTTAGTTCTTTACAGTGGAGATCTTCAAGCAAAGACTGTGTGTCTGTGTTTATGTTCGTTCACCTACGTGTTTATACACACACGCACATACGTACATGTTGCTCCCCACTGGCATGTCAACTTGGAGGCAATGACCATTCTTTGTTTTTTTTTCTTTTTTGTTGTATCCTCGATACTTAACGTGATGCTTGGTACAGGGCAGCTATGATGGTTGATTTGTTGCTCTTGAGCTGGAGGAGACCTGTTGTAGTCTGACCTCCTGATTTCACTCATAACAAAACTGATACCTGAGAGGCCAGATAACTAGCTCATGCCCCATAAAGCAAGAGCATGACCAGATTTTGGACCCCAGGCTTCCAACTCTTAATTCCATTGCTCATTTCACTCCCCCATGCTGTCTTACAGAGGTGTTTCAAGGATCAGATGAGCTCATGAATGTGACTCCATTAGGAAAAATGTTATCTTCCCATGTAAGATTATTACAAATGAGGAAGTGAAGACAGGGGCAGGGTGACCCAAGGCTGCTGAGTCAGTGGGGGCTGTGATGGAATTCAAATTGGCAAGCCCTCAGTTCACCGCCTTCTTTCTTCTAGATTCTTCTATCTTTATAAAGTGAGAATGAAAGTCTGCAGACGGTCTTTGCATGTCTCCTAAAAGAAAACTATCGGGGCGGTGGGGGGAGGGGCGGGGTTGGGGAGAGAACTGGGACAAGTTTTTCCTTTTCCTTTCTGCTGGTGGTAGGAGAGATTCTTCTGTCATTAAATGCATTTGTTTTCTCTGAACTCCAGCCTCTGTGTGTGTGAGTGTGAGCGTGTGTGTGTGTGTGTGTGTGTGTGTGTGTGTGTTCCTATGCATACAAACTCAGCACGTCTGAAACATTAACAAGGTGTTTCTTCTCCCCATCCCCTAGGATTAACAGGGTTTCTTCTCTGTTTCTCTGAACTGCTTTAGCTCTGCTCTTTCCGACTTTTATCTGTCCCCACACAGTTAGCGCCAACATTGCTGTCTATTCCGTCCTTGGGTACAGATGCTCAGCCCCTGTTTCTGCCGACATTGGCATTCTGATTGCCACTTTAGGTATTCTGTGGGCTTTCTAGTTCCTGGGTCTGGAGTGGGCTAACATTTCACAGTGGCCCCACAAGATTTTTCTGAGAGCCTAATAGACAGATTCTGGGGTGTGGGCGAGTATTTATCACTCTGAAATCAATAGCTATTAGTTGAGGTTCCAAACCTTGGGTGGGCAGCAGCTCCCCCAAGCTGGCTGTGCCTCTGACCACGCATTGATACAGGTCGATGTTGCAGCAGCTTAATTACTTTTCTTCGGACCTGATTGTTTGTCAATGGGCATTCTGCTGTTCTTGTAACAAGAGGAAATAAAGGCAGCTTACCAACATATGTAGGATGGCTTCATCCTCCCCAATGGTGTTATTTCTACATTTGTTTTTGCAAAAGGAAATAAGAAAATGCCAGAAGAAAAAAGAAAGACCCTTGACAAAACGAAAAAAAAATCAGCACAGTCAAGGAAATACATGAAGCTGAGCAGAGCAGGCATGAACACACTCCTTACTTATGGATATGTTCGTTATTGTTGCTTAGAAAACAATGGCCACGGGTGCCCATAGGTGCTTGGAATTTTGAATCAGAAGACTCTTTAAAGATGATCTAGTCCCCCTCTCATTTTAGATGTTATTAATTTTATTTTATTCACTCCTATTCATTTTCCAGTAGAACATGAGCTTCTTAAAGGCAAGGACTATTATTTTTTTCTTTTGTATCCCCAGCACTTAGCATAGTATGCAGTATATAGTAGGTGCTTAATAAATGATTGTTAACTTGAACTACATTCATGACCTAGAGAAGGAAATGGCAAACCACTTCAGCATCTTTGCCAAGAAAACCCCAAATGGGTCACAGGGAGTTGGACATGACTGATATGATTGAACAGCAACAATATTAATGAGGAAATGGATGCTGAAAGAAATGAAATTATTTGCCCAAAGTTCTTTGGGTCAGACAGAGCAGAGCTGATCCTCTCTCATTTGCTGGTCTCTTCTCTATAGCTACTTTGAGTTAGTTTTTCTGTTTTGTCTATGCAACCTGCCTGTTGGTTGGTTGGTTACATCTAAGTGTCTATATCTTACATATAACTATATATTTGCATATTATCTCCCCCTTAGAATGTAGGGCAGATATGGTTTTTGCATCCCAAGTGCTTAATTCAGTATGTGCTAGGCAACAGGAGCTTATTTATTGTCAATATTAGTCAGTATTAATAGTAGCTATTATGAATAATATTAGCTAGCACCGTGATTCCAGAGGACTGATGATGAAGGCTGTTACTCACCTCCTGACAGAGAGGTGACAGACCCACTTCACAAAATGAGACCCACATCTTTGGACTTGGCCAGCAAAGGAATTTGTTTTGCTTGACTCTGTGGAATTGTTATAAGAGTTTGGTTTTTCTCTTTTTTTCAGTAAAGGTGGCACGGGGGAATCATGGGAGGGAGAGAAAACAAATGCTTCTTAACTAAAAAAATAAAATTTCTTTAAAATAATAGTAGCTAGAATTTTTATACTTCTCGAAGGCTCGCAAAGTGCTTTACATACAATGTCTTATTTTCTTTTTTACAAAAACTCTGTGAGGTGGGTGCTATTACTGTCCCCATCCTACAGATGAGGAAACAGGCTGAGAAAGGTTAAGTGACTCAGCAGGCAAGTGCCTTAGATAGAATTCAATCTCAGGTCTTCCAGACCCCAAATCCAGCACTTTATCCACTGCACCCCCTAGCCATCCGAATCAATGCTTTAATGATTGACTGATTGAACCCCAAGCCGTAGAGCCTTGAGACTTTAGATTTAGAGCTGGAATGGACCTTAGAGACCACCTAGTCCTATCGTTTCCTTTTTGAGATGAGGAAACAGAAGCCCCTGAGAAGAAGTGACTTCCCAAAGGTTGCCCAGACACCAAGCGGTAGAACTAGGGCTTGAACCCATATTCTCTAACTCACAGCCCAGCACCCTTTCCACTGGACTAAGCAGCAGCTCCATTAGAACATTTGAGGAAGCTGCATATGCAGGTTCTTTTCTCGAGGGTCAGTGCTAAATATAAGCATCCTAAGGAAAATGTTCCCTTTTCTTTGTTCAGGGAGTAAGAAAATGGGGTTCAAGAATCACAGCATGAATCTTGTTAAGGAATCAACATGGTGTTATTTTCCTGATTTGCTGACTCATTTTCCCATTTGTCTCTTCTTTTCCCCCTATTTTAGAGCCATTACTCTATGAAGAAGGCAGCATCTTTCCTTGGGATTGGTACACAAAATATTTACTTTGTGGAGATGGATTCAAGGTATTGGGACAGTATTCATAGGAGGGAGGGAAGGAATTTGTGCCTCTGAAAGGCACTAGTGATGGGGATGATCTAGTTAAACAATAACTGAAAATCTGAAATCTGTGTCCCTTAGAGGTAAGATGATACCTGAGGAACTGGAGAAACAAGTCCAACGAGCCAGGAAAGAGGTGAGAGAGAGAGAGAGAGAGAGAGAGAGAGAGAGAGAGAGAGAGAGAGAGAGAGAGAAAGTGAGTATGTGTGTGCCTATTGATGATTGTGGGTGGAGTGTATGAGAGAGAAAAAACAGGAGAGTGTCAGAGGATATCAGCATGGATGAATGCACAGGTCACCTCTCCTGGCCAGAGAAAGAGGGCAGAGTGTGAAAATTAAAATAGGGATGCTCACATCCAGATGTTCTGTTTACAGGTGTAGCAGGCTGGCTCTCCATATTCTGTGGAGCTGTCCAGATGTTCCAGCTGTGGCAATTAAAAAAAAATAAAACATTGACAGTGCCTAGTGCTAAGCCATGAGGACAAGTATTGCTGCCCTACAAAAGCCCACTCTGTGCTCTACCTCTCCTGCCTTCAAGAGTCCTGCCGCCTAAAACCAAACCAAACACACCCCCATCCCTGTGCTGTTTTTAAAAGGAATTTAGCTCATTTAACCAACCCCCCTGCCTCACCAGCTGCACTAGTTTCCCCAAGCAGGGCCCTTAACCAAATACCATTAATTATCTGTCATCCAAGGATGGGATGTAGGTCTAGGATCCTAACCCTTTCCACAGGGTCCCCTTTTCAACTTGGTAAAGTTTGCCTTTCCCATGTTTGAGCAGTGAAGCCCTTGCCTGGGCAACCATCAGCCAAGGTGGCCCTAGACCTGACTTATGGGTGTGACCCTAGTCACCCATACCAGCCATCTCTCTCCCTGCTGAGCACCAGTCTGGACCAAGAGCTACCTGCAGGACTTTCCGCAGCATAAAGGCAGGCATCCTGCTTCCTTTCTGCCCCCAACCCCCTGCCAATGGAGCTGCAGAGTCACTCTCAGATGACTTACCAACAGGTAGGCATGAAGGACACCAGCAAAAGTTAGGTGGGACAGCAGAAAAAAAAATCAGAGTGCCAGTGTCCTTAGTGGGCAGAACAGTCTACTAGCTCACCCTGGATTGTAAGGTCTAACAGAGACTGGGTCCTTCCTTACCTATTCTAATAAGCTGTGTTTTTAAGAAAATCCTGTGTTACCGGGACCCATTTTGACAAAATCTGTTTGATTTGAATGCATAGAATTTTTTTTTAAATTTACATGAACAACAAAATAGTCTCCTTATCTTTATTTCATCTTTGGGCTGTAGAAATACATCCTCTGATCTTCATTTATGTTACGTTTATTTTTAAAACTCAATTGACAAGTGGATTTGAAAGTCTCCTGATGATGCCCACTGCCCCCCCCACCTCGAAATATCAAAAGTTCTTTTCATCTTGAGTGAAATGCTAGTTTTCCATTTGGGAGGCGGGCGTTACTGTGTGAATCACAGCCTTTGCTAGGGCTCTTCTTCCATGGAGGATTCTTCAAAATAAATAGAAGTCTTAACAGCTGCCATTATACTAATGCAAAGCATCTTATGTAGATTATTTCACTTGAGTCTCAGAAACCTTTTGAGGTAAATGTGCCTATTTTCCCCATTTTACAGATGGGAAAACTGAGGTTCTGAGTAGTTAGTCAACTTGCCTAGGGTCACATTGCTATAAGTGAGGCAGGCTTCCAATCTACCCTCTCCTCACTTCAAGTCCAGCTCCATCTCCATGATTCCTTTTAATGAAGGTTCACTCATGTCATCCAAGAGCTGACCAGGCCAGAAAATGTGAGTAGATGGGGGAGGGGAACATTTTTTGTTTTTGTTTTTACCGAGTTCGACAACATTGAACAAAACAAATGGCTAGACTGTGTTTTAAGTGCAGTGGAGAGTGGGGACATGTGCTTCTGTTTTGCCTTTTGCCTTTCCTTTCTAAGCATCCCTCTCGTGATAGCTTGCTCTGAGTAGTTCTTTTACTGGGACCCTTTGACTTTAGGCAGAAGCACTTCCTTCTCAGCCTTTGGCTCCTGTCTTTCCAGGTGCAGAGAAGAGGCTTCCGTGGTATACCCCATACCTTCGATCTAGATTTGAAAGGTTCACTTCCTAATTCTTCCAGTTGGTCTGAGTTTGGCGGTTTAAGCAAATCATTCATTCATTTGGTTTTTTTTAAGTAATATTTTCCCCAAATTACATGTTAGAACAATTTTTTAAACTTAAAGTTTTGAGTTCCAAATTCTACTGCTCCCTCCTTCCCTTTCCTCATCCCTGAGACAGTAAGCAATCAATATAGTTTATATATGTGCAATCATCATTCATTCATTTGTAAGCATGTGCCTGCTATGTTCTAGGCATTATGCTAATTGCTGGGAATACAAATTTAAAAGCAGGCTAATCCTTGCCTAAATAAATGTTGTCAGAGAAAATGATACATGTAAGTAAATTTCATATATATGTATGTGTATATATATATACATATATATATATAACATATATACATGTGTATGTATGAATTGTGATGGGGACATGGCACTACCAACTTGAGGGATCAAGAAAGGCCATGCAGAATAGGTAGCACCCGAGCCAAGCCAAGGCAGCAACTTTCCTGGGGATCAGGGTGAGCCCAAGATTCCAAGGAGAGAGGAATCATACATTAATCAGGTGATGGGGAAAACAAAACAAGTATTGTCTCCTCATCATGATGAAGCCCAGAGAGAGGCCATTTAAAACTCTTTCTGACTTTGAAAAAATTTGCCATTTTAGGCAGGTCAGCCTTTTTCTAGCTTTTCTAAAATGAGTGTGAATCCAGTTGGCTTTCCATGGCTAGCCTCTTTATAAGACCTTTTGTTGTCACTGCAAATGAGAAAGACGGAATCTTTTGGCAACGTCTAGAGGATGGAGGGAAGGAATTCTCCAAGCCTGTATCTCCCCAGGGATTCCACCATCGACAGGCTCATTTCTCTGCTGAATAATTATCAATTGATTGATTCCACTTGTCACAGCTGTGTCACACAGCTGTCAGGAATCCTTTTCTACCACATGTTTTCTTTAGCAGGTATGTGTTACCTGCCGTTCATGTTTTCATGTTACTCTTAGAATTTGTTTGACAAATCCAGAGACATGATTCAGAAGTGGTCTAAATGAGGTGCTCTGTTCTTTGCTTTATTCCATGTAAAACTATTCTGCTAGGTGGCACAGTGAATAGAGTGCCAGGGCTGGAGTCAGGAAGACCTGAGTTCAAATATGGCCTCAGACATGTATTAGCTGTGTGACCCTGGGCAAATCACTTAACCTTGTTTGCCTCTGTTGACTCATCTGTAAAATAAGTTTGAGAAGGATATGGCAAAGCACTCCAGTATCTTTGCCAAGAAAACCCCAAATGGGGTCATAAAGAGTCAGTCACGACTGAAATGACTGAACAATAAAGATAACTTCCTGACACTAGACCCAGTACTCTATTCACTGCATCACCTAGGTACTGCCTCTGAAACTTTATTTTCCTCGGTTCTATATTCTCCTTGAACTGCCTTCCTTTCTTTTCCATTCTCCTTTCTCTAGCTTGCATATTAGTGTCCTTTTGGAATAGCTTCCTATTCTACTGTTATCTTTCTGAGGGCTTCCTGTCATGTCCTTCTTGTGTGACGAGGGAATCTGTTGAAAGTTTCCCAGGCCATTTGATGATTGGCTGCCATTTTGGTGGATTCCAGAAGAAGGAGATACATACTTCATGTCCAGATAATGTCACAAAAGGTCTACCTAAGGATGAGCAAAACCCCAGGCACTGTTTTCCTGCTAAGGTCTTCATCAGTTTTAAGGAGATAAATAAGGAAGCATGGTGGGGGTTCAGATCCATTCCACAGTAAGGAGTAGGGAACCCAATATTTGCCTCCCATTTGGTTTGAAAACTTAGTTTCTTGACTTGATGGAGAGAAAATATGCAAAGGAAACAGTAAAATAGGAAGAAAAGAACTCAAAAGGATGACTCATTGTTAGGAGAGGCCAGATTACTAATTGTTATCCCCTTAAGTATAACTAATGACAAGATGCCACTTGGAGATGGAAAAGCCAGATTTTGAAAAAATTCCAAGCAATTATTGTCTCTAAATTGAACATTTTAATTAATCAACACTTATTATGTGCCAGCTGGGTGAAGAACATTGTCTCGGGTGCTAGATGAGATATGGATTTTAGATAAGACACAGTCCCTACCCACGTGAATTTTACAGTCTAATGGGAGGATAAAGCATATACATAAATCGCTAAAGTACAAAGTCATATGGGGTAAATAGAGTTTAACTTACTTGGGGTGATATTACCATTATTTGTCCAAGTCAAAGCCTGAACACATAGTCCTGATTCTGAAGCTGACTAACCATTACATCATAAATTCCTGAACCTTTACTTATTTATGTACATCGGTACAGAGAATTTCCTTAAATGGGGAGTTTTCTACACTAATTAAATCATGACTCTAGGGGAGGAAAACAGTAGAATGTAAGCTCATTTAAGCCAAATAATCCAAAAACATCGATTCTTGTAGCTTTGGTGTTTAGTACAGGGCTTTGTATTTTTTTAACCTGTGATTTCATTGCTATAGTGAGATCTGAGTGAAGACATACATACCCTCTACCACTACTGTTTAGTCACCATTCAACTTATTGCCTTAGAGAGAGGCATAACAAAGTTAAGTGACTTGACCAGAATCACACATGCAGTATGTGTCAAAAACAGAACTTGAACCCAGATCTTTTGGGCTCTAAAAGCAGCTATTAAAGACAAATCAAACTGTTTCTAACCTGGCATGTAGAAGGTGTTTCAAGTGTATTGAATTGAATTAAATCAGTAGATGAGAGAGGGAAGAAGAGGTTAGCACCAATGGAAGGGATTAGGTAAGAATTCCTGGATGAATGACCTGGCAGTTGGGATTTAAAGTCCTGGTTTAGATATCATCAGATGGAGAGGGTTGGGAGGGAGGTGGATGTCTCAAGAAGATGTTCCAAAGAAATAAACACACTCTGCTGGGCCCATTTTCTTTCTGACCATTAAGACTATGTGACCACTCAATACTGTGTCATCCCTACAGAATGTGTGTGATAGTGGCATTGATGTACTTATAGGTTTTCTTTTTTTGTGACTTGTTCGCAGGGAGCCGCCCCGTTTCTCGTCAGTGCTACCTCTGGGACAACTGTGTTGGGGGCATTTGACCCTCTTGATGAAATAGCAGATATCTGCTCCAGATATGGCCTTTGGCTCCATGTAGATGTAAGTTTGCTTACACATACACATATATATTTAACTCTCAATTCTTTGCTTTGCCAGAACTGTGTTTTCATCTTATGTAAGACAGATGAGTAAACTTTCAGTTACATTAACATCTGTGTGTATTTTAAATAATTGGAAAATAGGTATGTAAATTATTTCAGAGTACAAAGAAGTCTCCCTGACTTGCTAGGCACGTCTTTTTTTAATCTTCTAAGCTCTAAGTCCCACTATGACCACCTACCCCATTCTCCAAATGTGAAAATGGGAAAGCCGTATGGAGTAGCAGAGAAAAAAAGTTAAGACCCGTATTCCAGTCCAATTTCTCCTAGCATGACTAGGTCAGTTCATCTCTCAAGGCTTTTGTTTCCCTCTCTGTAAAATATACCCTAAAATACGATTATTCCAATATCCTGGAAAGGCAAAATAATTACATACTTTAATTAAAGACCTTTTCCTCTGGCTCTAACAAGGATAATTATTTGAGAGGAATAATTAATTTTCTTTATAGTCCTGTGGCTTTTCTATTGATTTTTTGAAAGTGTCCTAGAATTGCTTAGAAATAATTTTTCTTCTTAATAAAAAAATTCTGAAAAGTCTATAAAGCAAAGGGTGAAAAGCTAAATTCATTTAGTTAGGAGTAGCCATTGAGTAATTTACATAAAGATGGAAGGTTAATTGGTTTGATTCTACATGAGGAAAGGGAATACTTAACATTATTAGGTGTTTCCTTAGTGAACTTTCCTCTAAGTGAGTGACTTAGATCCTATTTGCAGGTAGGAGGATGGCCAATATATTTCGATTTTCTGGTTGAAAGTTCAATGAGCATGAACAAACACGGAGTTTTTGTAGTTTGGAATACTTTTGATCTTTTTTAAGTATAAAATTAACTGTATGATGACACTGAGAGCATGTTTAGACATATTAAAACTTTCATTCCAAAGGAAACAGTCTATATTTTGTATTGGGGCCAATAGCATAGCAGTAGGCAGATGTCAGGGGTTCTGTTAGCGTGTCTCTGCTGGCATTTCAGGAAGATCATTTGGGCATCCCATTTTAAATGGGATTCTTCATGTAGGTGTATTTATGTATATTCATTTAAAAATTCAATTTTCATTGATTTTATAGACTCACAAGTATAAGAGTGCATTACTTTCATAGCAATAACATGAAGGGAGGATTTCTGTATCTGCAGGAACAAAAACACAATAAAACCGAAAAAGCCCCTTGAGTAATTCCTATTTGTTCCACTCTCATCAAAAGAATATCAAATATGGATTGTATAGATTTTATGAAAAAGAGTGACTACAGGCATTTGTAAATCAGGGATGATCTTAGAGGTTCTTAGGGCTTAGAGAGAGATGAAATTCTGAAGAATTAGTAAAAATCTCTAATGTCTTTAAGAAGAGAGGTTGGATGTTTGAAAGAAGCTTCTTTGGAGAACAATAAAATAAACTTAACTTTGGAGTTGGTAGAACTGTTTTTCTTATGACCTTGAACTGAGCAAAATTAAAATCCCATTTGCTCCTTCTTGCCTCCTTCACTTCTTTCTCCTCTTCCTACTCCTTTTCTTTCTCCGCTGACATAACACCTGGCACACTGTAAACACTTAGGAAATTCTTGTTGAATTGATTTTTATATCACAATCAATGAACAAACATGTATTACCATCCTTCAATGTTCCAGGTACGTTTGTGAGATATAAAGACAAAAATGAAATGATGTCTGCCCTCAAGGCACTTATGTTCTATTAGAGGACACAACATGTTCACATATAAGGACATACAAGCTATTCTATGCTAGGTGGTGCTTGCAGTGGATAGAGCGCCAAGCCTGGAATCAGGAAGACTCATCTTCATGAGTTCAAATCTGGCCTCAGATGCTTATTAGCTATGTGACCCTGGGCAAGTCACGTTACCCTGTTTCCCTCAGTTTCCTCATCTGTAAAATAAGCTGGAGAAAGAAATGGCAAACCACTTCATTATCTTTGCCAAGAAAACCCCAAATTAGGTTATGAAGAGATGGACAGACATGACTGAAAAACAGCTTAACGACAACAACAATAAAGCTATTCAGGTTTTTTCTTGTGATTTCAATAGCAGAAGGAACTCCCAATGAGAAACCTCCCTCTACCAATGCATATCAATACCTGTTCTTCAATTTATAGTCTTAGAATGTAGACTGAGGACACTGTATGTTTAAGTATGTGACTTGCCCAAGGCCACCCAGCTACTATGTGTCAAAAGTGGGACTCAAACCCATATTTTCCTCACTCTGGTGTCAGCTTTCTGCCTCTCTTATACAAAATGTGGATAAAATGAATACAAGCTCGTTTTGGGGAGGAGACACTAGCAGACTTTGTCTGATTATGGAAGTGACCATCTCTCCAGTTTTTCATTCAGCCAGTTTGATCACTGGCCAATAGGCCTGATGCTTCTGTCATGACCTCTTGAGCCTGTGCCTTGTGTAGGCTGACTGCCTACACAAACCAGTGAGGCACTGCTCTGCTGTGTCCCATTCCTGAGATTGTCCATGGCCCAGACTGGCTATCATAGTCTCTGATGTGCTCTCTTTATTCCCTGGAAGCTTTCATATGTGGATTACTGTACCTTAGTGGTGTATTTTAAAGATATGTTGTGGTCTATGGGAACCATGCCCACCTAGGAACCAAGGAATGAGCAATGGCAGAAAAGCAAACCAAGCCTGAAATATTTCCTCAGTGGGTTTGGTGGTTTATCATTTCTTAGCACCTAATTTCAATACCTTAGTGAGAACCAGGTTCCTACGCTCTAAGAAAAATCATTGTCATTGTTTTGAGGATAAAATGAGAAAATATTTGGAAAGCGCTTTGCGAATCCTAAAACACTATCTCAGTGCTAATTATTATTATTATTATTTATCACTAGGCTTACTGAAGGGATTTCATTTTAGGAAATGGGCAAAAAGTCAATTAGAGCCCAGGCTGGTAGATAAGATGGGATGATTGGGCTGGGTAAATGCTATTTGGGATATATAAAAGAAAAACATCCATCTACATACAAAACCAGTACTATTCCTCCTTCCCACTTTTATGTAAGAAACAACTGGGCCTCAAGAGAGATTCATAAATTTCCCAAAGGCACACACCAAGATTAATTCCATTAAATTCAACCAGAATGTATTAAAGCACCTACTATGTGCCAGCCTTCTGACCACAAGCCCAAGGTTCTTTCATTGTACTATGCCCCCTTCATAAAGATCACTTTATCAGTGATCAGTTCTCTCATGGAATAGAGCCAAAGAAAATGGAATTTCAGGATTAAGTCTCAGTCTTTGAATCTGTAAAGGCTGATTGACCACATGAGACTTTGATAGTCTTGATAGTGTTAGTCAACAGTTGCCCCCCAAGGAGTATTTTACTCATCTGAGCTGAGGTTTGTTCTCTCTGAACTGACTGCAGTGGGCACTACAAATACTTGGTGTCTGGTTCAGAAGATTATTATAGCATGAGGAAGACACTTCAGAGAGTATCTCTATTGCTTCTTTTTTTTGATAGATTGGCTGCCATTTTCTTAGTAGCGGATTAATTTTCTTAGTAGTGGATAGATCCATCCAATTTCTAAAGCAGAGTGGAAATACTGTGAAAAGTTGGGAAAAGCTACTATTCATATGTTCTATTTCTGTTGCCTCTTTTTTGTAGAAGTGAGAGAGTTTCTGGGAAAAATAATTCTAACCAATCTTGAAATTCCTATTGTGACACTTAAAATTATACATATATATATATATATATGTATACATACACACACATACACACATACACACACACACACACACATATATATATATATATATATATATATATATATATATATATATTCAATTAGACCTGTAATTTCATAGGTGTAGGGAATTACTAGTAAGGAAATTCCCTCTACCAAATCAGATAAGGCCCTGTTCTATGATTTCTAGTCTTAGACACTTGAGAGTTAAATGATCTATTATCCTGAGTCACATAGTTATTCTGGTTCAGTTGTGAGATTTGCACCCCGGGCTTCTGGACTCCAAGACCGGCTAGCTCTTCACTGTACAACACTACCTGTCATATAGTGCTTTAAACAGTATCTCATTTGATTGTGATAACTGGGTGAAAGGGGTGCTATTTGTTATTGAGAAAGATTAAGCAAATTGCCTAAGGTCCCAGAGCTATTAAGTGTCTGAGATAGGATTCGAACCTATGTTTTCCTGACTCCAAATTTAGCATTTGGATTGTAAGTGTCTGAAATAGGATTTTAATCTAAGTCTTCCCAATACTAAATTCTTCACTCTATCCATTGTAGCACATTGCCTCTGTAATTATGGAATGTGGCCTGCTATCTCTTTCCTAGTTCCCATCTGTTGACCTGCACTTGTATCATTGGGTACTTGGAAAAAGAGAGAGAGAAGGGACTGATCCTGGGCATTTTTAGTTTTCCCTAGCCCCTATTCAGATGGATGACTGGGCCAAGATGTTACATTTTTAATAGTGACTATTTCCTGGATTTTCACAATTTAGCAAGCATCGATTTAGTGCCTGCTTCATGCCAAGAAGATGCAGAGATGAAAATGGCACAGTCCCAGCTCTCTAAGAACTGTCAGTCTGATAGAAGGATAAGTCAGGCTCATAAGCAAGCAGATTATAACAGTGAGGGACAAAAAGGACAGGTGACCAAAAAAAACCAAGAAATCTCACAAATATGAAATCTTGTGAGACTATAAAAGCAAAGTTCCTTCTTTGCATTTACCTTCTCAAAAAATGGACTGCTAGCCCTGGGAGGACATTTGGGGTATTGATTTTTTTTTCAAATTTCAAATCCTTATCTCTGTTCTATCTCTATATCTTAACACTAATGTCCTCTTGAAATAAAATCCACTAAGCAAAACTATTTTTAATTGCAAAATTAAAAATTTATCACCAACCTTGTCTGACAATATATGTATGATTCAGCACCCACCTTCTTTTCAACTAAAAATCTGCAGGATTTATTCTTTCTTCTTTAACTCTATAGCAATACATTTTGTTTAGGTCTAGGATGATGACTGGCTCCTCCTTGGACTTTTCCAACTCTAAAACCATTCCTTAACTTTCCCCTTCAATGTCATTGTTCAGTTCCACACCACACATTTCATCTGTTGCTTCTATATGAGAACCACTCCAAGTGATATATTCTTTGCATTGAACATAAGTCCTAGATCCTGGTAGGTACTTAATGGCTTTTTGTTGAATTGATTTGAATGAACCATTCCTGAAGTGCTATAGATGTTCTATAGATGGAGGGAGGGAGGAGGAGAGGGAGAGGGAGGAGAGAGAGAGAGAGAGAGAGAGAGAGAGAGAGAGAGAGAGAGAGAGAGAGATAAGGATAAATAGAGGTAGCTAGGTAGATGGATAGATAAGATAGAGAGATAGATGGATAGATAGGTAGATGGGTAGATAGATAAATAGAAAGATAATATGAAGCTGAAAGGAAACTTAGAGACCATCTAATCCAAACCCTTCATTTGACAGAGGAATAAAATAGGACCCAGAGAGGTTAATTGAGTTGCCCAGAGTCACATGTTGCAATTTCAGAGCTAGGACTGAAATAAAGGTTTGAGTCAAGATTCCAACTTTATCCAAATCTGGAGCTTTGGCAGTTTCTCAACATTCCTTTTCAGAACCCCATTCACACTCACTTCCAATTTTGTCTCCCTTGCTGCTACTTCCTTTGTCCTACCCGTCTTTGAACTTAGTCACTGTCCAATTTCATCCTTTATCTCCACTTTTAGCACTTCCCCAGCCACTCCCTCTACATGACCTCCTCCCCACCCCCCCGCTCCAGATGTCCCCTTTTTGTCACGTAATAGTTCTTAAAATCCTACTTCTTCCAAGTCACTATTCTCGATTATTTGGATGCAAGGAAGTGATTTCCTCCAAGCCTGTTCTGTCCGAACGTGAATCCCCCTCTCACAAAATAACTCTTTTCTTTTTTGCCCATCATGCACATAATCTATGTCAGGTGTCAACATTAGGAACATGTTCGTATATCAGATGCCCTCCAATAAAGTCCTCACTCATGGCATCTACTTTGGATTGGAAACCTCCTGGGGACAGGGACTATGTCTTTTTTTTTTCTTTTGATGCTTGGTGCAAAGGTTCCAACTAAGCCCTTTGTATAATTTGTAGAATGTAAGATCCTTTATTACAGGGCCTGTTTCATTATTTGCCTTTATGTCCCCAACACCTAACAGTGCCTGGCACATAGTAGGTACTTAATAGACATCTCTTGATTGATTGGTGGTGATATAGTTTGAGCATCAGAATACAGTGACTGGGTTTCCATTTATGAAGACATTTATAAAAGGGGAATGTGGCACTTGGTATACTTTTGGGGGGATGAACATTTATTGTAATAAAAATTGGGTACCCATTCCTAAAGTGTGATTTCAAATAAATCAGGTTGGGGCTGGTGCTCATGGATTACCAGTGATCACCTGATAGTGTACAAATAACATTGTTTTGGTTGACATAAACATCTCTATATATAAATATCTCAACAGGCATCTTGGGGTGGCTCAGCTTTGATGTCAAGGAAGCATCGCAAGCTTCTGCATGGCATCCACAGGTAAATGTAGTTTCCCAGTTCATGGTGGCACCTTCATTCAGAAGGGACACCCCTCTGGATTTTGTGTTTTAACTAATGTGTTGATATGGGAGAAAATAAAACTTTTAGAAAGACAACCACCACCCCAAAGCAAGCAAGCAAACAGACACAAAAATCATCCCCACAGAAACAAGCAAACACTCAAAACTCTAAATTAGATATTAATACTGTGAAATCTGCTCATGAGAACAGCCTTTGATGAATATGAAATAATTGTGGTTTTCTCTGCCCCCTTCCCCTTCCCTTTCTTTGCTTCCTCTCACAGGGCTGACTCAGTTGCCTGGAACCCACATAAGATGCTTATGGCCGGAATCCAGTGTTGTGCTCTTCTCGTGAAAGACAACTCGGTGAGTTTCTTTCTGTTTTATTTTTATGGGGGAGGGGGCATGAGAAGTGAATCGGAGTGGGCTGGAGAAACACAGCCAATTCAGAAAACTAGGTTGGGACCAATGTCTGGAGGTTCTATTCTAATACCAAATAAAGGGCAGGAGAGACCTGTAGCTCCCAAATAGAAAAAGAGCCTGAGGAAAACAGCTGGCATCTTTGCTAAAGTCACTTACGGCTTTGATTTAGATGAAACAGAGCCTGAACACCAGGACTTCTAGAGACAGGCTCTCTGGTGCTCTTTGGGCACACATTTAAAAGCTTGGTTTCAAATGTTACTGAGATTTGTTCCCCTTGAGTACATTTGGGAGTTAAGTTTTCTTTAAACTCCTGCTCACTGTGAAAATGGAGCAGATGTTTGTTCTCCTTTAAACGGAATACTTAATATGCTTAGCTAAGCCTTAATAGCCCAGTTTAGTGAAAAGATATTATTTGAAGGTTGATCATTGGACTGATTTATTAGGTGGCTCAAATAACAAATATTTAGATTCCCAATGGGAGTCAAGATCAGATCAGAAATGATTGGTAGCAACTCTGGGGGATGGCCAGTTGATGGCCATTGGGCAAGGTGTTGGTTGAATGTCCTCTTTGTCTGAGGGGCAAAGGAAAATGAAATTATTCCTCATTCACCAAAAGTTATTCCCATGAGCACATGTTTATCACTATGAAAATGAGAAGAATCTATTTGGGAAACATTCCAGATGTTTATTTCTGAAAATGCTTTCATAGGTATGTGGCACAGAATAAGAAATCTTCCTTTGACTTGGGTATAAATTTAAATTTATTTTTCTGGGTTTCTCAGATGAAATGGCTTCCTTAGGCAAGGCTCAATTCATTTTCTGTTTGTATTTAAAATTAAAAGAACTTTAAGACTCCTGTTCCTGTCTCACATCTCTGGCATACATATGGATCTTCTGAGCCTGTCATAGGGACACACTAGTGATTGGTGGGGTCTGGGAAGATTGAGGAGAATTTATGGAAGAGACTCTATCCACATATAAATGTGATGGAATATTATAAGAAATTACAAATATGAGAAATTCACAGAAACATAGGCAGATATGTCAGAAGAGATGCAAGCTTACAAGTGTTAATTCAATTTAAGGAACATTTATGAAGTTCCTATGTATGCGAGACACAAAGACAAGACAATAACATACACAAAAGCTACACAAATGTTAGGCATAGGAGCTGTTTAAAAGCAATCACATGCTGATGAATCTTAATGAACAGTCTCAGTCCTGGAGAACTGACAAAGAAAAATACTTTCCTCTTCTCAACAGGGAGTATGGGTGGTGCATATGGAATGGGTTATCCATCAGATATGGTCATTGTGTCGATCAGCTTTACTAAAATATTTCTTTGTTGTTAGAAGTAAAGGGTCAATGTAGGACCTGCTGAGGGGGCTCTTGAGGAGATATGACTGGCATAAAAGTAAAAGCAATAATAAAATAACTTACAAAAACAAGGCCATACATATCAATTGGATAAGCATTTATTCAGCACCTACTACATGTTACTTAGGGGCAGCTAGGTGGCACAGTGGATCATGAGTTCAAATCTGCCCTCAGACACTTATTAGCTGTGTGACCCTGGACAAGTCACTTAACCCTGTTTGCCTCAGTTTCCTCATCTGTGAAATGAGCTGGAGAAGGAAATGGCAAACCCCTCCAGTATCTCTGCCAAGATAAACCCCAAGTGGGGTCATGAAGAGTTGGACATAGCTGAAATGGCTAAACAACAACATGTGGTAGCTCCTATGCTAGGTGAAGAGCACACGATGACAGAATGAAATAGTGCTTGTCTTCAAAGAGCTTACTTACATTCTGGTTGGAGGAAATTGCATTTACTAAGTACCTATGATGAGCCAAGCATTGTGCTAGCTGACAGCATTACAAAGATGAAATGAAATCCATCCTGTCCTCAAGGAGCTCATATTTTATTGAAAGGGGTATATGTAACTTAGACACAAAGTAGGTAACAAGGCACTTTTGTTGGAGAAGACGTAAGTAGGTGAATAGCTGAGGGGATCATGAAAAGATCCATGTGGAAGATGATGCTCGAGTTCAGTCTTGAAGGAAACAGGTGAAGGTGAAGGACGAAATGCTTTCCAGGAATGGGGTGTCAAAGGAGAGCCAATGCAAAAGCATGGAGTTGGGAGATGGAGTGCCATGTAGGAGGAACAATAAAAAGACTGATATGGGTGATTCTGGGGAAGTCACTTAAATGCTCTGTGCCTCTGTTTCCTCATCTGTAGAATGAGGGCATTGAACTCAATGGTCTCTAGGCTTCTTTCCTACTTTAGATCTTAATCTTATGACAGTAGATTATGTGAAGAGGAAAGATGTCTAATAAGGCTTGAAGGATAGGTGGGGCCAGGTTGTGAAGGTCTTTAAATGCCGAAAATAGAAGTTCTAATTTGAGCACGGTGATAATAATGGAGTTGATCGAAGAGGGGAGTGCTATGGTTGCTGCTGTGCTCTAAGAAGATCACCCTGACATCTGTATGGAGGATGACTGGGGTAAGGGAAAGATGTAACAGGGAGCCCCATGAGGAGGTATAGCAATAGCTCAGATGAGAAATGATGAGGGCCCAGACAAGGAGAGTATTCCATGAATGGGGAGAAGGAGGAGAATGGGAGAGATGTTGTGAAGGTAGAAATGATGGGAAACTTGATTGGATATGTTGGATGCAGGAGAGTAGGGAGTTAAGAATGATGCTTGGAAGTGGGGGGAGAGGGAAGGATGGTGATACCTTGGACAGAAAGTTGGAAGCTTGGAAGTGGGTTGGTTTAGGTAGTACAAGTAGGGGAGGGGCAATGAGGGCTCCTTTGGCCATGTTGAAGTTGAGACACCTGTGGGGCATCCAGTTCAAAATGTCTAAGAGCCAGTTGGCTATAGATTCTTGTACCCCTCACAAGCAACCTAGCCTTTCTTTGATCACCTTTTTTGGAATACAGATAAATATGCAATAGCCCCCAACACACACACACACACACACACACACACACACACACACACACACACTTTTTCTATCACAAACTTTGAGAGTTGGAAGGGGCTTCAGTGTCCATCTTTTTCAATCCATAAACAAAAGAATCCTTACCATAACACCTAGCAAATGCTAATCCACCTTTGCTTGAAGACCTCCAAGGAAGAGAAACCCACAACCTCTTGAAACAGTCTATTATACTTTTAACTATTTGGAAATTTTTCTTGACAGCAAACTTAAATTTCCCATTTTCAACTTCCACCAGTTCTTCCTGGTCCTACCCTCTGGGTCCAAACAGATCAAGATCAATCCCTCCTCCACAGGACAGTCTTTCAGATATTTGAAGAGAGCTCACATCCCCACCCTGAGCCTTCTCTCCTCCAGGCCAAACATGCCCAATTCCTTGAACAGATCTTATAATATGAACTTAATGTCCTTCACTGTCCTGGGTGCTCCCTTTTGGATAATCTCCAATTTATCAATGTTCTTCTGAATCTGTGGTACCCAGAATTGACTACAGTATTTAGGATAGAGCCTGAGAATGCTGGAATGATCATCTTCCTGTAGTATCTGAGGCCAGATTTTTTTTGTTTTCTTTTTGTTTTTGAGGGGGGAAGGCAGGGCAATTGGGGTTAAGTGACTTGCCCAAGGTCACACAGCTAATGTGTCACATGTCTGAGGTTGGATTTGAACTTAGATCCTCCTGATTCCAGGGCCAGTGCTCTATTCACTGTGCCACCTAGCTGCCGCTGAGGCCAGATTTAAACTCAGGCCTTCCTGACTCTAGGCCTGGTGCTCTATCCACTGCACCACCTAGCTGCCCTAGACTACATTAAGAGGGGCAAAATTTCCAGCAAGAACAGTTAGGTGACACAATGGATAGAGTGCTGTGGCTGGAGTCAGGAAGATCTGAGTTCAAATCTGGCCTCAGACACTTACTAGCTGTGTGACCCTGGGCAAGTCACTTAAACCCTGTTTGCCTCAGTTTCTTTATCTATAAAATGAGCTGGAGAAGGAAATGGCAAACTGTTCTGGTATCTTTGCTGAGAAAACCCAACAAGGTGTCAAAAAGAATAGAACACACCATTCCATTTATCATAATTCTTCTTTACAACTTGACTATTGTGTAAATAAGTTTAATGTGAAGTTATATATAGAATATACATCAGATTCTGTGCTATCTTGGGTGGGGGGAAGAAAATCTGGAACTCAAAAATCATGTGGAACTGAGTGCTATAAATAAAAATAAAAAATCTTAATTAAAAAACTGAATAGAGCATAATTGAAAATGAGTGAACAACAAAGTAGTGTAGCCTGAGACTGTATTAGCTTCATTGGCTGCCACATCATGCTGTTGACTCATTTTGAGCATGCAGTGCACTAAGACCTCCGGACCCCTCTCGTTCATTGCCAACTTCAGCACCTTCAGGTTTTAGGACTAAGATTGTTCTTATAAGACTACACCACTCTCCTGTTTCTATCTTCTTTTACTGCCCTTGCTGCCATCTTCTACACATATTTTTAAAATCCAAGTTGAAGATGCTCCCTCGGTGTCCACATGAGTCTGTTTAGAGAGTTTCCAGCACCTAGTACAATGTCTTGCATATAATAAAATGCATTTGTTGAATCCAATTGAATACCTGGTTGAGCTGGCTTCCCTTGAATGATTTTAGGCTAGGCGAGCCCATTTAGCCCTATGAGACCCACACATCCAAAGTTTTGATTGCATGGCAGCCCATGTCCCAATAGCCTCTGCTTCTTTGTCATGAATTCTAAAATGGGAGGTTTAATGTCTCTCTACGATTCCCCTTATTTTGACCTCACTAGTCAGTTCCCTTTCACTGGGTCAGAATCAGATCTAAGATCTGAGTTCTTTATGTTGTTTCTTTCACTTCTTAAAGGATGAAATTATCCTTAAGGCCAATCACAACCTTAATGATTACTCAGGATTTGGCAGAGCAAGCTCCAGCAGATGTCCAGATAATTTGAAAGTCCCTTGTTTCTACTATGTCATACCTCTGCGACAGCCTTGCAATCTGCTTTCTGAATTCTTTGTATTGACTGCCTTCCATTCAGGTGGTCTGTTGTGCATTCCCATGATAGAATTGTTTGGATTTCTCCATCTGCTGATTTTGACCTAATGTTTGCTGTCTTGCATTCCCAATGTTCTTCACATAAGTATATTTTCTTACTCTACAATGCCATTCTACTGCCATATTTAATTTTTTCTTATGGTCTTCAATAAGGCATGATCATCCAGAGCCCTATTCCAGTCCAGGAATCCTATTTGAATTCCTGGCTTAGATTATCCCTATCAACATTCTTATTCCCCACACTTTGTCTATTTCTGTCAACATATGTGGAGGCCATGGGTTTTGTTGCTGTCTCTTTTAGTTATTTTCAAACTTGTGTCACAGCTACCAGTCACCATGCTATCCATTTTTATAGGCACATAACAGATATTTTTCTCCTTTTCCCCCTCCTTTTTCAGCTCAAAGCTTTATTGAACAGATTTTCAGGGCTCCAGGCAAATAAATTTTTAACTAGCCCTCATAACATAGACTCCATCATTGGTCAAAAATTCTTTATTCTTATATTTTAACATGTGGTCAAGAAATTCATATCTAGTTTTCCTTGACCAGATGTTCACTTCTCAGATCTCCCTTTCTCTCCTGAAGCCTTGACCTTTAGTCAGTATAAGGAGGTGAACATATTACATGTGCTTCTTTAGTCTTGTCGAGTACTTTCTCATTTGTAACAATCATTTCATTCTTCCTTCTGGCAGTATCATTGTCCAGATGTGAACTACCAAAGGTGTAGAGTGGTTGTCTGATTTGACAAGGCTCAGGAGTTTCTCCATCATGTTTTGTATACTTGTTCTGTAAAGACCACCCACCTCTTTATTAGTTATTATAGATGCCAGTGGGGAGTCACCAAATACCACTGACTTGTCTCCTCTTTCCCTGACCTTTACTCCTGCTGCTCCCTGTAATGCGCTCTCTCTCTCCCTCCCTCCCTCCCTCTCTGTCCCTCCTCTGTCCCTCCTCCCTCTCTCTCCCTCCTCTCTCTCTCTCTCTCTCTCTCTCTCTCTCTCTCTCTCTCTCCCTCTCTCTCCCTCTCTCTCTCTCTCTCTCCCCCCCCCCTTGTAGCCCTTCTAATTTTTTCCCAAGGAAAACATTATTTCTGGTAACATGGAAAATGGAAAAGTTTTCCTTCAACCTTTTATCTACTCTTCTAGGATGGAAACCAGCTTGAACTTTTTCACATGTAAAAATTGTTTGGTTGTAGTAGAAAGACAAACATCATGAACTCTTTACAGATCATTGCAAAATTCTCCTCAGTCTCTAAACTTGCTGTACATGAGCTCCTTAGTCCACTCTTGGCAGATCTTATGGCTAGTTCCCTTGACAAACCTTTATTACCTGTTTTCTGTTGTGGCTCCAGTCTAGTGACTCCTGTGCCAAGGCTTAATGACTGTAGTTTTCTGTCTTTTCTCTGAAGATGAGGCTAGGTTACCTACATTTCTTTTGATTGGTAATTTGTTACTCTCTACACAGCCCAATGCAAATAGTGTTTTATTCAAATGCACTCACCAGCAGCTTTCTACATTTATATCCCTCTTTCATCCTCTCCCAGGGACTGGGTTTTAGAAACCCTCTCATTGTTCTGCTGTCCAGCTGCTGTGGTCTGCTGTTGCGCAGGATGATATAAACAAAAACTTGGGAGTGACCTTAGAGATCACCTTGTCTACCTCTCTTTGGATACAAGGTCCCATGGCTGGTTGTTGACAGAACTGGTACCAGAGCTCAGATTTCTTTAGTACAATTGAATACTCTCTCCATGTAGTCATATTTATGCAGTTTTATTTATTACAAGAGCAGGTAAGGATAAATGTGAATTCTTACACTCTGATTTTTAAAAATCGACTTTACAAGCACAATAAGGGAAAGCATGACTTGACATTAGTTATTCTACAAATATTTTAGGGAACTTGAAGGTCAGTATGAGTCAACAATGTAAGATGGCAGCTAAGAAAGGCAATATTACCTTGGGATGCATTCAGGGATGCATGGTATCCAGTAGTACTTGACCCTGGTTGGATGCCATCTGCACTATTGTGTTTAATTCTGGGTACCACACGTTAGGAAGGTATCGATAAGTTAGAAAGTGTCCAGAGGAGAGCACCAAGGAGGGTCAATGGCTTTGAACTCATGGCACATAAGATCAATTGAAGGAATTGGGGATGTTTAGCCTGAAGAAGAAAAGACTCAGGAGAATTATGGGAGCTGTCTTCAAGTATCTGAAGGGCTGCCATTTGGAAGAGGGATTAGATTTGTTTTCTTGGCCCCATAGGAAAAGTCAAGAAGGAATAGGCAGAAGTTCCCGAGGCAAATTTAGGCTTGAAGGAAGAAAACATTTCTCAACAGTGAGAGGTGTCCCAAAGTGGGATGGCCTGCATCTAGAAGTAGTGGAAGAAGATGCCATAGGAGGCCTTCAATCCAAAGTTGAATGGCCATTCATTGGTCATGTCACAGTTGCTGCTCAGGCACAAGTTGGACCCAAAAGCTTCTGAAGTCCCTTCCAAATGAATTCTGTGATTCTAGTCTCAGGAGTAAAAACTTAGGGCAAATTTCTGAGAACTGCTGTGTCAAGAGGCAGTTAGAATCAAAGAACCTCAGTTCAAATCTCGGCTTTGCCACTTACTTCCTGTGTGACCTTGAATAAGTCATTTGGCTTCTCTTAAGATCGGTTATTCTGCCCCTGTAAAATAAGGTGGTTGGATGAGGTGACTTTTAGGGTCCTTGAGCACTGACTGTTGTCCTCTCTTAGAAACATTATATAATTACATGATCACTCAACTGAGTGCTTAAAAGCTAGGTGCTCGATCCTCATAGCAATAATATTAACATGCAATAGTATGTAAGCTTCTTGAGGACGGGGACTATCTCATTTTAGCCTTTGCGTCTCCAGCACCTAGGATAGCATCTGCTACAAAGCATACTCATTGATTGGCTTGCATTATTACACCTTAAGGTTTGCAGGGCTTTTTCCTCATGTTGACTCTGAGTAGTAGCTTATGCCAGCATTGGTATCCCAATTTTACAGATAAGGAAACTGAGTCCCAATAAGGTGACATGATACTTTTGGTTTACTTTCACAGGATGGAGAAAGATGGAGGTTTGGGTAATCATTGTACAAAAAATTTTGAGATTTCAAAAACTCTGGGATTTGATAGAACGACATTCTGATTAGAAATCAGGTTCCCTACTCAACTTGAATCTACCTTCCACATGGCTGCCAAAATGAGTTTCCTTAACTGCAGACCACATTCATCCCCTACTCAATAAACACTGATGGTTTTTTATTCCCTTTGTATTAAATATAATCTCTTCTGTTTGACTTTTAAGGCCTTTCTCAGCCTGACCCCAACCTACCCTTCCAGCTTTGTTAATACATCATTCCCCTTCCTGAACTCTAGGTTCCATCTTTACTGCCCTTTTCTCTGCTTCTTACACTGTGTCTCCTATCTTTGTGCCTCAGTGGTCAAGCCTCGTGCCTGGAACACCCTCCCTTGTGTCTCTTTCTTCCTTGAAGATCCAGCTGAAACATCACTTTTTACTTGAAGACCTTTCTCCCCTCACCAAGTGTTAGGGCCTTTCCACTTCAACTGCCTTGTAGGTGTCACAGTGGATAGAATGTCAGGCCTGGAGTCAAGAAGACTTCTCTTCCTGATTTCAAATCTGTCCTCAGACATTCACTAGCTGTGCATCATGGGTATGTCACTTAACCCTGTTTGCCTCAGTTTCCTCATCTATAAAATGAACTGGGGAATGAAATGGCAAACCACTCTAGTATCTCTGTGAAGAAAACACCAAATGAAATCACAAAGAATCAGATACAATTGAAATGACTGAACAACAACAAATTAACAGAAGGAAGGCACTAGAATTAAGTAGAATTGGGAAAGGGTTCCTATAGAAGGGGGGATTTTAGGAGGGACTCGAAGGAAGCTAGGAGGTAAAGATGAGAAGGAAGAACACTCCAGGCATGGGGGACAATGGCTAGAGAAAATGGCTAAAGCAGAGAGATGGAGTGTCTTGTTTGTGGAACAAAGCAAAGACGCCAGTGTCACTGGATTGAAGAGTACATGGCAGGGGTGTGGAGGAGGGTATCAGGCATAAGAAGATGGGAAAGGTAGAGTGTGTGCAGAATATAGACTGGAACATTTGGTGTAATGTATTCTCCATGGGACTTACAGAGGGAAGGTTACATATTTTTATCTTTGAATCCCAAGAACCCAGCATCGTGCCTGTCTCACATGAGCTGTTTAATGAAGGTTTGATGAATTGAACTGAACTGAAGTTGTAGATAGTTGGCCAGCATATTCCCAAATGGTTCCTCCTTGAAGAGTTGTGGACCATCAAGATTAAAATGATTCTGTGATAGACTCAGTTACCAGCCTACTGGTAGTAACAATGAATAAAAATCCTGAATCTGGTCCCTAGTTGATTCACAGGTATACCCTTATTAATACAATGCCAATTATCCAGTAATGAATATGTTCATGCATCACAGGGAAAAGCTAATTCCTTCACTTGTACTCTAAAGCTCTGGCAGTAACACTGCTGATGTTTTTTCTTTCCTTTTTCCCATTGACTAGCTGGTGGTTATTTGCAATCTTCTTTTAGGGGATGGGGTTGGCAGCAGGAACAAAGCACAGATACTTGCTCTAGGAGTTATAATATCACTAACCTTCTTTGCATTATAGGGATAAAAAGAAAACCAGAGAAACAAAAAAAAATCTGTGATTCTAAATAGGTTCACTTTAGATGTAAATTCTGGATCTACATGGATAATGTTTTAGGATCAAATGATTTTTGTTGCTTTGATCTGAAAGAAAAGTCAAGATAATTTAAAAATTCAATAGAATAGAGGGGAGCAAATCTAAGCACTTTTTACTCTCTCTTTATTAAGTGGAAAAGTAGGCCTGTATGCTAAGAGTGGCTTTTAAAAAATATATCAATATTTTACTGGTGTTGCTGTTGGCTGGGAGATGTGGAACAGAACAGTCTCCAAAGGTTGGAAAATGAGCATTACCCAAAGAGCTGTGGACAGGCATGTAGTGGGTGGGAGCAGGCTGCCATATAGAACCAATGAGGCACTTTGAAGAAGACCAGAAGCAAAGCCTGTTGTCAAGGAATGGATGATAGAAAGTGAAACTGATCTGGTCATATGATGAGGGCAAGGCATGACTAGTGGACAGCCTGTGATCCACTGGTAGCATCCCAATGTCATGAGAAAGTAAGCACAAACCAATAAGATAAAATGAAACCCTGAAGTGAAATTGTGTATGGACAAAGACAATAGCCAAATGGAATGGGCAGGACTAGATGGGTTGCAACATGTATCAATGAGATAAAATATCCACTGGAAGGTTTGAATAGGTTTTTCAGAAGGCTTTTAAAAAACAAAAGTTGGGAGATGATAGAATGTACCAGTCAGACTAGTACCACTCTTCTTCCATCTACCTTTACCCTTTTCTGTCCCTCTTTGAAAATTTAATCCACAACAAAAACAGAAACAGAATCCTCTCTCATAGTCAATAAGCATAGCCAAGCAGAACAAGTCCCAGGATGTCTGAAAAGGCAGATTGCGTTTTGCTCCTCTAGTCTCTCCCTATCAAGACTCATCATTGGTCTAGAACTGTGACTGCTCATTGCATTGAGCAGAGTCCTTGTGCCCTTCAGAGTGGTTGTTTGTTACAGTCTTTTGGTCACTGTCTAAATTGTTCTCCTGGTGCTGTTGTTCACTCTGCATCAGTTCAGAGAACTCTCCCGTTTCTTTCATCATTTCACAGAGCATAATAATTAATATTCCATTACATCCCTATAGCATACTTTGTTCAGTCATTCCCCAACTGATGAGCACCCTCTTTGTTTTCATTTCTCTCCTGCCCCCCCAAAAAAGAATTCTATCAATATTTTTGTACATATGGGCCATTTCCCTCTTTCTTTTTAACTCTTTGGGGTATAAGCCTAGTAGTGGGATTGCTGGGTCAAAATGCTTCTTGATATTAGGTGACACAGTGGATAGAGTACTGGACTTGGAGTCAGGAAGACCTGAGTTCCAATCCCACCTCAGAGACTCAGTAGCTGTCAACCTGGGCAAGTCACTTAACCTCTGACCCTCACTTTCTTTAACTGTGAAATAAGGGGATTACACCCAATGGCTTCTAAGATCCCTTCAAGCTTGGAATTTCTAATTTTGTTTTCCTACTGGAATCTGACTGCATTCAATTCCATAGGATATAGAAAATGTATTTTCTAGAATAAATCTCAGCATCATGCAATTTTAATAACCAATCTCAGGCCCAGATAATGGGTAAGAAACTGTACCTCTCTCCCTTGATTCCAGAAGGAGGGGGCTATGGCTGTAGAATGTTGCTTACACTGTTAGACACAGTTGATCTGTTGGTTTGGTCTATTGTACAGCTTTCTCTCTCCTTTTTCTTTTTTAATGTTTGGGACAAAAGATGACTCACTGGGTAGGAGAGAGGTATGGTATGTTTAGAATCAAAAATGAAAAGAACAAATCAGTAAAAATAAGATTAAAATTAAACAAATAAGATGTATTTTCCTTTTTACCCTGGAGCACAAAATGGCCAGACTTCTATTTCAGCTCTGACAAACTCCAGAGTGGGGCAGAGTGAAAAAGCAAAAAGCAAAAGCCAAATGGTGGTTCGGTTATTTTCCCCTACTCTTACAGGCCTTCTACAAGTACCATTAAGTGGTTTGAAAGCCCTGAACAATGTGGTAATCACCATGTCGGTGTGACTGGGGCCAAACAGCAATTTCAAAGCATCTTCTCATGCAGGGAATTCTCTCTTTTCCTCGTATGCTTAAATTGAGGTATTGTTTGGAATGTCAAGCTCTCCCTGCTGTAATGGAGGTTCCTAAGGCAACAATTATAGAATTACAGCGAGCTCCAAATGAGCTCTAGGGGCAGCTCTGAATGTTCTAACTAGCATCAAAGCATCTCCCAGTTGGAAGGTCCAGCCAGCCCCTTCCCAAATGGCCACTTTCATGTCAAATCTGGGGATCATAGAATGTAAAGCTGGAAGAGACCTTGGATATCATCTAATCTCATGGTTTCCTTTACACCTGGGGAAACTGAGGCCCAGAAAGGAGAAAGTTGGCCATCAAGCCTTTGCCAATAGACTTGGTAGTGAACTATGTGGGAACTTTACATCACATCTTGGAAATCTACTCTTCTAAAGTCTTGCCTATGCATGCGATTCCAAAACAGCGAGCAGAGAAGGAAGAAGAGATTACAGACAGAGGGTTAGAAAGGCCCTAAGAAGCCACTGAGTCCAGTCCTCTCTTTATAGATCATAAACTAAATCATGGAGAGGTTGCACATTGGCCCAAGGTCATATGAGTAATAAATTTTGAATTCAAGTCGTACATACACATGCACACACACACACACACACACACACACACACACACACAATCTATCATCATCCCCCATCATCATTCTGGGTCTACCACTTCCTCTTGGACAAGTCACTTAAATTCCCTGGGCCTCAGATTCCTCATTTGTAATATGAGGAAATGGGAGTAGAATTCAGGATTCCTCACCTTTGTCTCACAGGACCTTATGGTAATCTGGGGAAACCTGAGAATCCCTCCTCTGAAGAATATTTCTGAATGCATAAAATAAAACATGCAAGATTACAAAGAAAACCAATTCTATTGAAATAAAAATGTACTTTTCCCTATCCAAGTTTGAAACCATTCAGGTTAAGAACACCTGGACTGGATAATCTTAAAAGCCCCTTCTGGCTCTAACTCTATGATGCCCACAATCCCTGGAATGACTGGATTCTGTTCCATGTCTCAAAATCAATTTCTTCTCCAAAACAAAAAAGCACCACTAATCCCAATATAATTTCCAAGAATCCATTATTTTATTCATGTATGCATCCTCTCCATAGGTGCAGATTTCAGACTTTCAATTTGAATCCTGGCTTTGCTAATTACTAGCTGTGTGACCTTAAGCAAATCCCTTATACTCTCTGGGCCTCAGCTTCTTCATCTGTGAAATGAGGGAGTTGACATCAATGACCATTAAGATCTCTTAAGACTTTAGATCTGTGATCCTAAGGGTGAGAAAAGGTGCAGGCAGTCCTTTCATTCAGTTGCTTTTGTTCCTGTGGGTGGGTTGTTGAAATAAAAAGGCATCTGCCTTGTGAGCCAATGGTTTGTTTAAAGGTTCCATCCCTTCTGTCTTAACGCAGATTGGAGCACAGCTCAGCAGACTGTGTCTCCATCCCTCCCAGAGGAATCTGAACCAGACTTAGTACAGGAAAGTGCCATTGGCCAGTGGCTTTCATCAGGGCAGGTGCCCTTGCTTAAAGAACTAGATTATCTTTGGAAAGAGAAAGGAAGCCAAATGCAAATAAGAATTTGCTAATCGTTCAGGACTTTGACTAGGTTTCTCCTTGACTGATGATCATACACGTGGTGACTTTGCACAGCTCTGCCCCACTCATATCCAATTCACATGCAAGCCAAGACATCACCCTTATGACGTCGTTTGTCCTCTTTGAGAATGAAGGATGAACAACATATGCTGTATGTGTATATGCATGTTATGTACATGATATAACATGTACAGCAATTAAAAATTTAAGGCTCCATATAAATGTTAGATTTTTGTTTTATATTCCTGCACATGTGCAATCAATCAGTAAACATTTATTAAGTACTTACTAAGTGCCAGGCACTGTACTAAGCTTCGGGGATGGAAAAAGAGGCAAAAGATGGTCCGTGTCCTCAAGGAGCTTATAATCCACCAATCTCACAGTGAAATCTGAAGCATACAAACTTAGGTTCGTAAATCTCTTAGTCGTTAATCTGTTTCTTTGCCACTGTATCAAGCGCCATTGACACAGTAAGGACTGGGTTAAATGGAAGAACATCCCAAAGTAGGCAACTGTCCTGAGTCCATACCAGATGAGGACTGGCTGAAGGAAGCAGGGATGCTTAACCCAGAGAAGAGAAGACTTTGGATGGACAAAAGAATTGACTTCAAGCATTTGAATGGCTGCAATGAAAGAGGGATTAGACTTGTCACTTAGTCCCAGAGGGCAGAATGAGAAACAATGGGCAGAACTTTCAATGACCCTTTTAGAATTGGAGTCACGAAAAGCTTCCTAATAATCAAAGATGTCAAAAAATGGATTGGGCTGCCTTTGGCATGGTTGTGGATCTTCCTTAATGGTGGTCTTTAAGCAAAAGCTGACTGACCACTTGTTGGGTATGTTATAAAGGGAATTCTTTTATGAGATATGGGTGGTCTAGGGAGCCACTGAGGGCCTTCTAACTGAATTTCAGTTCTATGACCCTGTGTTATTGTAAGCCTTTTGATAAAAGAAGAGGTTTGGGGATTGACTTGACAAGAGAAATGGAAAGAAAAGTTGGGACTAGGTTTGCCCTTTTCTTGTCTCATGAGAAACAGTCATAAATAGTCAACAAGTCAACAAGCATTTATTAAGCACCATGCTAAGTGCTACAAATACAAAGAAAGGCAAAAATGATCACCGCTCTCAAGAAGCTCACAGCCTACTGGAGGAGACAACTTGCAAACGACTTGATATAAACATATGGGATGAATTGGAGATCATCTCAGAGGGAAGACACTAAGGTTAGAGAGGACTGGGAAAGGCTTTCTGTAAAAGATCGGTCACTGTGCTGATTTCTGGACTTTAGGTGAGACTTGAGGAAGCCTGGGAAGCCATATGGTAGAGATGAGCAGGGAGAGAATTCCAGGCATGGAGAATAGCCAGTGAAAATGCCCAAAGTTAGGAGATTCAGTATCATGCTTCCTTTTGTATCCCCAGCACTTAGTAAAGTGTCTGACACATAGAAGGCACTTCATATATGTCTATTGATTGGTTGGCTGATGGATTGAACAGCAAGGAGGACAAGCTTTGGTTCCTTTTGCATTGTCACTTCCTTTTCTGTTTATTTTGTTATGCAGGTATCACTGAGTAGTGTAGACAACTGTTGTATGTCCTTTGAATTTGGTCTTGAAGTATTATTTCTTAGTTTTATTACTAGTGAAAGCTAGCTCTGTAGAACAGATTAAACCATCAGCATTCTGTTGTAGAGATGCTGATGCTTCCATTTGGTGTGCTGTCAGATTCTTTGTACCATTTCAGTATCAAACCTGCCAAAAACACAGTAAAAGACAATGAAAACTCAGTTTTCAGAGCCAGGGAGAACTACAAACTTATATTTAATAGTAATAAAAAAGATTACTTTCAGCTGGAAAGGTGGCGTTGAGCTGGGTTTTGAGTGCTGTCCACTTTAATAGTTTCATTTTCCTATTAGGAAAGCTGGCAGATAGCTTAGGCTTCAGTTGAAGCACTCCATGAAACATGAGAGGGAGCCTTGGGGAAAGTATTCAGCAAATGCTTTCTTTGTTGAATAGAATCATGACTTCTGGAGTCATTCACCTGTTGGTGGCAAATGAATGGACATTAGAAATGAAAAGTGTTGGATGCTTTCCCCCCTCCCTTTAGCTATCATTAAAACAATGCATCAGTCAGTCTGTCAATGCTGAGTTTTTCTTGTCGGAGAAAGGATGTTCATTTTGGAAATGTCTTTGTGGCCTTGATTACCATGGAAGATGTAAATTCATGGTATTATAGAAAATATTGTGAGTGCCTTCTATGAAGATAGTAGGTGCTTAATCAGTGCCTGTTGAATGAATCAAATGTAGATTTTGTAAAGTGATAGGGAAGGAGGGCATTTTAATCTCTTATTCAGTTAAATTTAATGTCACAAACATTTATTAAATACCAGCTGTGTGCCAGTTACTATGCTAGGCACTTTGGATAAAAGACAAAAGAGAAAAACAGTCCCTACCTTCAAGGAATTTACTTTCTACTTCATGGATATACCATGCAAAGAGACAAGTAAATATAGCAGAATTTGAGGAAAGAACAGTAGCAGCCATGGAAATCAGAAAATGCTGCCCATAGCAGGTGGTATGTCAGCTAAGCCTCAAGGAAACTAGGTTTTCTAAGAGATGGACTTGAGGAGAGAATTTATTTCTTGAATGGGGGAGAGCCTATATGAAGACATGGAGGCACAAGGTAGAGTGTCAAGTTTAGGAAACACCAAATATACCACTTCAGTTAGAATGTGGTTTATATGAAAGCAAGTAATATGAACTGTTTAGAAAGATATGTGGAAGCCATATTCCTAAGGACTCTGAGTGCCAAACTGAGGAGTTTGTATGTAATCCTAGAAGCAATGGTGACCTATTAAATGTTCTTGAGCAGAGGAGTGGCACAATCAGATTCATGTTTGAGCAAGATTATTTTAGAGGATGGATTGCAAAGAGGAGAGACTGGCAGCAGGAAGACCAAGCAAGAGGCTTCTGCAATGGTACAAGCGAGAACTGATACAGTTGTGTTCATGTAGGTAGTTGCATATGGTAGAATTTTGGAGTGAATATGCCTTCTTTTGCATTTCAATGGTTTACTTGCAGAGGAAACAGTAGTGTCCTTGTGCAGCTAATGACTAGGAAATTATGGAGACCAGAACTGTTTTTATGATTATGGAACAAATATACTTTACCTGATTATGACTTAGTAACAAAAAATGAGAATTTGATCATTAACCATATGATAAGGTGAAGTTCTTCAAAGAGAGGAATCAACTGATGAATAAAAAAGACAGGTAAAAGAACAGACCTCAGAGCTGTGTCAAAGAGAAGCTATGACCCTTTCCACACACTATCATTTATTACAGGGTAGATTGGGCTGGCCAAAGAGTGGCTAAAATTCTCTCTTTATTGCTACCTGCCACTGAGGAGGAAGAAGAGGAGAAAGAGGGGAGAAGGTATAGTTTACTCTGTATTGTTACTTGCTGTAGAGAGAAGGAGTAGTGAGGATATAGTGTACTTTCAATGGCTATCAGCTATGGAAGAAAAAGAAAAAGAAAGAGTGGAAATACACTTTATTCACTACTGCCCTTTGTCACTGAGAAGAGAAGCGAGGAAGGAAGAAAGCACTTTTCTGAACTGGCTCCTGTTATTGCTTAGAGGTAAAATAGAAGAATCTTACAAAGAAAGAGAGTTAGAGACCCTTTTGCCAAACAAAGGATGAAGCTCACTGCCTTTTTTGAAAAAACATAGCACTACTGACTGCAGCTGAAGGAATAAGCTAAGGCTGATGCTGGAAATGGTGGATAGCATTGTCGCTGTTTAGGAGTGAGCCCAACTTCTCAGGGAGACAGCTTAAAAATGGAGCATCATAGAAGAAACACCATGTATTAATCTATCCAGCTAAGATTGTGTGCTTAGTTTAGTATTCGTCAACAAGAATATATCAAGCTCTTACTATGTATCAAGCATTGTACTAAGCACTGATGCTACAAAGAGAGTCAAATACACAGTCTCTTATATTCTAATGGGAAAAAACAACATACAGAAAATTTGCACATGTAAGGTATGTACAGCATGGACAAAAGCTAATGTCAGAGAGAAGGCAGTGGCCATAGGAAGAACTGGGAAGGCCTCTTGCAAAAGGTTAGTTTTGAGCAGGCTCTTGAAGGAAGCCAGGGAAATCAGGGTATGGAAGTGAGGAGGCAGAGGATTCCAGGCACGGGCATGAGCCAATGAAATAATAAGGTGCTGAGTGCCGCTGAGTTGTCGAGTATGTAGAAGAGAGTGCCATGTAAGAAGAGTGGGACAGCTTAGCAATAGAAGCATGTGTTCCTGTAGAAGTTGTGTTCATCAAGGAGCTTTTATGGCTAATTCCAGAGACAGAAAGAAAATATTCAGTTCTAGAGTTCCAGACTTGTGGGTTGCCCTGGTCACATATATTGCTTATGACTATGGATTATTACCCTGGGACATTAAGTATTTGTCCATTGTCCTCACAGATATTCTATCCATTGGTAGTAGAGTATGATCTAAATTTATGAGTAGAATATTATGTACATAGTGTGTATTTGCTTTGTATTTTCCATTTTGATTAAGGCTATTTTTGGTGATTGATTTGTTCATCAGAAATACAGCAGTGGAGGCTCATGAGCTTCAGCTAGAGTAGGGGTAATCACTCACAAGGGTTACCCCCTATGATGTTGAGAATAGTGACTTGTAGCAACCACTCTCCTAAAGAAACCCTAATTTAACCAGTGTGAGGGCAGGTCCAAGGAAAGTGGGCTATAGCGTGGGAAAAAAAATGAGTGCCGCTGATGGAGAGAAGAGAGAAGGTAAGAGCTGACACATCCTGGGGGAAAAATAAAAGTTTAAATAGCTGCTACAACCTTAAGTTTCCCTTTTGGAAGCTATGCATTTATTTTGTGAATAGGATTTAAAATCTGTCTTTCATGTTGGTTTAATTTGAAGTCCTAGCTCTTTCAATAAGATGTCACTGAGGTTTGTGAGCCTAAAAACATTCATAGGGCTGAGGGTAACAAACCCTGAGGGAAGCTGTTTTCTTGCAATTCTCCTGTACCCCAGCACCACCATCCCAAATAATGTTAGAGTAATTCCTATTTGTAGTCATAGCCTATTAGAAGGACAGGGCTATCAGGCAACTTAACATTCTTTGTCTGCCTCTCAGGGCTAGACAGAGCCAAGAAGACCTGAATTCAAATCCCATCTCAAATGCTTCCTAGCTGCGTACCAAGCAAGTTACTTACCCTCTCTCTTAGCCTGTTTCTTCAGCTGTTAATTGGGCATAATAATAGCACCCAAGGTTGTTGTAAGGATCCATTGAAATAATGTATGCACAGTGCTTTGCAAACCTTAAAGCATTATATAAATGCTAGCTATTATTAACTCTGATTATTTTTTACATCCTCACATTTTATATTAGGAAATCTTTGAAATGTAAAAAGTATGCCACCCTCAGTGTTGCAATGCAGATTTACAGGGGAAGTTCCATAACATTTCGATTGAAGGTGCTTGAGAAAGAAATTTATTTAAACAGAGTGCTCATGTTTATGGAACTTTCAAATGTTTCCAAAATTTCCTAAAACCTTATTTTAAAAAAGAAAAGGAAGACCTGGTCACTTGTAGCTCAGAAATTGCTTTTCTGCAAAGCCTCTTATTCACTCTGAAAATCAATCTTTTGCCTCTCTTTGGGGCTGTAGAGACTAGAACTCCAGAGGCTGCTCCAACTCCAGGAAATAGGGGCCTATGATCTTTCTGCCTCAGGTTGAAAATTCCATTGGAGCTGGACCTGAGGTCTTGTTAACAACAGCACAATAAACTGGAGACCAAACCTAATCTTGTTAAGAGTTTGTAATTGGGAGGGGGGCGGAGCCAAGATGGCTGCTGGAAAGCAGGGACTTGCCTAAAGCTCTCCCCCAGAACCCTCCAAACACCTATAAAAATGGCTCTGAACAAATTCTAAAACTGCAGAATTCACAAAATAGGAGAGGGAAGCAGGACTCCAGCCCAGGAGAGCCTGGATGGTTGCAGGGTAAGGTCTATCGCACAGAGCTGGGAGTGGAGTGGAGCAGAGCTCAGTGTGGGCTGCTCCCGGACCAACCAGACCAGGAGCCGGGTGGAACAGGTGGTAGGGCACTGAATCAGTGAGCTGTGGCAGTTACCAGACTTCTCAGCCCACAAACACCAAAGACAACAGAGCAAGTTAGTGGGAAAAGCTTCTGGGACAGAGTGGTTCGGCCATTGCCCTGGGGGCAGTGGAGGTGGTGCAGCTACAGAACTACAGCTTCAGTTGCTTCCAGGCCTACCTGGCAGGAAGAATTAAGTGGCAAATCTGAGCAGGAGTGCAGAGCCTGCTCTGGGTTGCAGAGTCCAGTCTGGGTTGGTGGTTCTTGGGGAAGGAGGAGCACTGGTGTGGCAGAGCTTGCTGTGTAGAAATAGAACTGAAAACAACAGCACAGCCCCTCAAGCTTGGGACAAAGTACTCTCTGCTCTACAAGCAGTCATACCCCAATGAAAAACTCAAGGGTCAAGTAGTTGGCTGGGAACATGGCCAGGCAGCGAAAATGCACTCAGATTCAGACTCAGACTTTGAAATCTTTCTTTGGTGACAAAGAAGACCAAAACATACTGCCAGAAGAAGTCAACAAAGTCAAAGAGCCTACATCAAAAGCCACCAAGAAAAACATGAACTGATCTCAGGCCATGGAAGAGCTCAAAAAGGATTTTGAAAAGCAAGTTAGAGAAGTAGAGGAAAAATTGGGAAGAGAAATGAGAATGATGCGAGAAAACCATGAAAAACAAGTTAATGACTGGCTAAAGGAGACCCCCCCAAAATACTGAAGAAAATAACACCTTAAAAAATAGACTAACTCGGGGTGGGGTGGGGCGGAGCCAAGATGGCGGCTGGACAGCAGGGACTAGCGTGAGCTCCCCACCAAGTCCCTCCAAAAACCTATAAAAAATGGCTCTGAATCAATTCTAGAACTGCAGAACCCACAAAATAGCAGAGGGAAGCAGGGCTTCAGCCCAGGACAGCCTGGATGGTTGCTGGGTGAGGTCTTTCGTGCGTGGAGCTGGGAGTGGAGCAGAGCCCAGTGTGGGCTGTGCAGAACAACCAGACCAGGAGCCAGGCGGTGCAGGCCCTAGTGCCCTGAATCAGTGAGCTGTGGCAGTTGCCAGACTTCTCAACCCACAAACACCAAAGACAACAGAGAAGAACTGCGGAACCCACAAAATAGCAGAGGGAAGCAGGGCTCTAGCCCAGGACAGCCTGGAAGGTCTCTGGGTAAGATCTATCCCACATGGAGCTGGGGAGCGGAGAGGAGCAGAGCCCAGCGTGGGCCGCGTGGACCAACCAGACCAGGAGCCAGGTGGAGCATGCCCTAGCGCCCTGAATCAGTGAGCTGCAGCAGTTACCAGACTTCTCAACCTGTGAACACCAAAGACAACAGAGAAGGATAGTGGGAAAAACTTCTGGGGAAAGGGTGATAGAGTTCATGGTTCAGTCACCGCCCCGGAGGCAGCGGAGGTGGGGCAGCTACAGAACTACAACTGCAGTTGCTTCTGATGCCAGGCCCACCTGGTGGGAGGAATTAAGTGGCAGACCACAGCAGGAGTGCCGAGCCTGCTGAAGATCTAAGTCCAGTCCGGGTTGGGGGTTCTTGGGGAAGGAGGAGTGCTAGTGTGGCAGAGCTGGCTGTAAGAGCTCTGAAATCAACAGCACATCCCCCCAAGCTTGGAACATAGTACTCTTTACTCTACTAGCAGTCATACCCTGCTGAAAAACTCAAGGTTCAAGTAAGCTGGCTGGGAACATGGCCAGGCAGCAAAAACGCACCCAGATTCAATCTCAGACTTTGGAATCTTTCTTTGGTGACAAAGAAGACCAAAACATACAGCCAGAAGAAGTCAACAAAGTCAAAGAGCCTACCACAAAAGCTTCCAAGAAAAACATAAACTGGTCTCAGGCCATGGAAGAGCTCAAAAAGGATTTTGAAAAGCAAGTTAGAGAAGTGGAGGGAAAATTGGGAAGAAAAATGAGAAGGGTGTGAGAAAATCATGAAAAACAAGTCAATGATTTGCTAAAGGAGACCCAAAAAAATACTGAAAAATATACTGAAGAAAACAACACCTTAAAAAATAGACTAACTCAAAAGGCAAAAGAGCTCCAAAAAGCCAATGAGGAGGAGAATGCCTTGAAAGGCAGAATTACCCAAATGGAAAAGGAAGTCCAAAAGACCACTGAAGAAAATACTACCTTAAAAATGAGATTGGAGCAAGTGGAAGCTAGTGACTTGATGAGAAATCAAAATATTATAAAACAGAACCAAAGGAATGAAAAAGTGGAAGACAGTGTGAAATATCTCATTGGAAAAACCACTGACCTGGAAAATAGATCCAGGAGAGATAATTTTAAAATTATTGGACTACCTGAAAGCCATGATCAAAAAAGAGCCTAGATATCATCTTTCAAGAAATTATCAAGGAGAACTGCCATGATATTCTAGACCCAGAGGGTAAAATAGAAATTGAAAGAATCTACAGATTGCCTCCTCAAATAGATCCCAAAAAGAAATCTCCTAGCAATATTGTCACCAAATTCCAGAGCTCCCAGATCAAGGAGAAAATATTGCAAGCAGCCAGAAAGAAACAATTTGAATATTGTGGAAACATAATCAGAATAACCCAAGATCTAGCAGCTTCTACATTAAGACATCAAAGGGCTTGGAATATAATATTCCGGAGGTCAATGGAGCTAGGATTAAAACCAAGAATCACCTACTCAGCAAAACTGAGTATCGTGCTCCAAGGCAAAATATGGACTTTCAATAAAATAGAGGACTTTCAAGCTTTCTCAGTGAAAAGACCAGAGCAGAATAGAAAATTTGACTTTCAAACACAAGAATCAAGAGAAGCAATGAAAAGGTAAACAAGAAAGAGAAATCATAAGGGACTTACTAAAGTTGAACTGTTTTGTTTACATTCCTACATGGAAAGAAGATGTGTATAATTCATGAGACCTCAGTATTAGGGTAGCTGAAGGGAATATACATATATATACACAGAGGGCACAGGGTGAGTTGAATATGAAGGGATGATATCTAAAAAAAAAAATCAAACTAAGGGATGAGAGAGGAATATATTGAGAGAGGGAGAAATGGAGAGATAGAAAGGGGTAAATTATCTCACATAAAAGTGGCAAGAAAAATCAGTTCTGTAGGAAGGGAAGAGGGGGCAGTGAGGGGGAATGAGTGTATCTTGCTCTCATCAGATTTGACCTGAGGAGGGAATAACATACACACTCAATTGGTATCTTACCCCATAGGAAAGAAAGAGGAAGGAGTTAAAAAGGGGAGACAATAGAAAGGATGGCAGATAGGGGGAGGAGGTAATCAAAAGCAAACAGTTTTTTTTTCAAAAGCAAACATTTTTGAAAAGGGACTGGGTCAAGGGAGAAAACGGAATAAAGGGGGATAGGGTAGAATGGAGCAAAATATAGTTAATCTTTCACAACATGAGTATTGTGGAAGGGTTTTACATAATGATACATGTGTGGCCTATGTTGAATTGCTTGCCTTCTTAGGGAGGGTGAGTGGGGAGGGAAGAGGGGAGAGAATTTGGAACTCAAAGTTTTAAAAGTTCAAAAAAAAAGTTTTTGCATGCAACTAGAAAATAAGATATACAGGCAATGGGGCATAGAAATCTCTCTTGCCCCACAAGAAATAAGGGTAAAGGGGATGGCAGGGGGAGTGGGGTGACAGAAGGGAGGGCTGACTGGGGAATGGGGCAATCAGAATATATGCCATCTTGGAGTAGGGGGAGGGGAGAAATGGGGAGAAAATTTGTAATTCAAACTTATGAAAATCAATGCTTAAAACTAAAAATATTAAATAAATAAGATAAACTAAAAATGATCATGATAAAGTTTAGTTTTCTTAAAACTTTGCAGGAAATTGTTAGGATAATTTCTAATTCTTTCCAAAATCAACAATCTTTTGTACTAACTTCATGGAATTTGAGGGGATATATGTGTATATAATCACGGTACATTTATTCGTTCATTTGCTGGGGTAGATTTAAGGTAGCAAAGAACAAAACCAGAGTCATGCCTAAATCCAAGAGAGTTAGCAATGCTGTCACCTGCGAGTTTCAGCACAAGCTGAATGTCCAAAAAGGATAAACATAGGAAAAGGTGATTTGGCAGGTGCCAAGTAGAGAAATCTCTACTTGATACATGATAGTGGACATCCCTAGACAAGGAATATAAGAAACAAATTCCTACTTACAGGCACTTTAAAACCTAGTTAATTTGGCAAATATTCAAACTGAAAACTGTTAACACAAAGTAATGTATAATTAAGTGCCTAACAGATGATATAAGAAGTAAGTGCTCTTGAAATGAATGATGCACAATATTTGATTGTATCATTGGAAATTCATCAGGCACTTTCCTTTTGCTTTTTGATCAAATCTCAATGCTACATTAATACTGAAAATGTTCCCAAAGTTCTTGCCAACACTTACTTAGTAAACAACAGACACCTTGCATAGTGCTATGCACATGGTATGGCATTGAATGGATTGATTGAATGTGAAGTCTCCAACTGTATAGTGTTGTTGTAATGAAATTTGACTTGTATAAAATACCAAGGGAAAATATTTTTGTACGTCTACCCTATTTAAAGAAGTTAGTGGAATATGCTATCTATGATAACAATTAACTATAGATTCTTAAGTAGGTGGATAAATATATGGATGCCTACATATTGAGATCAATACAGATAAATCAGTGAATTTCACTTCAATAAGTGTTCTTTAAATATTGTGTGCAAGTCAGGATCTTTTCCCTCAAGAAGCTTATAATCTATTAGGGGATATAAAATGTGAGCAAATACCTCTAATGCAAATTAGAACCTCATAAGTGCCTACAAAAGATAAAATATTCTATAAGAAATAAGAAAGTTACTTTCCATTGGGAAGATTAAGGAAATATTCATAGAGGATCTGAGACTTGAGATTGACTTTAAAAGACAGATAGAATTTCAAAAGGTACAGAGTTTTGTGGAAGTGAATTACATTTTAATCTAGAAAATAGGTCCATGAAAAACATCAGCAACAAATAGAAGGACAGGTGGAGAGCTAAGAAAATAAGGATGAAAAAGCTTGTGAAGTTGTGCCTTTAGAACATGGGGTTAGAACGTGGGAAGTAAGCTTAATCAACAGTATAGGGATAAGCTTAGTCAAGAATTGATTCTTTTATTCTAGATTCAAAGGTTTCCTCCCTTTTACCCCCAAACATGTACTTAATAGATTTCATTTATTTTTACAACTTATTCAATGGACTGATTGTTTAGCAACGGGGTTTAAAAATCTGCAGAGCCAATATTTTTCGGAGACTACCTGTTACATAGACATGTAACATAGATGCGTAATTTATACCAAGAACCAAGGGGGAAAATATCTTGAGAAATCCTACTGAGTTCTTTTATTTCTCTTTTAAATGTTGCCAGAAAAAAATTGCAACTATTTATGAAAAGAAAACTTGATGTGAAATCCAATTTGAAATTATAATCAATCAATAAAGCTACCCCAACTTGCCAAATAAAGCCGTGTAATTTCACAGGAAAAAAAAGAGCTTGTGTTTGGGGAGGGAGAGATTTCATTGAACTTCAGTGCAGAGTCAGACTTTTCCTCTTTGTCAGCACAGGAAACAGAGAAAGGGGACAGTTTTGTATGTGTTGTCCTTGTGACCATCTCTAGGGAAGGTCCCATGCCCTTGCTTACTACCACTTGAGGACTTAGCTGGTTTTTGCTGTGTGCTTTTAATTCAACAAGCATTTACTTAGGGATAAGGTTCCTTGCAGGGATACAAAGAGAAAAAAGGCCCTTCCCTCAAGGAGTTTCCACTCTACCGTAGAGAGGAAATTTACATGGATAAGTAACACAAAGGTTTTTTATTTGTTTGGTTGGTTTTTTGTTTGCTTGGGGGTCTGGACCCGTGATTTCATTTGGTTCAGTGTAAGCAAAGGGGTGTATTTGTAAATGTTTAACAAATGACTCCCCCCAAAAAAAGAATCCACAATACACTTTTAAGTGGAATTTGCTTCATTAATATTTTCTCCATCACTTTCTTAAGTGTAGACCATCAACAAAACGAATCAAGCCTTGATTTGTAGTGTTTGTTGATTTCCAAGGCATAAATGGTACTACTGAAAACTGAACCATTCATTGGCTTTCCAAGCTGGAGCTAGCACATCTCTGTGCAGGTAGTTCTCTCATCAGGAACCTCCCTCTCCCAAAACAGATCAACATCTGCTCTGCAACTTAAATTCTTAGGTAATTGTTTGGGGTACTGGGAGGTTAGGTAATAGCAATAGTGACCACAACAGGCACTTATACTGGATTCTAAAGTTTGCAAAGCACTTGGCAAATATCTCATTTTATCCTTGCAATAAACCAAGGAGGTAAGTACTATTATTAGCCCATTTTACAGATGAAGGAAACTAAGGCAGGTAGAGGTTAAGTGATTGGCCCCAGATCACACAGCTAGTGAGTATCTAAGACTGAATTTGAACTCATCTGTCTGATTTGATGTGCAGCACTCTATGTACTCTGCCACCTCAATGCCTTTAGTTTAGGTGACTTGTCTAGAGTCACCCGACTGTTATGTGTTAGAGGTGTTGAACCAAAGTGTTCCAAACTTTGAGGTTGGTATTCTACCCACTGTGTTACATTGCCTCTCAAAAACAAATTATATCTTTTTTTAGTTAAGCCATCGCCAAAAGACCCTCAGTTTAGACTTCACCAATTTGAAATTGATGGTAACCTGGACATGGTGGGGTGAAAAGGCTAACTTTGGAATATTTACCAATATTTATAGAGATTTTGCTGAGTACATTCAAAAGGCCAGAATCTCTGAGTTGGATCTGACTTCCAGGGCCATCTTGTTTGAGTCATACTTAGAAAAACAATTCCCAAACAGCCTTACAAGTTATCATCTGCCTTTACTTGAAGACCTTCAGTGCGGGGAAGCTCACTACCTCCTAATACAGCAAATGCCACTTTGGTGTGACTCATTATTAGGAATTTATTTTCCTTGTATCGGTCCTAAATATGTGTTTTTGCAAAGTCCACCAAGTTCTGCCCTCTGGAGCCAAGGATAACCAACATAATCTTTCTTCCATGTGATTAATAGCTCAGTAAAAGCTAAAGGACAAATGGGATGGAGAGTTCAGTCCATGACTTAGCTGGCGGCTGAACTGACTGTGAGATTCTATCCATCTCAGTGACACCATAGAATCATAGCTTTAGAGGTGGAAGAGATTCCGAAATCCTTCTAATACAACCCCTCTTATCTTACAGATGAGAAAACTGAGACCTGGGGAGAATAAAGGTCTCATAGATTGCTAGTGGCTGGGATTTGAACCCAGGACTTCTGTCTCCCAATCTAAGGCTGCCTCTCAGCCTTCATATAGCAATATATAGACTCCCTCTTAATTCCAGACATTCAGCCAACTTAAGAAGGAAGATCAGCAAGCTATTTTTATGCCAGGACAAGACCACTTTGTACTTCAAGATGGCATTCAACAATGCCTGGGATATCAAATTTGTCTCATCTATTTATAACGGCACTTAGATGATTCTGAAGCAAGTCTCCCATCTCACTCTTGATTTCCATGGTCTTTATTTTTCACTTTCATACCGCCCCTTCCCTAGCCCCAAATAGGGTAAATTTATGACACTGCAATTTACTTTTCTGTTAAGAATAGAATACAACAAAAACAAAAAAATCACAAATTAACATCACACACCTCTATTCTTCTGGGAAATTCTTCTTGTTTGGGAAAGTTTTACTATCTTCAGAAGTCCTGTAAGTTTTTCAGAGTTGTGCTTTTAGTAAAGTAGCAGTAACTTGATCTTACCAAGCAGTTAAATGCCTAACATCCTAGAGATAGCCTGAGGATTTCACCAAGTTGATTTTGCTATCAGACTGTTAGATGAGCCCTCATTCCCAAAAGATGCTGGAAAAGGAATCAAGAAAGCCAGTGTGATCTTCAGCAACCCAGCAGATAATTGTGACTATGCCTTCCCCCATCGAATTCTCTTTTTAACATAGGCAAAGCAATATCATTCCCTTTGGCAAATGCAGAAACTTAAGAAGGAAAAGTTGTGACTTAGCAGAGGCTCTCTACTTCTTGACTTCCATTTTGTTTTGTTTTGTTTGCTTTTTAAGCAGGTTACTAAATCAAAGAATCTCAGAGTTGTAAGGGAACTCTGAGGCCATCTAGGCCAACTTGCAACTAAAAAAGAATCCATTCTACAAAGTACCCAACAATTGGTCATCTAGCCCTTGCTGAAAACACTCTAGTGTGGGAAAAACCCACTGCCTCCTGAAGCAGCTGATTCTATTTTTGGATAGTTCTGATTGCTACATCAACTGCTATCTAGTCACGTTTTCCTCTTCTCTGAGTTGTAAAGTTGATTTTTTGGAACCAATGTTGAAACTTTACATTTATTCCCATTCAGTGTCATTTAACTAAATTTGGACCAACATTCTAGACACCAGAATTTTCTCTGGATTCTGACTCTCTCACCCTTCATGTTGTCTATCCCTCTCAGCTTTGTGTCTTCCACAAATTTGATAAATGTATCAGACACTAAGGTACTCTCAAGCTAGAGCATAATAGAGGCCAGTCATCCAAATATCGACATGAAATGTCCGTGAGCACTTTGATGGTACTATTGGTGACTATCTGGAGTACAACAAGCAATGTGTTGGAGTCAATTTATATTGGCTCATAAGAGTTGATTGTTAAATTTTCAGTGGTAGCATTTTTGCCTTGAAAATTAGCAAAGGCTAGGACTCAGGGTTTTGTTGGTTGTTTTGTAATTTAATTGTACTGTTATTGTTTTGTTCATATTTATTATTATATTAATAATATTAAAGTATTGAATTTATTATTCTATTAAATTATTGGACTAATTATTAAATTGATATTAAATAATATTTCTTATTATTGTTCATTTTTACCCTCAAGTGATGCTGCTTCCCAGGTTCCCAATATCTGCATTCTGTCTCTACTGGTTGTATGTTAATTGTATTGTTATTGCTTTGTTAATTATCTAGGCTTAAGAAAGTGATGGAGAAAATGTTAATAATGTTGATTAACTTAAAATGTTCCATGTGCACATTGGGGTCGGGGGGAGCTGGTGGTTAAACATTTACCAATACACCCCTTGAATGCTGTTGTTCAGTCATTTCTGTCATGTCCAGCTCTTTGTAACTTCATTTGGGGTTTTCTTGGCAGAGATACTGGAGTGGTTTGCCTTTTCCTTCTCCTGCTCATTTTACAGATTAGGAAACTGAGGCAAACAAGGTTAAATGACTTGCCCAGGGTCACACCACTAGTAAGTGTCTGAGGTCAGATTTGAACTCTGGAAGATGAGTCTTCCTGATTCCAGGCCTGGTATTCTGTTCACTGCATCACCTAGCTGTCCCACCCTCCAAAATATAACTAGCCTATTAGCTATACTTCATAGATATACCCAGGTCAGATTAAATGATGACCGTCATTCAAGGCTCTTTAATGATAAATTGAAGTGGAATTACTATAGGTCAGGTAGATAGGAAAAATGGCCTGGTGGAAAGAGTGTTATATTTAGAGTCAGTGGACCTGAGCTTAAATCCCAGTTCTGACACTTTACATGGGTAACCTTGGAGAAGTCACATAACCTCTTTGGGCCTCAGTTTCCTCATCTGTAAAATTAGAGTGGTGGTGGTGGTAGATTAGATGTCCTCTAAGGTCATTTTCTGATCTAAATCTATCCTCCTGGGAAACATAAAGTGGCAACATGATATGGCTGATAGACTCCTGGATCTGGCTTCAAAACCTGCCTGACACTTGAACAGCCATGTGGCTCTGAGCAAGTCACTGAATCTCTCTAAACCTCTGTTTCTTTTATCTATAAAATTCAGATGATAATAATATCTCTAGTGCCTCCCTCATGGGGTCATTGTGATGGTCAAATGGGATAACGTAAGGGAAGAACTTTGTGAACCTCATGATACTCAGATCAGAGTATGACAGATTTTGAAGGGCTCTCAGAGGCCATCCAGTCTCCTTTTTCAGGAAGGAAACTGAGGCCCAGAGATGTCAGTTGACTTACCCATGGACACAAAGCATCTGTGGTGAGAATAGAGCCCAAGTCCTCTGATTCCAAAACCAGCTTTTCCCAATGAACCATGATTCGTCCTCCAAGAAGGCCACGTACCCATTTCTTATAGATCTTCACATTTCAGGGAAAACTGAGACTAGATGATTCTTGAGGTTCCGAACAAAGATAAAATTTTGCAATTCTATGGTTTCTTACTCAAGCCAATGAGTTCTAGTCTAATCATGGTTATACAGATTGATTTGGACTTTTGACTCCATGCCCTACCCCCCAAGTCTAATGTCTTTCCACCTACCATTTTGATTTCCATAAGCTGCTTAAGAGATACTGGCATTGAAACATAATGCAGAGATTTACATTTCTTACATTCAAGCATACCAAGTCAGTCAGTCTCTGAGTGTTTTCCTTCCTTGTTTTTGTGAGATGATACTTAATTAACTTCATCATGTGTTAGTGTTTCTGATTCATTTTTACCCTCAAGCGATGGTTCTTACCAGGTTCCCAATCTCTGCATTCTGTCTCTACTGGTTGGTATGAAGATGTTTCATTAAAATATTAAAAACAATATCCCTAAATTTGTTCATGCTGCTGTCATTAATCCAAAACAATATTTTCCTCAGAAACATGATCTTCCTCTCTCTGCTGAAGGACATCTTAGAAGTGAGGCTGCTTTATTCATTTTGATACCAAAATGTGAAATCAAATGCCCAGCAGGGACTTTGGGTAGGAGGGAGTTGGGTGGGTAGCGATGAGCAAGCTCATCATTTGTTTTCTGAAGAACAAGGCCCAACCCTCCAGTGGTTCTTTATGAAACCTTTCCAAGGCTGGGAGAATGCTCACCAAGAAGAAATGAGCAGGGACACAGCCAACAGGCCGATTATTTAGCCTGGAGCATGTGTTATTGCCTCTGTCCTTCTTCCTTTGCCTATCCAGCTGAGATTTGTCTTCAGTGAAGGGCATGTATAGCAAAAGCCAGGGTTATTTGCCCTTACTAGGACTAAGCAGCCATTGTTGGGGGAATTGTTTTGATTTTTCAGTTTGGATGAAGGATAAATATGTCAATAACCATGATATATACAGAGAGGAAGGATGGCTGTATTCTCCTTACTATAAGTGATGTGAACTTTTGATACCTTGTGAACATGGGCTATGAACTATTCTGTTAGTATAAGACTGGGCAGATGCTTCATCCCTCCATGCTTTCTTAGTTTTACTCTCTAAGAGGAATGTTGTTGCTTTTTTTGTCCTGTGGGCTGCAGGGAATGTATTGGGGAGGTCTTGACTTTTGTGTATGGAGAATTTCTAATCAATTTGCCTTCTAGTTTAGGAAAGTATCAAGATCTAGAGAGATAATGAAAGGTCTATAGAACAGACAGCCTTCATTGTCATGGACCATTTGGGTCCCAGAGAAGTGATAGTGGTGTCAGTAGAAGAAGGGGGGTGGGATGCAGAGGAGGAAGTTGGGTTGTGCTCAGATGGTTCTATCAATTGGTCTTTCTTAAATATTTTTGTTACCAAGAAGAGTTTGGTGTCTTAGGGTGGGAGTATAGAAAAATGACTGTGGTTGAAAAGTAAAAAGCAATAATAATCCTTTGTTTATAGAAAGAAAATACATTTTTTCCATTCCTAGAGGCAGCTAGGGGCTTCAGCGGATAGAAGATTGGGACAGGAGTCAGGAAGACCTGAGTTCAAATTTAGCCTCAGATACTTATTAGTTGTGCAACCCTGGACAAAGTCACTTAACCTCTGTCTGCCTCAGTTTCCTTGTTTGTAAAATGGGGAAAATAATATCACCTACCTCCCAGGGCGGTTGTGAGGATTAAATGAGATGATGAATAGTGCCTGTTACATAGTAGGCACTTTTGTAAATGTTTGTCCCCTCCCTCCATCCCATCCAGAATTGCTCATGGATTGTTTTAAAGGTAATAGAGTACTTTGGTAAATCTGTGGTCTAATCTATGGGGCATACATGCTCTTCTATGATGCACCTAGCAGCTTAGCCATGCCTTCTTGTCTAATGGAATTTTTCCCAGTCTTCCTATAAATTCTCCACAAGGATCCACTTAATATGTGTGTGGGAGGGGCAGGGGGGACTTGGGGAGATGTAGCTCATAGGAAGAGGTATGTGGCAGGGAAGTTCCTCTAAATTTCTTGACATTCCATGGATATTAGTGGATCACAGAATTTCGGCTAAAAGGGATCTCAGTCTTCATCTGACCCAACACATGCCCCCCAAAAGATCCCCACTACAGCACACAGGATCAGGGCCCATCCAGCCACTGCAGGAAGACCTCCAGTGAGGAAGAACCCACTACCTCATGCTGGAGTAGGTCCAATTGCTAGGAAGTCTTCCTTGACTTTAAACCTAAAATTTCCCCCTTTACATCTTCTACTCATTGATATTAATTCTGCTCTCTGGGGCTAAACAGAGCAAATTTGATCTGTCTTCCACATTCAAATTCCCCTTTTGATCCCATATTGGCTTTCTGACCCTGATGCTGTATGACTATGAGTCATAGAATGTCACAATCTCTGAAGGATTCAGGCTAATGACCTGGAGAATATGGTCAAGTGATTCCCATCCCTTAACTTCCATTACTCTAGGCCAGAGGTGCTAACACTTGCTGCTGGCAGAACTGGATTAAAATATAATTGGGTAATATTTAACAAAACAAAAACACAATAGAACATAGATAATGTTAATTTGTCTTTTTCTAAGTCAACACACAATTTGAGTTTGATACAAAAGCCCTAGGCAATAAGAAAGGATACTAACCTGAACTGGTAGAGGGAGTTTCTTCACCTGGGAGTTCCCTATATCAATAAAATCATGGCAGCTTTTTAAGTCTTTGAAGACAATTATCATATCTGCCCTTTCCTTCCCCTGAACCTTTCCTTTTCAGGCTAATCATCCCTAATTACCTCAACCTATCCTCATGTGACATAGTTTTGAGGCCCTGATCTCCCTCCCCTAGACACTCTCTAAAATGTGACTCTTATAACTGGACACCCTACCACAGATGGGGTCTGGCCAAAGAAGAGGAGAACCCAGCTAGTGCCTCCTTATTCCTGGGAGCAGCCCAAGATGGCATTGACTCTGCTGGACAGCTCATAGCCTGTCCATTGCTCATCCCTTGCTCACACCACATGACCAATTCTTTGCTGTTAATAAATCTCTCCAATGACATCCTTCATATGTTGCTTCTCTACTGCACCATTCTTTGCTGACCATGGGTGATGTGTTGTATTCTCTCTGTGACCACCATTGCCTTTTGGGTGACACACAACTTGAATTCTTCAGAGACGGTAATATTCCATGACTCATAGCCATATAGCCTCAGTGACTGAAATAAAGCAATTCTACGTCTTCTACAGCTATATTTTTCCTTTTTCCAAGAATATAATTTAGGAATACCTCAGGAATCTTTGAGTGACTCTATAGCTTGCTAAAAACATTGTGCATTTAAGATATTCCATTTTGGGAGATGTACAAAGTGTGAAACTTCTTGGCTTTGATTATTCCATATGGACTAAATGCCATGTGAGTGTGAAGGGTGGTGTGAGTGCAAAGAATGTCCTTGTCATGAGCATTAACATTAGATATGCATTTGGCCGCTCCTTTGTTCAAGGCACCATGGCCATCACTGGACTGTTTAGGAGAAGACAGAGCCCCTGCCCATCCACTCTATAGCCTACATGAAAAGATAAATACTAATGAATGAATGAATGAATGAAAAGGCATTTATTTTAGACTTACTATGTGCCAGGCACTGAGAATTCAAATAGAAAAAGAATACAGTCCCTCTTCTCAAGAAGTTCAAACTACAAAGCAGATGTAAGGTGCCAGTGGTTCTAAGCATGCAGCTATGGGGCACATGGCAAATCCCAATAACCCTTAAAGTGCATTGGCATGGTGCACAGCAAAGCAATATTGTAGTGATGATCAATTGGGAATGCCTTGGCTCCTCTGATTAATACAATGATCCAAGACAATTCCAAAGGACTCATGATGAAAAAATACTGTCCACTGCCAGAGAGAACTGATGAACTCTGAGTGCAAACTGAAATATGGTGTCTCACTTTCTTTATTAGTCTTGCTTTTTTGGTAAATGTGGCTAATACAGAAATTTGTTTTACATGATTTCACATATGTAATTGATGTGTTGCTTGCCTTCTTAGTGGATGGGGGCAGGGCTAGGAGGGAAGGAGAGAATTTGGAACTTGAAATTTAAAAAGAAAAGAATACTTAAAATAAATAAGTAAAAAATTTTTTAAAATTATTTTTAAAGTGCATTGGCATGTCAGGTAGCAATTACTGGAGGTCCAGAGGGCATAGTAGCTGGGTATCTGGTAGGATCTTCTCAGTCTCCAGGCCAGCTGTTGACCTCAGAGTCCCTGCATCATCAGGAGGCTGGAGATGGTGGAGTGGAAGGCAGCCTGAAGTGCTTGCTTCCCCATACGCCCCCAGAGTGGAGATCTGGGCTGGCAAGCTAGGGTGGGAGATGGAGCATTAGTAGCAGGTGCTCTGCACCAGATTGGTGGTATTGACAATAAATGCTTTAAGAGTTGAAAAGATGTAGAAATCTTTGTAGTATAGACCAGTAGAAGAAGACATCACAGAGAGGACTTGAGTTGGACCTTAAAAAGTAAGGATTAGGGAGGAGGAGAAGGGCATTCTTGGCATGACCAAAGGCATGGAGGCAGCAATATTTTATAATATGCTCAGTGAACAGTGAATTTACCAGTTTGACTAGAATGAATGAGTTTGTACAAAGGAGGAATAATTAGGTTCAGGCCAGAATGTGAAAGGCCCAGTGAAATTTGTTCAACACAGACAGCCCAGTAAAGTGAAAAGAACAATAAATTTGGAGTTCAAAGGCCTGGTTTCAAATCCTAGCTCCATCTCATACTAGCTGTGGGAGTCATTCAACTTCCCCAAGACTTAGTTTTCTCATCTTCAAAATGGAATGATTTGACTCAAGGCCCTAAAGTGAATATTGCATCTTTTACAAGAAAGCATTAAGGAGGAAGGACTTGTCAAAAATATCAGATGTTGTTGAGAGGTCAAGGAGGGAGAAGACTGAGAAAAAAACTATTGGATTTGGTGGTAAGAATGTCACAGTGACCTTTCAGTAAGACAGCTAAGAAAATCTTCAAAATTAAAGGGAGATAAGGGGTGGTGGGGAAATGGAGTGTAGACTTTGTATTTGAGAAGTTTGGTGGAGGAAGAAGAGAGGGAAATGACATCTGTGGTCCCCTCGCCTTCTGAATCAAGAATAGCTAAAAACAAAAATTAGATGATGAAATGTACAAAAAGTTAGAGAAGATAGATTAGGAAGGGAGAGAAGTCATTCACAAGTAGCTTAAGTTTTCTTTGTTTCATTTATTTTGTTTCCTCATTCAGACATTTTCCTCCCAATATAATAAGCATGCATATGTGGTTTGTTCGTTTTATGTTCATTTTTGCAAGAATGTCATCCCTGATCAGGCAGCTATGTGGTACAGTGGATAGAGTGCCAGGTCTGGAGGCAGGAAGACTCCTCTTCCTGAGTTCAAATCTGGTCTCAGACATTTATTAGCAGTGTGACCCTGGGCAAGTCACTTAATCCTGTTGACCTCAGTTTCCTCATCTGTAAAAATGAGGTGGAGGAGGAAATGGTGAATCATGCCAGTATCTCTGCCAAGAAACCATCAAATGAGCTCATGAAGAGTTGAACAAGACTGAAAAATGACTGAACAACTTCCCTGGTCCTTTCATTGTGGGGTTGAGAAGAAAATGGATATTGAGCCCTTTTCTCTGCCACTGACAAACTGTGTATAAGAAAATAGAGAGCTGACCTTGGGCTCATTCAAGCTCTGCCTCTTCCATGTACTGTTTGTGTGACCTGGGAGCAGTCACCTTGACCTCTCCATGCCTGACACAACTCTCTAAAGATGAGGAGGTGCACAACAGTTGTCAAAGTGAATTGGTAAAAGGAGTTCCCTTTCAGGAACCTTTTTACACCAATGAAATCACAGACCTGGGTGAAAAGTATGTAGTGGGCGCAGAGTTTTCTCAAATTAAAAGTCATCAGATCCAGCGCCCATTGAAATCTTCCGGGTACATCAGTGGCCTCAGGTCCCTTCAGGTATTTCAAAATGGCAGCCTTCAAGCCCTACTGTCAGCTGGGCATCTGAAGATTCACTGTCATGCTCTTAATCATGAGGTCTTTGACAAAGCCCAATAGTTAAGCTGCATTGATTACACACACTGATCAGTTCCTTTGGGGGATTCAGGAAGCATTTATTTAGTGCCTGCTGTGTGCAAGGCACGATGCTAAAGGATGGGGATTTTGCACAAATGCAGACAGCAGTCTCTGCCTTCATGGAACTTACACTCTAATCCAAAAGGCAGCATGTGACTAAATAGGAGCATATAAGATGCAGAGTTGATGGAACTCAGAGCACTCAAATGTCCCACTTTTGGCTTGTTTGTTGGCAATAAACAAAAATGACTCTTAAAAGAGACTGTCTTGGGCAGGTGCATGATTTCCTTCCTTTCTCTTTCCCAACAGGACCTTCTTAAAAGATGCTACTCTGCAAAGGCTTCTTACCTGTTCCAACAAGATAAGTTCTACGATGTCAGCTATGACACAGGAGACAAGTCCATCCAGTGCAGCCGTCGGCCTGATGCATTCAAGTTCTGGATGACTTGGAAGGCCCTGGGGACGCTGGGCCTTGAAGAAAGAGTGAACCGGGCTCTCGCGTTAGCGAGGTATGTACCTGTGCATATTTGTACAGGTGTTGTCAAAGATTGTAATATGGCGATAGTCAAGGATGAGCAGAGAGGCCTCCTGGCAGCCCTTTGGCATAACAGAGAGAGTGCTGGGTCTGGGGTCTGGAAGACCTGAGCTTAAACCCTGCCTCACACAAGTAGTCAAGTCATTTAACCATTCTGTACCTCAGTTTCTCCATCTGTAAAATGGGATAGTTGAACTTGGTGACCTCAAAGGTCTCTTCCGGCTCTAAAGCCATGATCCAGTCAATGTTAGGCAGCTGGCTCGAAAAGTTCTGGCCACTTTTAGGCTCTCCATTACTTGTCCCTGCCCCTCTACTGCTGCTGCCAGCTAATTCTACCCCCTGCTCTCTCTCTCTCTCTCTCTCTCTCTCTCTCTCTCTCTCTCCCCCCCCCCGTCTCTCCCTCTGTCTCTTTCCTCTATGTTTTTGTGTGTCTCTCTATGTCTCTCTTTGTCTCTCAGTCTCTGTCTCTCTTCATCTCTCTCTGTCTTTCTCTGTGTGTCTGTCTGTGTCTCTCTGTCTCTCTTCTCTTTCCTCTTTCTTTTATTCTCTCCCTCCTGTCTTTCCCACCTCCTTCTCAATCTCTCTCTGTCTCTTTCTCTCGCTTGTCTATGTCTCTGTTTCTCTCTGTGTGTCTATCTCTCTTTCTATCTCTGTCTGTCTGTCTTTCTGCCTCCCTCTGTCTCTCTGTTTCTCTCTGAGTCTGTCTCTCCATCTGTCTCTTTCTGTCTCTCCCTCTCTATCTCTGTCTGTGTGTGTGCTCTGTCTCTCTCTCTGTCTCTGTGTCTGGGTCTATGTCTCTCTGTCTGTCTGTCTCTCTCTCTCTCCCCCTCCCTCCATTCCTCTGTGTCTCTGTCTCTCTCCCCCTTCCCTCATCTTGGCCTTCACTCTGCCAAATCTATCTGCTTCCTTTTCAAGCCAAGCCCCGGGAAGTAGCTCAGGGCTGAAGTAGGCAGGACTCAAGCAGTCATCCTTAGTAGACTAGATGAGGCCCCAAGGCAGGGTGCCCTTGACATCCAGCACGAAGCAGGTGGGAACAAAGTCCTAAATGACTTTTCCATAGTGATGTTAGTTCCTAGTATAAGAACATGTCCTCCAGACCAGAATCAATCAGCCTTCAGTTAGGTGGGATAATAGATAGATTTTTTGCCCATATGAGTTCAAATCCTCCCTCAGGCATTTACTAGCTGAACCTGGGCAAGTCACTTAGCTTTTTCTTTCATTTTCCTCTTCTATAAAATAAGTGAGTAATACTCAGAGTCTGTAAGTTCTCCAACTCTAAAGTTACCATCCTATGGTAAGATAGGGAAGATCTGCTGAAGCCGAAGTCATCCTGAAAAAGATCTGGAGTCCTCAGTGGCCTGAAAGATCAATATGAATCTTCAGTGTGATGTGGAAGTCACAGAAGCTCAGGGGATCTTGGGCTAAGAGGGGTGCAGCTTCCTGGAGTAGGGAGATCAGAGTCCCACCATACTCTGCCACCATCAGATCTTGTCTGGAGTCTTGTGTTCAGTCCTGGGCACTACTGTTTAAGAAGGACATTGAAAGTCTGGAGAGCATCTAGAAGGCATCTCAGGTTGTGAAGAGTCTTGAATGCCTGTCTTAGGAGGATCAGCTGAAGGAATGAGGCATGTTTGACCTGGAGGGTCAGAGGGGTAATAGAGAAGGATGATGACTGTCATGTGGAGGAGGGATCAGATTGATTGTGTTTGGCCCCAGAGGGGCAAACCAGGAGCAATGAGTGGAAGTTGTAATGAGGCAAATTTAGGTTTGATGGCAGAAAAAGAAAACTTTCCTAATAATTAGAATTGACCAAAAGTGGAATGGTTTGTCTTAAGAAGTGGTGGTACCTCCTTCTTGGGGGTCTTTGAGCAGAGGTTGGATGACCATATGTCAGATGCATCATATTGGTGTTTCCTCTCATTGTCTTGGATTGGATATTTGGTTTGGCCACCAAGGTCCCTTCCAACTCTCAAATTCTCTAATTTATTTTCTAATTTAGAAGGAATTTCTTTGCAAATTTAGAATAGTCCTAACTCCCTGCAGTGGGATATGAAGGGGACTTTGTTATAGGATCATAGATTTGGGGTTGGAGGGACCCTTAAAGATGATGCCCTCTGATGCCTTCATTTTATCAGTGGGAAGGAGATTCAGAGGGCTAATCATTTGCCCAAGGTCACACAACTATCAAAGAGGAAAACCATGAAAGCCAGATCATCTGATTACCAGATATAGCACTCTTCCACTGATCAGAGTTGGACCTAGAGTCAGGAAGACTTGAGTTCAAATTCAGCCTCAGATACTTACTAGCTGTGTGGCCCTAGTCAACTCACTTAGCCTCACTGTGCCTCAGTTTCCCCATCTGTAAAAATGGGCTAATAATACCACCTACCTCTCAGGGTTGTAATAAAGATAAAATGAGATAACATTTATAAAGTGTTTTGTAAATCTTTAAGTGCTATACAAATGTTAGCTATAATAATAATATGATATAATTAATGTAAGTTTCTATTATACTATGCTGCCCTAGTTTCTATCTGTTATAATATAGTCTCCCAAGGCTTTTAATGACTGGATCCAATAAAAAATAACATTCAGTGTCTGATCAGTTATTAACCTATTTTGAAACTTTGAACATGGCGCGTCTTGATAGGAGGGGCATCCAATGCCCATCCAGCGTCCCAGTCAGTGGTCATGAAAGTTTTCAAAGAGAACGGATTGTGGAAAGGAGTGTTTTAAGAGTTTCAGGGAGGCCATTTTCCTTACATATTTGAACTTATCGTTTCTGGAACATCACTCACATGGGAGTTTTAAAATGTGAAATAAAGCTTCAGATCTGGCTGTGTCCCTGTGGGAACAGTGTTTAGGATAGATGCTTCTGATGATTTGGGAAGGATTCTGAAAATATCTCTGTATCAAGGAATACTGATTACTGGCCAGAAATGGTATGTTGATGCTATATTTTGGCCTACAGTAAAAATATCCTAGAAACTTACAATTATGGTCAATATCTTCCTTTCCACCCTGTCCCAGGGGATTCAACTATAGCTGAGGTTGGCTCTAGATTGGGGTCATGTGCCTCACTCCACTACTTGCTACCTGTGTGATGTTGGACAAGTTACTTCCCATATCTGGTCCTCAGTTTACTTATCTGTAAAATGAGGGAGTTGGTCTGGAACAGAACTTCTTAAACTTTTTCCACTCGTGACCCTTTTCCACATTTCCAGCTTTCATCAGCACTGTGTGGCATGGTGGCATGCACAGTGCAAAGTGTGCGTGCTTTGTGTTCAGAACCAAGGTTGCAGTGAAGATGTGTGATGCAACATGGGCTAGCACTGCCCGAAACACCTCGGATTCATTATGTGTTTGGTTTTTAATTAGTTTTTGGTCATTGAATGTTCAGAAACCTTTTATTGTTGCCAAATTTTTGTGACTCAGTTTAAGAAGCACCAGACTCTATATAATCCCTCTAGGACTTCCCACTGCAAACTCCTATGATCCTACATTTTTCTCTTGTGTGATTGAATGGGTAGTACCTCAGATACTTGAAGATAAATATATAATGACAATATTTATTTTAAAGTTCACATCTATCTCAGTTTGGTTTCATTGCCTTCAGTCAATATATATTTAGATTTTCTGCTTGAGATTAAATATTTCTGTATATACACAAAGGTGCTCTTCTAAACATATATGCATACATGCACATACCCACACAGTCGGGTAAAGATTAATAGATACTCCAGACAGTGATTTCATTGGTGTAGGGATTTTCTGGTAAAGGAATCTCTCTAACAACGCATATTAGCAACCTACTTTATACTTTCATAGTGTGTTGTGGTGGCCAAAGTGCTATATTTGGAGTGGAGAAGATCTGAGTTCAAATTTTACTGCAGATATTTACTAGATGTGTGACCCCAGGAAGCCCATTTCCCCTCCTTCAGGCTCTTTTTCCTCACAGTAAAATGAGGATGATAATAAAAGCACCTACCTTATGTGGTCATTGTCCAAATCAAACTAGATAATATACCTAAGGTGTTTCACAAATCTCAAAGGGCTATATAGGGTGTCCCCCAAAGTCTGCACATGGTCCCCTTTTATCTGCACAGCAGTTCTATGTATCAGGAGGGTCAGGAATTAATAATCCCATTTTACAGATGAAGAAAGTGAGCCTTGGGGACTTGCCCTGGAGCCACATGCCTACTTAGAAGTGCTAGGACTAATACCCAGGTTTTCTGATTCCTTGCCCAAGACTCTTCCCCCTTCCCCCTACATGTTTCAGTGAGTACAGCTGTGGGCTCTGTGACCTATGCATCAATTCTTGAAAAAGAGTCTCCCCTTTTCCAAATGCAAATTATAGTTAGCTACCTGCCTTAACCTTTCACGTAGCTGACATCTGACACCTCATCCCTAAAATGGGCCAGAGGCGTACCGTGGTGCCAACTCAAAGGGCACAAACTCCGTTTTAGGAGTTTCTCTTCACAGAGACATTAAATTACAAAGTCTTGGAAGGTATGTCAGAAAGTTCTTCCTTTCTGTATTCTGCTTTTATTTTTAATCTGCTCTGAAGACTCACAGTCCACCCTCCCAAGTAACCTATAGACACTTCTTCATTCTGGGGCCATCTTTTTTTCCATCCCAGTGTGTCCATTTGCACACATAGCCAAATGGCTGATTCCTCTGGTTGAGGGCATTCTTAATCAGTTGAAAGTGCTTCCTGATGGTAGACAAAAGTAATTTCCTTCCAGTCCATTGGCTCAAGGTGAGCAGGTTCCCAGGATACAGAATAGAGAGATCCACATTTTTGATAGTGAGGACTTACCTGGGCTCTTTTCTAAGTGAAAGTGACATTGTTTTTTCAAGAAACAGAATTGCCTTACCCAGGCAGCGTCTCAAGGATAAGGCATATTCCATGCAGTGAGCGCTTGGCAGCTTCAGTGGGCATTAGCGGCATCATGTCATGAGCTGTCAGTTTCCCTGGGCACTGCGCCAGGCTCCTTAACTACTTGACCAGCTGTGTCTCCTTTCTTCCTGATAGGTTACAGTGGGGATTACGCAGATGCCTCAGTGATAATGTTTCAATGTTACTGAATTTAGACCTGGCTTAATTTGGGAACTAGCTTCTTGACCTTATGATTTAAGGGACACATTTCTTTCCACTGGCAAGGTTTTATAATACTTACATTGTGGGGCTTTTTTCTGTATGTATTATTCTTTGTGAAGGACAGTTTGTGTGGCTTTGGACAAGACTAGGGATGCTTAACCTGAGATGCATGCACATTTAAAAAATATTTTGATGACTCTGTTTCAGTGATTGGCTTCCTTTGTCATTTGTAATTCCTTGGTAATAAAATTGTATTTTATCTTAAGCATTTAACAGCATTATTTTAAGAAAGGGTCCAGAGGCTTCACCAGACAACCAAGGGGGTCAATAACACAAAACAGATTAAGAATCCCTAGGCTAGAATGATCTATCTCATTCATTTCAATATAATAAATGTTTAAAAAATTGCTTGCTAGGTAGCATGCACCAGCCTAGATACCAGCAATAGTAAGGCAAAAAAATGAAACCATCTCTGATCTCAAGAAGTTTACATTTTACCGGGAGAATGCTTGATAAATGTTTGCAAGAGAATCCTCCCTACTTATTTCGGGAATCGTCTTCTTTAACGTGTCCAGAATACGAGTCCTAGACACGCTTTTGCTCAGCTCGCTAGCAGGATTTAAAGTGATCAGCTGAGCTAGGTGGATGTATGACTTCTCCATCCAAGATGTGAGGAAGGTGGGATGTGGACGGGGCTGTGATTAAATGGTCTGGGGCAGAGATGCCAGACACACAGCTTAAGGGCACACAGTCCTCAGGGCAGCCCAAACCTGATTAAAATGTAATTGGGGAATATTTAACTATCTAAATGACAAAGATAGGTGGCACCATAGTGCCATAGGAAGAACTGAGTTCAAATCCAGCCTCAAATACTACTAGCTGTGTGATCCTGGGCAAGTTAACCTCTATTTGTAATATCTGTAAAGTGGGGCAAATGATACCACCTACCTCACATGGGCTGTTGTGAGGATCAAATGAGATAATGAATGTAAAGCCACAAATACTGTAACGAATGTAATACATGAAGAATGTATATAAATTCTAGCTACAGATTACTTTCTAGCTCTCGAGCCACTCCTGCTGATTCCTAATATGGTGGCCATTCCTTAGCCTCTGGGCTTAGTTCAAGATCATACAAATTAGAACCAGGAAGGACCTGGCAGATCATTTAACCCAGTTCTCACAGAGTCCGTGTGCAATGAGCTTTGCTAGGTGAGTGTGGAATCAGAGGAAACCTCTGGGTAATGGGCACTTGTTGTTCAGTCATGTCTGACTCTGTGACCCCGTGAGCCAGAGCACACCAGGGTTGTCCATGGGGATTTCTTGGCAAAGACACTGGAATGGTTTGCCATTCAAGATGCTGGAGTAGTTTGCCATTTCTTTCTCCAGAGTGTTAAGACAGAGTTGAAAACACTTGGGTCACACAGCTAGTGTCTGAGGTGGGATTTGAACCCAAGTCCTCCTGACTCACAGTCCACTGTTGTGCCCACTGCTCATAGACCTCTTTCCACTCTATTATGCCGACTCAGTTTTAATAGGGAAAAGAATTCAGAACCCCACAGGTTGGAAAACGCCACTTCTGCTTGACACAAAACAGAGAATTGTGCTTGCTGGGTTCCAGCAGGGGAAGAAAAACAAAAGCATTTTGCCACGTTTGCAGCTACCCATTGGGGAGGCTGGCCTGCTGCGGTACGTCTCAGCAATCAGACTAAATGCGTATTCGCCGTGGGGTGATTTTTAAAGCAGCACACTGGAAGAATCATGGGCATCCGTCTTTATAGCAACAACAAACAACTCAGCAGCTCTCCTTGGTGCTGGCCCCCAGGGTGTCATTTATCTATTCCCTAGGCCCACAATCTCCAACAGTGGAATGCATTCTGTTCACTCACATGGAGACTGAGGGACATATTGTTGCCAGTGAGGCAAAGGTTAGGTGGGACATGACGTGGCTTTTGTGACAGGGGCCGTGTTTCTGTGGCTAGGGAGGGGTAGAAGCCTAGAGTAAATCACCCATGCTATAGACACCTATACCTAGGTGGGTGTCTGTGATGAATCATGCAAGCCCACATCTGTCTGTACTGAAATTTGCAGAATAGGCTGAATACAGATGGCAGATTTCAGAAGCCTGGAGTGGCTCGGGGCACCCAAGGGTATCCTTTAGTAGAATGATGAAGACTGCTGGTGAGGGGGGAGGGGAAGGGAGGTGTCAGAGTGGTTGTGGTCAGACTTGGGGAGTCAAGGCAATAGGAAAAGGCAAGGCCATTTCACGAAGTGGCAGAAGGCAGGAAACTGTTGAAGACCCCAGAGGTCTGGGAGGAAATCTTAAAGATCCTCTAGGCTGGGGGTTCTTCATCTTTTTGTTGTTGTACCATGGATCTCTCTGTCAGTCTAGTCAAGCTAATGGACCCCCTTCTCAGAATAAAACAAAATAACAAGGATTACCAAAACCCCTCAAAGTTAATGAAAATCAAGATGTAATCTTTTTCTCCCATCCACAGTCACCAGCCCCCTAAAATCTGTCCACAGACCTGTGGACCCTGGGTTAAATCTATCCCTTTATTTATCCCTAGATGTGAGAGGTTAAGTGATATCCACATGGCAAGCAACAGAACAGAGTTTCGATCCAAATATCACTGCTCCATTTGGGAATGATTCTCCAGGATCCTCTTAATCAATACTAAATGCCAACTGTCCCAGAATGATACTGAGACAGAGCAGGGCTTTTCCATCCTGACATTGAATTTTAGAGCTGCAAAAGAAGTTTGCCACCCATGAGTCTGCCCCTCTCCTTTTACAGAGGTGGGGTGAGATAAGGAGATTTATCTAAGGTTCTATGGCTAGTTAGTGACAACCTAGACTCAATTCTGGGTCTCCCAGTGCTATCAAGAGTTCTTAAGTTCCAAGCTAGGACCTCAGCTATAGTTTCTGCTAAATCGTCCCAAGCGGCTTGAAGTAGGGCTCAGGAATTTGAAACTGAAGCTGTGGGGAGATGGGAGATGCTTGGCTAGTCTGTGGGTAGCATTGGGTGGATCTTGGTATACAACGTCAAGGTTTAGGGGTCAGGGCAGTGTCCCAACTGTCTGGCGCTGTAGAGTTGTACTCTCAGTGCCCCATCAGGACCTTTCTGGTTCTGAAATTCTGATTCTATAATCTAAGATCCCATGACTTGGAAGAATCCGGGCAGGTTTGATTTGCTAATTCTCATCTTGAACTCCATTTATCTCACTCACTCCACCCCACCCAGAGGTGACTCAAATTGTCTTTCCCATTCTAATTTGGACAAATATTTTACCTTCTTACTCACCTTCCAAGAAATCCAAGAATTGTTTAAGGTATATACCAATTTATGTTTTCTAGAATAATGTATCTATCCATTGGTGAGGCAGTCTCATGTAGTGGATAGAACCCTGGACGTGGAATCAGCAAGATCTAGGTTCAAATCCCATCTCAGACACCAGCTGTTTGACATCGGCCAAGTCACTTAACATCTCTGGGCTTCAGTTTCCTTATCTGCAAAATGGGATGGTTGGAATCAATAGTCTTTAAGGTTTCTTCAAGCTCTAAATCTAGGATTATGTGTACAGAAAAGACTCAGTGATTACAATCCTATCCTGAGCCTGAAATGTTTCTGGCTCTGGAGTTTCTCTTTCTGATGCAGTTGTGTTTTTAATTACAGATACCTTGTGGAGGAAATTAAGAAAAGAGAAGGATTCCGACTGCTTTTAGAGGTAAGTCAACACAGGCTTGTTGTGTTAGCGATTTTGTCAATCAACAAGGATAAAGGTGGCAATTTTCTCATCTGTTATTCTTTGCTGGGGTTTTAGCTGGTGGGAATCAATCATTATCTTAATTCAGAGAGTCCATTATGTTAATTTACTCTATTAGTGAATACTTTTCCTCTTTGGAGGATCTACTGAGAACGCACGCATGCTTTTAAGCAATGAAAATCAAAGTGGTCACTAATAATTACCCAGGATTCTGCAGAATAAATTATGACATGATGATATACAAATTGCTTATTGACTCCATGGGCTGCCCAAGCTATAAAAATGTAGAAAATCTCTTCGGATGAAAATCCTTAAGTGAATGGAAAATAATTCTTATTCCGCCTCTTGCCTTTTAAAGGAGTGAAATACTTTCCCTTCCTGCCCCCTCAGATCTGAGCTGCAGTAAAAGGGAAATTCTTTTGTTGGCTAAGTTTGAGAAATAAATTACAGAATACCTTTTTGTGTCTCGACATGGGGGGCAGCTGTGGAGTAGTGGAACAACCTCTGGTCTCAGGGTCAGAAGCCCTGTATTGGGAGTTCTGACTCTTCCAATGACTCACCACCTCTTCCAACCTGTTTCCCTATCTGAAAAATGGGAGCAGTAGGAATTGTGCTCTGCCACAAGATGCTGGGAGGAAAGCACTATGTAAATGTGATGCCATTAAGGTTTTCTCTTGCTCCTGGCCTGTGATTCCATCATTGTAAGTACATCCCAGCGTGGAAACGCCCTCTGCTGATGGCGGTATGATGCAATGAACACTGAAATTTGGAGTCAGAGAATATGAGTTTAGATTCTGGCTCTGACATTTGTTATTTATCTGGCCTTGAGCCAATCATTTAACCTCTCTGGGGCTAGTTTCGTCATCTGTAAAATGAAGAAGCCAAACTAGATGGCCTCTGAGGTCCCTTCCAGATCCAAATCTGTGAGCCTCTAATCCAGGTCAGCGATTCCTCCATGGCCAGTCGTCTTAGAAAACTGCCCAGGAACCTCAACAGCACCAACGGCAGTGACAAGAAGAAGAAGAAGAAGAGGTTGAATGACTTAATGGCTTGTGTACCCTTCAAAGCTAGCATGTGACGGAGGCACGCTCTTCCTCCCTCAAAATTAGGATTAGATGCAGGGTCTGTCTACTACCTTGTCCTGTCTCTCAGCTGTTGCTACAATAATGCACAGAAAAGTAACGGTAATAAATGGAGTATGCAAATTTTAAGATTGTCCAATGGGATGTAAGCTCCTTGAGGGCAGGGCTGCCTTACTTTGGCGTCCATATGCCCTCTATCCACTGCTTTGCGGGAGCTGGCTCCTCCAGGCTTGTGAGACACCATTGTTACATTTTCATTTGCACCTCATAAATCTTCTAGCCCTACAAATCAAGGACTTGTTTTGTTGATTGTCTAAACTTACAGAAAAAGGTAGAGAAAATGTTAATGAGGGAGGCAGCTAGGTGGCGCAGTGAGTAGAGCACCGGCCCTGGAGTCAGAAGGACCTGAGTTCAAATTTGACCTCAGACGCTTACTAGTTGTGTGACCTTGGGCAAGCCACTTAACCCCAATTGCCTTGCCTTCCCTCCTCCTCCAAAAATATATATAAAAAAAGAAAATGTTAATGATGTGGATTACACCTAAAAATGGGTCATGAGTACTTTTTCTTTTTCAGAGAGCAAGTTGTTAAACTTTTACTAACATGCCCCTTCCTTTACCTATCCCTCGACATAAAGCAATAAAGTAGTTGCTGCATTCAGTTAAACTGAAGATCAGGGTTCTAGCTGGGCTTTCTAGTACTTGTGGGAAGCTCTGCTGCTTCACTGGTATCCACAATATATCAAAAAACATCTCCTTCCTGATTTGTTGGGTAGATTTCCATTAGATGGCTATGAGTGGCCATGTAGGGCAGGACTCTGCCTTGAATGGTTAGAATAGTTTTTTCCCTGCTTTTTTCTATAGTAAAGTGGATAGATAATGTGAGTGGTTCCCTTTTCTCTGGAAAATGCATTTGGTGTAACGGAAAGTTGTTTTTCTTAGGAAAAAGGCTAATAGCCGTAATAGTCACTGTTTTCTAGGTTGTAGTTAAGGCACTAAGGCTGACAATGTCAAGAGAAATATTGAAAACACTGTCTGGAGCTGCTCTCAATGTGGAGAGCAGAGTACTTGAATTTTTTTTCTTTTTTTACTGTCAGAAGCAAAAATAATGCATACTATCTTGACAGCAAAGGAAGTTATCATTTCAAAGGAAATGCTCATTATTCTCAAGCCCCTGAAAACCACATCATTAATTTTCTGTGTTCAATTTGAGATTCTGAGCTGATATCTTGGTAGGTGTTTTTGTTCTTATGCTCTCAGTCCCAGGCTTCTTTTCGAGCTCGTGGTAGAGCCCTGGCTCTTTCCACTTGGGTTTCCTTTCTCCCTGTTTACAGGAATAACCAGTAGAAGGTAAGCCATCCAAAAGCAGGAGATGTTTCCTTTCTTGTCTGTGAGTCTCCAACAAGCTAACATATTTCCTGGCATACCATCACCATCACCATCACCATCACCATCACCATCACCATCACCATCATCATCGTCTTCATCATCATCATCATCATCATCATCATCATCATCGTTGTTGTAGATTTTATAAAGCACTTTAATGTTGGTAAAGGGCCTACAATTATTATCTCATTGGATCCCCACAACCCAGTAAGGTAGGGGCTAGTGTTATCCCTATTTTACAGATTGGGAAATTGAGATTTAGAGAAATGGAATACACAGCTAATCAGTATATGAGACCGAATTTGAATTCAGGTTCATCACATGGTGCACTGTGCCATCTAGGAACCTTTAGACTAGGATAAGCAGTCACTAAATAATTGTTGGCTAATTGATTGTTTACTTTATTTTGTTGTCATTGTCCCATTGTTTCAGTCATGTACAACTCTTTGTGACCCCATTTTGGGGTTTTCTTGGCAAAGATACTGTAGTGGTTTGCTGTTTCCTTTTACAGCTCGTTTTACAGATGAGAAAACTGAGGCAAACAGGGTTAAATGACTTGCCCAGCGTCACACAGCTAGTTAGTGTCTGAGGCTGGATTTGAACTCAGGTCTTCCTGACTCCAGACAGAGCACTCTACTGTGTCACCTAGCTGCCCTTGATTTACTTTATATAGACATAAAAATATTATCTCCTTCAATAGAATATAAGCTCTTTGAGAACAGAGATTATTTCATTTTTAATCTCTGATGCTCAGCACATAGTAAGTGCTTAATAAATGCATGTCGAATTAGAACCTTTTTGTTAGAAGGACCTTAAATGTCATCTCTATGGGCAGGGTGTGCATAGGACAGACACTGGCCTTGGAATCAGAAGAACAGTTTTCAATCCTACCTTGAGCTCTTACTTTACTATGTGACTCTGGGTAAGCCACTTTGCCTCTCACTAGGAAAAAGAGGATTGATAATACCTGCAGACTCCATCTAGCAGTGGTGTCCTTCAGAGGCTCAAATGAGATGAAGTACATGAAGCCTTCTGCAAATCTTAGAGTGCCATAAAATGACAGTCATGATGATGATGGTGATGAAACGAAATACCAATTACCAATATCACTTTAGAAAGAGATGGGGCCAACGGGGAGGCTTAAATGTAAAGACAACCCCATGATAACAGTGTAAAAAAGCATGCCAATTTGTCAGTTTGTCCTCTATATCTTTGGTCTGCCCTTCCAGCTTCCCCTACCTCTTTAGCCCATTCATCAATTAAATGGACTAATGAGAATGGGCTGATAAGAACCAATTTGTGGATTTTAACATCTATTCCAATTCCCTTCAAGTCAATTCAGCATTTATTAAGTATCTACTAGACGTGTTCTGGGTGTCAGCAGCAGTATAAAGTTCAAATAAGACAGAGCCCCTGTCCTCAAGGTACTTCAAGTCTACCGGAAGGATAAGACAAAAAGAGGAGGTAATCACAATGGTAATTATTGTCATAGATAGTTGTAGAACGTAGTGCAGTGTGAGGTCTGAATTTTGACTGTTCTCCATTACTCTGCTCAGTATTCCTGTTCCTTCCCCAGCCTTGGGCTGCCCACTCCAACTACTGGATTGCCATCTTCTCTGCATTCTTGAGATCCTTCATCTCAAGGTCATCAGGTCTAGACCTGATCTCATCCTGCCATTATGGACTTTTGACAGCTGTCCCATGTCCCACTGAGTGGTTCTGGCCACCTCATCCTCCCCATGTCTAGCACTTCAGATAGCAATACCCCTCCAAACCCAGTCGAGAATCAACAATCTGTTCTAACCCCATCATTCGCTCTAAGCCAACACTCCTTAAATGATTTTGTTCTAGTGGTCAAACCCCCTGACCTCCTTCTCTCTCCCAGATAGACCATCGTCGAGCCAACAATTTTCTCTTGAAAGACTTTGCCAGATGCCTTACTGGACACATTGGTACCTCTAGTATTCTCCTGCTCTAACAGCTGAGAAACCCTATAAAATAACCCCAGAAATAAAGTTTGTTGGAGTTTGTTCCTAGTAAACCCATGCTGGCTAAACCTGCATGATCATTCACTTTGAAAGCCTTTCAACAGGACTAACATTAGTTTCATCCCTTTTATCTAGAATAGATAGACTAGGTCTTATTTCTTCAAGGGGTCTGAACCTCTTTCATAATTCTAAGAAGTCAGTCTGAATAGTATCTGAATGTTCCCAGTGTCTGAGAGGAGCCTAATAATACTTTATACTTCTTGAACCAAAGGTCCTATATGAAATGCTATGGACAAAGAAAGCCAAAATCATGCATATGGCTAAGGACTGTTAGGAGGTGCTTATAGCGCCATTGGGGGAAGTGTTATGTTATCCATGCCTGATAAACGGAAGCCAAATGAAGAAGAGCCCTCCCCCCGGAAGGCAATGGAGATTTGGCGCAGGGTTTTCCTACAAGAGAGATTCGGGAATCAATGCCAGGGACCTGGAGCCAGGAATCAGACACACAGTGAACAAAAATGAGCAGGAATCCGAGGCAGGAGCTATTGATTGACCTCAGTTTGCAAGGTTTGGTCTGGCTAGCCTTTGGTGCTGAAGGAATATGCAGATGTGATTGTTAAACCATTTCTAGTGGTATTAGCAAAAGGGAGAGGAGCCAGGGACTAGAGAGGAACTGACATTGCTTTGGCTTTCCGAATGGGAAAGAAGGTGGGTAATTCAGACTGTTGGCCAGCAGATTTAATGTCAGTTCCTACTGGGAAGAGAAAAACAAAGCAAGCATTATTAAATGAGCAGCTTGCAAAGACTTAGAAAGGGATGAGGAGTCAGCATGAGTTCATTAAGAACAGGGAGTGCCAGACCAGATCTTTCTCCCTTTCTGTTAAATTTGTTCAACTAATGCTGAGGCAGCCTGGCACAGTGGATAGAAAGCTAGCCTAAAAACAACAAAGACTTTGGCTCACGATTCACCTCTGACACGTTGGCTGTATGACCCTGGCCAAGTCACTTAACTTCTCAATGCCCTAGGCAACTCAGTAAAACTATAAATTGCAGAAAAGGTCCTGGCTTGTATTGATAGAAGGTTTTTTTTTCTTTCAGGACTGTGTTTTTGCCTCTTTTTGTATGCCCAGCACTCAACTGGTGCCTGGCGGTGCTTAAACATGTTGACTCACAATAACTGATTCTACCAATGACATCCCAAGTCCACCCCCTCTCTCTATCACTAACAGACTAGAAGAAAATGCTGTGAACACAACACATCTGGAGGTCAGCAAGGCATCCAACAAAATCACTCTCTATTGGGATTGATCCGGACTGAATGATTTTAGAGTTGGGTGTGTTTGGAGCTGATTGAGGCCATGGAATGCTAATGAATGGATTAATATTGGCCTGAAGGGAGCTTTCCAGTGAAGCGCCCCAGGGCTCTGTCCTTGGCCTGGTTGTGTTCAGCTTTTAAATCAATGACTTAGATTAAGGGATAGATGCATGCTTATCAAACTTGCTGGTGATGGGAAAGCGGGAGAGGGATAACCAGTACATTGAATCAGGGGATTAAATCCCCCAAAGACTCCAATGGGTTAGCACAATGGACTGAGGCTGGCAAGATGAAATGAAAAGGGGAAAATGCAAAATCCTGTATCTAAGGTTTTTTGTTTTGGTTTTTGTTTTTCTATCAATGGCACAAATGAAGGATGTGAGAGCCATGACTGAAAAGCAGTTCCCATGGTGGGGGTGGGGGTGGGGGAAGATCTATGGTTTTTAATGGATTATAAACTCAATGTTGATGAGCAGTGTGAGTGACCAAAAGGGCCAGGGTGGACTTGGGCCAGCTAGACTCTGAACAAGGAAATAGTCCTTCTGTATTCTGGGCCCCTCAGAACATAGCTGGAGAATTCTTTCCAGTTCTGAGTGTATTTAAGGAAGGAAATTGATAAACTAGAGTAGGTATGAAGGAGGGTGATCAGGGTGATCAAGGGACCAGAAACTATTGCTTTAGAAAAAGTGACCAGTTAAAACCCCCAGGGAATATTTAGACTATAGAAAAGAAAAAAAAGATTTGGAAAATAGGGAGCCATATAGTGGTTGACTAGACAACCTCTGAAGTTCTTCTGAATCTGAGATTCTGGAATTCAGATTTTTATTCGGACATTTGTGAACCAGAAGAGGAATTAGGTTTGTCCTGATTAGGTACCAGAGCAGAGCAGAGGAAGAAATTTTCAGGAAGGCCAGTTTGGACACAATGTAAGCAACAAGAACATCCTAGGATAGACGTGTAAATGTGGAAAGGGATGCTGTGAGGAGTAGCGAGTTGCCTGTCAAGGAAACTGGATGGCCACTTGGTGGGGAGGTTATAGACAGGATCCGTGCTTTGGGTAAAGTTTGTACTAGGTCACTTGCAAGGTTCCTTCTAAGGAAGCCACGCAGCTTTGGGGAAGCTTTATGCTGTAGTGGTTTCTCCAGTTCTATTTCATGTTCTTCCCTTTCCCATCCAATTGGCCGGCCTCATAGCTGCATCTCCTGACTCTGTACCATGCTTCATTCATTCAGCTTCAGAGACCTTATAGCTCATCCTCATTTTATAGGTGAAGAAACTGAGGCCAGTATAGGTTAAGTGACTAAGCCATGCTGACACAGAGTTTTCCATTAATTCTGGTGTCCTCTCAGCCCATCTTTCATCTCTGTTTAGGCTACAGTCGCATCCATACCAGTTAAGTGTAAAAACTGGGGCAGCATTCTTTTCAAAAAGATTTCTGGCTTTTCTTTCATAACTGCCTGAGGCAGGATTTGAACCCAGGTCTTCCGGACTTCAAGTCCACTGCTTTATCCACTACCTGCTCTGTGTTGTTTCCTTTAATAAATATTAGTTGAATTTAATTGAATTTACATGTAAAACAGGATTTTGGTCATCAGAATTTTTAGCTTCTAATTCTTCACAAACAAGAAATGTATTAAAACAGCTAAGGAAAGTATGTTTTAAAAATGGGGAGCCACATTTATACCTTCTGTCATGAAGCCGTGATAGGCAGTGAGCACTGTGTATAGATTCGCCCTGTAGGTTAATGGAAACTCTGTATCTTTTCTTCTTCCTCAGCCCGAGTTTGCAAATGTTTGCTTTTGGTACATTCCGCCAAGTTTAAGGACAATGGAAGAAGGACCCGAGTTCTGGGCAAAGCTGAACCTGGTGAGTGAACTGAATTTTGTGCATTGGTAGGTCTGAAGATTAAGCAGCCACTGTGCACTGGGCACTGTAAATAATCCTTCTTCAGACTTGATCTTTGTCCTCAGAGTGCTTATATCCTAAGTATAGGAGTCACAGATCTGTGGTCAGGTAGGGAGAGATTGTAGCTGTAAGAATGAAGAGGAATAACAGGACATGCAGAATGGAGGAGGTGGCGTAGGGCTGGGGGGTCACCTTTGTGGCTCTCCTATAGTTTGCTTTCAGTTTAAATTCTTCTCTTTCCCTGATATTCTAAGGGGGAAAACGGTGGGAACCCCAGAGTACATGCTTCTGCAGCAGGCGATGAAGGTATTGGTGGTAAATAGAGAGGAGATCATGACCATTTAGGCACGTCAGGGTTCCGAGGACCTGGTGTTGTAGATGAAGCATTGCCCAGTAAGTTATTACAGTGTACCCTTTGGTCTTGAAGGCTTGCCTAGTCTCCTTGCGTGGGCGCTTCCTTCCCTCTTCCCCTGCTCCTGGGGTTCCTAGTGGTGAAGTGAGAGAGTGTCTAGCAGCTTTCTTTCCCTCCTGCCCCCACTCATCAGTTCCCTACCACTACCCACTGACCCTCTTGAACCTTTGGAGAAGTCGTAAAATTGTTCCTTAGTGAGAAAAATATTGGGCCCCTCATCTGCCTGTCATTTTGGGAGAGAGGAGAGAGGCCCCCAGGGGCGGCACTACAGGGAGGCAGTTAGGAGGGAAAAGGCATTAGCTTCCTTTCAACTGGAGGGTCTTCCAGCAAAGGCTCTATTGCACTCTTTGAGAACGTCATGAAGGGGTCTCTGTTCAGGCACAGGTTGGACCACGTTAATGCTGCGTCCCTACAGCTCTGAGATCCTCCTGTTATGATATCCAGGCTCTAAGAGTTACAAAGCTTTTTACACATACTGCTATCTCATTTGAGCCCTAGGACAATCCTGTGAGGTAGGAGCTAGTTCTTCCCATTTTACAGATTAGGAACTAAGGCTGAGAGAGATTGTCACATGGCTGGTAAGTGTCTTGGGCAAATCGTAAACTTGGGTCTTCTTGACGCCAAATCCAGCACTCTGTGCATTATGGCGCCACCTCGTGGCCTATTGTGATCTTTGCGGCAGTCTTCCCTGGTCATGACATATTGGTTATATCCGCTGATAGCCCCATTTGCAATGCCATATTTTACTCTGAAAATGTTACTCAGGTTCGAAAGTTTATCATTTTCATTATTTATACACGACTAATTAAGCTTCTCTCACTTTAATATAATGGACTTGGACATTATACAAATACGCTACTTACTATCAAAACTGGTGGCAGGTGGTGAAGCAAAGGAACGATGAATGGTATTCACTGTGTCCATGTCTAGACAGAGTGTTCATTACCTATTTCAGGCACTTAACACTGTCCTTGGGAGTTGTCTTGCATTATCATCAGATAATGTAGGCAGAGAAGTGCTTAAGAATACATTTCTGATGGTAAGCAACCCATAAAAAGAAAGCGGAATGGGAGGAAGGGGAAATTTAATTGTGATTTTTCTGCTAACATTTTTCACTTTGATGGAAAGCTGCTGACATTTCATGGGGGATGGGGGGTGGTAATACTTGGAGCTAAGAGAAAAACCAGTGTTGCTTTTTTTTTTTTACTAAGTAATATCCCACTGTTAAAGATAGTTAGAATCTAGTCAAAAGAAGTAGGGATTGTGACATAAGTGCTTTTTAAAAATAAGTAATCCTGCAAAGAAATAATCTTGGATGTTTCCATTGTCTTTGTTAGACTTGTGCTTACTTTGGTATACGGAAATCCCTGAAGAGGAAACTCCCTCTGTCGGTGCTGATTGCTACTTTCTCTGCAGTTTTGTAATCTTAGGGAGTTGCCTAGAGCAGTGGTGTAAACTCAAATAGAAAAAGGGGCACTAAACTGTACTTAGGGATCTGTCTTAACAGCATATTGACTTAGAAAATCACATATTAACATTATCTATGTCTTATTGTATTTGTTATTTATTTTGTTAAGTATTTTTAAATTAGGCTAGCCTAGGACAATGATTAGCTACTGTGACTTGTCCAGGGTCACACGACCAGTCTGTGTCAAGAACACAAGCTGGCTCCAAGGCTAGCTTTCTATTCCTTCCTTCACACTGGCTTTTGTAGAGGATTTAAACATAATCAAAATATAAAATAAAACACCTATTAAAAGCAAATGTTGCTTAGCACTCCATGAGATTTTCTTCTTTTCAACCAGAACCTTTTAAAAACAGATTAAAAACTATTGATCCAATAACCATTGATTAAGCATGTACTATGAATGATGTTTTAGGGACTTGATGCACTGTCTCCCATAATCTTGGATCCCAAGTATTTGCCCAGCTGTTGATGGCACAGTGGGCAAAATGTTAAACTCTGGAGTCAGGAAGACTTGAGCCAGCCTCATATATTTACTAGCTGTGTTGCCCTGGGTAAGTCACTTAAACAATGTTTGCTTCAGTTTTCTCATCTGTAAAATAGGGATAAAACTAGCACCTAGCAGAGTAATTGTGAGGATCAGATAAGATAGCCTATGTAAAGTGCTTTACAAGCCTTAAAAAGTGATATAGAAATACTCAATAACCTACTAAAGTTATTGACTAAGCACTATTCTCAATGAGGAGCCATACTGACCAGATATGATCGAGAGATGAAGAGATAGTCTTTGGTATCAAGGAGCTGATAGACCAGTAAGAAAGGTGAGACATGTCTGGGAATAAATATAAGGTGTCCCCAAAGGCTGAGTACTGCTTTTAACATTTAATTAATTAATTAAGTAATTTAAAATTATTTTAATACATAAAGCTATAGTAAAGCTTTACTAGCTGAAAACTGCTCAGACCTTTGGGACACTGTAAACTATAAGGGAGGATTTGATTGGTGACAAAAGCAAGGTGCAAAGTCCCACTGAGGTGTGGAGGCAGGAGGTGGAATGCAGCGGACTTTGGGAATATTAATATGGCAGTTGTATAGAATAAGGGCTGAAGGAGGGAAATGGAAGACAGGAGACCATGTAGGAGGCTGTTACATTGATCCAAACAAATGCATGAGCCACGGTGGTGGTCATGTGAATGGAGAGAAGGGGATAGATATAAGAGGGAGAGTCCATGAGACATGATAACTGACTGGATAGCAGGGAGGTGGAAGCTGGGTAGGAAAGATTTGAGGAAACTGCAAAGTTTCAGGTCTGGGAACCTGTGGGAAAGTGATATCTTCAAAGTGGATTTGTGGAGGAAGACAGTGAGATCTGTTTTGGACATGGTAACTATGGGACATACAGCTGAAGATATCTAACATAGTGTTGCTTCATCTTCACTTCATATTTTGTCTTACCTTATTAGAATGTGAGCCTCTTGATAGTAAGCCCCATCTTGTTTTCCTATATTTTGTATCCCCAATGCTTAGCCTGGTACCTTAGCACATAGGAAGTATTTAATAATTACTCCATCTAGATCTGGGATTTTTATGCATACAGGTCATAATCAAACTTGTGGGAGCTAATGACCTCACCCAGTAAAGGACTTATTACAGAGATTCAGGGACACTCATTGGTAGTGGACAGGAAATCAATGACAGTCCAACAAGGGAGACTGAGAAGGAACAGTTCTGTAGGCAAAGGGAGAATTAGGAGTAGGAAGTGTCATAAAAGCAAAGGAAGAGAGAACATCCAGGAGGTGGGATTAGAAGGTTCACATGGTTCAGAAAGAAGGAAGATGACAAAGGCTTTTGGATTTGGCATTTAAGAGACTGCTGGTTAACTCTGAAACAGTGACAAGGCAGAACCCTAATCACAATTGGGTTTAGAAGACAATGAGAGGAAAGAAAGGAAATGAAGGGATAGGGTAAATAGATTTTTCTAAGAGTGTGGCTATGAAATGAAGAAGTAAAAGATGATAGCTTGCAGTAGGGTGAAGTGAAGGATTTTTTTAATGCTGAGAGAGACTTAGATATATTTGTAGGTAGCAGGGAAGCAGCCAGTAAATAGAGACTGGAGATTTGAGAAAGAAAGGGGGTGACTGAAGGGAGGACACAGGAAGCTATGGACTCAAAGACACAAGTTGAAGACTTGAATTTGGGAAAGAGAAAGACCACTGCTTTGTCAAAGACTAGAGTAAAGGAACAGAGAATGTAAGATAATATGGAAAAGGTTTGGAGGTATAGAACTGAGAAGAAGAGGGAACTTGTAATGGACACTGTATATCTTCTCATTATGCTTTTTGATGACATCTTCTCCTATGAGAAGTGCAGTAGATAGAACTCAGGAACACCTGAGGTCAAATCTGGTCTCAGACGCTCACTAGCTGTGTGCTCCTGGGCAAATCACTTCACCCTGTTTGCTTCAGTTTCCTCATCTGTAAAATGAGCTGGGGAAGGAAATGGCAAACCACTCCAGTATCTTTGCCAAGATAACCCATGGCCAGTATTGGCATACTATGGTCCATAGGGTCACACACAGTCAGACATGACTGAAATAACTGAATAGCGACAATAGAATCTTCTAAGAGGGAAGGGAGAGGAGAATCTTTGTAAGAGGCCAGAAGAGAGGAGAGAAGGTCTGGAATAGCCACTGTGAGGAGTGTGGGGTACAATCAACCTGTTTATTGGTGCTTCAATGAAGGCAAAGATGGCATGGCTTTCAAAGTTGCACAAGACGCAAGGCTAAAAGGGAGAGATAATTCACTAGATGCTAGAGCCAGCAACCAAAGAGGTCTTGATAGGCTAGAGAATTTGGGTTGAATCTAATAATATGACATATAATGTAGATGTATTCAAAGTCCTGGCTTGGATACAGACCCAAATTTCCAAGAAAATGATTGGGGAGGCTTGGCTGGTCCCCATCTTGTCTGAAAAATCTCTGCAGTTATTAGGGGAACTCAAGTGCCATATGAATCAACAGTGTAAGATGACAACCAAGAAAGCTAAAAATAATTAATAATTTTAAAAATAATAATAATAAAATTTGAAAAGGCTTCTTGGTGCAGAGGATAGAGAGCTGGTCTCAGAGCCAGGAGCCTCCAGTCCCACCTTTGACATACACTGGCTGTGTGACCCTGGGCAACAGAACCTCTCAAGTCTCTGAGAAACTCTCTAAGACTACAAGTTGGAGAGAAAGTGTCAGCCTGCATTGGTAGGGGGAGGAGTGTCCTCTTATAGGCCTTCTCTATATCAGTGATGTCACAGGTACAATCCCAATTAAGAGAGTCATTCACTGTACTTGGACTTGGTCAGACCAAATCTAGAAGGTTGTGTTTACCTCTGGGTCTTACATTTTAGGTAGGTGCATTGATAGGTTAGGGAACACCTAGAACAAGGCAGCTAGGGGGTGCCATAGTGCACAGAACACTGGGCCTGGAGTCAGGAAGATTCATCTTCCTGAGTTCAAATCCACCCTCAGACACTCAATAGCTGTGCGACCCTGGGCAAGTCACTTATCCCTGTTTGCCTCAGTTTCCTCATCTGTAAAATGAGCTGGAGAAGGAAATGACAAACAACTCCAGTATCTCTGCCTAGAAAACATGACTGAAATGACTGAACAACAACAAAGAATGAGGTAACAAGAATGGTAAAGGTCCTTGAGATAATAGTAGTAATGGTGGCAGTAGCAGAAGCAGTAGCAGCAGTGGTAACATGTATAGTTATACTTTAAGTTCTGCAAAGCGCTCTACATATGTTATCTCATTGGATCCTCGATAAAGCCCTGGGAGGTAGGTGCTGTATTTTATCTCCATTTTATGGATGAGGAAATTGAGGCAGGGGTTAAGAGACTTGCCCAGGGTCACATGGATAGTGTCTGAGTCTGGATTTGAACTCAGACCTGCCTGACTCCAAATCTACCACTCTTACCTGCTGTACCACCTATGGATCACTTGAAGGAACTGGGCACATTTAGGTAGGAGAAAAGAAGATTTAATGGGAGCATACCAATTGTATGCATTTGAAACACTGACACATCAAGGGAGGGACAATAATTTGTTTAGCTTCATAGAGCAGAATTAGGGGCAAAGATTTGGACTTACTGTCAGGAAAAATTTCCTAAAGATTAGTGTTGGCCATAAGTGAAGTGGGTGGCATGGGGTGGGGGTGGTTAGCCCTTGTTGGAGGCCAGATGCCTACTTCTGGTGGAAGCTGTCAGGGGAATCTTGATTAACGGCAAGTGGGACTTGGAGGCCTCTGAGGTTCTTTGCCAACACTGAGTGTCTATAATTCTGTGAAGATTGTGATCCTGTGTGACATCCAATAGGGAACAGAGAGGAAGAAAAAATTGGGGTCCTAGCTCAGTTATCTCTTCCTCTCAGCCTTGTGTCTTGTGCAACTTTGAAAGCCATGACATCTTTGCCTTCATTCAAGTATCAAAAACATGTTGACTGCACCCCATACTCCTCATAGTGTCACTTCCAGACTTTCTCTCCTCTGCTCTAGCCTCTTACAAAGATGCTCCTCTCCCTTCCCTCTTAGGAGATTTATTATTGTGATTCAGTCGTTTCAGTCATGTCTGACTCTTTGTGACCCTGTGGATCATAGTATGTCAACACTGGCCATGGGGTTTTCTTGGCAAAGATACAGGAGTGGTTTGCTATTTCCTTCCCCAGCTCATTTTACAGATGAGGAAACTGAGGCAAACAGGATGAAGTGACTTGCCATCATGTCACTGAGTTTAGACTGTGTACATTTTTAGCAGAAACCATCTACTCCTTACTAAACATACCAAACCTACTGGCTGGTTATTTTTTCAAACAGAATTGACAAAATAACAATTGTTTTTAGGTCACGTATTCTTTAATTTTTTTCTTAACACTTTTTAGTGTATGTGTGTGTGTGTGTACGTGTATGTGATTTTGTGTGTCTGCACATACATGCACGTGTGTGTGTGATGGAGATTTATTGCTGCAGTTTATGTCAATGGTATTCTTTCCTAGCCTGTGAGAACACATGTATGTGATTTATAGCCTGGAGCCTGCCAAAATACCCTTGAAATTTATTTGGGGGTTTATCTTGGATTGAGAAGCTCAAAGAAATAAATAAACTGAAAGAACTCTTTAGCTCTCTGATGTAGGCTCGTGTCTTGGAGAACTGTCAGCTCTTGTAACCGGCAGTATAATGAATGCCATTGGTGACTGTGGGCAAGACAAGAGAGGGGAATTCATCTCCTACCATGCAGAAGGAGGTGGCACCAGGGGCCCCTTGAGAATGTTCAGAAAATATGTTGGGTTCGGGTATTCAACACTGATCAGCCATGTGACAATCACATGTATTGTTCTGTTCCTTCCCTGCCAGTCCCGTGCCCCAACCACTAATTATATCCTTGCTTCTAAAAACAAACTTATAAAGCCCAATTCTTCTAATCCAGCTTAATTCAATTTAGCAATTTATTATGCACTTACTATGTGCCAGGCACTGTGCTAGAATTTAGGGATATTAAGATGATGTTGATGAAGAAGGAGGAGGAGGCAAAGGAGGAAAGAAGAGGAGGAGGAGGAGGAGGAAGGAGGATGAAAAAGAGGAGGGGAAGGAGGAGGAGTAGGAGGGAGAGGAGAAAACAGAAAGAGGAGGAGGAGAGAGAGGAGGAGGAGGAGGAGGAGGACCAGGAGAAGGAGGAAGGAGTAGGAAAAAGAGGAGGGGAAGGAGAAAGAGGAGAAGGGAGAGGACAAAGAGGAAGAAGGAAGAAGAGGAAGTGGAGGAGGAGAAGGAGGAGGAGGAAGAGGAAGAGGAGAAGAAGGAGAAGGAGGAGGAGGAAGGAGGAGAAAGAGGAAGAGAAGGGGGATGAGGGAGAGGAGAAAGAGGAAGGAGGAGGAGGAAGAGGAGAAGAAGGAGGAGGAGAAAGAAAGAGGAGGAGAAGGAGGAGGGAGGAGGAGGAGAATAGCATTTCTAAAGTACTTGGTGGCTTGCGAAGTGCTTTACAAATATTATCTCACTTGATCCTCACAACCACTCTGTAATTTCAGTGGTATTAGTATCCCCATCTAACAGTTGAAAAATGGAAGCTGAGAGTTGAAGTGAATTGCCCAGGGCCATACACCCAGCCAGTAAGTATCTGAGGCAGTTTATGAACTTGGAGCTCCCTGACTCCCAGCCCAGTTCTCTATCCACTGTGACCAACCTACCTCACTAAAGGCAGTGCCTGCCTTTGAGGGTTGTTCACTCATTTCAGTTATGTCCAACTTTTTGTGACCCCATTTGAGTTTTTTTGGGAGAAAAATTGGAGTGGTTTGCCATTTCCTTCTCCAGCTCACTTTATAGATGAAGAAACTGAGGCAAATAGGGTTAAGGGACTTGCCCAGGGTCACCCAGTCAGTAAGTGTCTGAGGAGGCTGCAGTTCCAGAGTTCCAAATGCCTGTGTTATCCTTGGTAGTAAGTCAGACACCCTGGGAGGTGTGTGCATTCCTTCTGTTTACTAAAGATAGTATAATGCAGTAGAAGACCCAGGGTTCAAGCCCCAGCTCTGCCACTTAGTACTAGTATGGCCTTAGATAAGTCACTTCAACTCTTTACTTCCTTATATGTAATATGAGTGATTGGGCAGAATAATATCTAAATTCTCTTCCAGATTCAAATCTGTGATCCTCTTGACAAAGTGTTATTAAGGTATGTAGAGAAGATGCTACTGACCCAGTAGAAATTCAATTTAGAAACAATATTGACAATAAAGAAGAGAGTCCAGGAGGGGGCATCCAGGAATGTGGGGGGCCTGGGAATCATGCCATACCAGGATGGGTTCCAAGAATTGGGAGGGTTAGCCTGGAGAAAAGATGACTCGAGGGGAAGGGGAATGGGACATAAGAACTGTCCTCAATATCTGTAGTACTGAAATGCAGGAAAGGAAATGGGCTTATTCTACTAGACTTCTAAGAACATCACTAAGATCTGTGTTTAGAAGGTGCAAAGATGACTAATTAGGGTTAGAATAAGGAAAAGCCTCCTAACCATAAGAGCCACCTCAGAGTGTAATAGACTGCTCAGAAAATAGTAGGGTCTTTAAGCAAAAGGCTAGAGAGCCATTTGATGGTTGTATTGTAGAGGGATTATTCTGGACCAGAAGGCCTCTGATGTCCCTTTTCACATCTCCATATCTCTCTTTCTATTTCTGAGATTCTATTACATATTTGGTCTATAGATGGATTCAAGTTGTTTATTCTGGTACTATAAGAGATGTTGTGCTGGGCAGAGAATGGACTTCACACTGAGGAAAACCTGAATTCACATCTTACATGAGCTGCATCCTGGCCATGTAACTTCTCCTCTCTATAACTTCTCTTAGCCTCTAGGCAACTCTTCTAGTAAAAATAAAGGGCATTTACATAGTGCTTTAAGATTTGCAAAGCCCTTCACAAATATCTGATTGGATCCTCACAATAACCCTACAAGGTAGGTGCTATGATTATCCTCATTTTATAGATGGGGAAACTGAGATAAGAGTTATATAGCTAATAAGTGTCTGAGGCCAGCTTTGAACTCAGGTATTCCTGATTACAGGTTCAGCACTCCATACATTATGCCACATAACTGCCTCTCTAAAACTATAATTTACAGAGAAGATACCAATCTGTATTGATAGAGGGAGTTCTCTCATCTGGGTATTCTCCATACAAATGAAATCATAGGTCTCATAAAAAAAATAGGAAGATAGACAAGTCACATAGATAGATATACAGACAGATGGATAGATAGATGGATAGATAGAAAGATAGATATAGATAGATATATGATAGAAAGATAGATGGATAGGTAGATGGATAGATAGATATAGATAGATGATAGAAAGATAGATTGATAGATAGATGGATGGATAAATGGGCACAAATATCTGTAGATACATAGATACATGAATGAATAGATAAATAAACAAATCAGGAGTTTGCACTGCTCACTCCTTATTCACTTTCCTTGTCCCCAGCATGTTCAATGACAAGTATTAGAGATTAGGGTAGGAGTTCAGACTATAGTAATGAGGAATATTTTTCTTCATACAAAAAACTAATAGTCCCTACAAATAAAGACTTATCATTTGACCCAGTAGGGCAGTAAAGATCTTTCATTGGCTTGGAGGAAGATATGAGCATCATATAATTAATATCCAGGGACTTTTATAATTGTAAAAGAAAAAATGCTTAAGTTTTTGATATTCTGCAGTCACTTTACAAAGTTAGATCAGCCAATTGACAAGAATTTATTACATGCCTAATATATAATTTCTGTGCTAGGGGTGATCCAAAAAACAGAAAGGAAGTAATCCCTTGTCCTCAATGACCTTACAGTCTATTGAGAAAAGCAATGTGTAGACATTTAAGCAAACACAAAATATCCTTTGTTATCTAAGAACTAAAGTTAAGACAAGCACAGGGTAGGCATAAAGAACATAAGGACTTAAGGAAGAAGCATTGGACAGATGCATAAACTCTTTCCTCCTTAGACTTTCATGACACCATCCAAGTCTAGCTATCTTCCAGCCTCTGGGACTATTCCTTCATTTCCTTTATTTACTCTTCTTAAAATATTTATTGAAATATTTCATTTTGATGCAGCAGGTGCTTCCTAACACCTAAGCCAACCCCCTTACAAAGTACATTTCCTGAAAAATTGTTTATGGATTGGCCACAAAAAGAAAGGATGTGCCCTTTAATTTTGATGGCATGATATTGATATTGATGGTTGTAATTGACCAGATTTTTCACCTCTCCATATTGACCTTGTCGACATTTTATGTACTTTACACAGATATTTGTATTTATATATCATATAAATATTTCATATTTACATATTTTGTTTGTTTATTTGATTATGTATGCTGTTCTTTTGGTTCTGGTTCCTACAACCTTCATTACTTCATAGGCATCTTCCCATACTTCTCTGAATTCTTATTTGTCTGTCCTTACAACAGAATAATATTTAATTACCTTTACATACCATCATCTGTGCAGTGATTCTTTAGCTTTTGGGCCCATACTTTGTGTCTAGCTTTAGGTTAGCATGAATAATTCTGTCATGAAGGCTTTCGTGCATATGATTCTTTCTTTGCTATCAGTTTCCTTGTCTCAGTTGTTGAATTTCTAGGTTAATAGTTTAGTAGTTAATAGTTTAGTTGATTTAGTTTAGTTTAGTTAGTTTAGTTTAGTAAATTCATATTGTTTTCCAGAAGAGTTGAACCAACTCACTTCTCTACCACACACCTCTTCCCACCACCCCCAACTGTCCTTATGCTTCTGTTTGGTTCATGGGCCTCTGATCACTCTATGATTTCTCCATCAGAGAACACATCCATTGTCATGGTTTGAAATATTATCCTTATGTGAAGAAAGCCCAACTGTATATATTCCTCTTATCTCTCACTAGAGTTTCAGTTCTGTATTCCAACTGACTTGTGCCCACTTCCATTTGGATGTCCTATTTCCACCTTAAATTCAGTATTTCCCAGAACAAATGACTTAATCCTCACCACCACTGGCCCATAAGGCCTTCTTCTGCCATTCTTTCTGCTAATAGTAGCATGTCGTTGAGTTACGCATCTTAATGTCAGCTTTGTTCCTCCCACCTAGAGGCAGTCAAATGTCACAATGCGTAGAGCAATAGCCCTGTAGTCTGGAGGACTTGAGTCCATGTGCCTCAGACACTTACTAGCCACATGACCCCAGGGAAGGCAAGGTGAAGTACATTCCAGGTTCAGAGGCAGCTAGTACAAAGCATGGAACCTGAAAGTAGAGTGTCATATGTGAGAAACAGCAAGAAAGGGCAGCCAAAGCTCTCCAGGCCAACTCATATACACATGAACGAGAATACCTGCTGCAAGATACCCAACAAGAAATCATTCACCCTTGGCTTGAAAACTTCCAAGGAGGTGGGGTCCTACTACCTGCTACTATTCCACTCTATAGCCCCTCGAGGCTTCACGGTCTAGAAGAGGGAATTGGACAATGACTCAGAGAACTGTAAAACACAATATTATGTAAGGACATTAGTCTTACATTCTATAGTCCCTTCGCCCCACTGGACTTGTCATTGCAATTGCTCATGGAAAATCAGCAGTGTCCATCAGAGGTGCAAATTCACTCCATTTCTGATTCACTCTCAGGAATGAATATGTTAACAAGACAATGATTTCCAGTCCTGCCCTTTCTTATCCTTCCCTCTTTCTCTTCTTTTTAAATTATTCTTTGTTTTTACCTTGGTTCAGTCTGCTAAGTCCTTACTTACCACATTGTACAGTGAGGTTTTTTTTAACTGTGCCAGAGAGTGGCTCTCTCATGGCTTTCAGCATGACAGCTGAATTTTTTTCTCCTCCTGACAAATTGGCCCTCCAAAACTCATGGGATCCTTTTTGTTCATTCCAAGGCTGAATCATAGAAGTACAGTAGAAGAGGAGAGAGAGAGAGAGAGAGAGGGAGGGAGAGAGAGGGGGTGGGGAGGGAAGAAGCGGGAGGGCAGGGGAAGAGGGAGAGGGAGACAGAGAGAGGGAAGGAGAGACAGAGACAGAGAGATAGAAAAGGGAGGAGACAGACAGAGACAAAGGATAAGTCAGGAAGCTAAAGATACAGAGAATCTAAGTGAGGATTCCAGTAGTTTGTTGTGCCCTACTATTATTTAGTGTTCTGATGCATAAGATTTTCTTCTTTTCCGTTGGCATTTCATGAGTAGGTCTGTATTATTCCCCTATAATTTACATTCTTGAAATAATTAACAATCTGTCTTCTAGGGTTTAAATGTGGTCACTTCTGCTTTTTATATTTTTTTCTTTTACTTTTTGCTGACCTGCAGATTTGTGACTAATGCTGGTCATTTATAAGAGCAGGCTCTTTTCTTTTCAACAGTAGGGAAAGAATAAATCTCATCGAACCCACTTGATGGGCTTGTTGTTTTATTATATATTCAGCAGTATAACTTGAATTGATATTCTAAATATCTTTAGGGAAAATTTAGTGCTGTTCATGAAAGGTGCCTGATTAACAGCCCTGGGTCCCAAAGCTGCACAATCCAGGTTGTACAGGTTATTTTACTTATCTTGCTGCCCTGCCTGACTCACACATGGCTGCCTATATTCTATGGCATGACTTTCTTGTCCATTGTTGTCCATGCCCAATGCTTATCCCATTCCTCCATCTTTTACCAATTATAATGACTGACATCTTTATGGCCTTTTAAGGTTTACAAAGCTCTTGCATGCATTATCTCACTTGATCATCACAGTAGTCCGGTGAGGTAAGGATGTCAGGGATTATGATCCCCTATTTTACAGGTGAGGAAAGTGAGGCTCAAGAGGTTCAGAGATTTGCCTAAAATCATACAGCTACTAATTGCCAGAGATTCAAATCCATGTGTCTTCTCGTTCTTAGTCTTGTGCTTTATATTTTTATTCTATGCTGGCTTTCTGTGTTGCTTGTAAATGTAGGATATATAATGATCACCTGAATTAAATTCACCCATTCGCATTCATTTAAGTGCACTGATGCCCAAGATGTCAATGCTTAATCTTTCCATCTCCTGTTTGACCACATCCAGCTTACCTTAGTTCATAGGTGCTACATTCCAGGTTCCTATGCAATATCGATCTTTGTACCATTGGATTTTCCTTTCATCACCAGACACATCTGCAGCTTAGCTTCCTGTAGGCTTTGGCCCAAATGCTTCATTAGTACTGGAGCTCCTTGTAGTTGTCCTCTGCTCTTCCCCAATAGTGTCACCTCTTTTAATATTTTAATACTGTCCCTGAGCAAAGGGATTTATCACCAAATCAGGGAGGGGGTGGGATCTGCATTAGAAAGGGAATCCCCACATCGAAGCAACATAATCTTGAGCAAAGATACTGGCGTGGTTTGCCATTTCCTTCTCCAGTGGATCACCTTTTGTCAGAACTCTCCACTGTGACCTGTTCATCTTGGGTAACCCTGTATAGCATAGCTCATTTTTCATTTCATTGAGTTATGCAAGTCCTTCCACCACAACAAAGTAGTGGTCCAGAACCTGGCTCCGTCACTTCCTGGCAAGTGAAGGGAGAAGAAATGGAAGCAGTGTCAGATTTTATATTCTTGGGCTCAAAGATCACTGTAGATGACAACTGCAGCCCTGAAATTAAAACACGCTTGCTCCTTGGAAGGAAAGCGATAACAGATCTGGACAGCAGATTAAAAAGCAGAGACATCACCTTACTGACAAAAGTCTATATAATCAAATCTATGGCTTTTCCAATAGCAATGTATGGCTGTGAGAGTTGGACTATGAGGAAAGCTGAGCTCTGCAGAATCAATGCTTTCAAATTGTGCTGGAGAAGACTTTTGAGAATTCCTTGAACAGCAAGGATATCGAATCAGTCAATACTTAAAGAAATTAATTTGGACTACTCATTGGAAGGACAAATACTGAAGCTGAAGCTTAAATACTTTGGCCACACAATGAGAAGACAGGACTTATTGGAAGAGACCCTGATGTAGGGAAAGGTTGAAGGCAAAAGGAAAAGGGGATGACAGAGGATGAGATGGATAGATAGTGTGATGGAAACAATGAACATTAGCTTGGACAGACTTCAAGAGACACTGGAGGATAGAAGAGCCTGGAGTGCTATGGTCCATGGGGTCATGAAGAGTCAGATACCACTGAACAACTGAACAACAACACTCTTTTAAATATGATACAACTGGCCAACATCCCTTCCCAGAATCACATTCCCCTAATCACAGCTTTAATGCCATTTTCCTGAACACAATTAATCATGGGTAGCTCTGCCATTTGCGACCTCTGTGACCTTGGGCAACTCACTATGGAGGTTGCACTACATAACTTAGGTCTCTTCTACCTCTAAAATTCTATGATCTTGTGATTTTATGGCTATGAATATACATTTTTACAAAATCATTCATTAGTCGTAATCCTAGCTTGATTGACCATCCTCAAATATCCAGTGTTCATTCCCTCCCTCCTTTCTTTCCTTCCCTCTCTCTCTGCTTTCCTTCCTCCCCTTTCTCCTTCCTTCCTTTCTTCTTTCCTCCTTTCTTCCCATCTTTCCTTCCCTCCCTTCCTTCCTTTCTTCCTCCCTCCTTTCCTTCCTTCCCTTTCTCCTTCTTTCCTCCCTTCCTACTTTCCTTCTTTCCTTCCTTCCTTCCATCCTTCCCTCCTCCCTCCCTTCCATTTCTTTCCCCCTTTTTCCTCTTCCATTTTTCCTTTCTTCCTCCCTCTACTTTTTGAGCACTAAGAGTGTGCTTCTAGGAAGCCCAGGGATTTCTCCCTCAACTTGGTTCACTGAGGCTATGCCAGGAGAGCAATAGCTTTGACAGGTCCTACAAGATGCAAACACTCTGAGTTCAATCTTAGCTACAGACTGCATCCTCTGTGGACCATTGGAGCTGACTTCTGCAAAAACTTGTCAAAGGGGTGGCCACAGGAGGATAGATTTTTTCAAACACAGCAACTTTTAAAGATTTATCACCAAATCAGGGAGGGGGTGGGATCTGCATTAGAAAGGGAATCCCCACATCGAAGCAACATAATATTATAGAAAGAGCATTCAATTTGCAAATAGCAGGCCTGGATTAAATTTCTATCTCTCCTAACTACCTTGGGCAAGTCATTATACTTTTCTGGACTTCAGTGTCCTCATCTATAAAATGAAAGCTTGACTCAAACCCTAAGGCCCCTTTAAGACTATAAATGCTTGTTTATTAACTCCTATTAACCACCAAACATTTATTAAATCCTTACTATGTGCCTGGCACTGTGCTAAGCCCTGGGAATACAAAGGAGAGGGCAAAGCAGGCTTTGTCTTCAAGGAGCTTACAATGCATTACATATATATGTTTATACAATAGACCATATTAAAGCATCCCTTAGAGGTGAGGACATTAGTGGCTGAAGGAACTGGGAAAGCCTTGAAGGAGTCCAAAATTCAAGAGTGAGGAGGTGACCTTCCCAGGCACTGGGGACAGCCAGCGCAAAGAAACTAAGCATATTCATCAGCCAACCCAGATCCTAGTGATCCCATGACATTCTCTTTCCTTCTTCAATGAGCTCAGTGCTGACTCAGTTTCTCCCTCCTCCCTCTCTCCTGTGCTCATACGAGGGAATTTCATCATGCATATTGATGCTCCCTAAAGTGCCCTGACTTCCTCACTCCTCAATTGACTCAGTTTCCATGACCTACTCCTCTTCTTCACCCCTACACATGGAACTGGCTGTAACCTTCCCATCTTGCCATAATCAACAAGTGGACTGCTTGGAAATTCCTTTATGTGATCATAATATTTGGTCATTCCTTCTTTCCCTAAGCCTTACAAATCCTAACACTGTTCTTTGTCCTTACCATCACCGCCATTGCCTTCTCCTGTTAGAACATAAGCTCTCTGAGGGCAGGAACTGCCTTGTCTTTTACCATAGCCTGTGGTAAGAACTTAATAAACTCTCATTCATCCGTCTACCCATTCCTTTCCTACTCCAGTGATCTCATGAGTAAGTGTTTCTTTGCAAGGACTCTTGTGCGGACAGGACAAATACATTTGGAATAGAGACAATGAGCACCCTGAGGTCAGGTCCGTTTCTCTTGGTGGGCCCCACAGTACCCAGTGTTGTGCCCTGCCCATGGCACTCATGTGCTCACTAGCTGCCTCCTGAGTGTTCTGCTGGGGAAGCTAAACAGACACAGGTTGTCTCTCTGTCCTTGAGAATCATCCATGTGCCTTCAAGCATGTAATAGGGAGATTGTAATTACCACCAACTGGGACGTTCCTGGGGACTTTTGCTAATATTTGACATTGTAAAACAAGGGAGGAGGGGGTGGGTGGGAGGCCTTTTCTACACTGGGCTAGATTAGGTTTTTCACCTCCATTTCTGAGTCCCTTTGCTAGTGCCATTCATGCCCCCTGGTGGCATTTTTCTGTCTTTGAGCTGTAAAATGACTTGATGAATCCAAACAGGGAAACTGTTGGGGGGAAGAAGCTTCAGTCACATCCCAGCCAGCAGACAAGAGTGTCTGAGTCTGCCAGAGAGAGAAATGGCTCCCTTAGTGAGGATTTGGGGGTCATGAGAGATTCAGAGAATGGTAGCTCCATGTTTGCATGGCTTAGATGGGGGTTTATTCTCAGTTTGAAAAAGACAGCAGATTATTCTTTGGTCCTTTTAGCTGCATCTCCCTAAGACAGAGCACTATGAATGTCAGTAGTATCATCTTCAAACAGAAAGGGCAGCATGTATGTACATACCTGTGTGTGTGTGTGTGTGTGTGCGCATGCACGCGTGCTTGTATATACAGAGCTATCTGTAGATGAGATTTTAAAGTAGAAGATATTTTGTCGTCATTTTCCCCCTCTCCCCTTCTCTTTCCATCATCCCTCTCCTGTCCTTATCACTCCAGACACTGAAGGGCTGCCAACCTCTGTGCCCCATCTGGCCTTCCTCACCTCACCCCCACAGACAATGCCACATGCTCCTGACCATTCACGTCTTCTGAAAAGTTACATGTCCCTTGCCCCATCCCTTCAGGCCCTGCTTCTGTACTTTACTGTTCTGATAAGTAAGGCAATTTTGACTAGTGGATAGAGTGCTGGATTGGAGTCAGGGAGACCTGAATTCAAATTCTACCTTAAACACCCATAAGCCCTGAGCAGGTAACTTAACCTCCTTGTGCCTCATTCTCCTCATCCATAAGATGAGGGGCTTGGACTCCATGACTTTCCAGCTTTAGACTTATTATCTTATGATAAAGGAGCTCATGTCAATATGTTTGGCTTGGGTAGGGTTCTTGGGGGGAGAACTGGACATGTAATTTCTTAAGTATAGGTAATTTCCAATGAGGAAATATTCTTTACCAGTGTAGATTGGTGCCTGCAACTTAGAGGCTTAGGAGTTATCTGGAGGTCCTGACACCTTGAGTGACTTGACTGGGTCCCCCGACATTATGTGTCAATGGCAGCTCCCTGTCCACCATACCACCCTGCCTCTGAGGAGTTAGTCAATACTAAACAGTTAATAGTACCCCTCCTGGATAACATATTGGCATTTCAACTCAACCTGAAGAATAATAATGATAGGAATTTTAGGTACCATATGGAAGGCTGATGAGGAAAATATAGAAGGGGCTAGGTAGGACAGCGGACAGAGGGCTGAGCCTGAAATCAGGAAGACTCGTCTTTCTGAGTTCAAATCCAGGTTCAGATATTTACTAGCTGTGTGACCCTGGGCAAGTCCCTTAACACTGTTTGCCTCAATTTTCTCATCTGTAAAAAAAAGAGAAAGAAATGACAAACCTCTCCAGTGTCTTTGTCAAGAACCACCCCAAATGGGGTCATGAAGAGTCAGACATGAGTGAACAACCACAGATGTAAAGAAGTAACTCAAAGTAGGAAGGAGGCCAGTAGTAACAGCTCTTGAGGGTTTATTGTTATGTTAAAAAAACCCTTTTTGTTACCAACAAATTGTGCATATTATTATAATGATTACCTTTCAGCACTTGAAGAAGCAGTGAGTCTGGTCAATGTGTCTATACCATTACAGACAAAGATGACTTCTTGACAATGTTATAAATAGTCTTCAAGAACAGTAAAAATATAAATAGTCTTCGAAAACAGTTGGTGTTACCCAAAAGCTCATTCCAACCTATTTCCATGGCTGTTCCTTAGACCAGAGCTTCTTAAACCTTTTCCACTCATGAGTCCTTCAAAGCTGCTTAGACTGTGATCCCCTATGGGGTTGTGACCCATAGTTTAAGAAGCACTGCAGATGCTCATACAGCCCATTGCTGAGCCCAGACTCCAGGCCGCTTCAGCTCGGTAGGACCTTCCTGTGCCTGCACTTTGCTGGCAAAGTCTTCACAAATTCAATGTCACTTCCACCCCTCATGAGGCACTGCAGGAGAATTTTATTCAAGGATTAGAATTAGTGAACACTGACAACAATTGAGAGCAATATAATAATTGTCCGAGGTTTCATTTACTCTTGTCTCTAATCAGGGAATACTCATGGTATGAGAGTGGAAGAGCCGTACTCCATGTCAGAAGGAACCGGGTTCAAATCCCATCTCTGACACTTATAGCCCTGAAACCTTGGGCCACTCTGAACCTCTGTTTCTGTTGTTGTTGTGTTTGTCCTTCATTCTCGAAGAGGACCATGACATCAGGAAAATGATGACATGACTTGCAGTTGACTTGGATTTGAGTGAGGAAGGGCTGTGCAAGGTCACCAGCCTCACTTTTTCCTCCAGAGCCATCTGGATCTGGTGACCAGATATTCACCAGAATGACTGGAGATGACCCAGGATGCAGTGGGAGACCCTGGCATTTTTAGGGTAAGGTCTTTTCATGTACTCACTTAGAGTGAGGTAACACCCATTCTGTGAATAGGCCTCTTTAAGAAGTGAGTCAAGGGGTGGCCCCTTTAATTAGAAAAAAAGAAAAAAAATCAAGCTGGGAGGAGAAGACCCTTGGGGTTGCTGTTCTAAAGAGAAACAGTTACCAATAACATTCACTCTAAGCCAGGAGGGCCCAAAATACAGCCATTAAGTGGAGCTTGGGCAGGGGCTTGCTGTGGTCCATTCTATGAGCTTCAGAGTGAAATGAGTAAGTGGCTGGCTGGCTGGCTGGCTGGATATTTAGATGGATGTGGATGGATGGTTGAGCTTTCTATGGCCCCTGTCATAGCAATCCACCCTACTTTACCCATGTGGAGGACCAGGGATGTGTATTCACATACTTGCATGCACTTTACAGGTAAAGTTGGGGTCATTTCCCAATTCCAGTCTCTGCACTTGTTGACACCAGGGTGTAAAGCAAAGGCTTAATCACAGGACTCTCAGGTCTGGGTTCAGCTGACTGAATCTCCTGTGGCTGGTTTGCTTCTTGTCAATATTTTGATTAAGTCTTGTGTCCCACAAGTTTTCCATGACTGGGAAACAAGAGAAGTGATAGCCCAGCACTGCACGTTCAAATGTGGCTAACGTAAGAATGCACATTCTTTGAGCTTTTGTCGCTTGCCATGTGCCCTGTTTATACTCTAGACTGAGGGTTTGCTCCACCACTTGATAGATCCTCTCGGTCAGCTTAGTGACAGATGAGACAGAACTCTGCTCGACAGTAACATTGTCCATAACAAATGTAGGAAACAGAAACATTTGGTTATAGGAAGAAAATCAAACCAAGCAACTCCTATTTCTCACATGCTTATAAGATCATAGATTTAGAACTCAAGGGAACTTTAGAAATCATTAAATCCAACCGCCTTGTTTTTGGAAACTGAGGCAGAGAGGTTCACCAAGTTGTAGTAAGTGTCTGAGGCAGGATTTTGAGCTTGGATTTCCCGATTCCCAGTCTAGTATTCTATCCACTGCACCTCCTGGCTGTCTCCATGGAATTTTTCCAATTGTAATGCAATTGACCAAATTGATCATGGCATCATTTTATATATATGGAAATTTGGCTTTATACAAGCTAAAATGGAAAGATAAATTCCACTTGACAGTCCCTCAGATACTTGAAAACAGCTATCATGACTCCCTTGAGTTTTCTCTTTTCCAAGCTCCATAGTCCCAGCTCTTTTAAATGATTCTCATATGGTACAATATCAAGGCCCTTTACAGTCGTAGCTGTCTTCCTTTAGTGACCTCTAGGTTTTCTCTAATCCTTTGCTGTGATTGTTGTGTAAGGTGACCCTGAATTCATCCCAAAGCTCTTTCTAATTCATCTTGAATCTTTGAACTGGATCGCCTTGGGATTTGCCTATGGCTCTGAGATAGAGTTAAGAGGAATGGATGAATTCAGGTAACAGAATCACAGAATTTGAGAGTTGGGACATAACTCGGTGGCCACCTAGTCCAAATCTACGATTGAACAAGAATCCTCTCTACAATATACCTAATAAATGGTCCCCCTAGCTTTGCTCAAAGGCATCCAGGGAATATTTCCCATTCCTTCCCAAGGCAATCCATTCCACTTTTGTAGTATTCTCCATGTTGGGTAGTTTTTCCTTACCGAGAGCAGAAAGTCACCTTGCTGCAACTTCTACCCATTGTTCCTTGTTCTGTCCTCTGGGCCCAAACCAAGCAAGACTTATCCCTCTTCCTGATGACAGCATTTCAAATGGTTGAAGACAGCTATCATGTCCCCTCTGAGTCTTCTCTAGTTCATAACCGACAACTGAAAGCAGATCGTACTTGCCATAACAAAGAGTGAGTTTCCCCAAAGCAATACCCAAGTCGGTTTTAGATTGCATTAGCTCATAAGTCCTTATGGTCGATGGCCTCATATTCTTAAATTTGTCCATTCCTAGATTTCTCAGTGATCTCATTTAGTAGGAGTATTGAACTGCTGGTCAATGATTTTTTTACTGCATTCTAAATATTAGGAGCTATTCAATCATGTCATATAAATAAGCTTCTACTTTGTAATCCCCTATAATGGGGCCCGAAAATGACTTTTAAACTAAAAATTTCTCTGTGCCACCTCAGGCCAAGAATATTTTTTTAATTGTGTCAAGGGAGACAGGATTTGATTAGTCCTTTTTGTGGACCTTTTTATAAATGAAAAAAAAGTTTCCTTAAATTGATTTTAAATTGTATTTTGGCAAGAAACTCAAAAATGTTATTAAGCTTCCCTAATTACTTTGCTTTATTATGTAGGCATGAATATGCTGAGAATAAGTCAAGAATTTGTATTTGGAAGAATGCTGTTAGAAGTATCAAGTGACCTGAAATACAAAATGTCCCAAACGGCTGAAAACAGCACTGAGACTTTTGGGACTCTCTTTATTTCCATATGGACTAATGCTGAATAAGAGAATTTATCCAGCATTTTGCAATCATTCCAACTTATAAAATTTTGATTCTGGCAGAGTTGGAGCCCCCATGAGATTGGCTTCTGTAGGATAAGTTAGTTGAATGGTGTTTTCACCTTTTCTACCTGTCTTATATCTTCATATTCTAATAACATAGATAAATCTTTTCTAGATAAAGGAAGCATATTGTTTGCTAGCACAAAATTTTTCAATAAAAAATCCCCTTGGACTGTTTCAGCTTAGTCAACCAGCTTTAGTTTTGTTTGCTTGTCAAGTTCTGGTTGATAAATTTTATTCAATGAATTTAGCTAGTTAATTTTTAAGTTGGTGTGAAATTGTTTTACTTGGAAAATGACTAGCTCGAGGCAGCAGATTACCAATGAACTCTCCTTAGGGTTTAGGTTTATATATTTTGAGAGTTGGGTGGAGGGGCCAAGGGAGAGACGTGTATGTTGAGTGAAGACAAGATTATCTCCTACAAAGTTCTAGCTCATGTTTTGAGTTTCCCTATGCTGAGGTGTCTGTGAGCATTTTCATGGTAAAACACCGATTTCAGAGATCTGTAACTTGACTCTAAAAATCGACCAATCATTCAAAGGACATGAATAAATAGCTCTCAAAAGGAGAACTGAAAACTATTTACAACCACATGAAAAAATGCTTCAAATCACTAATAATGGGAGAAATGCAAATCAAAACAACTCTGAGGTTTTACCTCATACCCTGAAAATTGGCAAAAATAGAGGACTCATCATATCCTATGAACAATGGAAATACTTTGCTCTCTGTTGAGTTCCACATTCCACAAACATCCCAAAGCACTCCAGACTCATAGCTATTATCTTGCAGTTTGGACCCACTTCAGAAGTGAAAACATAGGAATTACTAAACAGACAATCCCCTAACACTCCAGTGAGTGCTTCCTTTAATCCCAAAGATGCATATGAGCACCCAGGCTTATCATACTATGCTGAGGACTACCCCCGAAGGAAAGACAATATGGCCTTGTGAGTGTAGCAACCTCCTTCCCCTCAGACCCATAGCACCTGAATGGTAATCAAAATCCGGGTCCCTTCCTCCCGTCTCATGGCATTATTTCCTTGGTTTTTCTCCAGCTTCAGGGACCATGTTTGTATTCCTGTTTTCCCCCAAGAAGCTCCTTCTCCCCAGGAGATCCCAATTGTCTTATAGAAGACTGGAATCAGTCTTCTATCAAACTCTGGGTTGTTAGGAGGGCAATACTCATGGCTGCTGCTGACCTCAGGAAATCCTCTTTATGTCTCTAGAAAGCCAGCTTTTGAGACTGTACTGCTTAGGAAATCCCCACATATCTATTGCAGGAGGCTAGAGTTAAGGTGCTCTAGATATTCCTTCGAGAAGTCATCATTCAGAACCTCTTCGTACCCAGGGATAGGTATAGGAACATAGGCTTCAGGAGTCAGAGTATGCCTGCCCCTACTATGTGTCTCTCCCCAAGGCAGTCATGATTGGTTTCTAGCTTCGCTGCTCTCTCAGGATCTCTACACCGAAAGTTAAAGGGATAAAACAGAGCTACAGGGACTGTATGCTTCTCTTTTATAAGAGAAAGGGAACAAGCATTATTTTTAATTTTTAATTTATGGAATACAACAAACATTTCAATAACATGGTATAATAAAAAAGATGATTGAATGTGAAACTGAAAATCTACTTTGCACAACTTGCTATGCCTTTCAAATATACAACAAAGCTATTGTGTAAATTTCTTTTTTCTTTTTTCCCTCCCTTTCCACTCCCTCCCCCTCCCCCCCCAGATATTAGACACAAATAGGTATATATATATGTATGTATGTATGTATACACACATATATAGGTATGTATATGTATGTAAAATTGTTCTACACTTACTTCTATTTAGTTCTTTCTCTAGATGCAGAGAGGGCCTTTCTTCATATGTCCTCTATAGTAAATTTGGGTATTTATAATAGTCAAAATAACTTATTCACTCAAAGTCTTTCTGAAAACAATATTACTGTTTCTGTATACAATGTTCTCTTGGTTTTGCTCTTCATTATTTCGTACAAGTCCTGTCCTGTTTCTTCTAAAATCGCTGAGCTCATCATTTCTTACAGTACAGTAATATTCCATCACAATCACATACCACAACTTGTTCAGCCATTCCCCAATTGATGGGCATCCCCTCAATTTCCAATTCTTTTCCACCACAAAGATAGCTGCTATAATCTTTTAGAACATGTAGGTTCTTTTCCTTTTTCCTTGATAATCTTTGGAAGTAGACCAAGTAGTGGTATTGCTGGGACATAGGGTATAGGTAGTTTAATAACTCTTTGGGCATAATTTTAGATTGCTCTCCAAAATGGTTGGAACAAGTATTTATTAAACACCTACTATGTGCTAGCCACTGTGATAAATGCTTTACAAATAGTTCATTTGATAAGGCGGTACAGTTGTAGTAGCCAACCAATTCATCTTGGAGGGAGCCCCACTCATTGATGCTTAATCAGGAGGTCTCTTTAGTCCTTCTAACAAGGTGCCAATGGGCTTAAACCTGCCCGCCATGGATAGAGGCTCTCAAAAGACCAAAGCAAAGGCTTACTTTTGTTACACACACACACACACACACATACACACACACACATACACCTGTGTTCCAAACATGTAATGTAATGTAATATAATATAATATAATATAATATAATATAATATAATATAATATAATGTAGGAAGCTCTCAAGAAGGAAATGCCCTCTACCAAGGAAGATTGGCAGCTGTTTTGGAATGTATAGTGGTACAGAAGTGCCTAGGGACACTTAAAGGTTACTTTTCTGGGGTCACACAGTCAGTATAGTTCAATGGAGGCACTTGAACCCATGTCTTCCTGTTTCCAAGTCCTTCTACCCCATACTGCCCCCTCTCCATTCTTTCTCTTGCTGACATTTTCTATCTCAGTCTTACACTCATTTGTTTCTTATTTTGTTCCCTTCCTTCCTTCCTTCCTTCCTTCCTTCCTTCCTTCTCTCTCTCTCGCTCTCGCTGTCTCTCTTGCTCTTGCTCTTGCTCTGTATATAAATGCATACACGCATATATAATATATATGTATATATCTGTATCTATACACACATATTGACATATATATATCATTCAGACAAATTTCTGTTACTAGGTCTCTGGTGAACTTTATATGATGTTATCATGTCATTTCTGAATGAAAACAAAATCCAATTGCCAGTTATTTCTATGGCTTCTGTTCTACTCCCTACATCTTAATTCCCTTGTTGCCAGGAAGATCTGATTGAGCTTATTTTAGTTATTCTCATCAGGTCTTGATTTTGACAGGTCTATTTGCACCAGTGCTGAATGTTGCTCACTACAATAGTTTCTACCCCCATAGTCATCCCCCCCACTTCCCAATAAAAAAGGGAAGGAAAAAAAGGCAAAATGATTGCTGAAATCCTTCTCTTAATTAACATTTCAGATAGCTTCCCATTTTTATAAATAAAGCCTGACTTCCCTTTTCCTTCCCCCAACATGAGAAAACATAATCGTATTAAAACATCTGAATGTTTCCCAGCTCCTCGTGCAGTAATTCTCCCCTATGCTGTAATTCTCTCCCTTCTTATCTCTGCCTCCCGGCTCCCCTGGCTTCCCTCAAGACTCAGCTGAAGTCCCACCTTCTGCCGGGAACTGCTTCCAGTCCTCCATAATCTCAGTTCTTTCCCTCTGAAATTAGATCCGATTTTTCCTGTCCATTATCTTGTTTGTAAATAGTTGTTTACATGTTGTCTTCCCATTTAGACTGGGTGTTCCTTGAGAGCTGGGACTAACTTTATCTTTCTTTATACCTTCAGCCCTTAGCACTGTGTCAGGCACATAGCAGGCACTTAATGAATGCTTAGTGACTTGAATTTAGAAGACATTACATTACATTAGAGATTAAATAGTCATTTGCATGTTATTTGCTTCCAAAAAAGAATTCTTCATAGTGTTTCCTTGGATAGTGAGCTCCCTGTTTTCCTTCAGAATTGAATTCTAATTTTAATTGATACCCTGTTCAGTAGAACACACTCTATGTGGAAAGAGAGGGGACAGCCCCGGCAGAATGGGATACCAACAAGAGACCTGGAGGGCTGTGATTGGTTGTGATGGCATTGTAAAAACAGCTGGTGCTCTTCAGTTTCCCCCTCACCTCCTTCCCACCTCCAAGAAGCTATCCTGTGCTAGCCTGGGCTGGTGGGCCATTTCAGTCATGTTCAGCGCTACTACAGTCATATAAGCCCAGACAGAGACTCTGGGTAAATACAATGTATTTCAGTTAAATAGACCAAACCAAGTGAATAAAATGTGATATTTACCCAGTGCACCCACGGCCATCATCAGCTTGTCTTATCCCTCTTGCTGCTGCACGTATCACTAGTCTAATCAAATATAAGCATCTGCTAGAAGCAAATAAACTCCGTTCCCTGCAAATACAAATTCTCATGAACACATGAAGATAGTAATGAAAAGGAGAAGCAGAATCAGGCACCGGAATGCTCCACAATTCTGGTAGGGCCCTAGGCATTCAATTAAACACTAATTTATATGCCAATCTCAAATGTATTACTAAAAATAATAATGATAACTTACATAGAACGCTAAAATAATAAGGTGATTTGTAGATAATTCTGTGTATTGACTAGGGGAAAGACTAAGGCAAGGCTTATCATTTTTGTTTTTTAATTGGAGAATTACTGGGATTCATAAGGGAGTTGGTGAAATAGTTTATAAATATTAATCCTAAAGTGATAGAATTGGGGATGAAAGTGATGTTGGTGGAGATGCATCCAAAACTCTCACACACATTTTGCAGAGGAGGAAACTGAGGACCACAGCAGTTAAGTGACTTGCTTGCCTAAGCTCATTACAGCCTGAACCATTGAATGATGGGATTCATAGAATGTTAGTGATCTGAGGGCTCCTCGAGAGATGATGGCATCACAGATAGTCTTGAAAGGGACTGCAGGGGCCATCAGATTCGCCCCCCTCATTTTAATAGACGAGGAAACTGAAGTACAAGAAGTTAAGTGACTTATCCAGAGTCACTCAGCTAAGTGTCTGAGGTAAAATTTCAAAGCAGGTCTTCCTGATTCCAAGCTGATGACTCTACTGACTCCACTGCCCAGCTGCTTGGTTTTCTCCCTTGGTATTCACAGAGCTTCAGAGAGTTTAAGTGATTTGTCCGTGTGCAAAGCTAATACTTGACAGAGGTCTGTCCACATTGAAATCAGATTATAGAAAGTGTGTGACTAAAGAACATAAAAGTGCATTCCTCAGTAAAAGACATAATACTGTTCATGGAACTCTTGGGGGAATTACAACACGCCTAACTCTTCATGGAGCAGTTTCTGTGCTCCTGAGCTGCTGGATGACCCCAAGGCATGGATCATAACAGATCTTTCCCTAGAGGTAATGTGCCCAGTTTCCAGAACGGCAAAATGGCATGGCCAAAGATTGCTAAGACACTCAGGAATCTAGATGCCATACCTCCATCCCAACCAGCAAGAGTAAGAACCCCAACCTCCCCAACTCTTCTTCCAAGGCAAGACTAGGAGTCCTGCCTGGTTCATCTCCATCTTTAGTCCTTGGGTCCAATCTGGTAAAGTTCACATTTCCTTCCTTCTCTTGTTTAACACGTCCCAGGGTAGAAATGAAGTTGGTTTAACCTAGTGTCCTACCCCTGCTGATGTCCTGCTGTCCAGCTGCATTGGTTCTCCTAATGGTCCAACAAGATCACCTTCCGAAGTCCCTCTGTGCCCTATTGCTTATAGAGGTGGCCGTAGGTGAGAGAGACAGCCATCATTTCCGGGTATTTCTTGTAATGGTGGCCAGCCTTTGCATAAGACATTAATAATAATAATAATAATAATAATAGCTAGCATTGATATAGCACTTTAAAATTTGCAAAGCACTTTACAAATATTATCTCACTTGATTCTCCCAACAACCCTGGACAGTAAGAACTATTAATAACGACAACAATACTCATAGCATTTATATAGCACTTTAATGTTTACAAAGCACTTCATAAATTACGTCTTGTTTGATCTTCGCAACAATCCTTATTTTACAAATGAAGAAACTGAGACAGACAGGTTATGTGACTTACCCAGGGTCACATAGCTAGTGATTATGATTCCAGGTCCAGCATTCTATCCAAAACACCACCCAGATGCCTAGATGATAAGAATAAGTGTTGGAATGGTCTTCACCCACTCCCAGTTGGTCCTTGGGGCCACATCCCCTTCCAATCAATTGACTAATACTAGTACCTCCAACTTTGTCTAAGATGTCCTGGGCCATAATTATAGCCTTTATGTGTGTCCTTATGTGAAGACACACTGTTCATCCCCATTGTTATCACACAAATTCTGAGGGACAGGCTTAGCTTAAGGTAGGAGATATACAATATGAGCCTTCCTAGAATCTAGATAATCTGATTTCATAAATTATTTCATTGAGATACTCGATATTTTAAGATTGTCTTCAGCACCTCTGGTTTCAGCCTTATGATGAATCTTGTACAAGAAGGTTGGGTGTTACCTGACCTCAGATTAGGTGCCCAAGCCCTAGGAAGGGGACCTTTCTTCCTCATTGTCTTCCCTGTTGTTGTGATCATATCAGAATTTGCCAGGTGGTCTGTATCCCAGGGTATGGCTGTGTTTCATATGCTGCCAAGTACTTGCCTGGTCTCTGGTGAGCCAAAGTTTCAGAAAATAACCACAGGCCACCTGAATTGGGCAGAGTATGTAATGCACATTATTCTCCCTGAGCTGAGAGCAAACTTCCTTAGCAAGCTTCACCATGGGTAATACCAAGCTCAAGATTGTTGCAAACATTGTTGCATAACAACATAAAACTGTTCTGTCTCCTGATTCATGCTACATAGCCATTGGCCTGTGAGTGGTAATCCATTGTGGGAAACTTCTTCACTCTTAACTTATTTTGGAGAGGTTTTTTTCACACACTTGGACATAAATTTTAGGTCCTGAAGCATTCTTGTGAGAATGGATTTTAACGGATTAATATTGAAAACTTGTAATTTTTAAAAAGTCAACACTTAGATCCATTCATGTAAACAATTAACACCTTCCATCCCTATTACATTCCCAACACTAGTCATTCACCTTGTCTCACCTCCTTTGAGGTATCCAAAGGCCATCAGAAACTTTGATTAGAAGTCCAATATTTTCCCACAAAAGGTGAGGAGGAGGATGGTTCTCTTCCTCTATCAAACCAGCTCATTGTTTAGATTTTAATGGCTTAGAATGGCAATTATTTTCTGTTCTGGCCAAAAATCTTTGAGGGTCTTCCCCTCCCAGACTGATATTGTTGTGATGGTAAATTAGGCCATTTTTCATCTCAATATTACCTAGCCCTTGGTCATTGAATGAATGTAGCCGCAGACAAACTGAGACCTGAGAAGGACCTTAATTTAGAAATGCCGAAGTCAATGCATCCCAGGCCATCACTAGTTGCCTTGACTTTTGTCTTGCCACTGGATTTCTATGACTCTGAAGGAGAGAGTGTGGCTGATGACTTTATGCAGCTCTGACTCATTTAAATCCAATTCACATGCAAGTCAAGATGTCACCCCATGATGTCACTGGTCCTCTTCAAAAACAAAGGACCGTCACCACCAATGACAGCCCAGTAGTGCGTTTATTTTTTTCCTCACTTCCCCAATCCCTCATTAATAAATGCCACCTGCTCCTGATCTGTTGCAAAAGTACAGGACTAAGTTTTAAAGGAAAAAGCTTCCTCATCTGTTTCAAAAATATAGATGGGTTCTGCAGTGCCAATGTAACTGGCATGTGCCTAGCTTCGTGATGGTCAGCTTGCTAAGAACAGGGGAGTGGTCTGAGACCACATCATCCAGGAACATAGCTACTTGTTCTCTCCGGGCTATTTATCATCACAGACTATGTCCTGGGGTTGAAGGTATACCTGGCTCTTAGGGAACATCTCCACAGACTGACAAAATATCCAGGAAACAGATCCCAAAAGTCCCCTAACCACTGATATAGAAAAAAGGAACAAGCCCAAGAAACCAGACCAATGTCACGTCTCTGCTTGGACACACCTGAGAATTCTGCTTGCCTTGTCCTCTCCCTCATTTCTTGTATCTGGACCCTTTGAAACCTGCAGAATTATGTTGGCCAATCTAAAGTTGTACACCAGCAACATTCACATTCCTTCCTTCCATCAAATGAGACAATATTTTACAAAGTGCTTAGCACAGTGCCCAGCACATAGTAGGTGCTTAATAAATGTTCATTCCTTCCCTTTCCATTTTTTCCATGAAAATAGTCTGCCCAGTAGACCCCAGAGCAGAAACAGTGGGCAAATCACTAAACAGTCTGTTCTAACTGGTATTTTCCCTCTGGTAGTATGTCCCTGTCATGTTAACCTTTCTGTCATGTTAACAATGATGCCACCTACCCTTACCTATCAGAATGAAGTGTTGTAAGGATAAAATAAGATTATAGACACTCTTTCAGCTATAAAAACTAGTCTATTATGTTCATCCTGGTTATGACAGCATGAGGAGGTGGAATCTATGAGAATGTGCCATGTGACGCAGGTACAAAATTGGCTCTCTGTAGAATGAAAGTGGGAAAAACATTGGGGAGGTGTATTTCTCATTTTGATATATTTGTGGCATTTGATCGTGGGCTCCCTTAAAGATGTACAGATGTAAGTTAGCATCCTGCCAGTTGGGTAGGCTTCCAGATGAGGCAGTCATGTGATAACCCAGGAGATGGATGCCTGGAAAACAAAATGCCTTAACGTTAGTAAGAGCGGACAAACTGGTCGTTGCTATGTCTTTGTCTTTATGCTCACCGCTAAGTGATAAGGGACCCACAAAACATCCTAGCTGATCTGAACACTTGGGAGGGTCATTGAGGCTGTACCCTTGTTAGCTCTAAACGCTGTTAGATTCTCCGTGGCAATGATGGAGGGGAGGTTACACATTTTAAGCTGTCAGTGATAAATCTCAATTATCTGCAGTAATGGGGAATGGCTATAAAGTACAAGATGGCTGCAGTCACTTGAGAGCTCTGGGTTTGCACTCAGGGGACCTTTTTCATTCATTTACTTCTTCCCAGGAACTCTGACTGCAATTAGGGTAAGTTATCCATCCGGGGCAGAGTAGTGCCGTATGTGTGGTCTTGGAGTCCAAACAATCAACCTGCATTTAGGATATGTGAAGAGGACAAATAGAATTTATATAGCAAAGCACTGATGGAGGTTATCTCATTTGATTCTCAAGATGACACTGTGAGATAAATGCAATTATTATCATCTTTGTTTTACAGATGAGGAAACTAGGGTCACAAAGCCAGTAGATATCTGAGGCAGGATTTGAACTCTGGTCTCCTTAGCTCCAGGTCCAGCAATCTAGCTACTGCAGACCTATGTGCCCCAAAGACAATCTCTGATTGATTCATAGTGACTAGAGCTGCTGGGGCAGCTAGGTGGCGCTATAGTGTGCAAAGTGCCCAGCCTAGAGTCTGGAAGACTCACTTTCTGAGTTCAAATCTGGCCACAGACATTTATGAGCTGTGTGACCCTGGGCAAACCACTTAGCCCTGTTTGCCTCAGTTTCCCCATTTGTAAAATGACCTGGAGAAGAAAATGGCAAACCACTCCAGTATTTCTAAGAAAATCCCCAATGGGGTCAGGAAGAGTCAGATATGACTGAAATAACTGAATAACCACAGAGCTAGACCAAGAACAATTGCTTGGCTAAAACTCTACGGAAAATGGACTTGTGGCTGAGCCAACAGTATCTCTCTATCTATGGAGTGGTTCTTTTGGCATGTAAATATATATATATATATATGTAGATAGATAGATATCTATATATATATAGTATGTATTATGTGTGTATATTTTGATATTTATATATTTTATAAAATAGATTTATATATATTTAATATTTATATCTTAATGCTTATTATTTTAAATTTATATATTTTATTTTCCTATATTTCTATGTATGTATGTGTATGTGTTATGTGTGCATGTATATACCTTTTTCCTTGTGCATTTCTGCCGGAAGAAGTGGAGAGGAGAAAAGTGAATAGAGAGAGAATTTCTCGCCCTATCTCCTACCCCACATGGCCTCCTGCCTAAGCAGGGGCATTTCAAGCATTATAGATGGCAGTCTGGAAGGGCCCTTACAGGTCATCTGGACCAACTCTCTCATATTACAGATGAGGAAATTAAAGTCTCTGGAGGCTAGGGACTCCCCCAAGGGCACACAGGTAGTAAGTGGCTGAACTAGCATTTGAAACTGGGAGATAATGAGCCAATGTTCCTGGAAATGTTTTGTCAACTGGAAAGAATTGTTCAGATAGCAGCTGGTATTTTATTTCTGTTCTATTTCATTAAGTAAATCCACTGGAACTATATCCAATATCCAATTCCTCTAAACCCACACTGAATGCTGGTCTTTAGCAAATGGACCTGGGTGCCTCATTTTAAGATGGGCAGAGCTAGGGACCAGCCCTGTGATTTCATTGAAGAGGACCATGACATCAGGGAGGTGATGCCATGACATGCAAGTGAGTTGGATTTAAGTGAGGGAGGGTTGTGCAAAGTCACCAGCCTCACTTTCTCCTCTGGAGCTATCTAGGTCCAGTGGCAAGATATAGATCAGGCCCCGGATGCAGTGGGAGACCTTGGACTTTTTAAGCTAAGGTCTTTACAAGTTTCATTTTAACTGAGACAATGCCCTTTCAGTGATTAAGGCTAGGTAAGAAATGAGGCAGGGAACACTCAAATAGCCAAAAATAAATCAATCTGGGATGGGAAGGCCCTGAGGGTTTCTGGCAACTCTACATAAGGAACAACTTCATAATAATATAAGCCATCCAGAGTAGTGGTAGTAGTGGTAGTGATGGTAATAGTGGTAGTAGTAGTAGTAGTAGTGGTAGTCGTGGTAGTGATAGTGGTGGTGGTGGTGGTGATGGTGGTGGTAGCAGTAGTAGTAATAGTAGTGATAGTAATATTAATAATAATAGCTAGCATTTATATATCACTTTAAGTTTTACAAAGCACCTTACAAATATTGTCTCACTGACCTTCACAACAACCCTGGGAAGTAAACGCTATTATTATCCGCATTTGCAAATGAGTAAGCTGAGGCTGAGAGGTTAAGTGATCACCCAGGATCACACAGTGCCTAAGGTCAAAGTAAAATGGCCTTCCTTAGGATGTTGTGAGTTGCCCCATCCTTGACCAGTCTTTAAGAAAAGGTTGGATGGATATTTCGTAGAGGTGATCCATTTTCAAGTACAGGATTGATTAGTTGTCCTCTGAGGTCCGTCCCAACTCTGAAAATCTCTGAGTGTTTGTTACAATAAGAATCCATGTCTAGCTTTCACTCGTTTCCCCATCAGACTTTTTTCAAAATTACCCAAAAGGAACGTGAGCCAATTTGGCCATAGCTTCTTGAAGCTTCCGTAGGTGCCAACCACTGTGGAATGATAGGAAGGCAGATTTCAGAGGGAGAGAGAACAAAGGGCTCAATGATCAAACCATAGAATGTCGTTCTCAGAATGGCCTCCAGGTTCCGTTCCTTTCCCTGATCTGGTCTCCCATGTAGTCTTCTTTCCATTTATTCTAATTAACCTCATTTCCTCTCCCCTTAATGGCTGATGTTTTAAAGGTCAGGCAAGAAGTGTTGATTCAGGTGCTGGACTTTTTTTTTAAGAGCTACAGAAAGGTACATCTGAACCCTTGATATTTGGATCAGTGCAATATCCTTGAGAGAGACAGCTGATGCCACGCAGAGAGAATTCTACTTCCTTTGCCCTGAGTAAATAAATAAATCTCATTGAAGAGATGGAAGCAGTGTGCCTGCACTAGTCTAAGATGGCCAGGCAGTGAACATCGTCCCCTTTGAGTCAAGTAAGAGACAAGCTGTGTTATTTATTATTCTTTCTTTGTCTGTGCTTCAGCACAAAGTACAAGGGGCCCCTTAGAGAACAGCTGTCACCACTCAGTGCCACGGGGCAACTGAAGGACTAGATTTGGATCTAGGGGACCTGGGGTAGAATTCTAACTCTGTTGTTTGCTGTAAGTCACTTTACCTTTCTATGACTCAGTTTCCTGCCTTGTAAAATTGGGTTGGGAAGGCAGCATAGTTCTATGGAAAGATAAATAGATGTAAAGTCAGAGGACCTAGGATAAGACTTGGTTTCCTTTCCTGTAAAATGGAGTTGGGAAGGCAGCATAGTCCCATGGAAATATTAATTGACTTAAAGTCAGAGGACTGAGGATGAGTCAGCTAGGTGGCACAGTAGGTAGAAGACCAGACCTGGAGTTAACTTAACTTCAAATCCTGCCTCAGTTCTTTCAGCCTCAGTTTCCTTATCTGTCAAATAGGGAAGTTGGACAAGGTGGATGCTGAAGTTCATTCTAGCTCTAGCTCTATGACCTATGACCCTACTGCTTGGCTCCAAATATAGGTTTTACTTACTTACTATGTTTGGTTTCAGGCAAGAGGCCTGGCTTCTCTGGGCCCCAGTTCCTCATTGGACTACAGGACTCTAAAATCTTTTCCAAGCTCCAGATCTATGACCCTATAGCTACATAAGCTCTAAAGGCCCTTCTTGATCCTTTGACCTCCCAGGGACCTTCTATCTTGAATCTGGAGCCTTATTATTGTGGAGGTCCCTTATCATGCAATATGTAAAATGCCTTCCAGGCATAAATCTATGATCCTCCACACCACCATGAGAGAACAGAAGAGGACTTCAGTGGCCAATACTTCCATTCAGCAAACATGCATAAAGCACCTAATGTATGCAAAGCAGAACGGCCTCCTGCAGCTTGACACTGGTGCCCGTACCCACTTCCTTTCCACAAGCTTGGGGCTCCCATTGTAGATCCCACATGACCTCTGCCAGGAGAACTCTAACCTGAAATCAGAAGAATTCTCTAAAGCAGAGAGGTGGGAGATGATACTTTGAATCCCTAGGAGTAAGGATTCCCAAAGGTATTCAAAAAAAAAGAACATCTTGCCACTTGGCTTAGTATAGGTTTATACATGCAAATAAAGTCCTTTTTAGTTATTCCATGCCTTGCCCAGAGAGTTATTTTGCTTTTCAGAATATAAAAATGTTTCTAGACAAGATGTCTAAACTCTTGATAATGGTCTGCTGTCCCTAACCAAGAAATGCATTAGTATTGCCAAACATGGATAGGTACTAAAACCTTTTATTTAAAAGAAAAAGTGTGTGTGTTTATTTATACATATTATGTATATAATATAAAAATTTATGTATATGTACATATGTATGTATGTACTATGTATAATATAAACATGTATGTATGAGTATCTATATGTGTGAATGTATTTACACAGATACACACATTCTTACATTGGGCTCCATTAGTAAATCAGGATTCTTCCATAGTATGATTTTCTCCATAAAACATCTTTAAATCAACAGAAATTTCTTAAGAGCAAGGTATATTTTGTCAACAAAATGTTTAAACAATTTGGCATAGTAACCAGAGGGCTGGACCTTGTGTCATAGGCATTAGAGCTAGAAAGCATCTTAAAACCTCCTGAATACAACCCTTCCATTTTAAAGATGAGAAAAGTGAGACCCAGAGAGGTTCAGTGACTCATCCAGAGCCAGGAAGACCTGGCTTCAAATCCCACTTCTGGCATTGGCCAGCTGTCTAGTACTAGGCTGCAATACATTAAGCTCATGAGAGCTGATTGTTAAATTTTTAGTATGAGCATTTATGCCTTGTGAATCTCAGCAAATGCTACAAACCAGGGCTTGATTAATTGTTTTGTTGATTGCTTAGATTTAATAAAGTAATGGAGATAATGTTGGCAGTGCAAATTAAGCTTAAAATTGTATCATTTGTAATTTTTTCCTGGAAAGTCAGTTGTTAAACATTTACCAGCATACCCCTGGCTCATAAAATTGCTTGGAAACTTTAATGAGATCATGGCTGTTAAATACTTCAGAATCAGTTAATCTTCCAACACTGTCGTTAAATGGCTGTGAGTTTTGGAACATTAAAACATCCACAGAATTAAAACTATGTGTCCCTCAGAGGGCAATGTTGGGTGCCTGCTGGGTATGAGCAGGTAATAGAGAGCAAATAAGGAGAAGCCCCGTAAAGCGTTGGAGGATCATGGATTTGAATAGGAAGGGGCCACAGAGGCTATTGACTCCAATATTTTCATTTTACAGATGAGGAAACTGAGGCCCAGAGGCATTAAGAGCTTTGCTCAGAATCATGCAGAAACTAATTAGCATAAATATCTAAGGTAAAATTTGAACTCAGATCTTCCTGATTCCAAGTCTAGGGCTCTAGTCCACTACATCATTCATGGGCATCACCACACATACATGCCTGATCAAGAAAGATGGTCTGGTCATGTAACAAGCATGAATAGCATTGAGTGGATGCCCTTTAGTGAACTTCTATTAGGACACGTGTAAGAACAGGCATGGCTGGATGGGTTGCAATCTGCATCATAGAGGGTGGGAAGTAGGGGAAACCCACACTGGTAAGATCACAGATCTGTTGGAATATTTGAATGTGATAAACAGACCAAGCTTGGTATGAAATGCCAAGTCACTGAAACCTGACATACAGCAAAATGTAGCCTGATGATTTCAAAGCAAAGAGACAAAGTCTTCTTGATGGTGAATGGATGAATGGCCCTCAGCCTTACATGTTTTTACCAGAGAAATGCCATTAGTTTTAAAGGAATTGCCTATTACAGCAGCCATTGAACAAGATATGAAATATAGAAATATATGTATGCATATATAATGTATATAATATATATTTAATTTGCATGGCTACCTGAGACTTGTTATTTCTTCAAAGAAGCGTTTAAAAAATAGAAGATATGATGGCTGCCCTCTCCTAGCAGAGTTAGAATTCATTTTTAGAAGAAAACGTACTGGGTAATTACATCTTTTCCATTTGCTAGTTTATCTCCGTTAAACATAGTCAACAGCTCATGGCTTAATTTGCTCTGTCAGCTCTGGCTTTTTAAAAAACAGAACTCTCCAGCAGTGGAGGTTTTATGTGTGCAGTATAATTTCACCATCCTTTTTTTTAAATTCTTGGCCCATTTGTAGTCAAATATCTTCCACTCCATGAAGCTTAAATATTTAGCCATCGAGGTAATATACTCTTTTTCATCTGTCAGCTTCGCTATTAAACCTGAGCTGTGGATTCGTCATGCTACCAGACTTCTGTGACTGTGCCGATTATCATCAGGGCTTCCTTCAGAGCCAGTATCCTATTTCTGCTCTCCTTCAGGAGTTGGATGTTTTAAATGGTCACCACCTTTGCTTAATGAGATCTCACAAGGGAGACAAAGCTGCTAGTTTCTTTGCAAGAATTGGAGAGGTTGAATCACTTGACAACATTTATTTCCTAAGTTGTTCAAGCCAAAGGATATTTCTTTGTGGAAAACAAAACCAGTGTTTTGGCTCTTCTGTGCACCCCAAGGGAAGAAAATGACCATCTCCATGCCATTCATATCCTACTTGACTAGTGATCCATGATGAAAAGGAGAAAGCAAGCTGATGTGAGGCACTAAAGACCATCTTGCCTATTTCTTTTATTTTCTTTAAAAGCATTGGATATTAACTTTATTAGCCTAAGGGCCAAGCAACAGCCATTCAACTTTTGCAGAAGTGCTCAGAGAGACTGAGCCAGAATGGGTATCCCAGGAAAGTCTATGAAGCACTAATTGAATTTCACACCTTAACAGTGGAAGATACAGAATCAAAATGGCCACATAAACGAAGAGGCCTCAGTTAGCTTTGCTGAGACAGTCTGGGAAAGTAGGTAAATGAAGCAGTAAAATATGAGTGTAGGAGGACCACAGAGATTCAGAAATTAAGGGATAAAATACCTCTTCATAAGAAGTCTAACCTCTCTAGCATTTTATAACATTTATAGAGAAAAATGACCAAGATAGTGAGGAGACTGGAAACCAGAGAGGAGCTTGAAGGAACTCAGAGCGTTTACCCTGGAGAAGAGAAAATGCAGCTCCACCAATTATTTCAAGAGCTTTCCTTTGGCAAAGAGGGTTAGGTTTGCTCTTTTGTCCCCAAGGATAGGATTAGGATCGATTGTTAGAAATTTCTGAATGGCAAATTTCTGTTCCATGTTAGGAAACACATACTTTTAATCAGAGCTATCTGGGCTACTTTGGTGGGTGGTGGGTTCCCTAACACAAGTAAAGGCTGAATGATCCCTAGTAGGGGGTCTCTAAAGTTCCTTCCCATGTTAAGATTCTGTCAGTGATTTCGGGTGTTGTTGTTGGTTTTTTTTGTAATCATAAATATGGAAATTGGTCGTCATGGAAGCCCATCAAACAAAATAGAAAAACTAAACAACAACAAAAGCTGGAGCCAAGTTGTAGGCAAATATAATCAATGAGATTAGGACAGTGGAGGGCTATCAACGCTAGGATAAAGAGGCTACATTTTATTTGATAGGAAATGGGGAGTCAACACAAGCTTTTGAGCATAAGAGCATCACGGGCAAGCTTTGTCCACTATAATGATCATTTTGGAGACTGTCAGGATTATGGATTGGAGAAGAAAAAGACTAAAAGGAAGGAGACTGGTAGAATAATAATTGTGGCAGCTGTCTGGAATGTGGATTGGAGAAGGGAAGAACTTAAGAGAAGCAGACTGATAGGAGACAAGTGATAGGAGATGTACTATGGACCTGAAGTAGGATGGTGACCATCTGAGAAGAGGGAAGTGGACAAATATGAGAGCTCTTCTAAGGGGGTACGAATCCATCAACAAGCAAACGTGCTTTTTAGATGAAACAGTGTGCTTCTCACACACTATTTTTCTAATGCTGTTGTGATTAAGGAAATACAATTTCACTGAAAAGTGCTACTGAGTTCTCAATAACTTTTTGTCACTGTATTTTCCTAATCCACAGATACTAACAGACAACTACTGTCACTTTTTGTCTTCAAGATGGAGTTAGGAACCACTGGTCTAGATTATACTTCATGATTAAAAACTGTTCTAAATTCATTGGAAAGGAATTAATGGGAATATGATGCCTCGGAATGCCAAAAATGAGCTCTGTGGCCTTCCAACTTCCATTCTCTTACCTGCACCCCTTTCCCTCACTCTTATACCTTCTGCCACTATTTGTACAGGACTCAGGAAATAGTCTTAGTTAATCAGGACAAATGAAGGCTCCCATCTCTTCACCTGCCATCTGGATTGTTTAAACATCTTTTTGCTGCCGTTCAGGCTTCTCAAATAAAAATGATGGTAGAAGACAGAGTCAAATATGGAACTAAACTCAGAAGAGAATTATTGGTGAGCTCTAAAGGTGTGGCGAGCCTTCTTTTTGAAACAACTCGCTTGTCGTCTTTGTCACCTTCTGCTGCCTCTTTTGGAGAAAATCACTCCTTTGAATCCTGTATTCTCTTAGGAAGGACCTTATATTGTCAGTTCTGGAATTTACACCCTGAGTCACTGTGAAATGGGAATCGATTATCTGTGGAGAAGAGGTTAAGAGAGAAATGTGAAAGAGGGAAAGAGACATAAATATTTGGTACTAGAAATTCCTGGTAGTCAGTTCTCAGAATTACTCTAGTGATTTAAAGAATCTAAATAAAATGCTATATCTGCCCAAATCCACATGGTAGTATTCATGAAAGAATGATCTTACTATACACAGCCTATCGCCTAATGCCCAAGAACTTAAATTTCAAAGCATGTCAGAAACAGCAATCATATGACAGCATAGATACCATTGCACATGCATCACCCTTTCTCCTTATTGAGATTAGGGAAATGTTTCATTATCTCTTCTCTGTGGCCCTGATTGACATTGTAATTAATCGCAGTTGCTGGCCTTTCAGTGTTGCCTTCATTTATGTTACTATGTTCGTTGTGTATGTAATTTCCCTGGTTCTGATTTCTTTACTCTGCACCAGTTCATATGAGTCTTCCTATGCTTCTCTGTATTCCTCATGGTCTTCATTTCCTAGAGTGTGACAATACTTCACTCTATTCTTATACCACAATTCAGTCAACCAGTCCCCAGTGGATGGGTCTGCAGTTTCCAGTTCTTTGCTACCACAAAATTTACTGCTATCATGTTTGGGTGTGTTGAGAGCCTGTTAGGGATCACAATACTCCTCATTTACTCATTTTACTTTCTAGATGAGGGAACTGATGATTAGAGAGGTGAACATGGTCACACGACCAATAAAGTAGTAACACCAGCATTCAGACTCGGCTCTGCTGTGACATGCAGGAACAAACATTGCATACGAAGTGAGTGGGCATGGATTCAAATGCTATTTCTGTCAGTTGGGTGATGTCACCTCCGACTCAGTTTCCTCATTTGATAATTTTAACAAGCATTTATGTAGCACTTTAAGGTTAATAAAGCACTATCTTGTTAGATCATTGGCTCCTCACAGCAACCTGAGTGGAAGATTGTATTCTCCCCATTTTATCGATGAGGAAAATGAGGCAAACAGAGGCTAAATGACTTGCCCAGTTCATAGAGCTAGTGTCTGAAACTGACTTCCTGACTCCAGCCCAGAGCTCTATCCACTGCCCAGTTACCTGCTTTATTTGTAAAGTGGAGATAATAATATCCATACTGCCTTTCTCAAAGGGTTGTTGTAGGTGATGCTATAAATAAAATCACCTGATTTGGAATCAAGAAAACAGCTTGAATCCTGCCTTAAACACTCAGTAGCTGTGTGACCTTGGACAAGTCACTAAGCCTATTTCAACTTAAATGTTGTCATCTATACAACAGGGATAATAATTGCACCTTCCTTACAGGATCAAATGAAGTGCTTTGTAAGCCTCAAAGAAATCACCAGATGGTTGCTATTATCATTATTAAATGGAAAAAATATGTATATAAATGACTTTATAAACCATAGGAAATTCAGCTTTTGTGGGAAATGGGTAATAGGATCATAGATTTAGAGATGGGATATCAAAGGTCATTAAGTCCAACCTCCTTTCTTAAAAGATGAGTAAAATAGAGGGAAGTGGGGAGACAAAAGCAGTTTGCTGAAGGTCACAGGACAATAGAATCATAGATTTAGATCTGGAAGGGAACTTGGAAGTCATGAGAAAGCTTCATTTTACAGATGAAGAAACTGAGGCCAAGACAGTTTAAGAGGTTTACTAGTCCAAGGTCACACAGGTAATTGAGAGCTAGGATTTAAACGAGGTGCTCTGGCTCCAAATCCAGCACTCTACATCTCCTACTATAAATATCCTTACCTAGGAACTGAATCGTTAAAAAACAAAAAACAACCTTGAATTTAGACTACCCCTGTGTGCCTGATCATGGCATAGCTTGTGTCCTGAGGATCTGAACTCTGGGTTGTTTAGCAGCAAAGGGAAAGTTAGTCCTTGTGGTTTGTGATGCTCATCTGCTTTAGATTAAGAAGGAAAAAGAAGAAGAAAATGGATGTCAATAATAACCCTGAAATTCTGAGAGGAAGCTTCGTGAGAAACTCTATATTATTTGCTCCAACTCCTTCATCAGGGGCCTCTTTGTATGTCAATGAAGAAGAAATGGGATAAATTTTGAAGGAAAGGGTCTTCAGAAGCCCAGGGCAGGTCCCCCCACTGAGCCACTGCAGAGCCTAATGGTATTTTGTTTACACAGATCCCAGCTTGCCCTTTGGGTTCTCCTTATCCCTGGCCTCATTATACTATCCCATACTTTTGCTGCGAGATGGCTGGGAGGTGGTAAAGGGGGAAGAGGAGGAGAAAGAAAAGAGAGGGGAGAGGAGGAGGGACATGAGAAGGAGGAAGGAGAAGATGAGGAAGGAGAGGAAGAGGAGGAGAGAGAGGAAAAGGAAAAAGAGGAGGACAATGAGGAAGAGGAGGGAAAAGAGGAGGAGGAGGAGCAAGAAGAAGAGAAGGAGGATGAAGAGGAGGAGAAGGAGGAAGAGAAGGAGGAGGGAGAAGAAAGAGTTAGAGAAGAGAGGGGTGGAGTTGGTCTCCTTCATCTTTTCCCTGCCACTGACAAAACCCTGCTTCCATTCTCAAGAGGGGGCTTTCCTTCAAAGCCCAGCCTAGCAATGAGACAATGAGGCCATTGGGGGGAGCCAGTACAGCAGAAATCTGCTGAAGAGTCTAATTAGTTTACACAGCTTTAATAGCTGCCGGGTTGCTAGATCTAGCTTTGGGAGAAATATCTCCCCTCCACCCTCCAAACCTTTCCATTCCATTTTCACATTAGTATAATCTTCCGGAGATGCTGCTGCTCTGTTTTTGAGATTTAAAAAAAAAACCTTTGGTACATTCTGTTTGTCTCCCTGGGAAACAGCTCTTCTCCTGTTTTCCCTATCAACATCTCTGAGTTTACCCCTTTATTGAAAAGGCCAGTGGTTGTCATTGTGGCCCTGGTCTGTAGCCTCCTGCAGACATATAATGCAGTTCTGAGCCTGGGCTTAGGGATCAGAGACTCCAGAGTCCATCAGAGGTCTGTTTTCATTATAAATAAGAACCATGATGCTCTGAGACAGCTGAAGGAGGTAGCCCAGGGACTTGGGTCATGGAATGGGTGCTAGAGGTAACAAATCATCAATTGCTTCCATTGGATCTGAGTACCTCATTTTGGGAAGGATATTGATAAGCTGGTGATCATGCAGAGGAGGGCAACCAGGGAAGAGGTTTGTGTTTGTGCTATACAAGATTTCATTGAAGGAACTAGGAATGTTTAGCCTGGAAAAGAGAAGGCTTAGAGAGGGACGTGACAGTTGTCTTCAAGTATTTGAAAAGTTATTGTTCAGAAAAGAGACTAGAATTGTTCTGCCTGGTCCCCTTTAAATTAAAAAGAGGAAAATGGATGTCAATAATAACTGAAATTCTGAGAGGAAGCTTCATGAGAAACTCTATATTATTTGCTCCAACTCCTTCATCAGAGGCCTCTTCTATGTTAAGGAAGAAGAAATGACATAAATATTAAAGGAAAGGGGCTTCAGAAGCTCAGGACAGATCTTTCCCCCTGCTGGGCTCCATTGAAGAGCCTCATGGTATCCTGTCTGCACAGATTCCATTCTAACCTTTGGGTTCTTCTCATCCTTTGCCTCATTACACTATCCCAGGCTTTTGTTGAGGGATAGAAAAGGGGGTAGTGGAGGAGGAAAAAGAGGAGGAGAGGGGGAGGAGAAGAGAGAGGAAAAGGAGAAGGAGAAGAGGGGGAGTAAGAAGAAAGAAGAGGAGGAGGGGGAGGGGAGAAAGAGGAAGGAGAGGAGAAGGAGAGGAGGAGAGAGAGAGAAGGGAAGGAAGGGAAGGAGAGGAGGAAGAGGAAAAAGAGGAGGAGAGGGAGGAAGAGAAGGAGAAGAAGGGGAGGAGAAGAAGGAAGAGGAGAGGGAAAGGAGGAGGGAGAAGGAAAAAAGAGGAGAAAGAGGAGGAGGAGAGTTGAAGATGGAGGAGAAGAAGAAAGAGGTAGAAGAGGAAAGGGGAGGGGGAGAAGAGAGGGAAAGGAGGAGAGGGAGAGAAGGAAAAAGAGGAGGAGAGGAGGAGGAGGAGAAAGAAGTGGAGAAGGGGAGAAGGAGAAGGAAGATCCAGGAGGTAGAATCTTGTATATAGCTTGTTTGTACATAGCTATTTGTACAATAGCTACATTAGACTGTGAGCTCCATGAAGGCAGAAACCATTGTTTGTCTTTCTTTGTATTCCCAGGACTTAGTACAGCATAAGCACATAGTAGGTGCTTAATAAATGTTTATTAACTGACTGCTTGAATCAGGAGTCATGGGCAAAATGAGGCAGATTTAGGGATGAGAACTAAATATGAGAGCTTTCCCAAAGTTGGAAAGGAGGAAGGAGTCTCCTGTCACTGGAGGGCTTTCAGGAAAAGCTCACAGAACATTGTGGTCATAGATAGTGGAGGGGAGATTCTGCTGCAACTGTTACAGTGACTGTTACATAGCAGGAGGTTAATAAATGTTTATTGATAACCGACAGGACTTGGAAATTCTGTGATCCTTTGAAAAAGAGCTCAAAGACTGTCTCTGCCAAGCCTTTTTATTTTACAAATACACTGAGATCCAGTGAGATAAATTCCATTTAACAAACATTAAGTGACTAAAAACTACACAGTCAAATTATTGCTAGAACCAGACTAGAATCAAGCCCAAAAGCAATTATCTTGAGGAAGATATAAACTTCCATTTATTACATTTACATATTTAAGTGACTGATGTACTGATGCTCTGTTACTTTGAGTTTTTGAAGTTTATCTTGTAATTGCCAATGTAGTGGCAAAGCTAGGAAGGAACTGGAGAGCATTTGCTCTGTAGAAGATTGCCCCAAGGGTCCTAAGCCCTGTTTACCTTAGAATCAAATAGAAACTCTTCTAATTGGCTTCTAAAGCCTTGTAACCTGATCCCAAACTACCTTTCCAGCCTTATTGTAGCTTAAGGTTCTTCATATACTCTTCGCATTAGTACAATTAGTACTATCCAGAACTGTCCAACACCATTGCAATTAATACAGTCCAACCAAATGGGCATCCTTGCTCTCCTTAATTGCCATCTTCTGCAACTAATCAGGCATGCTATCTGCCAGTGCCTTCCCTACTTCTCCCTAAATTACTTTGTTTCTCTTCCTTTTCTCTTTGTCACTCTTACTCGCCTTCCTCCCACTTCTCTGTGGGCCGAGCTATTCCTTTCTTATGAATGAGAATTTCTCTCCAGTTACTTCCTTGGCCCCTCCCTTCTGGGAGTGGCTTTCCTTTTAAGCCAAACTCAGGAAAAATGGGGAAAGCCAAGCCTCAGTGCCAGCCTATCTAGTCATGCTACTGCTAACTCATTGCCTAGAGAGGAACCACACTATAAGCATTCTCTCTCCTAGAAAAAATGATTCAATGTTCTATGGCTCTAAGCCCCCAGCCAAAGCTTATGCTCTGGCAAAGTACTTCAGTTTTAAGTCTCTCTCCCTTTCTGGGATACTCCCAAATCACCCACTCTCAGCTGAATTCCAATAATAATACTCACTGATCAACAATGTAGATAGTTGACAGCTTTAATTATAACTACTGGAACAAGAGACAAAGTAAACATTTAAACACAGAATGGTAAGGAAACTTAAGAAACAGAGTAAGCCTGCACCTGGGAATGGGGAGGGCAAGAAGACATCAGGTTCTCCCTCTTTAGAAGAAAACAACAGAAAAAGGAGAGGAGAAATAAAAGACTGGAGACCCCAGTCTAGATTCGTACCTGATTTCAGCAGCACAGTGTACATCTGTATTTCAAGAGTCCCATAGCCCATTGCTCATAGCAGCTGCTCCTCTTGTGGCTGCCACTCTTTGAGCCCCCATATGGATTCTTCTCCTCCTGTTCTGCATGGCTCCTCCTCTTCCTACAATCCTGAAGGCAAGGAGTGGTAGACCTGTGAGTTATGTCCACCCTCTCTGCCAGTTCCATGGTCTGTGCAAAATTCCCCAGTGATCAAAGAGATTTAGATGGTCAAGTGAGTATCTCCCCACTTGCAGAGTCCTCTTAGAGTTACAGAGAAACTTCTTATAACAATGTTTAAAAATAAATCCCTGGTGGCTCTCTGGTCAACCACTGGGCATTTAATTCCAGCACCCTGATCTCTTTGGTGATGTCTGGACTAGTTGTGGTCAAAATAGCATTACACATATGTGTGTTTATATGTTCATAGTCTTAGATACATATATGGATATATAAATGTTTGCTATTATATTATTTAATCATTCCTACTTTAGTAACCCTCACACATTCTATTTTGTTTGGATTTGTGGGGTTGAGCTTATATTATTTCCATATCTATAGATGATAGAATAGAGCTGTCAGTCCAAGTCTAGCCTTTTCAGGACACTTTTTGGGGGATGGAGCAGTGTTCTCTAGGAGAAAGAGAATTAATTAGGAAATGGAACACTTAAACCTCAACCACTGCTCCCTTGCCAATTTATGACTTGATTTTTCTACCACCTTTAAAGATTTACACTATCAAGAGAGCATCCCCCAGAGTTAATTGGATGAAGAGAGGTACCACTTACAGAGTCCGTGTGTATTTGCAAAGAAATTGCTTATAAGGATGTTTAAAAATGAGTCTATTCTATGTGTTCAAAATGTCTAAATGCAATAAGTAAAAGGTTTTGGTCCCTTTAAGAATATTCCTTGTAAGATGCAGCTTTGAAACTAGAAAGAGCTTGCTTCAGGTAGGGGTCACTTACCAGAGTTGGTAAAGTTGTTTTAATGTTAATTAACCATTTATCAGAAAGTCTGGAGAATAAAGAAGAGTAAGGAACTTAGCAACTGTAAGAGAAGGCAAATAAAAGAATAGCATGCTTTATAGACATAAAAACATTTTTCTAATGAGTGGGGGAAGTGACTTGGGGGCTGGTGGATGCCATGTTGTCTTTAGCAGTAGATTTGCTTGAACCTACAGCAGAGTTTCTTAACCTGGAATCAGTGAACTGAAGGAAGAAAGAAAGAAAGAAAGAAAGAAAGAAAGAAAGAAAGAAAGAAAGAAAGAAAGAAAGAGAAAGAAAGAAAGAAAGAGAAAGAAAGAAAAAAGAAGGAAGGAAGGAAAGAAGGAAGGAAGGAAAGAGAGAAAGAGAAAGAGAGAGAGAGAGAGAGAGAGAGAGAGAGAGAGAGTAAGAGAAAGAGAAGGAAAGAAGGAAGGAAGGTGATAGATTATGCAATACTGTTGCTTTCCTTTGTAATCCTGTGTATTTTACTTTATGCATTTAAAAACATTCTGAAGTACCCATGGGGGCACACACATGTACACACAATTAAGAATTCCTGACTTGGAGGGAGAGCTAGTAGAGATGGACGGAAACTTTCCTGTCGATACTGCAATAGGAAGATTGAATCAGTGCAGAAGATCAGTGCGGATAAGACCTTGGCTATGAATTCTCAAACTAAGCCAATCATTCCAAAGCCTTGGAGGCTTGATAGCAAATACAGGTGTTTGAAGCAGTGAGTGCCAGCTACATCTCTCTTGTGTATGTAGCAGAATCTCACAATGGAAAGTGACCTGTGGGCCACACCATCCAAACCAAACCTACATAAAGATACCCTCTGCCGTTTCCCAGCCTTTGTGAGAAGACTTGCAAGGAGGAGAAACTCACTATTTTCTAAGGCAGTGTGATCCATTTTGGGGCAACTTTAATTATTGTCGAGAAATAACCAGTGGCCAGCACTAGAGCTTGAAAGCAAATTTATCTTTTCCTTGGAGCAGTGTAAGGTAAACCTTAGACTTTTACCTCGCTTTGATCACTTAGAGAAGTAGCTAACAGTTGAGCACAGATTCTACCCGATGTCCTCAAACTCTAAATTGATCATTCTTTCAACTATTCCCAGATGCTTCCTCAGAGCTGGTCCATCAGAACCACTTCTGAACACAAACTCCTCAGGGAAATGGGTGTTTGGCCCAGCATGGCATTATTAGGTACTCAGCCTGGATGGTTCTTGAAAAACAACAGATAAAATCATCAAATGGCAAAAGGCAAAGATGCTCATGACAGACTGGATCCAACCCAAACCCACAGGTGTCTTTTGGGTTTTGCTTTGGCCCTGACTTGACCATTCTTGGCTTCGTTGTTTCAGCTGTCCTGAAAAAGTTGGCGATGCAGCCTTAGCCCGTCCACCAGCATATCAGACCCAAACTATCACTCCTACTCATTTGTGTACTTCCTTAATTCCTTCACTAGATGGTGGTCAAATTCAATCCATGCACCATATGCAAGGCCTATAGCCATGGTTAGATTAAAGAGTGAATATGCAACCTATGTCTCCCCAGCTTTTCTAACTTCCTTACATTTCTTTTCTGCTGCCCAGACGGGATCTCAGGGACAGGACCTTGCCCGTTAGACGTGCTCAGGTGTGAACAATGGGGATTCCCAGTAACCATGGTTTTATCGTATTCGCTTATTATAAAAACTATAGGACTATGACTGTCTGCAAGTCTTGAGTTGTATTTGCAAAATGATTCACAGACTGTTGCCTCTGGCAGTATGACTGGCTCTGAAGGAAAGTGAATAGGAATTCGAGTCAAATTCGAATTGGGTTTGAACCCTGCCTCTGCTATGTATTAACTGTGTGACTTTAGGCAAATCACTTTATATCTCTAGGCTCCTCATCTATTAAAACAAAAGGTTGGGACTCCATGGTCTCTGAAGTCCCTTTCACCTTGGGAGCTACCAGCCTATAAGCCCCTAGAGAACCCCTTGGCTAAAATTCCAGTTCTGCTGTGTGACCTTAAATAATTCACTTATCCCAACTGCTAATGCCTCCCCCGTAAATTAACTGATATTTATTTTATGTATACTTGTGTGTCACCTTTGATGAAATGTAATCTCCTTGAGGACAGGAACTGTTGCATTCATTTCAGCCGTGTCTACCATGCTTAGCATAGTTCCTAGCACAGAACAGGCATTCGTTAAATGCTTATTGTTCGATTGGCCCTAGGTCTCTCCATGCAAAAAATAACAGTTAGACCAGGTCACCTGTCAGGTGCTTTCCACCTCTAAATCTCTGACTGTGTTTTTTTTTTATTACAAATCCCTAATAATTGTAACTTCCACTGTGGTGAAGCTCCCCACCACCATTCAATAGCTCAGTATAGTCTGCACAAAATATTCACTGAGCCCATCATTAGTGGTCTCTCGTAACCAGGCTGGTGGTGTGAACTGGGAATGAATTCATTTGGATTCCTCAGTGGAGGCAGTCAGTGCAGCCCAGCGGGTCTGGAGTCCTGATGTGACCTGAAGCCTTGCTTCTGTTGGTAGTCTTGATGGGTGTGTAGGGAGTGGAGGCTATTTACAGAATCTGACTACATGAATGAAAACTTATGGAGCCTCTCCCCTCCTGATAAACCCTTCCATCATCAGAATCCCATATTTTGATGGCCAGAGTTGCTGTTACCAAGGGGAATACTATACCAAGGCAACTTTTGGATCCTCTCACTGGAAAAATCTTTTAAGGCAGAGAATGAATCCAACATTTCTTTGTTGAAAGTGATTAAAAATACCTGGTCAGCTTAGAGGTGATTGGTGATGGCTGTGGGGAGAGAAGATGGGACCTAGCAGAAGAGGGGAGATTTGTAGAATCTTAGTCTAAGTAAATTAATAAATAGATGCTTATTCATCATTAGCCAAAATTACAACCCACGGTCAGCTACATAGCGCAGTGGAAAGAGTGCTGGGCCTGGCATCAGGAAGACTCATCTTCCTGTGTTCAAATCTGGCCTCAGGCACTTACTAACTGTGTGATCCTGGCCAAGTCACTTCACTCTGTTTGCCTCAGTTTCCTCACCTATAAAATGAGCTAGAGAAGAAAATGGCCAACCTGTCCAGTGTCTTTGCCAAGAAAACCCCAAATGGGGTCATGGAGAGTCAGACGGGACTGAAATGACTGAACAACAACAGCATGATCCATGCAATTACAGACCATACCTAAGTCTTCCTCCTCAGACTTGCACTGCTTTGGATAACCAGCCAACTCTGTATTTTTGAAAGCTGTTACCACAGTTGACTCATCTATGTCAACGTCCAGGGAGACAGAAAATTAAGGTCAAAGTTTGGAGTGGAAATGGGTGACACACACACAAGTCCTGTAGGTTGCACTGTAGTCAACTGGAGAAGTCTCAGACAGTCTGATGTTTTCCTTTGTCAAGAACCCTGGGATATGACTGCCAACTTGTTCTCCGCGAGAGATCTGCTTAGCTGGTCAGGATGGTAGAGACAGCAAGATCCAGTCCCCTCAAAGGGGAGCATGATTGATGACTTGGGCATTTAGCTCAGGCCTAGCATCATGAAAAATATAAAGGGCATGAGGAGGAGCCAGAGACGCTAAAGACAAGATGACTTACATGTATATTGGTTACAAGACTTTGAGTTTTGTTCTTTTTTTTCTGACTTGAAGAACAAGGATTTCAATTTGAAGGATGGCCAGGAGAAAAAAAATACTTGCTAATTTATATGTGTGTGTTCATGTGTATGTGCATATTTATGTATGTACATATATACATATGTATATACATATACACACTAAAGACTAAAATCTACACACACACATATTAAAGACTAAAATGTTTAGTCACGTCCTGGCCCATGTGTAGCATTTTACACACACACACACGCACGCACACACACACGTGCACATGCACACACACACTCACACACATACACACACACACACACATATTAAAGACTAAAATGGTTAGTCACATCCTGGCCCACCTGTAACCATTTTATAAGACTGCAGGGTTGTTCTGCTTGGCCCCAGAGAGCATAACTAGGAAGACTGAATGGAAGTTGAAAAGGAGCAAATTGAAATTAGTTTTTCAGAAAAAACAAGCTTCCAGAATAGAATGGACTGCCTTGGGAAGGAGCAGATTCTTCTGCCTTGGGGGTCTGCAGGCAAAGACCGGGCGGCCCCTTTTTGGCGGTGCCAATGAGAAGATTCTTGGTCAGCTAATAGATTTCTACGGGAGCTCAGTTCTGAGATTCTGAGTTATGTTCTTGGTCCAGGCACTTCTATCTGGCCTCAGTTTCCTCTTCTGTCAAATGAATAGGATGACTAGCCTCATTTCCTCCCTTTCCAATCCATCCTGCAAACCAGTGCCAGATTCTGTGCAAAGATACTACAGAAATAACAAAGAAAAACCTGGAGCGTGCCTGGTGATACCCCTTCTATTTCTAGCTATTTTTAAGGGTTTCTGCAGGAGCCATTGTACCTGCTTTATGCAGCTCTGACCCATTTTCGTTTTATTTTCCTCATCCTGAATTCGTCGCCTTGGGTGTGCTTAAACATGTCACAGAGAATGATATCTGTTTTGGCGATGGTCAGACTCATTCTTAGGATCCCTGTCCTGATATTTTTCTGGCACCTCAGTATCTAGTCTACATGATTGACTTTAAGAGCTCAGAAAGTACAAGGACCCCAAGATTATAGAGAGAAGATCTAAACATTGAGCAAGTTAAAATGCTAAGTTCTCACCTGAGGAATTTCCTAACATATTAATTCAAGAAAGAAGAATCATCATATTAGTAGATAGGGCACTGGACTTGGAGTCAGGAAGACCTGGGTTCAAATCCTGACTCTGATACTTTGGATACTTGCTACTGTGGTAAATACGAGCTTCATTTCTCTAAGACTCAGTTTTCTCATCCACAAAATGGGATAATAAAAACTTAGTGCTTACTGCAAAAGGTAGTTAAGGTCACCTTAAATGAGGTAATGTTTATAAAATGGTTTGCAGACTTTATAGCTACACACATTCATAAGCATATATGCAATATATATATATATATGTTATCAATGTACACATATGTTCTTTCATATGTGTGTATTATTTCACAGCTGTATTATTTCATGTGTGTGTATGCATATATGTACATAGACATCTATGATTTTATCAGTGACCAAGATCCATGCTGGGTTCTAGTCAGGGAGTTTTTGCTTGGAACCAGACTTCCAGGTCAATTTTTGGCCATTTCTAAACCTGCCACAACACAGTAATCTCTCCCCACTCCTTACTTTCTATCTTTTCTTTACACATTGTCATCCACCATTAGCACGTAAGCTCCTTGAGGGCAGGGACTATCTTACTTTCTTGTATTTGTATCCCTAGCACTTAGCACAAGGCAGAACATTTGCTAAGTATGGAATAAATAACTTCTGGAAGTCCTAGTACATAAAATTCCTTCCACCAATGCAGACCAGCAACTCATCTTCAACTTAGCTTGGGCACTGAGGGGTTAAATGTTTTTCATGGCCACATCAACAGAATGGGAAGTAGAGGCAAGAATCGATCTGAATCAATAGTCAGTAAACATCTATTAAGCACCTCCTGTTTTCCGGGCACTGTGCTAAGCTCTGAGATTATAGATTCCAAAATGGAGCTCACAATCTAATGGAGAAGGCAAGATGCAAACTATGGACTAACGATACCTACAGAATGAGTCAAAGGTAATCCACATAGGGATGACCCTAAAATGAAGTGAACTGGAAAAAGCTTCCTATAAAAAGCAGGATTAAGCTGGGACTTGAAGGAAGCCAGGAAGTAGAGATGAGAAAGGAGAGCATTCCAGTCATGGGGGAGCCAGTGAGAAGCCTAGGATGGGAACTGGAGTGTCTTTGTCAGTGTCACTGGATTGGAGAATCCATGGTATGCAGGAGGTAGATGGGAGGTAGATGTACGAAGACAAGAAAGGGAGGAAGGGTCAGGAAGGGCTTTGAATACAAAACAGAAGATTTTATATTTGGATTCTGAAGATAATAGGGATGATTAGGGTAATAGGTTTTGATCAGACCTGTGCTTTAGGAAGGTCAATTTGATAGCTGAGTGGAAGAGGGTAGGCTGGAATGGGGAGAAACTTGAGGCAGAGAGCCCAACCTGTGGGCCATGCCATAGTCCAAGAATAAGGTGATGAAGGCCTGCACCAGGTTGGTAGCAGTGTCAGAGGAGAGAAGGGGGCAAATACAACAGATGTTACAAGGTAATGAGAGAGACAGACAGACAGACAGACAGACACAGACAGACAGACAATGACAGAGAGAGAGACAGAAAGACAGAGACACAGAGACAGAGAGATAAAGATAGAGACAGACAGAGATGCAATGAGAGAGACAGAGAGAGAGAGAGAGGAGGAGGAGGAGGAGGAGGAGGAGGAGGAGGAGGAGGAAGGAGAGATAGAGACAGACAGACAGAGACCAAGCCCTGGTAACTGAGAGGATAATGGCCCCCTTCACAGAAATAGGGAAGTTCAAAATAGGGGAGAGTTGAGGGAGTAGGGAAAGATATTGAACTTCATTTGGGACATGTTGAGTTTAAGATGTCTAGAGGTCATACAGTTAGAGATGTCTAATAAGCCATTGGAGATGGGAGACTGAAGAATAAGAGAGAGGTTTTTGGACAAGTAGACTTAAGAACCATCTGCATTGAGATGATACTTGAATCCGTGGGAGTTGAGATATCACCAAGTGAAATAGTATAGAGGGAGAAGAGAAAAATAAGGGCCCAAGACAGATCCCTAGTAGATGCCTACCATTAGTGAGTGTGACCTGGACAATGATCCAGTCAAGGAGACTGAGAAGGATTTCTCAGACAATGGAAGAACCAGGACAGAGCAATGTCAAAGAAACCTGGAAAGAAAAGACTATCAAGAAAAAGAGCGTGGTCAGCAGCATCAGAGGCTGCAGAGAAGTCAAGAGTGAGGATTAAGAGGTCATTAGATATGGCAATGAAGAGTCACTGGTAACTTTGGAGAGACCTTGTTCAGTTGAATGATGATGTCAGAAGCCAGACTGCAGAGACTTAAGAGAATGAGAGGAGATGAAATGGAGGTACCTATTGTAGATAGCTTTCTCCAACTGTTTAGACACAAAAGGGAGGAGAGATGTAGGATGATAGCTAGCAAGGTTGGGTATCAAGTGATGGTCTCTGGAGGATGAGGGAGACACAGGAATGTTTGTAGGCAGGAGAGAAAAGTCATAACAAGGGACATATTGAAGAAAGGGAGAGTGGGGATGACAGGGAGCAAATTGCTATAGAAAATGGAATGGGGGCAGCTAGGTGATGCAGTGAGTAGATCAGTGGCCCTGGAGTCAGGAGGACCTGAGTTCAAATCTGGCCTCAGACACTTGACACACTTACTAGCTGTGTGACCTTGGGCAAGTCACTTAACCCCTTCCCCTATGCAAAAAAAACCCACACAAGTGAGAAAATGGAATGGAATGGGATCATTTGTGCATGTAGAGAGGTTTGCCTTATCAAGGAGAAGGGCCATCTCTTCATTGCAGGCAAGGTGAGGGTGGAGATAATGGCGAATGGCATCTAAGTGATCTGAGATGAAGAAGGGAGAGAAGAGAGAGCTCTTAATGAATGGCTTCATTTTCTTTCAGTGAATTATGAGGCAAGGTCATCAGCTGAGAGGCAGAAAGGGAGAGCCATGGGAGGCTTGAGGGGGGATCAAAAAGTATGGAAAAACCACTGTAGTAAGTGGGGATAGTAAATTAATTAGGGAGTATAAAAGAATTGCCTTGCTGCAGAGAGGACCCAGTAGACATTATATAATAGAAATTTGTCGACAAACATTTATTAAGATTCTTCTATGTGCTAAGCACCATTCTAGATGCTGGGGAGATAGATACAAAAGATGAAACAATCCCTATTCTCAAGGATTGTACATTTTAATGTCCCAGGTCTTCTCCACTTCAGGACTGTCTCTCCATTCAGTATACTATGTTGCCTTTCCTTCTATGTTGTAGAAATGTCGATTATATCACTACTACAAATATAATTAATTACAATTATGGAGGTACTCCCTCCACCAACCTATATTGCAACCTTTTTCCTTAGTAAATGACCTTTCATTTCCCAAATGAGGAACCAAAGGTCACATTGGTAATAAGTAGCAGGGGCAGGATTTAAACCAAGTCCTCTGACACTGGAGTCAATGCTCCAAGTACCCCATTATCTCCTTGCAGAGAGTCCCAGGCAGTTGCCCCAGACTGCCTCATCCTAGATATAGCTCTGACCCTTTGTTTCTGGGTACCTCCTACCACAGCTATTAAGAAAGAATCTTGGGGGCAGCTAGGTGGTACAGTGGATAGAACATCAGCCCTGGAGTTAGGAGGACCTGAATTCAAATCCGCCCCCAGACACTTGACTTTTACTAGCTGTGTGACCCTGGGCAAGTCACTTAAAGCTGGTTGCCTTACCCCCCCCCCAAAAAAAAGCCTTGTTTTTTGTTGCCCCACTAATGAAGGAAACATTCCCAAATACCTTTGTAATAGCCCTAGGAGACTTCCTACCACAGAACAGCTTGGACTGGAAGTGGCTTCCCTCAGATCATCCAGCCACGTAATGAAAAGTCTCAGTAAACTCTGTCATCATTTTGACATTGGAAAAAGCAGAAGAAATGAGAAGAGGGGGTAGAAAAAGATGGTGGAATAGGGTAAGCCCTGTGCAGGAGGCCTAGGGAAGTAATTTAAAGTGTTAAATGAGGTAGAAAATTTATTTGAAAAATAAATATTTTCTTCCTGGTGGCATTGAGATTTATGTAATATCCTGAGTTTTAATTATCTGAACTATAATAATTATGACCTGCACGATACAGATGGAGAGTACAGGCAACCATGTTCATAAATACATCTGACCCTAATTATTGAGGCTTGAGTAGATGTAATGATACATGGAACAACATCTGCTGAAGCCTAATATCAAGACTCATTGCCCTTTGAAGTCAAACTTGACCTCTCTCTCTGAATTCAATAAATCATTAACTTGACTGCCACTTAAATCAGGGACTGTTTCCCATAACACATAGCATGAGAACTTTGTTCTATCAATCAGATAGAAATTTTTTAGGGAGGTTGATGATGAGCACTGCCCATTCAGATCTCACTCAAAATATCTGCATAAATTTTTTTTAAAAACCAAGTCAACATATTTAGGAGTTGAGGAAAAAATGGCCAAGGGAAGCACAGCATGAGAAGGTGGAAGCTTGCTGATGGGTTGTCACCTGGGAGAAAGTACCCCTATCAGCGAGATCATAGATTTATTAATATCATCTTTGGTTGCCCATGCCCTGCGTCTAGCTCATGAAACATTAGCTACAATTGAATTCACAACTGTTCCTTGAGTTTGGCTCAATTCACAAGGTCCATCCAAAGTGGGGATGACTGAAGCTGAAGATCTGAGTCCACATCAGAACTGAAGAACTCTCTAAGAAGGATGCACAGGGGATTATTAAGGATAGCACCCACCTATTTTCCTTCACAGTTCTGCCTTGCTGTGCCACCATTTGGATGACTGTGACTCAGGAGTTTTTGACTGATGGATATTATTGGGGAAATGAGACTTTGTGAAAAGATTTCACCCCACTACCCTTTTTCTACTCCATTTGCCTCTTTTTAGTGTTGCCAATCTCAACAATGCCTCCTTTCCCCATAGAATATTTCCTTATAACAAAGACATATATTTAAGCAAAACAAAATATGTCTGATACCATATGCCTCATTTCCTCCTTGTATTCCACCACCCTTCTCCCAAGAACAAAAAGATATAGGTCATCATCATTTATTTGGTCATTTCATTCATCTGAGTTGTGAAGCCTTTTTGTGTAGCTTTCCACTAAATTGCTGTAATCATTAGCATTGGCACAAACACAGTTTCACGTAGGGATGGATGCCCTTTGTCACAAGGTACATTGTTCTTTTGGTTCTGCACTAGTTTATTGAAGACTTCCCAAGTTCATCGACATTCTTCATATCCACCTTTACTTGCAGTATACTAATAATAGTGGATTGCATTCATATACCTGAGATTGTTCATCCGTTCCTGAATCTATGGACACCACTTGAGTTTTAGGGTTTTTTTAACCACATGTGCAAAAAAATTCTGTTGTAAATATTTCAATATGTATGGCACTTTCCCCCTATCTTTAACCTCCTTGAGGGTAAATGCCCAGTAGTGGTAGTGCTTGATTAAGAGATATGAACAGTTTAATCTTATTTCTGACATAGGTCCAAATTATTTTCCAGAATGGTTGGATCAGCTCACAACTCCATCATCATATACTAATATGTTCATCTTTCCGCAGTCCCTCCAGCATTGACTATTTCCATATTTTATCATCTTTGCCAATGTCAGGGAGTGGGAGGTAAAATCTGAGAGTTGTTTTGTTTGAATTTGTCTACTTACTATTAAATTGGATCATTTTATATGGTTGTTTGCCATTTGCGTCTTGGATTCCGAAAATTGTCATTACCCTTTGACCACATGTCTGTTGGTTTGACTTTCTTTTTCACACCTACCTTAAAACGTAACCTTCTGCATCTCTTCCTTCTGCATCCTCACATACTCCTTTTCACGGCAAGACACACAAGGTGTGAGAGATAGTCAACAGCAAGTTGTATAGATAAGTTAAAAGGAGGTCAAGTGGATTGTTTTGATCTCACATCTCTCAGCAGGTACCCACTGTGCTAAGGCACTGGGTTATTGAAGATAACCGTCTTCCACATGTTGCAGAGCCTAAGGTGGGAAGTAAAGCCTGATTGTAATGATAAACGTCCAGTTCCTTTTTAAAGAAAACAGAAGGCTTTGTGAAATATAAGATGAAAAGTCTCCATTAAAGGGGGATATTTCTGGCTATTCCACTTGGAGACCAGTGAAGTCTAACAGGATATTATAAGTGATTTTTCTAAACAAGGTTAGAAGTGTTTTAGAGATGAAGAGATTGTTTCAGGAAGCCATGGGGTAATCCACTCACACAGGTTGAAAAGCTTCATATATGTGGCTTTCCAGACTCTAAAAAATTATTACAAAGAGACATCGACTCACCCAGAGTAGTATAAGGCACTAAGTGCCAGGCGTGTTTTTCTTCCCGTTTTTTGCAAAAATGGAGGTGGTTTCAGAAACTCAATGAAATGGGTGCTGCAAGGATTTTCAAAATCAGTATGTTGGATCCAGCTTTGAACCAATGGCCCAACAAATCTGTTCCAGATTATCCATGCACAGGACAAGTTTGGAAAACGGCATCTCAAAATTGATATTGGAGCTTCTCAGAGGCTTTCCCAGACCCAGAGTCATCCCTGCCTTTTCTCATTCTTTTCAACCCCTCCATTCAATGAGTTGCCAAGTCCTGCTGATCTATTGAATCACCCCAACATATCAATCTCTTAAACATCTCCTTCAAAGCAATTCATCTCTAGAATTAAGAATATCTTGAGTATTTAAGAAATATGGGAGAGAAAGGATAATTTGGCATATTTGAGAGAAAATCAAGGAGGTTCAGACAAATTTTGATGGGCAGAGACCATCTCATATACATTCCCTTCTATATACTCGCGAATCCGCTGCCCTTCTTCAAATAAAGGCAAAAGCATTGTTCCTTCCCTCAAGGAGCTTACATTCTAATAATGAGAGAGGTGCTATGTAAAAAATAACAATAATAAATGGTAGACATTTGGGTGGCAGAGTACACATTTGGGTGGTACAGCACAATTTTGGACTTGGCATCAGAAAGACCTAAGTTCAAATCTAGCCTCAGATATTTAGTAGTAAGTCATTTAACCTCTGTTTGCCTCAGTTTACTTATTTGTAAAATGAGGATAGCAATAGCACCTACCTCACAGGTTTTTGTGAGAATCAAATGAGATAGTGTATGTAAAGTACTTTGTATATGCTACGTGTATCCTATTATTATGAAATAACTATGTACATATGAGATTTATGCAAGAGTAGATGGAAACACATCTCAGAGGGAAGGCAAGGAGAGTAAAGGATTGTTGTGATGGAACTGGAAAGATCCTGATCCCAATCTCTCCCCTCTCTAATTCATATTCCACAGAGCTAAGACATTAATATTTAGGAATATTAATTATTACATATAATATTTATTTTATTTTATATATGCTAATATTCGTTAATTCTGACCACATCACTCCTCTACTCAAACATCTCCACTGATTTCCAATTGGATGAGTCAAGTGGGCATTCAAAGTTCTCCACAATGTGGCTGATAACTGCCTTTCTAGATATTTTATATTAGACCTCTTTACGAACCCTGATTTCAAACCAGACTGACCTATTTGCTATTCCCTGAACGAAATATATGTCATCTCTTAATGTTTCCCATGTCTGGGATGTTCTGCTTCCTCTCCTTTCCCTGGCTCTAATTCTAAAAGGTTCACGACTTTCTCTGCTCACTTCCCTCAATCACTAATGTTCTTTGTCCTCTGAAATTGCTTTATGTTTATTTATTTGTGTACATATACAGCAGTGTTAGCTTCCAGAGGCTAAGGGCTATTGTGTCATCTCATGCTTGCATTCCCTAATGCCTAAGATGCAGAAAGCACCATTTAAACGTTTGGTGAATTCAAGCTTATAGGTTTCCCACAGGTAAGATAATTTCAGAAATGTTGAACCCCACATTCACCAAGTTCCCTTCTAACCCATTAGACTTTAAACTCCTTGAGAGCAGGGTTTTTTGCCTTTCTTTGTATCCCCCTCACTAAGCAGAGTGCCTAGCCCATAGTAGGCACTTAATAAAATGTGAGTTGACTTGGCTAATATTTTCTGAGCCTCTGGACTTGTTAAGGGCTCCTCCTCTCTCTTGTTTTGGGCAGCCACTGGGAAGATGCATCTCTCCTTATTCCGGAGACAACACCAGTAACTTTCCCATCTCTCGATATCCATCTGAGGATTAAGTTTTGCTTTATTGAGTGTGTAAAGCTTTTATTGTGTCCGTTCGCAAGCTAAAGCTTTTCGTTCAGTTTGGTTTGTTTTTATGAGTGCTCGTTTCAGCCGCCTTGGATATATGGCCAACATAATTTGGTTTATTGGGATGGCTATCATTTGTTTCTACACTGTAAACTCTCAATGTGATGCTGAGTGTTTGGAAGGCTTTAGAAGTTTCCAAATTGTTTAACCCATCCCCCCATGCATTGGCATTGGCCAAGGAAGTTATTTTCCATTCTAGGACTCTTAATTTATGTGCGTCTCATTTTCGGAAGTACTCCAAAGAAACTACGCATAAATCTCCATCTTGGGAAGGTGTGGCTTCCCCCAAGTTTCCACATTTCCCATGTCCTCTAGACCAGAAATGATGCCACAACCTCATGGGATTTCATGGGTTACAGACAAGCAATTTTCCTGAAGCTTGTTAATGTGTTCCTCTTGTCAAAATCATGAGAGAGAGAAAGAAAAAAAAGCTCAGGAGAAATGAATGATGAGCCCAGCTCTGGGCCAGAGAAGAGCCTCCCATATGTAAGAAGGAAGTGTAATAAGGAAAGAGAGAAGGGACACACACAAGTCGATTCTTATCCTGGAGCATTAGATATGGAAAAGATTATTGTCTTCCAAGGACATGTTTTTCATTTCATATGGCGAGTGGATCACTGGTCCCTCCTATGATTAAAACCCCTTTTGCTGAAGTTACTAGCACTTCCAGGAAAGTCACTTCTCTATCACTGGCACAAAGTAGAAATGAAAAATCTATGGATCCATACTTTTAAAAGGGGGCAGAGCTCATTCACACTGCCTTCCTGACTCTCTCTACTGCTTTAAATCTAGTAAACATGAACAAAGACCCACTTCTGCACTGTGGTCTGGATTGGTGAACACATAGCAGTCACACTCAGCTGCCAATGGCATAAAAGCTGATGGTAGAGAATCATTCCAAATGTCGGAGGGTGGATTTCTTTTTCTATATTTTTAAGCCATTTTTTAAAAATGTAGGATTTCTTTCTGAAGGTCTTCTGTGTTCCATTCATCACCTACTTCTGAATGAATTACTGGAAGATAAGAAATTTAAGATGATTTTTTTCAGCATTTCTTTCTTGGTACAAATTGGTTCTTTTATTTACAAAAGGGAATACTCTTACTTTGTTGATTTTGAAAAATAAAAGAACTTGTAAGGGAATTAGTAAATAACCATACTATCTGGAATTAACAGTTTTGTTGGCTTTTCAAGCCCTTCCCAACATGAACCCAATCTATTTTTCCTATGTATTGCTGGCACTCTAGGACCAGGCAAATTAGCTTTACTCTTTCTCCCAAATAGCACCTGGTCTTCTAGCCTTTGTTCAGTCTCCTATGCCTGGAATGCACATCCTCCTACCTTTGCCTCAGAGAATCCCTCTCTTCCTTCAAAGTGGATCAGAAATCACTTTCTATATGAAGTCTTTCCTGATTACCCTGATTGCTTGTCCTGTAGAATCACAGTAGAAGTAACACATCCATGACATGTCTAACATGTAAAATTTTTAGGGGAAAAAATTAAAAGTTCCAACCTACAATGTTCTCTTCTAGTTATTTAAGGGAGGTAAGGAGTTGGAAAGAGGGGTGTAACATTAGGAATATCAGTCAAGCACTGGCCCTGGAAGTGGAAGGAGGTGGGTTTGAACCTTACCTTTGACAGTTACTATGTGGCCATGGGCAAGTAATTTAACTTCTCTCGACCTTGATTTCCCTAATTGTAAAATGGGGCTAATAATGCCTGTACTACGTCAGCAGTCAGTGGGCAACCATCTATTGAGCTTTGAAAGTCTCTCTCTCACACACACAAGGCTGTCACTTGTTTTATTGAGTGGTCTGGAGGATCCACTGAGTAGATCATAAATGTAAAAGATTTTATAAACCTATGGAAATATCAGCTGTCAGACACATTTAAGGGATAGGGTGGAGAGTTTGGGTGAGCACTACATGACCTGGAGGGCTTCTCATCGCTATGCTTCATCATCAGAGCCTGAAAAAAAAA